>NC_090419.1:14256481-14856481 GCF_036365525.1 Heterodontus francisci
CGGGGAAATGGGTAAAGGATTAATATACTCCTTATTCTGTACTGTACACGGGGGACAGTGTTATCGGGGAAATGGGTAAAGGATTAATATACTCCTTATTCTGTACTGTACACGGGGGGACAGTGTTATCGGGGAAATGGGTAAAGGATTAATATACTCCTTATTCTGTACTGTACACGGGGGGACAGTGTTATCGGGGAAATGGGTAAAGGATTAATATACTCCTTATTCTGTACTGTACACGGGGGACAGTGTTATCGGGGAAATGGGTAAAGGATTAATATACTCCTTATTCTGTACTGTACACGGGGGACAGTGTTATCGGGGAAATGGGTAAAGGATTAATATACTCCTTATTCTGTACTGTACACGGGGGACAGTGTTATCGGGGAAATGGGTAAAGGATTAATATACTCCTTATTCTGTACTGTACACGGGGGGACAGTGTTATCGGGGAAATGGGTAAAGGATTAATATACTCCTTATTCTGTACTGTACACGGGGGACAGTGTTATCGGGGAAATGGGTAAAGGATTAATATACTCCTTATTCTGTACTGTACACGGGGGGACAGTGTTATCGGGGAAATGGGTAAAGGATTAATATACTCCTTATTCTGTACTGTACACGGGGGACAGTGTTATCGGGGAAATGGGTAAAGGATTAATATACTCCTTATTCTGTACTGTACACGGGGGGACAGTGTTATCGGGGAAATGGGTAAAGGATTAATATACTCCTTATTCTGTACTGTACACGGGGGACAGTGTTATCGGGGAAATGGGTAAAGGATTAATATACTCCTTATTCTGTACTGTACACGGGGGGACAGTGTTATCGGGGAAATGGGTAAAGGATTAATATACTCCTTATTCTGTACTGTACACGGGGGACAGTGTTATCGGGGAAATGGGTAAAGGATTAATATACTCCTTATTCTGTACTGTACACGGGGACAGTGTTATCGGGGAAATGGGTAAAGGATTAATATACTCCTTATTCTGTACTGTACACGGGGGACAGTGTTATCGGGGAAATGGGTAAAGGATTAATATACTCCTTATTCTGTACTGTACACGGGGGGACAGTGTTATCGGGGAAATGGGTAAAGGATTAATATACTCCTTATTCTGTACTGTACACGGGGGGACAGTGTTATCGGGGAAATGGGTAAAGGATTAATATACTCCTTATTCTGTACTGTACACGGGGGACAGTGTTATCGGGGAAATGGGTAAAGGATTAATATACTCCTTATTCTGTACTGTACACGGGGGACAGTGTTATCGGGGAAATGGGTAAAGGATTAATATACTCCTTATTCTGTACTGTACACGGGGGGACAGTGTTATCGGGGAAATGGGTAAAGGATTAATATACTCCTTATTCTGTACTGTACACGGGGGGACAGTGTTATCGGGGAAATGGGTAAAGGATTAATATACTCCTTATTCTGTACTGTACACGGGGGGACAGTGTTATCGGGGAAATGGGTAAAGGATTAATATACTCCTTATTCTGTACTGTACACGGGGGGACAGTGTTATCGGGGAAATGGGTAAAGGATTAATATACTCCTTATTCTGTACTGTACACGGGGACAGTGTTATCGGGGAAATGGGTAAAGGATTAATATACTCCTTATTCTGTACTGTACACGGGGGACAGTGTTATCGGGGAAATGGGTAAAGGATTAATATACTCCTTATTCTGTACTGTACACGGGGGGACAGTGTTATCGGGGAAATGGGTAAAGGATTAATATACTCCTTATTCTGTACTGTACACGGGGGGACAGTGTTATCGGGGAAATGGGTAAAGGATTAATATACTCCTTATTCTGTACTGTACACGGGGGACAGTGTTATCGGGGAAATGGGTAAAGGATTAATATACTCCTTATTCTGTACTGTACACGGGGGACAGTGTTATCGGGGAAATGGGTAAAGGATTAATATACTCCTTATTCTGTACTGTACACGGGGGACAGTGTTATCGGGGAAATGGGTAAAGGATTAATATACTCCTTATTCTGTACTGTACACGGGGGGACAGTGTTATCGGGGAAATGGGTAAAGGATTAATATACTCCTTATTCTGTACTGTACACGGGGACAGTGTTATCGGGGAAATGGGTAAAGGATTAATATACTCCTTATTCTGTACTGTACACGGGGGACAGTGTTATCGGGGAAATGGGTAAAGGATTAATATACTCCTTATTCTGTACTGTACACGGGGGGACAGTGTTATCGGGGAAATGGGTAAAGGATTAATATACTCCTTATTCTGTACTGTACACGGGGGACAGTGTTATCGGGGAAATGGGTAAAGGATTAATATACTCCTTATTCTGTACTGTACACGGGGGACAGTGTTATCGGGGAAATGGGTAAAGGATTAATATACTCCTTATTCTGTACTGTACACGGGGGACAGTGTTATCGGGGAAATGGGTAAAGGATTAATATACTCCTTATTCTGTACTGTACACGGGGGGACAGTGTTATCGGGGAAATGGGTAAAGGATTAATATACTCCTTATTCTGTACTGTACACGGGGACAGTGTTATCGGGGAAATGGGTAAAGGATTAATATACTCCTTATTCTGTACTGTACACGGGGGGACAGTGTTATCGGGAAATGGGTAAAGGATTAATATACTCCTTATTCTGTACTGTACACGGGGGGACAGTGTTATCGGGGAAATGGGTAAAGGATTAATATACTCCTTATTCTGTACTGTACACGGGACAGTGTTATCGGGGAAATGGGTAAAGGATTAATATACTCCTTATTCTGTACTGTACACGGGGGACAGTGTTATCGGGGAAATGGGTAAAGGATTAATATACTCCTTATTCTGTACTGTACACGGGGGACAGTGTTATCGGGAAATGGGTAAAGGATTAATATACTCCTTATTCTGTACTGTACACGGGGACAGTGTTATCGGGGAAATGGGTAAAGGATTAATATACTCCTTATTCTGTACTGTACACGGGGACAGTGTTATCGGGGAAATGGGTAAAGGATTAATATACTCCTTATTCTGTACTGTACACGGGGGGACAGTGTTATCGGGGAAATGGGTAAAGGATTAATATACTCCTTATTCTGTACTGTACACGGGGGACAGTGTTATCGGGGAAATGGGTAAAGGATTAATATACTCCTTATTCTGTACTGTACACGGGGGGACAGTGTTATCGGGGAAATGGGTAAAGGATTAATATACTCCTTATTCTGTACTGTACACGGGGGACAGTGTTATCGGGGAAATGGGTAAAGGATTAATATACTCCTTATTCTGTACTGTACACGGGGGGACAGTGTTATCGGGGAAATGGGTAAAGGATTAATATACTCCTTATTCTGTACTGTACACGGGGGACAGTGTTATCGGGGAAATGGGTAAAGGATTAATATACTCCTTATTCTGTACTGTACACGGGGGGACAGTGTTATCGGGGAAATGGGTAAAGGATTAATATACTCCTTATTCTGTACTGTACACGGGGGGACAGTGTTATCGGGGAAATGGGTAAAGGATTAATATACTCCTTATTCTGTACTGTACACGGGGGGACAGTGTTATCGGGGAAATGGGTAAAGGATTAATATACTCCTTATTCTGTACTGTACACGGACAGTGTTATCGGGGAAATGGGTAAAGGATTAATATACTCCTTATTCTGTACTGTACACGGGGGGACAGTGTTATCGGGGAAATGGGTAAAGGATTAATATACTCCTTATTCTGTACTGTACACGGGGGACAGTGTTATCGGGGAAATGGGTAAAGGATTAATATACTCCTTATTCTGTACTGTACACGGGGGACAGTGTTATCGGGGAAATGGGTAAAGGATTAATATACTCCTTATTCTGTACTGTACACGGGGGACAGTGTTATCGGGGAAATGGGTAAAGGATTAATATACTCCTTATTCTGTACTGTACACGGGGACAGTGTTATCGGGGAAATGGGTAAAGGATTAATATACTCCTTATTCTGTACTGTACACGGGGGGACAGTGTTATCGGGGAAATGGGTAAAGGATTAATATACTCCTTATTCTGTACTGTACACGGGACAGTGTTATCGGGGAAATGGGTAAAGGATTAATATACTCCTTATTCTGTACTGTACACGGGGGACAGTGTTATCGGGGAAATGGGTAAAGGATTAATATACTCCTTATTCTGTACTGTACACGGGGGGACAGTGTTATCGGGGAAATGGGTAAAGGATTAATATACTCCTTATTCTGTACTGTACACGGGGGGACAGTGTTATCGGGGAAATGGGTAAAGGATTAATATACTCCTTATTCTGTACTGTACACGGGGGGACAGTGTTATCGGGGAAATGGGTAAAGGATTAATATACTCCTTATTCTGTACTGTACACGGACAGTGTTATCGGGGAAATGGGTAAAGGATTAATATACTCCTTATTCTGTACTGTACACGGGGGGACAGTGTTATCGGGAAATGGGTAAAGGATTAATATACTCCTTATTCTGTACTGTACACGGGGGACAGTGTTATCGGGGAAATGGGTAAAGGATTAATATACTCCTTATTCTGTACTGTACACGGGGGGACAGTGTTATCGGGGAAATGGGTAAAGGATTAATATACTCCTTATTCTGTACTGTACACGGGGACAGTGTTATCGGGGAAATGGGTAAAGGATTAATATACTCCTTATTCTGTACTGTACACGGGGGACAGTGTTATCGGGGAAATGGGTAAAGGATTAATATACTCCTTATTCTGTACTGTACAACGGGGGACAGTGTTATCGGGGAAATGGGTAAAGGATTAATATACTCCTTATTCTGTACTGTACACGGGGGACAGTGTTATCGGGGAAATGGGTAAAGGATTAATATACTCCTTATTCTGTACTGTACACGGACAGTGTTATCGGGGAAATGGGTAAAGGATTAATATACTCCTTATTCTGTACTGTACACGGGGGACAGTGTTATCGGGGAAATGGGTAAAGGATTAATATACTCCTTATTCTGTACTGTACACGGGGACAGTGTTATCGGGGAAATGGGTAAAGGATTAATATACTCCTTATTCTGTACTGTACACGGGGGACAGTGTTATCGGGGAAATGGGTAAAGGATTAATATACTCCTTATTCTGTACTGTACACGGGGGACAGTGTTATCGGGGAAATGGGTAAAGGATTAATATACTCCTTATTCTGTACTGTACACGGGGGACAGTGTTATCGGGGAAATGGGTAAAGGATTAATATACTCCTTATTCTGTACTGTACACGGGGGACAGTGTTATCGGGGAAATGGGTAAAGGATTAATATACTCCTTATTCTGTACTGTACACGGGGGACAGTGTTATCGGGGAAATGGGTAAAGGATTAATATACTCCTTATTCTGTACTGTACACGGGACAGTGTTATCGGGGAAATGGGTAAAGGATTAATATACTCCTTATTCTGTACTGTACACGGGGGACAGTGTTATCGGGGAAATGGGTAAAGGATTAATATACTCCTTATTCTGTACTGTACACGGGGGACAGTGTTATCGGGGAAATGGGTAAAGGATTAATATACTCCTTATTCTGTACTGTACACGGGGGACAGTGTTATCGGGGAAATGGGTAAAGGATTAATATACTCCTTATTCTGTACTGTACACGGGGACAGTGTTATCGGGGAAATGGGTAAAGGATTAATATACTCCTTATTCTGTACTGTACACGGGGGACAGTGTTATCGGGGAAATGGGTAAAGGATTAATATACTCCTTATTCTGTACTGTACACGGGGGACAGTGTTATCGGGGAAATGGGTAAAGGATTAATATACTCCTTATTCTGTACTGTACACGGGACAGTGTTATCGGGGAAATGGGTAAAGGATTAATATACTCCTTATTCTGTACTGTACACGGGGACAGTGTTATCGGGGAAATGGGTAAAGGATTAATATACTCCTTATTCTGTACTGTACACGGGACAGTGTTATCGGGGAAATGGGTAAAGGATTAATATACTCCTTATTCTGTACTGTACACGGGACAGTGTTATCGGGGAAATGGGTAAAGGATTAATATACTCCTTATTCTGTACTGTACACGGACAGTGTTATCAGGGAAATGGGTAAAGGATTAATATACTCCTTATTCTGTACTGTACACGGGGACAGTGTTATCAGGGAAATGGGTAAAGGATTAATATACTCCTTATTCTGTACTGTACACGGACAGTGTTATCGGGAAATGGGTAAAGGATTAATATACTCCTTATTCTGTACTGTACACGGACAGTGTTATCGGGGAAATGGGTAAAGGATTAATATACTCCTTATTCTGTACTGTACACGGGGGGACAGTGTTATCGGGGAAATGGGTAAAGGATTAATATACTCCTTATTCTGTACTGTACACGGACAGTGTTATCGGGGAAATGGGTAAAGGATTAATATACTCCTTATTCTGTACTGTACACGGGGGGACAGTGTTATCGGGAAATGGGTAAAGGATTAATATACTCCTTATTCTGTACTGTACACGGACAGTGTTATCGGGGAAATGGGTAAAGGATTAATATACTCCTTATTCTGTACTGTACACGGACAGTGTTATCGGGGAAATGGGTAAAGGATTAATATACTCCTTATTCTGTACTGTACACGGGGGGACAGTGTTATCGGGGAAATGGGTAAAGGATTAATATACTCCTTATTCTGTACTGTACACGGGGGACAGTGTTATCGGGGAAATGGGTAAAGGATTAATATACTCCTTATTCTGTACTGTACACGGGGGACAGTGTTATCGGGGAAATGGGTAAAGGATTAATATACTCCTTATTCTGTACTGTACACGGGGGGACAGTGTTATCGGGGAAATGGGTAAAGGATTAATATACTCCTTATTCTGTACTGTACACGGACAGTGTTATCGGGGAAATGGGTAAAGGATTAATATACTCCTTATTCTGTACTGTACACGGGACAGTGTTATCAGGGAAATGGGTAAAGGATTAATATACTCCTTATTCTGTACTGTACACGGACAGTGTTATCGGGGAAATGGGTAAAGGATTAATATACTCCTTATTTGTACTGTACACGGACAGTGTTATCGGGGAAATGGGTAAAGGATTAATATACTCCTTATTCTGTACTGTACACGGGACAGTGTTATCGGGGAAATGGGTAAAGGATTAATATACTCCTTATTCTGTACTGTACACGGGACAGTGTTATCGGGGAAATGGGTAAAGGATTAATATACTCCTTATTCTGTACTGTACACGGACAGTGTTATCGGGGAAATGGGTAAAGGATTAATATACTCCTTATTCTGTACTGTACACGGACAGTGTTATCGGGAAATGGGTAAAGGATTAATATACTCCTTATTCTGTACTGTACACGGGGGGACAGTGTTATCGGGGAAATGGGTAAAGGATTAATATACTCCTTATTCTGTACTGTACACGGGGGGACAGTGTTATCGGGGAAATGGGTAAAGGATTAATATACTCCTTATTCTGTACTGTACACGGACAGTGTTATCGGGGAAATGGGTAAAGGATTAATATACTCCTTATTCTGTACTGTACACGGACAGTGTTATCGGGGAAATGGGTAAAGGATTAATATACTCCTTATTCTGTACTGTACACGGACAGTGTTATCGGGGAAATGGGTAAAGGATTAATATACTCCTTATTCTGTACTGTACACGGGGGGGACAGTGTTATCGGGGAAATGGGTAAAGGATTAATATACTCCTTATTCTGTACTGTACACGGACAGTGTTATCGGGGAAATGGGTAAAGGATTAATATACTCCTTATTCTGTACTGTACACGGGGGGACAGTGTTATCGGGGAAATGGGTAAAGGATTAATATACTCCTTATTCTGTACTGTACACGGGACAGTGTTATCGGGGAAATGGGTAAAGGATTAATATACTCCTTATTCTGTTACTGTACACGGACAGTGTTATCGGGGAAATGGGTAAAGGATTAATATACTCCTTATTCTGTACTGTACACGGACAGTGTTATCGGGGAAATGGGTAAAGGATTAATATACTCCTTATTCTGTACTGTACACGGGGGACAGTGTTATCGGGGAAATGGGTAAAGGATTAATATACTCCTTATTCTGTACTGTACACGGACAGTGTTATCGGGGAAATGGGTAAAGGATTAATATACTCCTTATTCTGTACTGTACACGGACAGTGTTATCGGGGAAATGGGTAAAGGATTAATATACTCCTTATTCTGTACTGTACACGGACAGTGTTATCGGGGAAATGGGTAAAGGATTAATATACTTCCTTATTCTGTACTGTACACGGACAGTGTTATCGGGGAAATGGGTAAAGGATTAATATACTCCTTATTCTGTACTGTACACGGACAGTGTTATCGGGGAAATGGGTAAAGGATTAATATACTCCTTATTCTGTACTGTACACGGACAGTGTTATCGGGGGAATGGGTAAAGGATTAATATACTCCTTATTCTGTACTGTACACGGACAGTGTTATCGGGGAAATGGGTAAAGGATTAATATACTCCTTATTCTGTACTGTACACGGGGGACAGTGTTATCGGGGAAATGGGTAAAGGATTAATATACTCCTTATTCTGTACTGTACACGGACAGTGTTATCGGGGAAATGGGTAAAGGATTAATATACTCCTTATTCTGTACTGTACACGGGGACAGTGTTATCAGGGGAAATGGGTAAAGGATTAATATACTCCTTATTCTGTACTGTACACGGGGGTGACAGTGTTATCGGGGAAATGGGTAAAGGATTAATATACTCCTTATTCTGTACTGTACACGGACAGTGTTATCGGGGAAATGGGTAAAGGATTAATATACTCCTTATTCTGTACTGTACACGGGGGGACAGTGTTATCAGGGAAATGGGTAAAGGATTAATATACTCCTTATTCTGTACTGTACACGGACAGTGTTATCGGGGAAATGGGTAAAGGATTAATATACTCCTTATTCTGTACTGTACACGGGGGACAGTGTTATCGGGGAAATGGGTAAAGGATTAATATACTCCTTATTCTGTACTGTACACGGACAGTGTTATCGGGGAAATGGGTAAAGGATTAATATACTCCTTATTCTGTACTGTACACGGGACAGTGTTATCGGGGAAATGGGTAAAGGATTAATATACTCCTTATTCTGTACTGTACACGGACAGTGTTATCGGGGAAATGGGTAAAGGATTAATATACTCCTTATTCTGTACTGTACACGGGGGGACAGTGTTATCGGGGAAATGGGTAAAGGATTAATATACTCCTTATTCTGTACTGTACACGGACAGTGTTATCGGGGAAATGGGTAAAGGATTAATATACTCCTTATTCTGTACTGTACACGGGGACAGTGTTATCGGGAAATGGGTAAAGGATTAATATACTCCTTATTCTGTACTGTACACGGGGGGACAGTGTTATCGGGGAAATGGGTAAAGGATTAATATACTCCTTATTCTGTACTGTACACGGACAGTGTTATCGGGGAAATGGGTAAAGGATTAATATACTCCTTATTCTGTACTGTACACGGGGGGACAGTGTTATCGGGGAAATGGGTAAAGGATTAATATACTCCTTATTCTGTACTGTACACGGGGGACAGTGTTATCGGGGAAATGGGTAAAGGATTAATATACTCCTTATTCTGTACTGTACACGGACAGTGTTATCGGGGAAATGGGTAAAGGATTAATATACTCCTTATTCTGTACTGTACACGGGGGGACAGTGTTATCGGGGAAATGGGTAAAGGATTAATATACTCCTTATTCTGTACTGTACACGGACAGTGTTATCGGGGAAATGGGTAAAGGATTAATATACTCCTTATTCTGTACTGTACACGGACAGTGTTATCGGGGAAATGGGTAAAGGATTAATATACTCCTTATTCTGTACTGTACACGGGACAGTGTTATCGGGGAAATGGGTAAAGGATTAATATACTCCTTATTCTGTACTGTACACGGGGGGACAGTGTTATCGGGAAATGGGTAAAGGATTAATATACTCCTTATTCTGTACTGTACACGGGGGGACAGTGTTATCGGGGAAATGGGTAAAGGATTAATATACTCCTTATTCTGTACTGTACACGGGACAGTGTTATCGGGGAAATGGGTAAAGGATTAATATACTCCTTATTCTGTACTGTACACGGGACAGTGTTATCAGGGGAAATGGGTAAAGGATTAATATACTCCTTATTCTGTACTGTACACGGGACAGTGTTATCGGGGAAATGGGTAAAGGATTAATATACTCCTTATTCTGTACTGTACACGGACAGTGTTATCGGGGAAATGGGTAAAGGATTAATATACTCCTTATTCTGTACTGTACACGGGGGACAGTGTTATCGGGGAAATGGGTAAAGGATTAATATACTCCTTATTCTGTACTGTACACGGGGGACAGTGTTATCGGGGAAATGGGTAAAGGATTAATATACTCCTTATTCTGTACTGTACACGGACAGTGTTATCGGGGAAATGGGTAAAGGATTAATATACTCCTTATTCTGTACTGTACACGGACAGTGTTATCGGGGAAATGGGTAAAGGATTAATATACTCCTTATTCTGTACTGTACACGGGGGACAGTGTTATCGGGGAAATGGGTAAAGGATTAATATACTCCTTATTCTGTACTGTACACGGACAGTGTTATCGGGGAAATGGGTAAAGGATTAATATACTCCTTATTCTGTACTGTACACGGACAGTGTTATCGGGGAAATGGGTAAAGGATTAATATACTCCTTATTCTGTACTGTACACGGGGGACAGTGTTATCGGGGAAATGGGTAAAGGATTAATATACTCCTTATTCTGTACTGTACACGGGGGACAGTGTTATCGGGGAAATGGGTAAAGGATTAATATACTCCTTATTCTGTACTGTACACGGACAGTGTTATCGGGGAAATGGGTAAAGGATTAATATACTCCTTATTCTGTACTGTACACGGGGGGACAGTGTTATCGGGGAAAATGGGTAAAGGATTAATATACTCCTTATTCTGTACTGTACACGGACAGTGTTATCGGGGAAATGGGTAAAGGATTAATATACTTCTTATTCTGTACTGTACACGGGGGACAGTGTTATCGGGGAAATGGGTAAAGGATTAATATACTCCTTATTCTGTACTGTACACGGGGGACAGTGTTATCAGGGAAATGGGTAAAGGATTAATATACTCCTTATTCTGTACTGTACACGGACAGTGTTATCGGGGAAATGGGTAAAGGATTAATATACTCCTTATTCTGTACTGTACACGGGGGGACAGTGTTATCAGGGAAATGGGTAAAGGATTAATATACTCCTTATTCTGTACTGTACACGGGGGGACAGTGTTATCGGGGAAATGGGTAAAGGATTAATATACTCCTTATTCTGTACTGTACACGGACAGTGTTATCGGGGAAATGGGTAAAGGATTAATATACTCCTTATTCTGTACTGTACACGGGGGGGACAGTGTTATCAGGGAAATGGGTAAAGGATTAATATACTCCTTATTCTGTACTGTACACGGACAGTGTTATCGGGGAAATGGGTAAAGGATTAATATACTCCTTATTCTGTACTGTACACGGACAGTGTTATCGGGGAAATGGGTAAAGGATTAATATACTCCTTATTCTGTACTGTACACGGGGGGACAGTGTTATCGGGTAAATGGGTAAAGGATTAATATACTCCTTATTCTGTACTGTACACGGACAGTGTTATCGGGGAAATGGGGAAAGGATTAATATACTCCTTATTCTGTACTGTACACGGGGGGAAAGTGTTATCGGGTAAATAGGTAAAGGATTAATATACTCCTTATTCTGTACTGTACACGGACAGTGTTATCGGGGAAATGGGTAAAGGATTAATATACTCCTTATTCTGTACTGTACACGGACAGTGTTATCGGGGAAATGGGGAAAGGATTAATATACTCCTTATTCTGTACTGTACACGGGGGGACAGTGTTATCGGGGATATGGGTAAAGGATTAATATACTCCTTATTCTGTACTGTACACGGACAGTGTTATCAGGGAAATGGGTAAAGGATTAATATACTCCTTATTCTGTACTGTACACGGACAGTGTTATCGGGGAAATGGGTAAAGGATTAATATACTCCTTATTCTGTAATGTACACGGACAGTGTTATCGGGTAAATGGGTAAAGGATTAATATACTCCTTATTCTGTACTGTACACGGACAGTGTTATCGGGGAAATGGGGAAAGGATTAATATACTCCTTATTCTGTACTGTACACGGACAGTGTTATCGGGGAAATGGGGAAAGGATTAATATACTCCTTATTCTGTACTGTACACGGGGGACAGTGTTATCGGGGAAATGGGTAAAGGATTAATATACTCCTTATTCTGTACTGTACACGGGGGGACAGTGTTATCGGGGAAATGGGTAAAGGATTAATATACTCCTTATTCTGTACTGTACACGGACAGTGTTATCAGGGAAATGGGTAAAGGATTAATATACTCCTTATTCTGTACTGTACACGGACAGTGTTATCGGGGAAATGGGGAAAGGATTAATATACTCCTTATTCTGTACTGTACACGGGGGGACAGTGTTATCGGGGAAATGGGTAAAGGATTAATATACTCCTTATTCTGTACTGTACACGGGACAGTGTTATCAGGGAAATGGGTAAAGGATTAATATACTCCTTATTCTGTACTGTACACGGACAGTGTTATCGGGGAAATGGGGAAAGGATTAATATACTCCTTATTCTGTACTGTACACGGGGGGACAGTGTTATCGGGGAAATGGGTAAAGGATTAATATACTCCTTATTCTGTACTGTACACGGACAGTGTTATCAGGGAAATGGGTAAAGGATTAATATACTCCTTATTCTGTACTGTACACGGACAGTGTTATCGGGGAAATGGGGAAAGGATTAATATACTCCTTATTCTGTACTGTACACGGGGGGACAGTGTTATCGGGGAAATGGGTAAAGGATTAATATACTCCTTATTCTGTACTGTACACGGACAGTGTTATCAGGGAAATGGGTAAAGGATTAATATACTCCTTATTCTGTACTGTACACGGACAGTGTTATCGGGGAAATGGGGAAAGGATTAATATACTCCTTATTCTGTACTGTACACGGGGGGACAGTGTTATCGGGGAAATGGGTAAAGGATTAATATACTCCTTATTCTGTACTGTACACGGGGGGACAGTGTTATCGGGGAAATGGGTAAAGGATTAATATACTCCTTATTCTGTACTGTACACGGGGGGACAGTGTTATCGGGGAAATGGGTAAAGGATTAATATACTCCTTATTCTGTACTGTACACGGACAGTGTTATCGGGGAAATGGGTAAAGGATTAATATACTCCTTATTCTGTACTGTACACGGACAGTGTTATCGGGGAAATGGGGAAAGGATTAATATACTCCTTATTCTGTACTGTACACGGGGGGACAGTGTTATCGGGGAAATGGGTAAAGGATTAATATACTCCTTATTCTGTACTGTACACGGGGGGACAGTGTTATCGGGGAAATGGGTAAAGGATTAATATACTCCTTATTCTGTACTGTACACGGGGGGACAGTGTTATCGGGGAAATGGGTAAAGGATTAATATACTCCTTATTCTGTACTGTACACGGACAGTGTAATCAGGGAAATGGGTAAAGGATTAATATACTCCTTATTCTGTACTGTACACGGGGGGGCAGTGTTATCGGGGAAATGGGTAAAGGATTAATATACTCCTTATTCTGTACTGTACACGGGGGGACAGTGTTATCGGGGAAATGGGGAAAGGATTAATATACTCCTTATTCTTTACTGTACACGGACAGTGTTATCGGGGAAATGGGTAAAGGATTAATATACTCCTTATTCTGTACTGTACACGGGGGGACAGTGTTATCGGGGAAATGGGTAAAGGATTAATATACTCCTTATTCTGTACTGTACACGGACAGTGTTATCGGGGAAATGGGTAAAGGATTAATATACTCCTTATTCTGTACTGTACACGGACAGTGTTATCGGGGAAATGGGTAAAGGATTAATATACTCCTTATTCTGTACTGTACACGGGGGTGACAGTGTTATCGGGGAAATGGGTAAAGGATTAATATACTCCTTATTCTGTACTGTACACGGGGGTGACAGTGTTATCGGGGAAATGGGTAAAGGATTAATATACTCCTTATTCTGTACTGTACACGGGGGTGACAGTGTTATCGGGGAAATGGGTAAAGGATTAATATACTCCTTATTCTGTACTGTACACGGGGGGACAGTGTTATCGGGGAAATGGGTAAAGGATTAATATACTCCTTATTCTGTACTGTACACGGACAGTGTTATCGGGGAAATGGGTAAAGGATTAATATACTCCTTATTCTGTACTGTACACGGGGGTGACAGTGTTATCGGGGAAATGGGTAAAGGATTAATATACTCCTTATTCTGTACTGTACACGGGGGTGACAGTGTTATCGGGGAAATGGGTAAAGGATTAATATACTCCTTATTCTGTACTGTACACGGACAGTGTTATCGGGGAAATGGGTAAAGGATTAATATACTCCTTATTCTGTACTGTACACGGACAGTGTTATCGGGGAAATGGGTAAAGGATTAATATACTCCTTATTCTGTACTGTACACGGGGGGACAGTGTTATCGGGGAAATGGGTAAAGGATTAATATACTCCTTATTCTGTACTGTACACGGGGGGGACAGTGTTATCGGGGAAATGGGTAAAGGATTAATATACTCCTTATTCTGTACTGTACACGGACAGTGTTATCGGGGAAATGGGTAAAGGATTAATATACTCCTTATTCTGTACTGTACACGGGGGGGACAGTGTTATCGGGGAAATGGGTAAAGGATTAATATACTCCTTATTCTGTACTGTACACGGACAGTGTTATCGGGGAAATGGGTAAAGGATTAATATACTCCTTATTCTTTATTGTCACTGTGGGTTCCGTTCTGACGTGCTGTATATTTTCAGTGGACCATTTCGCCTGTTGTGCCTTTATTATTTCTGTGTTGATTTTCCCAATAACATTTCTCGCTCCCTCTCCCTCTTCGCGTCCCTTTCCTGACTCCTCTCCCTTTCCATTCTCTCCTCTTCCTCCTTGACCATCTCTGTGTCTCCATGCATCCCTTGCTGCTCTGTTTTCTGTCTGTCTCCCTCCGTCTCCCTCTCTGCATCTCTCACTATATCCCTTCACACCATTACCCTTTTTCTTAATGTGCCTTTCTCCGCTCTATGTCGTGCTTTCATGCTCTCTGTCCCTCTCTCCTCTTTCTGTGTCTCCCTCATGCTCCTCCCCCACCGACCTTCTCTTTTCCTTTCACTTATCCTGTTGCTTTTTATCCCCTCTGCCTTTTTGCTCTCTCTCTGTCTCTGTTTCGCTCTCCATCCGTTTGTCCATCCTTTTCTCTGCCTTATGTCTTTCTTTTGCCATCGCTGTTTGTCTCTCTGTCTCTCTCTCGCTGTGTTTCTGTCTCGCTCTTTCTCGCTGCGTTTCTGTCTCTCGCTCTGTCTGTCTGCCTCGCTATCACTGTCTCTATTGCTCCTTCTGTCTCACTCTGTCTCATGTCTGTGCTTTTCACTCTCTCTCTATCCATTTCTTCCTCTCTCTCTATCCCTGTTTCTCTCTCTCGCTATCCCTGTTTCTCTCTCTCTCTCTCTCTCTCCCTGTTTCTCTCTCTCTCCATCCCTGTTTCTCTCTATCCCTGTTTCTCTCCCTCTCTATCCCTGTTTCTCTCCCTCTCTATCCCTGTTTCTCTCCCTCTCTATCCCTGTTTCTCTCCCTCTCTATCCCTGTTTCTCTCCCTCTCTATCCCTGTTTCTCTCTCTCTCCATCCCTGTTTCTCTCTATCCCTGTTTCTCTCCCTCTCTATCCCTGTTTCTCTCCCTCTCTATCCCTGTTTCTCTCCCTCTCTATCCCTGTTTCTCTCACTCTCTATCCCTGTTTCTCTCTCTCTCTATCCCTGTTTCTCTCTCTCTCTATCCCTGTTTCTCTCTCGCTATCCCTGTTTCTCTCTCGCTATCCCTGTTTCCCTCTCACTCGATCCCTGTTTCCCTCTCACTCGATCCCTGTTTCTCTCTCTACCTCTATCCCTGTTTCTCTCTCACTCTATCCCTGTTTCTCTCTCACTCTATCCCTGTTTCTCTCTCACTCTATCCCTGTTTCCCTCTCACTCTATCCCCGTTTCCCTCTCACTCTTTCCCTGTTTCTCTCTCTACCTCTATCCCTGTTTCCCTCTCACTCTATCCCTGTTTCCCTCTCACTCTATCCCTGTTTCCCTCTCACTCTATCCCTGTTTCCCTCTCACTCTATCCCTGTTTCCCTCTCACTCTATCCCTGTTTCCCTCTCACTCTATCCCTGTTTCCCTCTCACTCTATCCCTGTTTCCCTCTCACTCTATCCCTGTTTCTCTCTCTCTCTCTCTCCCTGTTTCCCTCTCACTCTATCCCTGTTTCTCTCTCTACCTCTATCCCTGTTTCTCTCTACCTCTATCCCTGTTTCTCTCTCTCACTCTATCCGTTTCTCTCTCTACCTCTATCCCTGTTTCCCTCTCACTCTATCCCTGTTTCTCTCTCTACCTCTATCCCTGTTTCTCTCTCTCTATCCCTGTTTCCCTCTCTCTCTATCCCTGTTTCCCTCTCTCTCTATCCCTGTTTCCCTCTCTCTCTATCCCTGTTTCCCTCTCACTCTATCCCTGTTTCCCTCTCACTCTATCCCTGTTTCCCTCTCACTCTATCCCTGTTTCCCTCTCACTCTATCCCTGTTTCCCTCTCACTCGATCCCTGTTTCCCTCTCACTCGATCCCTGTTTCTCTCTCTACCTCTATCCCTGTTTCTCTCTCACTCTATCCCTGTTTCTCTCTCACTCTATCCCTGTTTCTCTCTCACTCTATCCCTGTTTCCCTCTCACTCTATCCCTGTTTCCCTCTCACTCTTTCCCTGTTTCTCTCTCTACCTCTATCCCTGTTTCCCTCTCACTCTATCCCTGTTTCCCTCTCACTCTATCCCTGTTTCCCTCTCACTCTATCCCTGTTTCCCTCTCACTCTATCCCTGTTTCCCTCTCACTCTATCCCTGTTTCCCTCTCACTCTATCCCTGTTTCTCTCTCTCTCTCTCTCCCTGTTTCCCTCTCACTCTATCCCTGTTTCTCTCTCTACCTCTATCCCTGTTTCTCTCTACCTCTATCCCTGTTTCTCTCTCTCACTCTATCCGTTTCTCTCTCTACCTCTATCCCTGTTTCCCTCTCACTCTATCCCTGTTTCTCTCTCTACCTCTATCCCTGTTTCTCTCTCTCTATCCCTGTTTCCCTCTCTCTCTATCCCTGTTTCCCTCTCTCTCTATCCCTGTTTCCCTCTCTCTCTATCCCTGTTTCCCTCTCACTCTATCCCTGTTTCCCTCTCACTCTATCCCTGTTTCCCTCTCACTCTATCCCTGTTTCCCTCTCTACCTCTATCCCTGTTTCCCTCTCTACCTCTATCCCTGTTTCCCTCTCTACCTCTATCCCTGTTTCTCTCTCTACCTCTATCCCTGTTTCTCTCTCTCTCTCTATCCCTGTTTCCCTCTCACTCTGTCCCTGTTTCCCTCTCACTCTGTCCCTGTTTCCCCCTCACTCTGTCCCTGTTTCCCCCTCACTTTGTCCCTGTTTCCCCCTCACTTTGTCCCTGTTTCCCCCTCACTCTGTCCCTGTTTCCCCCTCACTCTGTCCCTGTTTCCCCCTCACTCTGTCCCTGTTTCCCCCTCACTCTGTCCCTGTTTCCCCCTCACTCTGTCCCTGTTTCCCTCTCACTCTATCCCTTTCTCTCTCGACCTCTATCCCTGTTTCCCTCTCACTCTCTATCCCTGTTTCTCTCTCTCTCTATCCCTGTTTCTCTCTCTCTATCCCTGTTTCTCTCTCTCTATCCCTGTTTCTCTCTCGCTATCCCTGTTTCCTCTCGCTATCCCTGTTTCCCTCTCACTCTATCCCTGTTTCTCTCTCTCTCTCTATCCCTGCTTCCCTCTCTCTCTATCCCTGTTTCCCTCTCTCTCTATCCCTGTTTCCCTCTCACTCTATCCCTGTTTCCCTCTCACTCTATCCCTGTTTCCCTCTCACTCTATCCCTGTTTCCCTCTCACTCTATCCCTGTTTCCCTCTCACTCTATCCCTGTTTCCCTCTCACTCTATCCCTGCTTCCCTCTCACTCTATCCCTGCTTCCCTCTCACTCTATCCCTGTTTCCCTCTCACTCTATCCCTGTTTCCCTCTCACTCTATCCCTGTTTCTCTCTCTCTCTCTATCCCTGTTTCCCTCTCACTCTATCCCTGTTACTCTCTCTCTATCCCTGTTTCCCTCTCACTCTATCCCTGTTTCCCTCTCTACCTCTATCCCTGTTTCCCTCTCACTCTATCCCTGTTTCCCTCTCACTCTATCCCTGTTTCTCTCTCTACCTCTATCCCTGTTTCTCTCTCTCTCTATACCTGTTTCCCTCTCACTCTATCCCTGTTTCTCTCTCTCTGTCCCTGTTTCCCTTTCACTCTATCCCTGTTTCTCTCTCTCTCTCCCTGTTTCTCTATCTCTCTCCCTGTTTCCCTCTCACTCTATCCCTGTTTCCCTCTCACTCTATCCCTGTTTCCCTCTCACTCTATCCCTGTTTCTCTCTCTCTATCCCTGTTTCTCTCTCTCAATCCCTGTTTCCCTCTCACTCTATCCCTGTTTCTCTCTCTACCTCTGCCTGTTTCTCTCTCTCTATCCCTGTTTCCCTCACTCTATCCCTGTTTCTCTCTCTCTATCCCTGTTTCACTCTCTCTCTCCCTGTTTACCTCTCACTATCCCTGTTTCTCTCTCTACCTCTATCCCTGTTTCTCTCTCTACCTCTATCCCTGTTTCTCTCTCTCTATCCCTGTTTCTCTCTCTCTATCCCTGTTTCTCTCTCTCTCTATCCCTGTTTCTCTCTATCCGTTTCTCTCCCTCTCTATCCCTGTTTCTCTCCCTCTCTATCCCTGTTTCTCTCCCTCTCTATCCCTGTTTCTCTCTCTCTCTATCCCTGTTTCTCTCCCTCTCTATCCCTGTTTCTCTCCCTCTCTATCCCTGTTTCTCTCCCTCTCTATCCCTGTTTCTCTCTCTCTATATCCCTGTTTCTCTCTCTCTCTATCCCTGTTTCTCTCTCTCTCTATCCCTGTGTCTCTCTCTCCCTATCCCTGTTTCTCTCTCTCTCTATCCCTGTTTCTCTCTCACTCTATCCCTGTTTCTCTCTCTCTCTATCCCTGTTTCTCTCTATCCATGTTTCCCTCTCACTCTATCCCTGTTTCTCTCTCTCTATCCCTGTTTCTCTCTCTCTATCCCTGTTTCCATCTCACTCTATCCCTGTTTCCCTCTCGACCTCTATCCCTGTTTCCCTCTCACTCTATCCCTGTTTCTCTCTCTACCTCTATCCCTGTTTCTCTCTCTACCTCTATCCCTGTTTCTCTCTCTACCTCTATCCCTGTTTCTCTCTCTACCTCTATCCCTGTTTCTCTCTCTCACTCTATCCCTGTTTCCCTCTCACTCTATCCGTTTCTCTCTCTCTATCCCTGTTTCCCTCTCACTCTATCCCTGTTTCCCTCTCACTCTATCCCTGTTTCCCTCTCACTCTATCCCTGTTTCCCTCTCACTCTATCCCTGTTTCCCTCTCACTCTATCCCTGTTTCCCTCTCTACCTCTATCCCTGTTTCCCTCTCACTCTATCCCTGTTTCCCTCTCACTCTATCCCTGTTTCCCTCTCACTCTATCCCTGTTTCTCTCTCTGTATCCCTGTTTCTCTCTCACTCTCTATCCCTGTTTCTCTCTCTCTCTATCCCTGTTTCTCTCTCACTCTATCCCTGTTTCTCTCTCACTCTATCCCTGTTTCTCTCTCTACCTCTATCCCTGTTTCTCTCTCTACCTCTATCCCTGTTTCTCTCTCTACCTCTATCCCTGTTTCTCTCTCTCTCTCTCTCTCTCTCTCACTCTATCCCTGTTTCCCTCTCACTCTATCCCTGTTTCCCTCTCACTCTATCCCTGTTTCCCTCTCACTCTATCCCTGTTTCCCTCTCACTCTATCCATGTTTCCCTCTCACTCTATCCATGTTTCCCTCTCACTCTATCCATGTTTCTCTCTCTCTCTCTATCCCTGTTTCTCTCTCTCTCTCTCTATCCCTGTTTCTCTCTCTCTATCCCTGTTTCTCTCTCTCTATCCCTGTTTCTCTCTCTCTCTCTATCCCTGTTTCTCTCTCTCTCTCTATCCCTGTTTCTCTCTCTCTCTCTATCCCTGTTTCTCTCTCTCTCTATCCCTGTTTCTCTCTCTCTATCCCTGTTTCTCTCTCTCACTCTATCCCTGTTTCTCTCTCTCTCTCTATCCCTGTTTCCCTCTCACTCTATCCCTGTTTCTCTCTCTCACTCTATCCCTGTTTCCCTCTCACTCTATCCCTGTTTCCCTCTCTCTCTATCCCTGTTTCTCTCTCTCACTCTATCCCTGTTTCTCTCTCTCACTCTATCCCTGTTTCTCTCTCTCTCTCTCTCTCTCTCACTCTATCCCTGTTTCCCTCTCACTCTATCCCTGTTTCCCTCTCTCTCTATCCCTGTTTCTCTCTCTCACTCTATCCCTGTTTCTCTCTCTCACTCTATCCCTGTTTCTCTCTCTCACTCTATCCCTGTTTCTCTCTCTCTCTCTCTCTCTCACTCTATCCCTGTTTCCCTCTCACTCTATCCCTGTTTCCCTCTCACTCTATCCCTGTTTCCCTCTCACTCTATCCCTGTTTCCCTCTCACTCTATCCCTGTTTCCCTCTCACTCTATCCATGTTTCTCTCTCTCTCTCTATCCCTGTTTCTCTCTCTATCCCTGTTTCTCTCTCTCTATCCCTGTTTCTCTCTCTCTATCCCTGTTTCTCTCTCTCTCTCTATCCCTGTTTCTCTCTCTCTCTCTATCCCTGTTTCTCTCTCTCTCTCTATCCCTGTTTCTCTCTCTCTCTCTATCCCTGTTTCTCTCTCTCTCTATCCCTGTTTCTCTCTCTCACTCTATCCCTGTTTCTCTCTCTCTCTCTATCCCTGTTTCCCTCTCACTCTATCCCTGTTTCTCTCTCTCACTCTATCCCTGTTTCTCTCTCTCACTCTATCCCTGTTTCTCTCTCTCTCTCTATCCCGGTTTCTCTCTCTCTCTATCCCTGTTTCCCTCTCACTCTATCCCTGTTTCTCTCTCTCACTCTATCCCTGTTTCTCTCTCTCACTCTATCCCTGTTTCTCTCTCTCACTCTATCCCTGTTTCTCTCTCTCACTCTATCCCTGTTTCTCTCTCTCACTCTATCCCTGTTTCTCTCTCTCACTCTATCCCTGTTTCTCTCTCTACCTCTATCCCTGTTTCTCTCTCTACCTCTATCCCTGTTTCTCTCTCTCACTCTATCCGTTTCTCTCTCTCTATCCCTGTTTCTCTCTCTCACTCTATCCCTGTTTCCCTCTCACTCTATCCCTGTTTCCCTCTCACTCTATCCATGTTTCCCTCTCACTCTATCCATGTTTCCCTCTCACTCTATCCATGTTTCCCTCTCACTCTATCCATGTTTCTCTCTCTCTCTCTATCCCTGTTTCTCTCTCTCTCTCTATCCCTGTTTCTCTCTCTCTATCCCTGTTTCTCTCTCTCTCTCTATCCCTGTTTCTCTCTCTCTCTCTATCCCTGTTTCTCTCTCTCTCTCTATCCCTGTTTCTCTCTCTCTCTCTATCCCTGTTTCTCTCTCTCTCTCTATCCCTGTTTCTCTCTCTCTCTATCCCTGTTTCTCTCTCTCTCTATCCCTGTTTCTCTCTCTCACTCTATCCCTGTTTCTCTCTCTCTCTCTATCCCTGTTTCTCTCTCTCACTCTCTCTCTCTCACTCTATCCCTGTTTCCCTCTCACTCTATCCCTGTTTCCCTCTCTCTCTATCCCTGTTTCTCTCTCTCACTCTATCCCTGTTTCTCTCTCTCACTCTATCCCTGTTTCTCTCTCTCTCTCTCTCTCTCTCTCTCACTCTATCCCTGTTTCCCTCTCACTCTATCCCTGTTTCCCTCTCTCTCTATCCCTGTTTCTCTCTCTCACTCTATCCCTGTTTCTCTCTCTCACTCTATCCCTGTTTCTCTCTCTCACTCTATCCCTGTTTCTCTCTCTCTCTCTCTCTCTCTCACTCTATCCCTGTTTCCCTCTCACTCTATCCCTGTTTCCCTCTCACTCTATCCCTGTTTCCCTCTCACTCTATCCCTGTTTCCCTCTCACTCTATCCCTGTTTCCCTCTCACTCTATCCATGTTTCTCTCTCTCTCTCTATCCCTGTTTCTCTCCCTCTCTCTATCCCTGTTTCTCTCTCTCTATCCCTGTTTCTCTCTCTCTATCCCTGTTTCTCTCTCTCTCTCTATCCCTGTTTCTCTCTCTCTCTATCCCTGTTTCTCTCTCTCTCTCTATCCCTGTTTCTCTCTCTCTCTCTCTATCCCTGTTTCTCTCTCTCTCTATCCCTGTTTCTCTCTCTCTCTATCCCTGTTTCTCTCTCTCACTCTATCCCTGTTTCTCTCTCTCACTCTATCCCTGTTTCTCTCTCTCACTCTATCCCTGTTTCTCTCTCTCTCTCTATCCCGGTTTCTCTCTCTCTCTATCCCTGTTTCCCTCTCACTCTATCCCTGTTTCTCTCTCTCACTCTATCCCTGTTTCTCTCTCTCACTCTATCCCTGTTTCTCTCTCTCACTCTATCCCTGTTTCTCTCTCTCACTCTATCCCTGTTTCTCTCTCTACCTCTATCCCTGTTTCTCTCTCTACCTCTATCCCTGTTTCTCTCTAACTCTATCCCTCATGCTCTTCCGCTTGCTCCCTGTTACAGATGTTAACGAGTGTGTAACTGGAAATCACAATTGCTCACGTCACCAAAGGTGCATCAACGTGGAAGGTTCGTTCCGCTGTGCTCACGGCAGCGAGATCTGTGAGGCAGGCTACACAAGAAACGAGCAAGGAATCTGTGTGGGTAAGATTTTAATTAACTGTAAGGTGCAACGCAGCCAGGAACCATCCTAACTTTTAACAGTGAAAGCAGGAATCACTGTGCGAAGGGGTGACAACCTCAGAGACACCTTCAGTGTACAGATATCACCCTGAGAGAGAGGGGACTGAGAGACACCAGTCAGTGTACAGATATCACCCTGAGAGAGAGGGGACTGAGAGACACCAGTCAGTGTACAGATATCACCCTGAGAGAGAGGGACTGAGAGACACCAGTCAGTGTACAGATATCACCCTGAGAGAGAGGGGACTGAGAGACACCAGTCAGTGTACAGATAGCCTGAGAGAGAGGGGACTGAGAGACACCAGTCAGTGTACAGATATCACACTGAGAGAGAGGGACTGAGAGACCAGTCAGTGTACAGATATCACCCTGAGAGAGAGGGACTGAGAGACACCAGTCAGTGTACAGATATCACCCTGAGAGAGAGAGGACTGAGAGACACCAGTCAGTGTACAGATATCACACTGAGAGAGAGGGACTGAGAGACCAGTCAGTGTACAGATATCACACTGAGAGAGAGGGACTGAGAGACCAGTCAGTGTACAGATATCACCCTGAGAGAGAGGGACTGAGAGACACCAGTCAGTGTACAGATATCACCCTGAGAGAGAGAGGACTGAGAGACACCAGTCAGTGTACAGATATCACCCTGAGAGAGAGGGACTGAGAGATACCAGTCAGTGCACAGATATCACCCTGAGAGAGAGGGAACTCAGAGACACCAGTCAGTGTACAGATATCACCCTGAGGAGAGGGAGTGAGAGACACCAGTCAGTGGACAGATATCACCCTGAGAGAGAGGGACTGAGAGACACCAGTCAGTGGACAGATATCACCCTGAGAGAGAGGGACTGAGAGACACCAGTCAGTGTACAGATATCACCCTGAGAGAGAGGGACTGAGAGACACCAGTCAGTGTACAGATATCACCCTGAGAGAGAGGGACTGAGAGACATCAGTCAGTGTACCGATATCACCCTGAGAGAGAGGGGACTGAGAGACACCAGTCAGTGTACAGATATCACCCTGAGAGAGAGCGAGTGAGAGACACCAGTCAGTGTACAGATATCACCCGGAGAGAGAGGGACTGAGATACACCAGTCAGTGTACCGATATCACCCTGAGAGAGAGGGGACTGAGAGACACCAGTCAGTGTACAGATATCACCCTGAGAGAGAGGGAGTGAGAGACACCAGTCAGTGTTCAGATATCACCCTGAGAGAGAGGGACTGAGAGACACCAGTCAGTGTACAGATATCACCCTGAGAGACACCAGTCAGTGTACAGATATCACCCTGAGAGAGAGGGGGCTGAGAGACACCAGTCAGTGGACAGATATCACCCTGAGAGAGAGGGACTGAGAGACACCAGTCAGTGTACAGATATCACCCTGAGAGAGAGGGACTGAGAGACACCAGTCAGTGTACAGATATCACCCTGAGAGAGAGGGACTGAGAGACATCAGTCAGTGTACCGATATCACCCTGAGAGAGAGGGGACTGAGAGACACCAGTCAGTGTACAGATATCACCCTGAGAGAGAGCGAGTGAGAGACACCAGTCAGTGTACAGATATCACCCGGAGAGAGAGGGACTGAGATACACCAGTCAGTGTACCGATATCACCCTGAGAGAGAGGGGACTGAGAGACACCAGTCAGTGTACAGATATCACCCTGAGAGAGAGGGAGTGAGAGACACCAGTCAGTGTTCAGATATCACCCTGAGAGAGAGGGACTGAGAGACACCAGTCAGTGTACAGATATCACCCTGAGAGACACCAGTCAGTGTACAGATATCACCCTGAGAGAGAGGGGGCTGAGTGACACCAGTCAGTGTACAGATATCACCCTGAGAGAGTGGAACAGAGAGACACCAGTCAGTGTACAGATATCACCCTGAGAGAGTGGAACAGAGAGACACCAGTCAGTGTACAGATATCACCCTGAGAAAGAGGGACTGAGAGACACCAGTCAGTGTACAGATATCACACTGAGAGAGAGGGACTGAGAGACACCAGTCAGTGTACAGATATCACCCTGAGAAAGAGGGACTGAGAGACACCAGTCAGTGTACAGATATCACACTGAGAGAGAGGGACTGAGAGACACCAGTCAGTGTACAGATATCACCCTGAGAGAGAGGGGACTGAGAGACACCAGTCAGTATACAGATATCACCCTGAGAGAGAGGGACTGAGAGACACCAGTCAGTGTACAGATATCACCCTGAGAGAGAGGACTGAGAGACACCAGTCAGTGTACAGTTATCACCCTGAGAGAGAGAGGACTGAGAGACACCAGTCAGTGTACAGATATCACCCTGAGAGGGACTGAGAGACACCAGTCAGTGTACAGTTATCACCCTGAGAGAGAGAGGACTGAGAGACACCAGTCAGTATACAGATATCACCCTGAGAGAGAGAGACTGAGAGACACCAGTCAGTGTACAGATATCACCCTGAGAGAGAGGGACTGAGAGACACCAGTCAGTGTACAGATATCACCCTGAGAGAGAGGGACTGAGAGACACCAGTCAGTGTACAGATATCACCCTGACAGAGAGGGGACATAGAGACACCAGTCAGTGTACAGATATCACACTGAGAGAGAGAGGGACTGAGAGATACCAGTCAGTGAACAGATATCACCCTGACAGAGTGGGGACTGAGAGACACCCGTCAGTGTACAGATATCACCCTGAGAGAGAGGGGCTGAGAGACACCAGTCAGTGTACAGATATCACCCTGAGAGAGAGGGACTGAGAGTCACCAGTCACTGTACAGATATCACCCTGACAGAGAGGGGACTGAGAGACACCAGTCAGTGTACAGATATCACCCTGAGAGAGAGGGACTGAGAGACACCAGTCAGTGTACAGATATCACCCTGAGAGAGAGGGGACTGAGAGACACCAGTCAGTGAACAGATATCACCCTGAGAGAGAGGGGACTGAGAGACACCAGTCAGTGTACAGATATCACCCTGAGAGAGAGGGACTGAGAGACACCAGTCAGTGTACAGATATCACCCTGAGAGAGAGGGACTGAGAGACACCAGTCAGTGTACAGATATCACCCTGAGAGAGAGAGGGACTGAGAGACACCAGTCAGTGTACAGATATCACCCTGAGAGAGAGGGGACTGAGAGTCACCAGTCAGTGTACAGATATCACCCTGAGAGAGAGGGGACAGAGAGACACCAGTCAGTGTACAGATATCACCCTGAGAGAGAGGGACTGAGAGACACCAGTCAGTGTACAGATATCACCCTGAGAGAGAGGGGACTGAGAGACACCAGTCAGTGTACAGATATCACCCTGAGAGAGTGGGGACTGAGAGACACCAGTCAGTGTACAGATATCACCCTTAGAGAGAGGGGACTGAGAGACACCAGTCAGTGTACAGATATCACCCTGAGAGAGAGGGGACTGAGAGACACCAGTCAGTGTACAGATATCACCCTGAGAGAGAGGGACTGAGAGACACCAGTCAGTGTACAGATATCACCCTGCGAGAGAGGGACTGAGAGACACCAGTCAGTGTACAGATATCACCCTGAGAGAGAGGGGACTGAGAGACACCAGTCAGTGTACAGATATCACCCTGAGAGAGAGGGACTGAGAGACACCAGTCAGTAGTCAGATATCTTTCACTCACAGTTTAATGAATTAAGCTGGAACAGACTGTGTAATTATCCGGCTGAGACTTGATTGAGGCCAGTCAGTTGCCTTCTCGCCATTTTATCACCACTGTCATCTTCAAACAGATATTGATGAATGCCAGGACAGCATTGGCCGCTGTGGTCCGAACCTTATCTGTCAGAACACCCCTGGCTCCTTCCACTGTCGCCCCGGGCCTCAGTGTGGACCCGGACTTACTCTCACCCCTCAAGGCAGCTGTGTCGGTAGGTCTGGCCTGAATTGGAGTTCCCCCTTGTGTTTCAGGTGGTGAAAGAGAGGGAGCCTTAACCAAGGGGTTTGGGGTGTTTGTCGATTGCATAACAGATACCTAAGAGTGAGTTACAGACTGGAATCTAATCGAGGGGTTCGGGGGGTTTATATATAGAATAACAGATACCCGGGTGTGAGTTACAGACTGGAATCTAATTGAGGGGTTCGGGGGGTTTATATATAGAATAACAGATACCCGGGAGTGAGTTACAGACTGGAATCTAATCGAGGGGTTCGGGGGGTTTATATATAGAAAAACAGATACCCGGGAGTGAGTTACAGACTGGAATCTAATCGAGGGGTTCGGGGGTTTATATATAGAATAACAGATACCCGGGAGTGAGTTACAGACTGGAATCTAATCGAGGAGATCGGGGGGTTTATATATAGAATCACAGATACCCGGGAGTGAGTTACAGACTTGAATCTAATCGAGGGGTTCGGGGGGGTTTATATATAGAATAACAGATACCCGGGAGTGAGTTACAGACTGGAATCTAATCGAGGGGTTCGGGGGGTTTATATATAGAATCACAGATACCCGGGAGTGAGTTACAGACTGGAATCTAATCGAGGGGTTTGGGTGGTTTATATACAGAATAAGATACCCGGGAGTGAGTTACAGACTGGAATCTAATCGAGGGGTTTGGGGTGGTTTATATATAGAATAACAGATACCCGGGAGTGAGTTACAGACTGGAATCTAATCGAGGGGTTCGGGGGGGGTTTATATATAGAATAACAGATACCCGGGAGTGAGTTACAGACTGGAATCTAATCGAGGGGTTCGGGGGGTTTATATATAGAATAACAGAAACCCGGGGGTGAGTTACAGACTGGAATCTAATCGAGGGGTTCGGGGGGTTTATATATAGAATAACAGATACCCGGGAGTGAGTTACAGACTGGAATCTAATCGAGGGGTTTATATATAGAATGAGAGATACCCGGGAGTGAGTTACAGACTGGAATCTAATCGAGGGGTTCGGGGGGGGTTTATATATAGAATAACAGATACCCGGGAGTGAGTTACAGACTGGAATCTAATCGAGGGGTTTATATATAGAATGAGAGATACCCGGGAGTGAGTTACAGACTGGAATCTAATTGAGGGGTTCGGGGGGTTTATATATAGAATGAGAGATACCCGGGAGTGAGTTACAGACTGGAATCTAATTGTGGGGTTCGGGGGGTTTATATATAGAATAACAGATACCCGGGAGTGAGTTACAGACTGGAATCTAATCGAGGGATCCGGGGTGGTTTATATATAGAATAACAGATACCCGGGAGTGAGGTACAGACTGGAATCTAATCGAGGGGTTCGGGGGGTTTATATATAGAATAACAGAAACCCGGGAGTGAGTTACAGACTGGAATCTAATTGTGGGGTTCGGGGGGTTTATATATAGAATAACAGATACCCGGGAGTGAGTTACAGACTGGAATCTAATCGAGGGATCCGGGGTGGTTTATATATAGAATAACAGATACCCGGGAGTGAATTACAGACTGGAATCTAATCGAGGGTTTCGGGGGTTTATATATAGATAACAGATACCCGGGAGTGAATTACAGACTGGAATCTAATCGAGGGTTTCGGGGGTTTATATATAGAATAACAGATACCCGGGAGTGAGTTACAGACTGGAATCTAATCGAGGGTTTCGGGGGGTTTATATATAGAATAACAGATACCCGGGAGTGAGTTACAGACTGGAATCTAATCGAGGGATCCGGGGTGGTTTATATATAGAATAACAGATACCCGGGAGTGAATTACAGACTGGAATCTAATCGAGGGTTTCGGGGGTTTATATATAGATAACAGATACCCGGGAGTGAATTACAGACTGGAATCTAATCGAGGGTTTCGGGGGTTTATATATAGAATAACAGATACCCGGGAGTGAGTTGCAGACTGGAATCTAATCGAGGGGTTCGGGGGGGGTTTATATAGAATAACAGATACCCGGGAGTGAGTTACAGACTGGAATCTAATCGAGGAGTTCGGGGGGTTTATATATAGAATAACAGATACCCAGGAGTGAGTTACAGACTGGAATCTAATCGAGGGTTTTATCTTTGACAGACACTAATGAATGTGTGACTCTCCGCCACGCTTGTGCCAGGGGCTTTAACTGCATTAACACCATCGGCTCCTACACCTGCCACAGGAACATTATCAGCTGTGGCCGGGGGTACCAGCCCAGCGAGGACAACGCACGGTGTGTCGGTAAGCTCCCACTTCAGCCCGTTGACCTTTGTGATGGGCCGGAGAAGGCCCTGCCTCTTCTGAAACCACCGACCTGCCGGGCGCCTGCCGCGGGAGGCCGGTCTGGTTCCTCGGTCTGCCACGGAACGTTCCTTCTCTCCGCCTGGAAAGCGGGCGTCGGTGTGTTTGTCCGAGCACGGGGCGGGGTCGGGATCACCGTGGCCGCGCCCCGCCGTCTGTCATGCCTGGACCCGGCTGGACTGACGAGAGGTCACCAGGGGACGGGCTGTGTCCCTTTCCACGTCGGTCTTGGTCCTCGTCCTTTCGCGTTTCTGCCTGCACGTGTTTAAAAATAGAGGCGACTGCTGTCTCTCTCTCTCTCTCTCTCTCGAATGCAGATATCGACGAGTGCCTAACTGGGACACACCGCTGCAAAGGCGAGCAGATCTGCCGGAACCTTCCTGGGAGCTTTCGCTGCGAATGTCGCCAAGGGTACCAGCTGGACCCTTACAGCAAGACTTGTGTCGGTAGGCGAATTATTGTGTGTGGGTCACCTGCACCCCCCCCCCCCCCCACTGCGGCTTCAGCGAGTTGATGCATTTAGCGTGCCACCTGCCTGCCTAGCTAACCTCCCCCCACGTGCTGACTGTGCCCCGACAGATATCGACGAGTGCCAGAGATACATGGGCCGGATCTGCGCCCAGAAATGTGAAAACTCGCCCGGTTCCTTCCAGTGCTCCTGCGGGCCGGGTTACAAACTGGCGGAGGATGGCCGCAACTGCCAAGGTAATTACCCCCGTCCCGAGCGCGGTTAATTGACGAGGCTTCCCCAGCGTTACCTAATCTCGCTTGGGGTGTGTGTGTGTCTCCTGGGCATCACGCAACAGTGCTGGGGAGTATTTGCGGACGGGAGCCTGTGTTGAGAGAGAGAGAGAGAGAGAGAGAGAGGGCGACTGGAGACATCAATGATTTAGCGGTGGGTGGTGGAAATTTGCTCGGATGCTTTGTTTCACGAGGCAGTCACACCCCTTGGGCCAGTTCCTTCTGATGTGCTCTGTGGTCAGGGACAGGAGAGTGCGGCTGTGAGAGAGGTGGGTATGGGGATCCAGAAGGTAGCAATGGAGAAGCCTTGGCAATTGCATTTGTCCAACAGGATCAACGTTCTTGCAGCTTGTGTGGACGAGAGCAGACTACAGGGAGGATGAGCAAACTGACCACTGGCACCCTTGTGCAGGGGCCCATTCAAGGTGGGGGGGAACAAAAAAGGAATGTCGTAGTAGGAGTAAGGGACAGTATAGTTAGGAGGGGGGCTGGATACTGTTCTCTGCAGACAAGAGCGTGAGTCCCAAAGGCTGTGTTGCCTTCCCGGTGGCAGGGTTGGAGAGGAACTTGGAGTGGGAGGGGAAGGAACCAGTTGTGGTGGTCCATGTGGGTACCAACGACTTAGGTAGGACTAAGGTTCTGCTGACAGTCTGAGCAGCTAGGGGCTCAGTTAAAAATCAGAACCACAAAGGTAATAATCTCTGGATTACTACCTGAGTTCATGTAGTGCTGAGAGTATAGCAGGCTTGGCACTCTTGATTATTTCAGGGGTAATGCTGTCCTTCCCAGGGGCTTTTCCGCTGGCTAGGGAATCAATGGCATCACTGAGTTCCGATTTGGTTGGCTGTATGTCCAGCTCATCCATGACTGGTAGAGGCTGGGCTGCATTGAGGGCAGTCTCAGTGACAGCATTCTCCCTGGAGTACAGTTCTAGGTAGTGCTCAACCCAGCGGTCCATCTGTTTGCGTTGGTCAGTGATTTTGTCCCCCGATTTAGATTTGAGGGGGGTGATCTTCTTGATGGTTGGCCCAAGAGCTCTCTTCATGCCATCATACATTGCTATGCCTGTGCTGGGACGAGGGAGCAGTACCCCAGGACATGCGCGATGCCAACATCATCACCCTCTATAAAAACAAAGGTGACCGCGGTGACTGCAACAACTACCGTGGAATCTCCCTGCTCAGCATAGTGGGGAAAGTCTTTGCTCGAGTCGCTCTGAACAGGCTCCAGAAGCTGGCCGAGCGCGTCTACCCTGAGGCACAGTGTGGCTTTCGTGCAGAGAGATCGACTATTGACATGCTGTTCTCCCTTCGTCAGATACAGGAGAAATGCCGTGAACAACAGATGCCCCTCTACATTGCTTTCATTGATCTCACCAAAGCCTTTGACCTCGTCAGCAGACGTGGTCTCTTCAGACTACTAGAAAAGATCGGATGTCCACCAAAGCTACTAAGTATCATCACCTCATTCCATGACAATATGAATGGCACAATTCAACATGGTGGCTCCTCATCAGAGCCCTTTCCTATCCTGAGTGGTGTGAAACAGGGCTGTGTTCTCGCACCCACACTTTTTGGGATTTTCTTCTCCCTGCTGCTTTCACATGCGTTCAAATCCTCTGAAGAAGGAATTTTCCTCCACACAAGATCAGGGGGCAGGTTGTTCAACCTTGCCCGTCTAAGAGCGAAGTCCAAAGTACGGAAAGTCCTCATCAGAGAACTCCTCTTTGCTGACGATGCTGCTTTAACATCTCACACTGAAGAATGCCTGCAGAGTCTCATCGACAGGTTTGCGTCTGCCTGCAATGAATTTGGCCTAACCATCAGCCTCAAGAAAACGAACATCATGGGGCAGGATGTCAGAAATGCTCCATCCATCAATATTGGCGACCACGCTCTGGAAGTGGTTCAAGAGTTCACCTACCTAGGCTCAACTATCACCAGTAACCTGTCTCTAGATGCAGAAATCAACAAGCGCATGGGTAAGGCTTCCACTGCTATGTCCAGACTGGCCAAGAGAGTGTGGGAAAATGGCGCACTGACACGGAACACAAAAGTCCGAGTGTATCAGGCCTGTGTCCTCAGTACCTTGCTCTACGGCAGCGAGGCCTGGACAACGTATGCCAGCCAAGAGCGACGTCTCAATTCATTTCATCTTCGCTGCCTCCGGAGAATACTTGGCATCAGGTGGCAGGACTATATCTCCAACACAGAAGTCCTTGAAGCGGCCAACACCCCCAGCTTATACACACTACTGAGTCAGCGGCGCTTGAGATGGCTTGGCCATGTGAGCCGCATGGAAGATGGCAGGATCCCCAAAGACACATTGTACAGCGAGCTCGCCACTGGTATCAGACCCACCGGCCGTCCATGTCTCCGTTATAAAGACGTCTGCAAACGCGACATGAAATCGTGTGACATTGATCACAAGTCGTGGGAGTCAGTTGCCAGCATTCGCCAGAGCTGGCGGGCAGCCATAAAGACAGGGCTAAATTGTGGCGAGTCGAAGAGACTTAGTTGTTGGCAGGAAAAAAGACAGAGGCGCAAGGGGAGAACCAACTGTGCAACAGCCCCAACAAACAAATTTCTCTGCAGCACCTGTGGAAGAGCCTGTCACTCCAGAATTGGCCTTTATAGCCACTCCAGGCGCTGCTTCACAAACCACTGACCACCTCCAGGCGCGTATCCATTGTCTCTCGAGATAAGGAGGCCCAAAAGAAACTACCTGAGCCACAAGCTAATTGGCGTAGGGTAAATAAGATCAGAGAATTGAATGCGTGGCTCAGAGATTGGTGTGGGAGAAATGGGTTTCGATTCATGGGGCACTGGCACCAGTACTGGGGAAAGAGGGAGCTGTTCTGTCGGGATGGCCTTCACCTGAACTGTGCTGGGACCAGTGTCCTGGCGAATCATATAACTAGGGCTGTAAAGAGGGCTTTAAACTAAATAGCGCAGCGGGGAGGGTTCACGCAAAGGGAGATTTGGAAAGTTAAAGAGAAAGAACAAGGCAATGATACGGTTAATGAGAACCAGAGTGCAACAGGAAGGGCCAGAGCGTACAAACACAAGAGTACACCAGCAAATAGGGTCAGAGGAGGGAAAAATGGTAAAAAGACAGAATTAAAGGCTCCTTATCTGAATGCACGCAGCATTGGTAACAAGATGGGTGAATTGATGGCACAAATAGAAATAAATGAGTATGATATAACGGCCATTACAGAGACGTGGTTGCAAGGTGACCAAGGCTGGGAATTTAATATTCAAGGGTATTTGACATTTCGTAAGGAGAGGAGGAAAGGAAAAGAAGTTGGTGGAGGTATCTTTGTTAATAAAGGATGAGATCAGTACAAAAGCGAGAAATGATCTTAGGTCAGAAGATTAAAATGTAGAATCCGGTGGAGATAAGAAATAGCAAAGTAAAGAAGTCACTGATGGGAGCAGTTTATAGGCCCCCTTAACAGTAGATACAAAGTAGGGCAGAGTATACATCAATAAATAATGGGCTTGCAAAAAAGATATGGTAATAATCATGGACGATTTTAATCGTCACATCGATTGGACAAATCAAATTGGAAAAAGTAGCCCCGAGGATGAGTGTGTATTCAGAACGGTTTCTTAGAATAATACGTTCCAGAACCAACCAGGGAGCAGGCTATTTTGGACCTGCTAATGTGTAAAATAAGTCAGGATTAATTAAAGACCTCAGTAAAGGATCCTCTAGGCAAGAGTGATCATTACATGATGGAATTCCACATTCAGTTTGAGGGTGAGAAATGTGGGTGCAGAGCTAGTGTCTTAAACTTAAATAAAGACAATTACAGAGTTGGCTAAAGTGGACTGGGAAAATAGGTTAAAAGGTAAGACAGTAGAGAAACAATGGCAGACATTTAAGGAGATATTTCATAACTCTCAACAAAGATATATATTCCATTGAGGAAGAAATACTCTGAGAAGGATGCACCATTTGTGGCTATCTGAGGAAGTTAAGGATGGTATCAAATTGAAAGAAAAGGCATACAATGCTGCAAAGATTAGTGATAGGGCAGAAGATTGGGAAAACTTTAGAACCCAGCAAAGGATGACTAAAAAATAATCAAGAGGGAGAAATTAGAATATGATAAAATTGGCAAGAAAGATAAAAACAGACAGTAAAAGATTCTACAAGTATATAAAAAGGAAGAGAGTAGCTAAAGTGAGCCGTGTTCCCTTAGCGGGAGCAACTGGGGAATTAATAATGGGAAATGAGTAAATGGCAGAGGCTTTGAGCAAGTATTTTGTATCCATCTTCACAGTAGAAGACACAAAAAGCATCCCAAGAATAGCATAAAATCAAGAGAGAAAAGGGAGGAACTTAAAACTATCACTGGAGAAAAAGTACTAGGAAAATATATTTGGATTTCCAAAAGGCATTCGATAAGATGCCACATAAAAGGTTACTACGCAAGATAACAGCTCATGGTGTTGGGGGGTGATACATTAGCATGGCTAGAGGCTTGGCTAACTAACGGGAAACAGAGAGTCGGGATAAATGGGTCGTTTTCAGGATGGCAAGCTGTACCACAGGGAGCAGTGCTGGGGCCTCAACCATTTACGATCTGTATTAATTGTATGATTGCTGGCTCCGTACTGTATAATCGCTTAGCTGTAATAAACATGTTTGAGATCTTCAGCAAATTGGACTCCACGCGTTTCATTTATGTTGCACCAGACAACATAAAGAACTCATTACAGTAATGGCTTGGATGCAGGGACCGAGTGGATTGTAGCCAGATTTGATCTTGAAGACGCTGACTTCTTCTCCCTCTTTCAGATGTTAACGAATGTGAGACCAGTCCCTGCAGCCAGGAGTGTGCCAATGTGTACGGCTCGTATCAGTGTTACTGCAGGCAGGGGTATGCCCTCAGCCAGCTCGACCGAAATACCTGTGAAGGTGAGTTCCCAGTCACACCTCCTCTCGTGTGTGTGTGTGCGCGCGTGTGTTTGCCAGGCAGAGTTACTGAGCCATCATCGAACTCGGTGTCAACGACTGAATTCCGCATCACAATTCAACTTGTCTGTTCCTGAGATTGAGGTTCCATCCTGGTCCTCATCTTTTGGTCCAAATCTATTAACATGCCGAAGCCAGGAGAGGTGGTGGGGAGCAGGCATTGAGTTCCTTTTATTTCAGAGACTCGTGCTGAGGCTGGACTCTGGTCAGATGTGTCCCATCTTTTAACTACTCTCCCTCTCTAATGCAGATATTGACGAATGCTCCCAGCTTGCCTCACCACTTTGTGCTTATCGCTGCATTAACACTCCTGGGACCTTCAGTTGTATTTGTCCCGAGGGTTATGTCCTGTCAATGAATGGACGGAACTGCAGAGGTAGGTGTCTATTGTTAATATATTAATTGTTGGACTGTCGGCATTTTGTGTTTATGCTGACAGTAGCACGACAAGCCAAGGATAATTCACACTCCAGAAGACAGTGAGGAGAGAGAGAATGCCTGTGTCATGTCTCACACTCTGTTCCCTAGATCTCGACGAGTGCACACTGGGAACTCACAACTGCACGATGGCGGAGACCTGCTTCAACATTCAGGGTGGTTTTAAGTGTCTCTCCTTCGAATGCCCTGCCAGCTACCGGAAAGTGGGACAGACGTAAGTTGGGAGGTTTTCCTCGTCAGAAATGCAAATAATTGGCCTTAAACTGCACCCTGGTCCCTCCCCCTCCAAACAGACCCTGAAAGGGTATCATGCCTGGAGACTGCACGATACGCAACTGGGGATTGCTAACTATCCTCCACTGACTGCATTTTGCCAGAGCAATCATCCTGCTTTAATTGGGCGAAGTTGCTGCAATTTCGGGTCATGAGTTGCCGGCTGTCGTTAATCATTTTAAATAGACTCTGTAGACTGCCGTAGAGGCTGTTGAGTCCTGCATTTACGTCTTGCTCCTTCCCTGTGTTATTGTCTGACACACACACACACTCTGGTAATTACTCACGGCTTGTGTTTTTATTCCCTGTTGCCCGATCAGCCGCTGTGAGCGATTGTTCTGCCAAGATTACGTCGAGTGCCAGACCGTGCCGCAGAGGATCACCTACTACCATCTGAGCTTCCCCACCAACATCCGGGTGCCCGCTAACATCTTCCGCATCAGTCCCTCCCCCGTCTACGTGGGGGACAACATCCTGCTGGGCATCACCAGCGGCAACGAGGGCATGTTCTTCAGCACGCGCCGGCTCAACAACTACACGGGCTACGTCTACCTGCAGCTGCAGCCCCGGGAGCCCAGGGACTTCCTTCTCGATGTGGAAATGACGCTGATCCGTCAGGGCAGGGCCACCAAATTCATCGCAAGGATCTACGTCTTCATCACAGGCCCCAGTCTGTAAAGGGACTTCTTCCTGTTCACCCCGATCGCAACCCCCCCCGCCCCAACCCCCAGTCCCTGCCTCCAGAAGTATGTACTTCCTCAGGAGATGGGAACTCTCACCAGCTTCTCGGTGTCACCATTCCCCCCCTCCCCTGCCAGTGGCACAGCAGTAAATAGGATTGCTCCTGGGGTAGATATTTGCAATAATACCACAGTCCCTTTCTCTCTTCCCCCCCACCCAGGACGCCCCGAAGTGTTTCATCGCCTGTCCACTATCTCACTGCTGCCAATTTTTACACAAGTGCCTACAGGACAGCTAGAGAGAGTTTACTCTGTGTGCAACTCCGTGCTGTACCTGCCCTGGGGAGTGTTTGATGGGGGATAGTGTGGAGGGAGCTTTACTCTGTATCTAACCCCCGTGCTGTCCCTGTCCTGGGAGTGTTTGATGGGGACAGTGTAGAGGGAGCTTTACTCTGTATCTAACCCCGTTCTGTACCTGTCCTGGGAACAGTGTAGAGGGAGCTTTACTCTGTATCTAACCCCCGTGCTGTACCTCTCCTGGGAGTGTTTGATGGGATGGGTTTGCTAACTAGCGACTCTGGCTTCTCAAGTGGAAAGGGGGTCCCCATGCCTCAGAACGGAATCTGTTACCTCGCCGAGTTTAAAAATAACGCACGCCCTGCCACAAACAGCTAGACAAGAATGAAAAGTAACCTTTCTAAGTATTACTTCTCATGGCGCAGGCAGATGCTTAAATGTTGCGTTAAAAGGTAATTAATATCAAGCTGTCTTAATGCTGTTTCTTCCAGTGCTTATAGATCAGTAAAATACACAGTTCTGCATTCTGGCTCCCGGGAGTTATTTTGATTACTATTTGGAACATCACGGTTCAGGAATCGGCAATGTCTGGTCCTAAATTCTTTAAAACCCTCGGATGAAAGCCAGCTGATCCTGGGGACTTGTCACCCGTTAGTGCCATAACGTCCTTCATTACTGTTATTTTGCCAAGGTTAATTTCAGCGATTTCCCCCCCACCCCCCCCGATTCAATATTAGCTTCCTTGACATGCTGTGACCTCTTCGCCTACTGCAAACACTGATGCAAAGTAATTGTTCAGCACGTCTGCCGATTTCTGAAGGGGCCTGCACTGGTCCTGACCACACTGTTTTGCCAAATATAATTGTAAAATATTTTTGTTGAATTCGAAACCCCTTGCTGTGGGTCTGCAGTCACATGTAGGCCAGACCAGGTAAGGACATTAGTGAACCCGACGGGTTTTTACAACGACTGACTATGGTGTCATGGTCACCATTAGACTAGCTTTGAATCCCACATTTATTAATTGAAGTCAAATTTCACCGTCTGGCGTGGTGGGATTTGAACCCCTGTCCCCACAGCATTAGACTGGGGTCTGGATTACTAGTCCAGTGACATTACCACTACGCCACAGCCTCCCCCAAATCAGCGCTTCTGCATGTTGAATACCAATTGGAAGAAGCACTGAGGGCAGCAAGGACACAGAACGTACTCTGGGTGGGGGGGGGGGGGGACTTAAATGTCAATCACCAAGAGTGGCTCGGCAGCATCACTACTGACCGAGCCCTGATGGACGTATCTGCCAACTGGGCGTGCAGCAGGTGGTGGGGGAAATCAACAAGAGGGGATAAAAAAAAACTGCTTGACATTGTCGTCACCAATCTGTCCATGACGGGAGCAGGAGGAGTGACCACTGCATAGTCCTTGTGAAGATGAAATCCCGTCTTCACACTGAGGGTACCCTGTGTTGTGTGGCACTCGCCACTGTGCTAATTGAACAGATCTAGCAACTCAAAACTGGGCATCCATGAGGCGCTGTGGGCCATCAGCAGCAGAATTGTTTTCAAGCACAATCTGTAACCTCATGGCCCGGCATATCCCCCACTCTACCATTACCATCAAGCCAAGGGATCAACCCTGATACAATAAAGAGTGCAGGAGGGCATGCCAGGAGCAGCACCAGGCATACGAGGTGCCAAGCTGGTGCAGCTACAACCCGGGACTACTTGCATAGCCAACAGCATGCTACAATTATGATCCCATAATCAACGCATCAGATCTAAACTCTGCAGTCCTGCCACATCCACTCGTGAATGTTGATGGACAATTAAACAACTGACAGGAGGAGGAGGCTCCACCAACATCCCCATCCTCAACGATGGGAGAGCCCAGCGTGTGCCAATAGACAAGTTTGAAGCATTTGCATCCACCTTCAGCCAGAAGTGCCGAGTGGATGATACATCTCTGCCTCCTCCTGAGGTGCCCCAGCATCACAGATGCCAGACTTCAGCCAATCGCGATTCACTCCACGTGATATCAAGAAACAACTGAAGGCACTGGATACTGCAAAGGCTAGGGGCCTTGACAACATTCCGGCAATAGTACTGAAGACTTGTGCTCCAGAACTAACCATGCTGTTCCAGTACAGCTACAACACTGGCATCTACCCGGCAATGTGGAAAATTGCCCAGGTTTGTCCTATCCACAAAAAGCAGCACTTGCTCAGCAATAACTTGCTCATTGATGCTCAGTTTGGGTTCCGTAAGAGACAACATTCAATTGTGGGCTAATAAGTGGCAAGTAACATTCACGCCACACATGTACCAGGCAATGACCATCTCTAACAAGAGAGAATCTCACCATCTCCCCATGACATTCAATGGCATTACCATCACTGAATCCCCCACTATCAACATCCTGAGGGGTCACATAAATACTGTGACTACAAAAGCAGGTCAGAGGCTGGGAATCCTGCAGCGTGTAACTCACCTCCTGACTCCCCAAAGCCTGTCCACCATCCACAAGGCACAAGTCAGGAGTGTGATGGAACACTCTCCACTTGCCTGGATGGGTGCAGCTCCAACAACACTCAAGAAGCTCGACACCATCCGGGACAAAGCAGCCCGCTTGATTGGCACCCCGCCCACAAACATTCACCCCCTCCACCACCGACGCACAGTGGCAGCAGTGTTGTACCATCTACAAGATGCACTGCAGCAACTCGCTCCTTCGACAGCACCTTCCAAACCCGCGACCTCTACCAACGACAGTGAAACCCACGTCTCAAACGAATAATGAAAAAAAAAAAATGAGACACACACGGTACATGGCATCTGCTATTTTTAAACACATCTCTAAATTTTTATTTCTAGAGGGAACCAAAAGAAACCCTAAAACAAAACAAAAAAAAAAAAGCAAAAAGGAAACAAATAGTTATAACAAATTAATTACACGCAGAATATAATTACAATGCAAGTCAGAGGAGGTGAGGGGAGAACAGGGACAGGTGGGTTGCGGAGTGGGGAAAGAAAGAGGGAGATTGTTGCAGCTGCTCCATCAGCTGGTACCAGTGAACTGTACAACGATAAACTCGCCAACAGAAGCTAAACAAGTTTTCACTCTCGCGGCTCCCCCTCCCCCCACCGCCCCCTTCTGAGTAACTCCCGTGACCCCTGCAGTTTAAAAGTTTAGTGTATGCCTTTAAAACAGGCAAAGAAATAATAATTAAAAAAAAAAAGTCACACTGGTAGCGGGGTGGGGAGGGGTTTGGGTGGGGAGGAGGCAGCAGAACTGCCAATTCATACAGCTGACACTGTCCTTGAGAAGTGTGCACACTGGCCCTTTAACGCTCACTGCAGACCAACGGCTCTTGAAAGGCAAAAGAAAAAAAAAAAGACTGTGCGAAATCAAAACTATATACAGAGAACATATTTCTTTGTGCACGTCGGCCTGTGTGCACGTGCCTGTATATGCACGTGCACACCTGAATGTATGTGTGTGTGTGTGTGTGTGTGTGGGGTGTGCACACGCCTGTAAGAGCCCTGTCATTTTTTTTTTAAACTCGAGTTTTTTTAATGTTCTGAATAAGAACGTTACTTCACTGGCAGACACAGTCTTTGTGCTCTGGACTAGTGGCAATAATTACACAGGAGAGGCGGGGGGGTGTGGAGAGGGTGTTGCACACAGCACATGGGAATATCTTCTCGCTGTGCCGCAGGATATGCAGATGCCAGCGAGGAGACGGTCATCGTTCTGCCCTGACACCCTCCCCTCGCATTGGCTGGGCAAGAGGCAAGGCCTCTTTTGTGCGGGGTGGGGTGCCGGAGGGCAAAGGTGAGACGCCCCTCGACGTGACGCTGATGTCCGTGTCCCCCCCCCACCCCCGCAGCACCAAAATACCCTGAAGTCCTCCGCTAGGAACTGCTGCGAGTGGGTTAATACTTCATGTACACAATAGGTTCATCGAACTCCTCCCTGCCCCCAGCAACTGAAAGTGTCCCATTCTGCATAGAGTGTGCTTCCGACACGGAGGTCAAATAAAGCGCGTGATGCGGTCTGTTTCTTTTTTTTTTGGCGGAGGAAGTAAATCCCCTCCTCATTTCCTTCATAAAATCCCCGCGGAAAACGATCTGGGAAAAGACAGGAACAAACTCTGCTGAAGCCCCCTCGCCAGCTGACCGATCTCTTGCCTCTTGCAAAGAGAAGGGAAGCCGTATTTGGGGGAGGGACAGAGGCGTGCGCGCGCGCAGAGAGAGACTCGGTTAACTGTGCTGTTGCCGCCAAGGTTAATCTCACCACCGGGGGTGAGCATCAGTGCTGAGAGTTATCCGGGGAGGGAGAGGTGATTTTAATCACTGCCTCCCCTCCTCCTCAAACCCCTCCCCCTCTGCAACAGTGAAGGTCGTACTCCCCCTCCGACTCCAAGTGTTTGAAATTTCTTCTTCCCTCCCACTCCCCCAGCAACCACCACCCCCCCGCCCCGACACACACACCCACACACACGTGCACACAGTCCTCGTCCCAGCACAATTAAGCTCTTAGCATTTTGATGATCCTGATGCAGTCGGAATCTTGATTTAGGTTCTCCCACCCCCCGCCCCCCCCCCCCCCACACCCCCCGGCCGCTTCCCACTGCCCTCCCCACCCCCTCTCAAGTTGCTCTCAGTAGGCGAGGCCAGCCATCCCCTGGCGCTACCGAGTCAGGAGTCTCTCGGGCAAAGTGCGTCCACACCAAACTGCTGAGGAGGTGGCCTTCGATCATAACTGCTGAAACAGAAAAGAGAACTAGACTAAGGGAGGACGGAAATGGCCAGGGAATAAAACAGCCTCAAAACAGCGGACAATGAGCAGGAGGGACTGCCATTCACATTGGGTTAAACTGTCTATATAGCAATGCATGGAAAGCGTCCGTAATATAAAGCAGAGGAATCAGATACAACAACAACTTGCATATTCAGATAGTGCCTTCAAGACAATAAAACAGCCCCAAGGCACTTCACAGGAGGGTTATAAAGTAACATCGGACACCGAGCCACATAAGGAGAGATTAGGGACAGGCGACCAAAAGCTCGGACAAAGAGGTCGGTTTTTAAGGAGCGGCTTTAAGGAGAGAGAGAGAGAGAGAGAGGCGGAGAGGTTTCGGGAGGGAATTCCAGAGCTTAGGAGCCCCCCCCAGGCAGCTGAAGGCACGGCCGCCAATGGTGGAGCGATGGGAATCGGGGGAAGGACAAGAGGCTGGAATTGGAGGAGCGCAGAGATCTCGGAGGGTCGTAGGGGCTGGAGGATGTTAGAGATAGGGAGGGAGGGGAGGGGCGAGGGCCATGGAGGGAATTGAAAACAAGGATGAGAATTTTAAAATCGAGGGGTTGCCGGACCGGGAGCGAGTGCAGGTCAGCGAGCACAGTGGGTGACGGGCGAACGGGGCTTAGTGAGAGTTTGGAGTTTGGCGAGAGCAGAGTTTTAGAGGAGCTGAAGTAGTCAAGTCTGGAGGTAACAAAGGCAGGGCTGTGCTGAGGTAGGGGTGGAGAGGGGCTTTCTGAGTTATGGACACAAGACAAATGAGGACTGGAAATTAATGCTTATTTGGAGAGGGAGGTGGAGAAGCCACACTTTAGATAACGAAAAGGCAGAAGAAAAAAAAAGTGATTCTGCCATCAGTACAACACAAACTACTCATGTCTTAATTGGCGAGCAGAGATAGGTAAAGGGGATAGGGAAATGAAGTTGCTACAATGTGTAAGAGAAGCCCTACAAGGGAGGATTCGCTACAGGATCTGGTAGTGGGGAATGAGCCAGAGCAGATCAGAGGGGTAAAAATAGGGGACCAATTAGGCAATAGTGACCATAATATTTTACACTTGAAGATGATAATTGACTAGGACACAAGTATGACGCAGACCAGGGTAATAGATTGGAGCAGAGATCATTTTGACGACTGACAATCAATCTTGGTGAGTGGGGGGAGAAAATGGACAAAAAACATTGGCACCAACGATAGAGAACAGCAAAGGGAAACATTTAAAATGGTGTTCAACTGAGTGCAGGGAAAATGTATTCTGCTGAAACAAACAAGAATAAACTAAATACTAATGAACCATGGATGATTAAGAACAAAAGGGTAAAATTCAGACTAAGGATAGAGGCAGACACTAAGTACATGGACAGCAGGGGAGATAAGGGAAAACACAAAGAGACTAGGAGAGAGTGGAAAGAAAAATGAGGAAGACATAGAGGAACCATGAAACTAAATGATCAAGAAACATAAAACAAAAATTGCAAAACATTCTACAGGCACAGAAATAACGAGGAGGAGAGTCGGATGGGAATGGGACCACTAGGGATAGACAGGATAACATCACAGGCAGAAATATTAAATAATTTTGCTCCAGTGTTTATCTAGGCGACAAATCAGTTGGACGCGACAACTGATTGTGATATTAGAAATGATATAACTGCATTTAAAATGGGAGGATAGAAACAGTGGGATTCATTGCTAAAGGGATAGAATTGAAAAGTAGAGAAGTCACACGAAAGTTGTATCGAACATTGGCTCGACCACAACTTGGAGCACTGTGCACAGTTCTGGTCATCATATTATATAAGAAAAAAAAGGATGTAATCCAATGGGAAATTCAGGAGAAACTCCTTTCCCCCAGAGAGTGGTGAGAATGTGGAACTCGCTACCACAGGGGAGTGGTCGAGGTGAATAGTATCGATGCATTTAAGCGGAAGCTGGATAAACACACGAGGGAGAGAGGAATGGAGGGTTCTGCTGACAGAGTAAGATGAAGAAAGGCGGGGAGGAGGTGAGAGTAGAGCATAAACACCCGAGGGAGGGCGAAGGGGGAGTGAATTCACAAAACACAAGGCCCACCTCAACGCCGTTGTGTGTGACTGGACTCTGTGATGCTCTGAAATCCCCTCCCTGATGCTCCGCTACGCGATTGGTCTTTGCCGCCGGGCTGGCCGCCTCCGACTTGCTTCTCTTTGGCTCGGTGGGGTCCAGCTCCTCGTGTTCCTCCTGCCCCTGCAGGAGGAATGACTCCCCTCTCTCCGGTTTCCGCTTGCGCCGTTTCTCTGCGGAATCTTTCCCTCGCACCTTCGCCAGCTTGCTTTCCAATTTTTCGATCTACGGGGTGGTTTGAAAAGAGAGAAGGAAAAAAATAAAATTAACGGAGGCAAACCGCGGTAGCGGACAAGTCTCGGCGGGGGAAGCGGGTGAACGCACAAGCTTGCGGGGAAAGAGTTGTTCAATCCAACGACAGCAACATTGCACACAGAAATGGTAGCATAGTGCTTATATTACTGGACTGATGTCCTGGAGGTACAACTTCAAATCCTACCATGGGTATCCTGGGAGTGTTTGATGGGGACAGTGTAGAGGGAGTTTTACTCTGTATCTAACCCCCGTGCTGTCCCTGTCCTGGGGAGTGTTTGATGGGGACAGTGTAGAGGGAGTTTTACTCTGTATCTAACCCCCGTGCTGTCCCTGTCCTGGGGAGTGTTTGATGGGGACAGTGTAGAGGGAGTTTTACTCTGTATCTAACCCCCGTGCTGTCCCTGTCCTGGGAGTGTTTGATGGGGACAGTGTAGAGGGAGTTTTACTCTGTATCTAACCCCCGTGCTGTCCCTGTCCTGGGGAGTGTTTGATGGGGACAGTGTAGAGGGAGTTTTACTCTGTATCTAACCCCCGTGCTGTCCCTGTCCTGGGGAGTGTTTGATGGGGACAGTGTAGAGGGAGTTTTACTCTGTATCTAACCCCCGTGCTGTCCCTGTCCTGGGGAGTGTTTGATGGGGACAGTGTAGAGGGAGCTTTACTCTGTATCTAACCCCCGTGCTGTCCCTGTCCTGGGGAGTGTTTGATGGGGACAGTGTAGAGGGAGTTTTACTCTGTATCTAACCCCCGTGCTGTCCCTGTCCTGGGGAGTGTTTGATGTGGACAGTGTAGAGGGAGATATACTCTGTATCTAACCCCCGTGCTGTCCCTGTCCTGGGGAGTGTTTGATGTGGACAGTGTAGAGGGAGATATACTCTGTATCTAACCCCTGTGCTGTACCTGCCCTGGGAGTGTTTGATGGGGACAGTGTAGAGGGAGATTTACTCTGTATCTAACCCCTGTGCTGTACCTGCCCTGGGAGTGTTTGATGGGGACAGTGTAGAGGGAGCTTTACTCTGTATCTAACCCCCGTGCTGTACCTGCCCTGGGAGTGTTTGATGGGGACAGTGTAGAGGGAGCTTTACTCTGTATCTAACCCCCGTGCTGTACCTGCCCTGGGAGTGTTTGATGGGGACAGTGTAGAGGGAGCTTTACTCTGTATCTAACCCCCGTGCTGTAGCTGCCCTGGGAGTGTTTGACGTGGACAGTGTAGAGGGAGCTTTACTCTGTATCTAACCCCCGTGCTGTCCCTGTCCTGGGGAGTGTTTGATGGGGACAGTGTAGAGGGAGCTTTACTCTGTATCTAACCCCTGTGCTGTCCCTGTCCTGGGGAGTGTTTGATGTGGACTGTGTAGAGGGAGCTTTACTCTGTATCTAACCCCCGTGCTGTAGCTGCCCTGGGAGTGTTTGACGTGGACAGTGTAGAGGGAGCTTTACTCTGTATCTAACCCCCGTGCTGTAGCTGCCCTGGGAGTGTTTGACGTGGACAGTGTAGAGGGAGATATACTCTGTATCTAACCCCCGTGCTGTAGCTGCCCTGGGAGTGTTTGACGTGGACAGTGTAGAGGGAGATATACTCTGTATCTAACCCCCGTGCTGTAGCTGCCCTGGGAGTGTTTGATGGGGACAGTGTAGAGGGAGATATACTCTGTATCTAACCCCCGTGCTGTAGCTGCCCTGGGAGTGTTTGACGTGGACAGTGTAGAGGGAGATATACTCTGTATCTAACCCCCGTGCTGTAGCTGCCCTGGGAGTGTTTGACGTGGACAGTGTAGAGGGAGATATACTCTGTATCTAACCCCCGTGCTGTAGCTGCCCTGGGAGTGTTTGATGGGGACAGTGTAGAGGGAGCTTTACTCTGTATCTAACCCCCGTGCTGTCCCTGTCCTGGGGAGTGTTTGACGTGGACAGTGTAGAGGGAGATATACTCTGTATCTAACCGCCTGGTGGAAAGGTTAATCAAATGCAGAAACAGAAAAAAAGGGGAGAGCTGCAGTTTGAAATTTACAGCCAGCAGATGAACTGCAGGAACGCGTTGGGATCCTCACAGCTTTTAGAGCCATTTCAAGTACTGAACTGCCTGTCAAGTCGGAAGCAGGCTGTGGGCTTGATACCGATAAACACATGACCATCGCATCTGGGAATACCACCCTTGGATCAGGAACACACAAAACAAGACGTCGCAGCCTTAACGAGGATTCTCATTGCTTCTGCATCCTTCCCTCTGCTCTCCCTGAAGCTGTTGCGTCCCTCACTGGGGTGGGGGGGGGGGTTGTTTTTAGGTGACTTCAGGTCCCTTCCCCCCAAGACAGTACGATCAGAGGACAGGCAGATCACACTCCACACCTTCCCAGTGGCCGTGTCTGGAACATGAGGACTGGGAACAAGCCCTTCCAGCCTCTTCCGCCAATCAACCAGATCACGCCTGATCCGGACCCAAACTACATCCGACTTGCCTTCGGGACCCCCCCCCCCACACCCCCGGGCCTCTCACTCTCGAGGACTTACTTGCAGAAGTTTCTGGATCTTCTCCTGGGGCGGGGTCCTCACGGCCTGCAGGACCCTCCAGATGTTGTGGTTTTCATCCAGCGTCACCTCCAGCAGGTCCCCGTCGATCATCAGCTCCTCCAGCTGTTGCTGCACCGCCTCGGACAGCTCGATGGCTGGGCTTTCGAGCTGTAGCTGCCCCTCGTCTACAGACAGGGAGGAACACACAGCTTACAGCCAGGGTCTGGAGCGTTTATACACATCGGTGCTGTCACCTTCCTCACAGCTCCGACAGGTATCCACGACACCCCATCGCTCACATCTAATGACACTTTAGGGGTTTTTCTTCTGTAAGCCCAGAATTTACCCTGCCTGAAATCTCCCCGCCGAGTAATAATCATTCAGCAATTAAAGGTTCATGGCAGCTAACTGAAATTTCACCCAGTAGAGAAGCAGGGGAGCTTGGAGAAGGAGACGTAAATGGAGGAGCAGTCCATATAATTACTGCAGTCTGTAACTTACTCCCGGGTATCTGTTATTTGATATATAAACCCCTCGATTAGATTCCAGTCTGTAACTTACTCCCAGGTAACTGTTATTCTATATATAAACCCCTCGATTAGATTCCAGTCTGTAACTTACTCCCAGGTATCTGTTATTCTATATATAATCCCCTCGATTAGATTCCAGTGTAACTTACTCCCAGGTATCTGTTATTCTATATATAAACCCCTCGATTAGATTCCAGTCTGTAACTTACTCCCGGGGATCTGTTATTTGATATATAAACCCCTCGATTAGATTCCAGTCTGTAACTTACTCCTGGGTATCTGTTATTCTATATATAATCCCCTCGATTAGATTCCAGTCTGCAACTTACTCCCAGGTATCTGTTATTCTATATATAATCCCCTCGATTAGATTCCAGTCTGTAACGTACTCCCAGGTATCTGTTATTCTATATATAATCCCCTCGATTAGATTCCAGTCTGCAACTTACTCCCAGGTATCTGTTATTCTATATATAATCCCCTCGATTAGATTCCAGTGTAACTTACTCCCAGGTATCTGTTATTCTATATATAAACCCCTCGATTAGATTCCAGTCTGTAACTTACTCCCGGGTATCTGTTATTTGATATATAAACCCCTCGATTAGATTCCAGTCTGTAACTTACTCCTGGGTATCTGTTATTCTATATATAATCCCCTCGATTAGATTCCAGTCTGTAACTCACTCCCGGGTATCTGTTATTCTATATATAATCCCCTCGATTAGATTCCAGTCTGTAACTCACTCCCGGGTATCTGTTATTCTATATATAATCCCCTCGATTAGATTCCAGTCTGTAACTCACTCCTGGGTATCTGTTATTCTATATATAATCCCCTCGATTAGATTCCAGTCTGCAACTTACTCCCAGGTATCTGTTATTCTATATATAATCCCCTCGATTAGATTCCAGTCTGCAACTTACTCCCAGGTATCTGTTATTCTTTATATAAACCCCTCGATTAGATTCCAGTCTGCAACTTACTCCCAGGTATCTGTTATTCTATATATAATCCCCTCGATTAGATTCCAGTCTGCAACTTACGCCCAGGTATCTGTTATTCTATATATAAACCCCTCGATTAGATTCCAGTCTGTAACTTACTCCCAGGTATCTGTTATTCTATATATAAACCCCTCGATTAGATTCCAGTCTGCAACTTACTCCCAGGTATCTGTTATTCTATATATAATCCCCTCGATTAGATTCCAGTCTGCAACTTACTCCCAGGTATCTGTTATTCTATACATAATCCCCTCGATTAGATTCCAGTCTGCAACTTACTCCCAGGTATCTGTTATTCTATATATAAACCCCTCGATTAGATTCCAGTCTGCAACTTACTCCCAGGTATCTGTTATTCTACATATAAACCCCTCGATTAGATTCCAGTCTGCAACTTACTCCCAGGTATCTGTTATTCTATATATAATCCCCTCGATTAGATTCCAGTCTGCAACTTGCTCCCAGGTATCTGTTATTCTATATATAAACCCCTCGATTAGATTCCAGTCTGTAACTTACTCCCAGGTATCTGTTATTCTATATATAATCCCCTCGATTAGATTCCAGTCTGCAATTTACTCCCGGGTATCTGTTATTCTATATATAATCCCCTCGATTAGATTCCAGTCTGCAACTTACTCCCGGGTATCTGTTATTCTATATATAAACCCCTCGATTAGATTCCAGTCTGCAACTTACTCCCAGGTATCTGTTATTCTATATATAATCCCCTCGATTAGATTCCAGTCTGCAACTTACTCCCAGGTATCTGTTATTCTATATATAATCCCCTCGATTAGATTCCAGTCTGCAACTTACTCCCAGGTATCTGTTATTCTATATATAATCCCCTCGATTAGATTCCAGTCTGCAACTTACTCCCAGGTATCTGTTATTCTATATATAATCCCCTCGATTAGATTCCAGTCTGCAACTTGCTCCCAGGTATCTGTTATTCTATATATAAACCCCTCGATTAGATTCCAGTCTGCAACTTACTCCCAGGTATCTGTTATTCTATATATAATCCCCTCGATTACATTCCAGTCTGCAACTTACTCCCAGGTATCTGTTATTCTATATATAATCCCCTCGATTAGATTCCAGTCTGCAACTTACTCCCAGGTATCTGTTATTCTATATATAATCCCATCGATTAGATTCCAGTCTGCAACTTACTCCCGGGTATCTGTTATTCTATATATAAACCCCTCGATTAGATTCCAGTCTGCAACTTACTCCCAGGTATCTGTTATTCTATATATAATCCCCTTGATTAGATTCCAGTCTGCAACTTACTCCCAGGTATCTGTTATTCTATATATAATCCCCTCGATTAGATTCCAGTCTGCAACTTACTCCCGGGTATCTGTTATTCTATATATAATCCCCTCGATTAGATTGCAGTCTGCAATTTACTCCCAGGTATCTGTTATTCTATATATAATCCCCTCGATTAGATTCCAGTCTGCAACTTACTCCCAGGTATCTGTTATTCTATATATAAACCCCTCGATTAGATTCCAGTCTGTAACTCACTCCCGGGTATCTGTTATTCTATATATAAACCCCTCAATTAGATTCCAGTCTGCAACTTACTCCCAGGTATCTGTTATTCTATATATAAACCCCTCGATTAGATTCCAGTCTGTAACTCACTCCCGGGTATCTGTTATTCTATATATAAACCCCCCGAACCCCTCGATTAGATTCCAGTCTGTAACTCACTCCCGGGTATCTGTTATTCTTTATATAAACCACCCCGAACCCCTCGATTAGATTCCAGTCTGTAACTCACTCCCGGGTATCTGTTATTCTATATATAAACCCCCCGAACCCCTCGATTAGATTCCAGTCTGTAACTCACTCCCGGGTATCTGTTATTCTATATATAAACCCCTCGATTAGATTCCAGTCTGCAACTTACTCCCAGGTATCTGTTATTCTATATATAAACCCCTCGATTAGATTCCAGTCTGTAACTCACTCCCGGGTATCTGTTATTCTATATATAAACCCCTCGATTAGATTCCAGTCTGTAACTCACTCCCGGGTATCTGTTATTCTATATATAAACCCCTCGATTAGATTCCAGTCTGCAACTTACTCCCAGGTATCTGTTATTCTATATATAAACCCCTCGATTAGATTCCAGTCTGCAACTTACTCCCAGGTATCTGTTATTCTATATATAAACCCCTCGATTAGATTCCAGTCTGTAACTCACTCCCGGGTATCTGTTATTCTATATATAAACCCCTCAATTAGATTCCAGTCTGTAACTCACTCCCGGGTATCTGTTATTCTATATATAATCCCCTCGATTAGATTGCAGTCTGCAACTTACTCCCAGGTATCTGTTATTCTATATATAAACCCCTCGATTAGATTCCAGTCTGTAACTCACTCCTGGGTATCTGTTATTCTATATATAAACCCCTCGATTAGATTCCAGTCTGTAACTCACTCCCGGGTATCTGTTATTCAATATATAAACCCCTCAATTAGATTCCAGTCTGTAACTCACTCCCAGGTATCTGTTATTCTATATATAAACCCCTCGATTAGATTCCAGTCTGTAACTCACTCCCGGGTATCTGTTATTCTAAATTTAATCCCCTCGATTAGATTCCAGTCTGTAACTCACTCCCAGGTATCTGTTATTCTATATATAAACCACCCGAACCCCTCGATTAGATTCCAGTCTGTAACTCACTCCCGGGTATCTGTTATTCTATATATAAACCACCCGAACCCCTCGATTAGATTCCAGTCTGTAACTCACTCCCGGGTATCTGTGATTCTATATATAAACCCCTCGATTAGATTCCAGTCTGTAACTCATTCCCGGGTATCTGTTATTCTATATATAATCCCCTCGATTAGATTCCAGTCTGTAACTCACTCCCGGGTATCTGTTATTCTATATATAAACCCCCCTGAACACCTCGATTAGATTCCAGTCTGTAACTCACTCCTGGGTATCTGTTATTCTGTATATAAACCACCCGAACCCCTCGATTAGATTCCAGTCTGTAACTCACTCCTAGGTATCTGTTATTCTATATATAATCCCCTCGATTAGATTCCAGTCTGTAACTCACTCCCGGGTATCTGTTATTCGATATATAAACCCCTCGATTAGATTCCAGTCTGTAACTTACTCCCGGGTATCTGTTATTCTATATATAAACCCCTCGATTAGATTCCAGTCTGTAACTCACTCCCGGGTATCTGTTATTCTATATATAAACCCCTCGATTAGATTCCAGTCTGTAACTTACTCCCGGGTATCTGTTATTCTATATATAATCCCCTCGATTAGATTCCAGTCTGTAACTTACTCCCGGGTATCTGTTATTCTTTATATAAATCACCCCGAACCCCTCGATTAGATTCCAGTCTGTAACTCACTCCTGGGTATCTGTTATTCTATATATAAACCCCTCGATTAGATTCCAGTCTGTAACTTACTCCCGGGTATCTGTTATTCTATATATAATCCCCTCGATTAGATTCCAGTCTGTAACTCACTCCCGGGTATTTGTGATTCTATATATAAACCCCCCCGAACCCCTCGATTAGATTCCGGCTCTGATTGCAGGTTGAAAACCCGCCCTGTGCAGCTGAGCTCTGCAGTATTCTGAAACCCTGCAGCAAGTTGGTTCACACTCAGGCACTCCTGGGGATTGAGGTCCACTGGTAATTGTGGCCACCTTGTGGCTGTTGTGCATTTGACATTCTAGGTCCCTCAGCAGATATTACTGATACTGGGCCTGGTTTAGTTACTGGGGGGGTGGTTTATAAAGTTAGTGTTGTTACTGCACACATTGCATTGCGATGCTGAAGGAGGTATGTTAATGCACTGAAGTGCTCCCACACTCTGCTGCTGACCTGTACCCTTCAATTCAGGTTAATCAGTGGACATTCCTCTTGTTTGGCCTTTTGTTTACAAGTCAGGGATTAGAAATCAGCAACACTTGCATGTGCACGATATAGTCACTTAGATATAAATGGTAGATTTCCAGAGAGAGAGAGAGAGAGAGAGAGACAGAGAGAGACACAGAGAGACAGAGAGAGACACAGAGAGAGAGAGAGAGACACAGAGAGAGAGAGAGAGACAGAGAGAGAGAGAGAGAGACAGAGAGAGAGAGAGAGAGACACAGAGAGAGAGAGAGAGACACAGAGAGAGAGAGAGAGACACAGAGAGAGAGAGAGAGACACAGAGAGAGAGAGAGAGACACAGAGAGAGAGAGAGAGACACAGAGAGAGAGAGAGAGACACAGAGAGAGAGAGAGACACAGAGAGAGACAGAGAGAGAGAGAGAGAGAGAGAGAGAGAGAGAGAGAGAGAGAGAGAGAGACAGACAGTGATAGGGAGAGGGGGCGAGAGCATGCGCCAGACAGAGAGAGAGACAGAGACACACACACACACACACACACACACAGAGGAAGAGAGGGAGAGGCACAGGGGGACAGAGAGGTAGAGACAGACAGGCAGAGAGAGATTCGAGCTTCGTTACCTGCTGCTTCTGTGCTATTGTTAGTTTCTGTGTTTTCCTGGGCCAGATCCACCGAGTCATCATTTAGCCCTTCCACCTGGAAGAAAAACAAACACCCATCATTCATGTGCTGCAACCCAACTCCTCCCTGCGGCTTGCATCCCAGCTCCGAGGGCCCCGGCACCCTGACCTCCAGTAAGTAACCTACGCGAGCCAAGACAAGCACGGTTGAGGCCTCAAACCGATCAAGGGGAGATCTGGAAGCTAGCCACAGCCAATCTCAGGCACAAATCGGCACCCCGCTGGCACAGAACAGATCCCCGCGCCCCTCCCCGAGCGTTGGTTTGTGTACAACTTGACTTGCGGGTCTCCAGCACAGCCCCTCCTCAAACCCCACCAATTATGCAAAGCACAGACTCACAGGCACAGACAGACACACGCAGACATTTCCTGTTACACCATTGCTCAGTCAGCTGTTACTCTCACCTCTGTCGCAGCAGTTACTGTGCAGCGAGGTAATGCGCAGTGTGACGGTACCAGAGAGAGACGGAGAGGCAGACACACACAAGCTTGCAATTCTCCAGCACCTCTCACCACCTCAGGATGCCACAGAGCACGTCACCACCAATATCGGGCTTTTTAAAAAGTTTTAACAGGTGCATTTGCTGCGGCAATGTGGGAAACACGACAGCCAATTTGTGCACAGCAAGATCCCACAAACTGCACCGTGATAACGATCAGATAATCGGTTTTTAAATGGCGCTGGTTGAGGGACACTTACTGGCCGCAGGACCCCGGGGAGAACTCTCCCCCTCACCCCAGGCTTCCCACCCTCACCCACCTCCGTCCACCTCCTCACAGATGGGGGTCTTGGGTTTAATGCCCTGTCCCAAAGACTGACCCTCCGACAGTGCGGCGCTCCCTCAGTACTGACCCTCTGACAATGCGGCGCTCCCTCAGTACTGACCCCGACAGCGCAGCGCTCCCTCGGTACCGACCCTCCAACAGTGCGACGCTCCCTCAGTACCGACCCTCTGACAGTGCGACGCTCCCTCAGTACTGACCCTCCGACAGTGCGGCGCTCCCTCAGTACCGACCCTCCAACAGTGCGGCGCACCCTCAGTACTGGCACCAAGGGGAGTGCCGGCATGGGCTAGGGCAGATCGAGTCTCTTTGGCAAGAGCTGAAACCCACAAGCCCTGACTGGGTGTGGGGGAAAAAAGAGGTGTCGGCGGCCGTGCCCTGCCGGGGCGGTGTCACCGCGGGCTGCAGCTCCTTACCTTCTTCTGGTGGTTTCGCTCCTTCTGCGCGATGGTCTCCGTCACCATCTGGTTCTGCAGCCGCTGCCGGATGTCGGTCAGTCTCTCCAGGAGGGCGGCCACCTCCTTGGTGGCCAGGGACCGCCTGGCCCGGTCCTGCCACATGATGGCCCTCTCGGTCAGGCACTGCAGGGCCTCACCCTCGGGCAGGCGGACGGGCAGCTTCTGCAGAGCCACCAGCAGCGAGAGGATGATCTCCAGGCGGGGCCGGCGCGAGCGCAGGCACAGCGGGCACAGGAACTTGGTGTCCCACTCCCACCAGGCCAGCGAGTGCCTGTGCTGGGTCAGCTTGGGGCAGCTGATGCAGGTGCCGTGGAACCAGTCCTTGCAGAGCTCGCACTGCAGCATCAAGTCGTCGGCCGGCTGCCCGCACACGCAGATGTCCGCCGCGCCGTCCTGCTGCTCCGAGGGCGGCTTGGATGCATTCCCCTGCCGCAGGGCGCGGATCCCTTCCTTTTCCTTCTGCTCCGCTTCCTTGAAAGCCAGAATCTGTTGACGGTGGAGGGGGGGGGGGAAAATAACAGGCATTTAAAGAAGAAAAATAAAACGAGTGCTTGTGGCCTGACGCCAAGCTCGGGGTGCCACAGCCCCTTCTGCGCGAGGAGGCAAGCGACTCGGCCCCTCCAGCCTGCTCTGACCTTCAATGAGATCGAATCTTAAGGTTCGGCCACATTGTTCTGAACCCCCCTCGCCAGAGTTTCTCTCTCCGCGCCAGACTGAACTCTGCAATTACCACAACTCTGTCACCCGCTCGGTATACTCAAGGGACCTCAAGCCTGCAACTTGCCCTCATGATTTAACCCTTCGTGAGTTGCAGGAAGAACAAAAAAAGCTGAAGCTCACTATCGATCCTGGATCCCGAATATCCTGCGCTGATAACCCGAGACCGTCCGTGTCGGCCTTGTCCAGTACGTTCTCTTTTGCTTTCTTCCACTTGGTCCTCCTGATGCTGTCTGAACCTGCGTCAGCACAAGGGCATAACACCTAGCAAGAAACATGACCACATTAGCACAGGGGCACTCACAATCTGACAGCAGAAATAGGGGCAAGAGCACTGAGCGAGCCCATATCCAGTCATTACTCACAGCACGGGGGTTAGATACTGAGTAAAGCTCCCTCCACACTGTCCTCATCAAACACTCCCAGGACAGGTACAGCACAGGGGTTAGATACAGAGTAAAGCTCCCTCTACACTGTCCTCATCAAACACTCCCAGGACAGGTACAGCACAGGGGTTAGATACAGAGTAAAGCTCCCTCTACACTGTCCCCATCAAACACTCCCAGGACAGATACAGCACGGGGGGTTAGATACAGAGTAAAGCTCCCTCTACACTGTCCCCCATCAAACACTCCCAGGACAAATACAGCACGGGGTTAGATACAGAGTAAAGCTCCCTCTACACTGTCCCCATCAAACAGTCCCAGGACAAATACAGCACGGGGTTAGATACAGAGTAAAGCTCCCTCTACACTGTCCCCATCAAACACTCCCAGGACAGGTACAGCACGGGGGTTAGATACAGAGTAAAGCTCCCTCTACACTGTCCCCATCAAACACTCCCAGGACAGGTAGAGCACGGGGGTTAGATACAGAGTAAAGCTCCCTCTACACTGTCCCCATCAAACACTCCCAGGACAGATACAGCACGGGGGGTTAGATACAGAGTAAAGCTCCCTCTACACTGTCCCCATCAAACACTCCCAGGACAGGTACAGCAGCTGTCCACTGCTTATGCTGTACAGTGCTGCCTTTAAAAGACAGTCTCTGGAACACTTGCCTCCAATAGTGTGTAACAGGAGTTCTTCTTAAGGAAGGTCTTGGTCGCTTTCTCCCTCCAGGAGTGTGCAGCCGTAACTTGACTCTCCAGGTGAGGTAGTTCTTCCATCCTGACCGGCAGGTCACGACCCACAGCCACCAGGCCCTCCAGGTCATCCAGACAGGGATAGTGATCACCGTTCTGAAAGAAAGGTCCATCAGTTCATTCATTAGCCATCCACAGCTCAGTGGTGTCCAAGACCCTCCCTCAGGCAGATAACGAGCTCGAGCCCCCACTCTTGAAACCCGAGCCCCATAATCCACACTCAAAGCTCCCCCAGTGCCAGTCAGTGCTGAGGGATCGCCGCACCGTCGGAGGGTCAGTGCTGAGGGAGCCCCGCACCGTCGGAGGGTCAGTACTGAGGGAGCGCCGCACTGTCGGAGAGTCAGTGCTGAGGGAGAGCCGCACCGTCGGAGGGTCAGTGCTGAGGGAGCCCCGCACTGTCCGAGGGTCAGTGCTGAGGGAGCGCCGCACTGTCGGAGGGTCAGTACTGAGAGAGCGCCGCACTGTCGGTGGGTCAGTACTGAGGGAGAGCCACACTGTTGGAGGGTCAGTGCTGAGGGAGTGCCGCACTGTCGGAGGGTCAGTGCTGAGGGAGTGCCGCACTGTCGGAGGGACAGTGCTGAGGGAGTGCCGCACCGTTGGAGGGACAGTGCTGAGGGAGTGCCGCACTGTCGGAGGGTCAGTGCTGAGGGAGCCCCGCACCGTCGGAGGGTCAGTGCTGAGGGATCGCCGCACCGTCGGAGGGTCAGTGCTGAGGGAGCGCCGCACTGTGGGAGGGTCAGTGCTGAGGGAGCGCCGCACTGTCAGAGAGTCAGTACTGAGGGAGAGCCGCACCGTCGGAGGGTCAGTGCTGAGGGAGCCCCGCACCGTCGGAGGGTCAGTACTGAGGGAGCGCCGCACTGTCGGAGGGTCAGTACTGAGGGAGAGCCGCACCGTCGGAGGGTCAGTACTGAGGGAGTGCCGCACTGTCGGAGGGACAGTGCTGAGGGAGTGCCGCACCGTCGGAGGGACAGTGCTGAGGGAGCCCCGCACTGTCGGAGGGTCAGTGCTGAGGGAGCCCCGCACCGTCAGAGGGTCAGTGCTGAGGGAGCCCCGCACCGTCGGAGGGTCAGTGCTGAGGGAGCGCCGCACTGTGGGAGGGTCAGTGCTGAGGGAGCGCCGCACTGTCGGTGGGTCAGTACTGAGGGAGAGCCGCACTGTCGGAGGGTCAGTGCTGAGGGAGCCCCGCACCGTCGGAGGGTCAGTGCTGAGGGAGTGCCCCACTGTCGGAGGGACAGTGCTGAGGGAGTGCCACACTGTCGGAGGGTCAGTGCTGAGGGAGCCCCGCACTGTCGGAGGAGCTGTCTTTCAAATGAGTCTTCAGGCCAATGCCCCTTCTGCCTTCTTGTGTAGACATAAAAGATCTGGGGATACATTTTGAAGAGCAGCAATGCAGGGGGGGTGGGGGGGGGGGGGGGGGAAAAGGAGTTCTCTCCCAGCGCTCAGGAGTCAATATTTATCCCTCAACCAACATCTAAAACCAGAGGATGTGGCGACTATCACATTGCTGTGCGTGGGGTCTTGCTGTGTACAAACCGGCTGCTGTGTTTCCGACATCGGAACGGTGACCACATTGCCAAGGTACTCCATTGGCTGCAAAGCGCTTTGGGACGCCCGGAGGTGCTGAAAGTTGCTCTATAAATGCACGTTCTTGCTTTTGATCCTTTCCTCCTTTACTGGCCACCCGCTGAGCGGTGAGTAGTCACGTGAGCCCAGGCACGTGGCGAGCGATTTGTCCGCACGAGAGGGCCCCCTAGCCTGATGCCGTCCTCAACTAACACGCATTTCCCAGCGGAGAGTGTCTGGATAGCGATCGGGGGCAGTGACCCTGGCTCACTTCGCCCTCCTGCTCCGTAAAGAGCCCATGTTTCCCCGCACCCCCCCCCCACCCTCCGCCTTCCCCCCTCCTCACACACACACACACCAAGCAGTGGACAGCTGATAAATGACTGAGCGAAAAAATCAGGGCCTTCTGGTCCACGCTGCGCAACCACAGGCCAATGAACGAAAAGAGGACCGTTACATTTTTTTTTTTGCGCCGTCTTCGGCGCGTCCCAAACCGCTTCGCAGCTCGTCAAGAGTGGTTTTGGAACCGTCGCCTTGACCAATGTGGAGGTGGCCCCCGTGCGAGTTGAGGGGAGGAGCTCCCGTGCTCGTCCTCCAACAGAGCAGCCGTGGGGGAATCTCGAAACCTCCGCCTGAGAGGGTAATCTCATCTGAAAGACAGCACGCCCCGGGAGGTTCAGTGCACGCCTCAGTGTCGGCTTAAACTTGAAAGCCTCGAGTGGTCTCCGAGGGTGTGGGACTTGGACCCATGACCTGACTCAAGACGCAGGAGCGAGCCACGGCGGAGCTTTCAGTGCAGTACTGAGGGAGTGCCACAAAACTGAGAAACTGCAGTGCAGAATAAAACCTGCCGTTGATCGGCAAGACAGAAACTGTGAGGGGGGGGGGATTACAGCGCTGGGATGACCTGCTCTGTGCCATGCAGTATTTCCAGCACTTTCTCTTTCTTTCCCGTGGAGGAGAGCTCCGGGAGAGGAGGGGAGATAACTCGAGCGGGCAGGGAGCAGCGCCTGCGCGCGCGGGCTTTCTTCAATAAATGAAGACTTGCATTTGTGTAGCGCCTTTCGCGACCACAGGATGCTCCAAAGCGCTTTACGCCGATTGAAGTACCTATCTGGAGTGCGGTCGCTGACTCTGACGGGGCGGCCAACGGGGCATAGCGAGATCCCACAGCGATAGGACGTTGACTCGTTTTATAAGTGATGTTACTTTGAGGGATACATATTGGGCCCAGAACGCAGGGGAGAAATCCCCACTCCCTCCCCCACCGCCTTCAAAATAGCGGCCGTGGGATCTTCTACGTGCACCCGAGAGGGCAGATGGGGAGGGCCTCGGATTAAAGTCACGTCCGCAGGGCGCGACAGTGTGGCACTCCCTCAGTACTGCACTGCAGCGTCACACTCGGTTGCTGGGCTCCAGTGGGGCTTGGCCAGCTTTGGTCTCCTTACTGAAGGAGGGATATACTTGTCCTGGAAGCATAGAACATAGAACATAGAAAAATACAGCACAGAACAGGCCCTTCGGCCCACGATGTTGTGCCGATCCTTTGTCCTCTGTCAAGGACAATTTAATCTATACCCCATCATTCTCCTTTATCCATATACCTATCTAAAAGCCGTTTGAAAGTCCCTAAAGTTTCTGACTCAACAACTTCCCCAGGCAAGGCATTCCATGCCCCGACCACTCTCTGGGTAAAGAACCTTCCCCTGACATCCCCCTTATATCTCCCACCCTTCACCTTAAATTTATGACCCCTTGTAACGCTTTGCTCCACCCGGGGAAAAAGTTTCTGACTGTCTACCCTATCTATTCCCCTGATCATCTTATAAACCTCTATCATGTCACCCCTCATCCTTCTCCGTTCTAATGAGAAGAGGCCTAGAATGTTCAGCCTTTCCTCGTAAGACTTATTCTCCATTCCAGGCAACATCCTGGTAAATCTCCTCTGCACCCTCTCCAAGAGCAGTTCAGAGAAGGTTCACTATGCTGATACCTGGGATGAAGAGGTTGTCTCATGATGAAGGGTTGAGCGGGTTGGGCCGAATTTTGATCGACAAGGGAGTCCAGGGTTATTGCCGGGAAGTGGGGTGGGGGGGGGGGGGGGGGGGGGAAAGAGGAGGGGAGGCAGGAAAGTGGAGTTAAGGCCACAATCAGATCAGCCATGATCTTGTTGAACGGCGGAGCAGGCTTTTTCTTCTGATCGGATCTTGTGAACCCACGAGCTCGTGACTCGGAGGCGAGAGTGGGACACCCCCCCACCCCCACCACCCGATGCGTAGTAAAAGAGGGGGCAGCATTTTCCGGCAGGACTTGCCTGTATCTCCTCGACATCCGCGATCCAGGCTCTTGCTTTTGACAGCGCCTCCTTCAAAGCCAGAATATTGGGCAGCTCGACCGGGATGTTCTCTGCTTCCTTGATGATGGCCTCCAACGTGGCAAGTGGATGCTTTTGCCTGAAGAATATTTATTAAACATATATATTTTTAAAAAAATGAGGAACGAAACACACGCGAGCCAAAGCAATCCACGCCCCGGACCGAACGCAAGACGGCTATGCTACAGCGACCAACCCAACGCACGCCCCACCTCCCGCTGCACTTCATTTCAACAGCAGCCCGGAGGTGCCATTCGGCCCCTCAAGCATGCTCCTGCCACTCGATTACATTGCAGCTGAACCCCCATCTCGGTTCCGTCACCCAACTAAAATCTACCAACCCCAGGTGTGAAATTTCCAGCTGACCCCCCGGTGTCGACAGGGGGTGGGGGGGGGGGAAAAGAGAGTTCCAGATTTTCACTCCCCCTTTGTTTGAAGAAGTGCTTCCTGACATTACCTGGCTCGAATTTTGAGGTCCTTGTTCTGGACTCGCCCCCCCAACCCCCCCACCCCCCCCCCCCCACCACCAGAGGAATTCGTTTCTATCGACCTGATCCAATCTTTTACTCATAAACCCCTCGATTGGATCACTCCGTAATCTTCTACACTCGAGGGGACCCGAGCCCAGTCTGTGCAACCTGTCCTTGTAAACTTAACCCTTCCAGCCCCGGTATCGTTCTGGGGAATCTGTGCTGCACCCGCTCCGAGGATATATCCTTCCTGTGGTGCGGGGCCCCGAAATGGAGGGTTACTCCTGATGGGGTCCGACAACTGCAGCATTAATTCTATCCCTGTGTATTTCAGCCCCCACCCCCTCAAGGCCCACGGCTTGCTGCTGAGAGGATTAACCCTGCCGCCCCCCCCCCCCCCCGCCCCACCGTACCTGGCCTCCAGGCAAATCTGGGCTTTCTCCTCCCAGCGCTCAGAGATGGTCAGCAGCTCCTGCAGTTCCGCCATGGCCTTGTCCACGGCCGGGTGCTGGCCCAGCTTGGAGCCCGATTCGACGAGGGGCCTCATGACGTCGAGCGTGACGCGGCCGGAGCCAGCCAGGGTCTTGCGCACCTCGTCCAGCCACTCCGACTGCTGGGCCTCCTGCCGCAGCTTGGCGATCTCCGGGAGCTCCACCGCCAGCTGCCGGCCCTGTTCGAGCAGATCCCGGAACTCCCGGGAGTTGGGCGGCAGCTCCTTCAGGGCGGCTTGGGTCTGCGCCTGAAACTTCTCGATGTCTTCCAGCAGCTCCTAGAAAAAAAAACAAGGGCACATGGTGAAAAGGATTCAGTCTCTCGCAAGCGCGTTCCCCCGCCCCGTCTCAAATATCTGATGAGCGCCCTCGTGACGTGGCATTACCGGGAGGCACAATCCCAAGCAGCACCGAGTAGTAACCGGACCGGAGTCACCGAATACAACCTCCCCCCCCCCCCCACCCTCTCATCGTAACAGGCTCCTGATTATAACCCTGGCATGGGGGAACGACAGCTGTATAAAGGTCAGGTACGTCTCAACAAAGAGAAGTGAAGACAAACATTTCCATTTCTGTCGCACTTTTCACAACCCCACAAGCACTTTACGTGTACTTCTGAAGTGGACTCAGGTGAGATACAGAATAAAGCCCTCTACACTGTCCCTCATCAAACACTCCCAGGACAGGTACAGCATGGGGGTTAGATACAGAGTAAAGCTCCCTCTCCACTGTCCCCCATCAAACACTCCCAGGACAGGTTCAGCACGGGGTTAGGTACAGAGTAAAGCTCCCTCTACACTGTCCCATTAAATACTCCCAGGACAGGTACAGCACGGGGTTAGATACAGAGTAAAGCTCCCTCTACACTGTCCCCATCAAACACTCTCAGGACAGGTACAGCACGGGGGTTAGATACAGAGTAAAGCTCCCTCTACACTGTCCCCATTGAACCTTCCAAGAGCAGGTTCGAAAAGATGTTTCCACTTGTGGGGGGAGACCAGAACTAGGGAGCCATCAATATAAGAGAGTCACTAATAAATCCAATGGGGAATTCAGGAGAAACTCCTTTCCCCAGAGAGTGGTGAGAATGTGGAACTCGCTCCCACAGGGAGTGGTCGAGGTGAATAGTATCGATGTATTTAAGGGGAAGCTGGATAAACACACGAGGGAGAAAGGAACTGAAGGATATGGTGGGGGGGGTGGGGAGATGGAGAGGGGGTGGGAGGAGGCTCGTGTGGAGCAGAGGGGCCGAATAGCCTGAATCTCTGCTGTAAAGACTGCGCAACAGACGCCAGTTTCCTTTGGAAAAGTCTCTAGGAGGGGTCGCTCCGCTGTCACGGAGTCTTACCTGCACATCCTGGATCTGAGTGATTACGCAGGGCAGGCTGCGCAGATGCTCAACGAAGGTCCTCAGTTCATCCACGGTCAGCTTTGTCGGACCCTCGGAGCCGTCTGGCGGAGACCTAGATTAACAGTTCGACTGTCAGCGAGTTCGTGCCATCTTACAACAAAACGCGAACGAGACTACAAGCGTGGGGGGGGGGCCACAGGCAGGACCCTCCCCTTCAGGGGGCCTAGATCCAAGTTGCTCTTTCAGGCCTGAGATTGGAGAGCGACCTGTCCGTGGACGGCAGGCTCGGCGGCGGCCGGCGTCTCTCCGAGCCGCGCGCGCGCAGCTCTCGGCCACCCGCCCACATGCCTACCTTGCTCCTTCCTTGCTGCAGGCCAGCAGGAGGGCCTCCGCCACGCACTTCTCCGCCTCCGCTATGCTGCTCTTCAGCTGCTGGAGGAGGCCGTTTTCCGGGAATTTTTTCTCCTTCGCCTCGGTCACCAGTGCCTTCAGATCCTCCAGTGCTGCGGGGGGGGCGGTGGGGGGGGGGAAAAGACGCAAGATTGAGTGGAAACACAGTCATTTGAACCGCATCGTAACTCGAGTGTGATGAAGGGGGGTTTCAATGGGGCAGACGTAGAGAAGATGTTTCCACTTGTTGGGGGGGTGGGGGAGACCAGAACTAGGGAGCCATCAATATAAGACAGTCACTAATAAATCCAATGGGGAATTCAGGAGAAACTCCTTTCCCCAGAGAGTGGTGAGAATGTGGAACTCGCTCCCACAGGGAGTGGTCGAGGTGAACAGTATCGATGTATTTCAGGGGGAAGCTGGATAAACACACGAGGGAAAGAGGAATAGAAGGATAGGGTGAGATGAAGAGGGGGTGGGAGGAGGCTCCTGTGGAATATGTGACAAGGACCTGTTTGAACACAGGGATCTCGGAGGGTGGAGGAGGTCACCGAGCTAGGGAGGGGAAGACAAGGCCGTGGAGAAATTTGAACACAAGGAGGAGAATTGTTAAATTTGCGGTGTTTTCGGACTGGGAGCCTGAGCTGGTTTAGCGAGAGCAGAGGTGATGGGTGAATGGGACTTGGTGCGGGTTCAGACACAGGGCAGCAGGGTTTACTGGTCAGGGGCTTTCGGCTCAGTGCAGCATCTGGCTCTGATACGAAACAATCCTTACTTTTCTTCTGCGTCCCCTGCATCTCCAGCGCTGACTTCACCTTGCTCCCCCAGGTGTCAAAGGACTCGGCTCGGATCTTGAGCTTGTGCAACATGGCTGGGAGCTCATCCAGGGTGTACCTATACCTGCCGGAAACAAACACGTTAGTCACTGCCCCCCCACAGAACGTTTCACCCCTCTTCGCCTGAAGGGACAGCACCACATGTGGCTGCCACTCTGCTCAATCTCGTTTTCACAAAGCAGGCCAACAATACGGGAACGATAGTGCGATCGACAGTCACCTCCTCGGATAGAGTAAAGCTACCCCTACACTGTCCCCATCAAACACTCCCAGGACTGGTACAGCACGGGGCTAGATACAGAGTAAAGCTCCCTCTACACTGTCCCCATCAAACACTCCCCAGGACTGGTACAGCACGGGGCTAGATACAGAGTAAAGCTCCCTCTACACTGTCCCCATCAAACACTCCCCAGGACTGGTACAGCCCGGGGGTTAGATACAGAGTAAAGCTCCCTCTACACTGCCAGGTTAAGCTCATCAGTGGCCTGTGACTGAAGCTTGCAACATACACTACGATAACAGTGGCTGAACTGAGCCGAAAGCCCCTGACCAGTAAACCCTGCTGAACAAAACGTCTGGATTCTGACATTAATCGATTACGCAGCTGGACGGATCTGCACCATGAAGGGCCTCCACTTGCAATAATAACCCATCACAGCCTTTATCGTGTCAATGAATGGTCGAGCCATTCGGCCCATCGTGCCTGTGCTGGCTCTTAGAAAGAGCTTCCCAATCAGTCCCGCTCCCCCTCTGCACTCCCCGCCCCCCCACACAGCCCTGCACATTTTCTCCCCTTCCAGTATTTCTCCAATTCCCCCTTTTGAAAGTCACGATTGAATCTGCTTCCACCGCCCTTTCAGGCAGCGCGTTCCAGGTCACGACGACTCACAGCGTCAAAAACAAAAACTCTCCTCAAGGCTCCAGCATCACCTTAAAAAAAAAAACAAAACAGATCTTCTGGTTGGGTTTTTCACATTGCTGTTTGTAGGATCTTCCTGTGCGCATTGTGGCCCAACGCGATTCCTCCTTCAAAGAGGTACGAAGAGTGGCTACGAAGAGCTTTGGGGCATTGTGATGGATACTCCAGCAAGGCAAGAATTTCTATTGGAAGGGCACGTTGTATTTCCAGGAGGTGGTTGCTGAGCAGCCTGGAATACATTAGGGTTGGGTGGGACAGAGAGGAAGGAAGGATTCATACCTCAGGTAGTGCCTGTTGGGAGGGCAATTGCATAGATCGTCAATGTGGTAGAGACACACCAGGCGCTCGGGGCAGTCGTAACACGCCAGCGCAGACAGGAAGCAGGTGGTCTTGCACTTGTCGCATTGCCTCTCGTCGTCCGGAAGGAGCTCGAAAGCCTCACGCTCGGCTTCGGTGATTCCCTGAAAGAGGGAACGCACAGTCCTGTTAGAAAGTGGCAGGCTGCTGGGAACTGGCTGCTGCACGGGGTCAAACACTGGCCTTTCACACCGAGGGGAATTTGCTTCAAAATCGCGCTGTACCTGTCCTGGGAGTGTTTGATGGGGGACAGTGTAGAGGGAGCTTTACTCAGTATCTAACCCCCGTGCTGTACCTGTCCTGGGAGTGTATGATGGGGGACAGTGTAGAGGGAGCTTTACTCTGTATCTAACCCCCCGTGCTGTACCTGTCCTGGGAGTGTTTGATGGGGGACAGTGTAGAGGGAGCTTTACTCTGTATCTAACCCCCCGTGCTGTACCTGTCCTGGGGAGTGTTTGATGGGGGACAGTGTAGAGGGAGCTTTACTCTGTATCTAACCCCCCGTGCTGTACCTGTCCTGGAGTGTGTTTGATGGGAGACAGTGTAGAGGGAGCTTTACTCTGTATCTAACCCCCTGTGTTATACCTGTCCTGGGGAGTGTTTGATGGGGGACAGTGTAGAGGGAGCTTTACTCTGTATCTAACCCCCCGTGTTGTACCTGTCCTGGGGAGTGTTTTATGGGGACAGTGTAGAGGGAGCTTTACTCTGTATCTAACCCCCTGTGTTGTACCTGTCCTGGGGAGTGTTTGATGGGGGACAGTGTAGAGGGAGCTTTCCTCTGTATCTAACCCCGTGCTATACCTGTCTTGGGTGTGTTTGATGGGGGACAGTGGAGAGGGAGATTTACTCTGTATCTAACCCCGTGCTGTACCTGTCCTGGGAGTGTTTGATGGGGGACAGTGTAGAGGGAGCTTTACTCTGTATCTAACCTCCGTGCTATACCTGTCCTGGGAGTGTTTGATGGGGGACAGTGGAGAGGGAGATTTACTCTGTATCTAACCTCCGTGCTGTACCTGTCCTGGGAGTGTTTGATGGGGGACAGTGTAGAGGGAGCTTTACTCTGTATCTAACCCCGTGCTGTACCTGTCCTGGGAGTGTTTGATGGGAGACAGTGTAGAGGGAGCTTTACTCTGTATCTAACCCCCCGTGTTGTACCTGTCCTGGGGAGTGTTTTATGGGGACAGTGTAGAGGGAGCTTTACTCTGTATCTAACCCCCTGTGTTGTACCTGTCCTGGGGAGTGTTTGATGGGGGACAGTGTAGAGGGAGCTTTCCTCTGTATCTAACCCCGTGCTATACCTGTCTTGGGTGTGTTTGATGGGGGACAGTGGAGAGGGAGATTTACTCTGTATCTAACCCCGTGCTGTACCTGTCCTGGGAGTGTTTGATGGGGGACAGTGTAGAGGGAGCTTTACTCTGTATCTAACCTCCGTGCTATACCTGTCCTGGGAGTGTTTGATGGGGGACAGTGGAGAGGGAGATTTACTCTGTATCTAACCTCCGTGCTGTACCTGTCCTGGGAGTGTTTGATGGGGGACAGTGTAGAGGGAGCTTTACTCTGTATCTAACCCCGTGCTGTACCTGTCCTGGGAGTGTTTGATGGGGGACAGTGTAGAGGGAGCTTTACTCTGTATCTAACCCACAATATACCCAGTCACTGGGTGCCTGTAATGACGACCCTCACGTACCTCCTGCAGGTGACCGCTGCCCCCTACACTACCTTTTGCAATGAGCAGCGATGAGTAAAGAGACAGAGAGATCAAGTGGGATCCCAGCACAGCTCACTCGCTGGTTTTTGACCCGGTGCCGGAATCCTCTGATCCTGCAAGTCGGGAGACCGAACCTTCACAGCCCCAAGCTGTTTGCTCGGCCAGACATTGGGATTGATTCGGGGCTGGGACAATCTGGGCCCACTCTGTTCTCCAGCGAGATGAAAGAGGTGGCAGACGGAGCACAATGTGGGCAGGTGGGCGGTTATTCACTTTGGTGGGAGGAATGGAGAACGGGTGTTTTCTGAAGTGGCGAGAAACGCATAAATGCCAGTGCTCAGAGGGACCCGAGGTTCTGTGTAGACGAATCACAGGACGTTAACCTGCAGGCTCAGCGAGCAATTAGGAAGGCAAATGGTATGTTAACCTTTATTGCAAAGAAGTCTTGCTGCAATTATACAGCGCTTTGGCAAGATCATACCTGGAGCGCTGTGGGCTATTTTGGTCTCCGTATCCGAGGACATACTTTCCCTCGAGGGAGAGTAACGGAGGTTCACTAGACTGGGTCCTGGGATGAGGGGATTGTCCTTTGAAGAGAGATTGTGTAGACTAGACCTAGATTCACTGGAGTTTAGGTGAAAAGGGACCTCATTGATATGTATAAAATCTGAAGGCGTTTGACAGGGTCGATGCTGAGAGGCTGTATCCCCCACCCCTCCCCTCGTACCTGGAGTGTCTAGAACATGGGGACACAGTCGCAGGATGAGGGGTCGGTTATTTCGGACCGAGACGAGGAAAAATTTCTTCACTCGGACCGCAGCTGAAATGGATCCTCCTTCCACACCCCCCACCCCCAGCCCCTTTTCCAAGCCGGCCGTACCTTCTCCAGCAGCGCCTTGCGGAGCTTCCTCTCCTCTTGCACCATAATGAACATCTCCTTGTGAACCGCTGCGGCCAGGTTGAGGTCCAGCTTCTCCGCGCAGGCTGCCATCTTGCAGATCAGCTCCTCGTGGGAGAAGACGCAGTACCGCCGCAGCCACCTGTAGTGCTCGATGCACCGGCGGCCGGCGGGAAGCTGGCGGGGAAGGAGACAGGCGGATCAGTACCGGAGCACAACATAGAGAGCGCCCGCGGGAGTGCGCGCACACGATCGCGTGACAGATTTTTTTTGTCAGCCTGTTTGCCGGCATCATTTTACTGCCCAATTGGATTAAGCGGTCGATCATGTCACTGGAGGGGATGCGGGGGGGGGGGGGGGGGGTGGGGTTGGGATCTTGCTGTGCAGCAGCTGCCCACACATCGCCAACCGCCGCGCCTTGTCGCACACGGACGTTCAGACTCCTTCATGAGGTGGCACGCAGCTGCTGACGACTCCAATTTGAGAGAGACAGGTTTTATGAAGCTTGTTGAATGCGGGAGGATCGGAACAGTGAGATGGGGAGGCGACGGGTCCGACTGGTACAGCAGAGGGTGCGATGAACACGTGGCGGATACAGGGAAGGAGGGAGAGCCTTTGCGCAAGGTACGGACATCACTGAAAGCGATGCAGACCGCTACTCAAAACAGAATTTAGAAGGGCTCAGGGAATGTCTAGAACGAGGGGGCAGATCCTTAAAATTCGAGCCAGGACGTTCAGGGGTGATACCAGGAAGCACTTCCTCACACAAAGGGGAAGTGGAAATCTGCAACTCCCACCCGCACCCCCCACCCCGAGAAAGCTGTCGAGGTTGGGGGACAATTGGAAGTTTCAAACCTGAGACTGACAGATTTGCGTTGCGTAAGGGGATTTAAGGGTGATGGAACCAAGGCAAGGAGATGGAGTTGAGATACAGACCAGGTGGGATCTAATTGAATGGCTTCCTCCTGTTCCAACTGTAAGGTATTTGGATTTCAGGAGGAATGTAATGGGAACATTCAGAGTATCACACAGAATGCAGTGCTGTATACGATACAGTGGAAGAGCTGAAGGAACTCAGCAACAGGCTTGAGCTACAGTACCCAGTCGGCAGTACAGAAGTTGACGGCTTCAGCAAAGTTGTAGCCTTGGTTGAAACCACTGTGGTAAGCCCTGGGGAAGGTGATGACAAACTCCCCGGCACACTGGTTAGTCCTCACCACCTGCAAGAAGCACACAACACCTGCTTAAAATTGATGTACAGACACGGTGAATGCTCGAGTTGGTCACAGTGAGGAGAACGAAACATCAATCATTAATCACGGGGCAGGTACAGCACGGGGGTTAGATACAGAGTAAAGCTCCCTCTACACTGTCCCCATCAAACACTCCCAGGGCAGGTACAGCACGGGGGTTAGATACAGAGTAAAGCTCCCTCTACACTGTCCCCATCAAACACTCCCCAGGACAGGTACAGCACGGGGGTTAGATACAGAGTAAAGCTCCCTCTACACTGTCCCCATCAAACACTCCCCAGGACAGGTACAGCACGGGGGTTAGATACAGAGTAAAGCTCCCTCTACACTGTCCCCATCAAACACTCCCCAGGACAGGTACAGCACGGGGGTTAGATACAGAGTAAAGCTCCCGCTACACTGTCCCACCAAACATTTCCAGGACAGGTACAGCACGGGGGTTAGATACAGAAAAAAAACGGGAAAAAAAACGGGGGTTAGATACAGAGTAAAGCTCCCTCTACACTGTCCCCATCAAACACTCCCCAGGACAGGTACAGCACGGGGGTTAGATACAGAAAATAAAAACGGGGGTTAGATACAGAGTAAAGCTCCCTCTACACTGACCCCATCAAACACTCCCAGGACAGGTACAGCACAGGGGTTAGATACAGAGTAAAGCTCCTTCTACAATGTCCCCATCAAATACTCCCAGGACGGGTACAGCACGGGGGTTAGATCCAGAGAACAGCTCCCTCTACACTGTCCCCATCAAACACTCCCAGGCCGGGTACAGCACGGGGGTCAGATCCAGAGAACAGCTTCCTCTACACTGTCCCCATCAAACACTCCCAGGACGGGTACAGCACGGGGGTTAGATACAGAGTAAAGCTCCCTCTACACTGTCCCCATCAAACACTCCCAGGACGGGTACAGCACGGGGGTTAGATCCTGAGAACAGCTCACTCTACGCTGACATGCACAAACCAGCCATGCAGATTCTGAAAAGCACTGTGGGGCCATGTGCACACACTCGAAAATACGCCATCTGGGGAAAGTCCGTCCTCTCTCAGAAAATAATTAAATCACGTCTCTATTTGTCAAACATTTTCCAACAAATTAGCAGGAGGGGCCGACTTCTGATTCCGAATATTTAATAATAAATTACAGTCCCTCTCCGGCTACGTTTGGGAACAGGGCTGACAGTAATTTTGTTTGTCGAAGAGGGAATCTTAAACAGGGATTGGAAAAAGGCAACAGCCGGTAGAATACGGAGCCCACCCAGGGCAGAGGGTACCCCCCGCCCCCCCCCCACGCGCGCCCCCATGATACTGTCTCTGCTCTGTGCTGCGACTGACAGCCTCCTTGGGGCTCTGGCGGCGAGGTGCGGGGTAGGAAGGGAGACTGACGTCGGCCGCCCCGGCGGGCACAGACGAAACGGAAAACGGTTAAAAATGATGAACAGACCCCCCCCCCCTCCACCCACGCGTCCTTACGGGTACTCCGTGCGACATCAGGATGTTGGGGTTCATGATGGTGACCAGTTGGTGCAGGAGGTCAGGCTGGCTCTCAAACAGCTCGGGCGTCAACTTCTTCATTACGGCCTCCAGCTGCTCGGCCGCGTAGGAGGGAACGCCGTACCACGTCTTGGGCTCGCCCCTGAAGGGGAAAACATCCGACACCGGAGCAGGAAGGTGAGGATCATATCGCTACTGAGCCCCCCGCTGCTCTGCACCCCCACATACCCAGAAACTGCCCCCCCCCCCTGCCCCCAATCCCTTATCACTAAAGGCCCTACAACTTTCATTTGGCTGCTGCAAACCTTTTTTTTTAAACTTAAAAAACAAGAAGATTTCCTAGTATTTTCACAGCAGAGAAACAGGCCATTTGGCTCATCTGCTCCTGCTGGTGTTTCCGCTCCACAGGAGCCACCTCCACCCCCCCGCACCATATCCTTCTATTCCCCTCTCCCTCACGTGTTTATCCAGCTTCCCCTTTAAATGCATCGATACTATTCCCCTCCACCACTCTCTGGGGAAAGGAGTTTTTCCTGAATTCCCCATTGGATTTATTAGTGACTCTCTTATATTGATTTGATGGCCCACTCGTTCTGGTCTCCCCCACAAGTGGAAACATCTTCACTACGGCTACCCGATCGAAACCCCCTTCATCATTTTAAAGACCTCTATCAGGGCACCCCCTCAGCCTTCTCTTTTCGAGAGAAAAGAACCCCAGCCTGTTCAATCATTCCTGATAGTTATCATCGCTCAGTTCTGGGATCATCCTTGTAAATCCCTTCTGCATGGTCTCCAGCATCACTGTAGCCTTTGTATAATATGGACACTGAGTGCTCTGAGTGTGATATGGAGACTGGAACTGTACACAGTGCTCCAAGTGTGATATGGAGACTGGAACTGTACACAGTGTTCCAAGTGTGATATGGAGACTGGAACTGTACACAGTGTTCCAAGTGGGATATGGAGACTGGAACTGTACACAGTGTTCCAAGTGGGATATGGAGACCGGAACTGTACACAGTGTTCCAAGTGGGATATGGAGACTGGAACTGTACACAGTGTTCCAAGTGGGATATGGAGACTGGAACTGTACACAGTGTTCCAAGTGGGATATGGAGACTGGAACTGTACACAGTGCTCCAAGTGGGATATGGAGACTGGAACTGTACACAGTGCTCCAAGTGTGATATGGAGACTGGAACTGTACACAGTGCTCCAAGTGTGATATGGAGACTGGAACTGTACACAGTGCTCCAAGTGTGATATGGAGACTGGAACTGTACACAGTGCTCCAAGTGGGATATGGAGACCGGAACTGTACACAGTGCTCCAAGTGGGATATGGAGACTGGAACTGTACACAGTGCTCCAAGTGTGATATGGAGACTGGAACTGTACACAGTGCTCCAAGTGTGATATGGAGACTGGAACTGTACACAGTGCTCCAAGGGGGATATGGAGACCGGAACCGTACACAGTATTGGTGTGGTCTAACCCAGGTTGAACACAGCATCGACATAGCCTGGCTCCCTGTAAAAGCCGAGCCTCCTGACAGATGAGACTCACCAGTGGAGGTAGTTGATGGAATAACTCCAGTGGTCCTCGATGTGCCAGCAGAAGGCAGCGAAGCACATTCCCACATAGAGCCAGGGCACCTTCATCCCAGAGATGTCCGCGTTAATATGGCACAGGACGGACTGGTCCAGCACAGGCATGATGTTCAGGTTCCAGCCACACTCTGTGTACTGCTGTAAAAGCAGGAAATCAGAAAGAAACAGGGCTTACTTACTGCAAGGAGGCCCTAGTAGACATAGCAATGCAGGTAATGGTGGGTTTAAAAATCAATATTTTATCACCAAGAAGCATTAAATATTTTTGTAGATTTATCAGCAACGTGAATTGTCTGAAACGCGCTGTCTGAAAGGGCGGTGGGAGCAGGTTCAATTGTTAATTTCTAGAAGGGAATTGGATACATTCTCGAAGGAGTAAAATTTTGCAGGGCTACTGAGGAAGAGTAGGGGAGAATGTGGGGATAATTGGATAGCTCTTTCCAAGAGCTGGCACTTCCGTGCCGCGTTACTGAGGTTGGCACTGGGCTGGACGAGCTCAGACCGCATGAGCAGCGGCCGCTGCGTTTCGGACGAGAGGTTAAACCCCTTCGACCCCGGCTGCCCCCTCGGGTGGACGTGAAAGACCCCTCGTTCCCCAACGCAAGGGGGCTCCCCCCCACCCCCCCCGACTCCAGCAGACAGCCAGCATGGGCGGGATGGGCCGAACGGCCTTCTCCTGCGCTGTAACCATTCGGTGATTCCGTTCGGTCGTTACTGGCCACGACGCTGTCTCGCGGGACGAATATTTAAAAAAAAAAGCCCGACTTGCATTTCGATAGCGCCTACCGCGCCCACGGGATGCCCCGAAACAGCTTCACAGCCCATCAAAGGACTTTCTGAAGTGCGGCCGCCAACTGGCGCACAGCATGATCCCACAAAATGCAATATCCTTACCAACGGATCAGTTTATTTTTGCTGTGATGGTTGAGAGATTAAAGTAGCAGGCCAGGACACCGGAGGGAACTCCAACCCACTGCTCTCCCTTCGGGCCTCGGTTTAACGTCCCACCCGAAAGACCGCGCCTCCGACACTGCGGCGCTCCCTCAGCCCTGCCGCCGGGAGCGCGGGCCTCGAATCTTTTTTTTTGTTCTGCGCTGGAGACTCCAACCCGGAACCACGGCGACCAAGAGGAGAGAGTTCTACCCGCCTGGGCCGCGTCTTGGAACAGTGCCTCCGGGGCGAGATGGAGTTGTTGGGGGGGGGTGGGGGAAGACAGGCTGGAAGCTTTGGATGCGGGAAAGGGAAGGAGAGAGAGAGAGAGAAAGAAAAAAAAAAGGACGGGAGCTGGAGTAAATGAGCAGCCTTTTTAGGGGGAGGCGAGTCCATGTAATGGAGCCAAGCACCACCAGATGGCAACGGTGCGCCACCATTCAATTCAGCAGCACAGGGTGCAAATCTAATGCAATGCTGGTGTCATCATACCCGCTTTGCAGACACTACCCCCTGACCACCTCCCCCGTCCCCCAACTTATCTGAACCCCTTCAAAACTCCGCAGAAACCTCTCCTCGACAGACCCTGCCCGTGCAAAGTCAGCGAGGAAGGAGACGAAAGATCAGGACAGAACGGTCCCAGGGACAGACTGGGAGAAAGCTGGGATTGTTCTCTGAACTGGTCACCCAATTCGAAGGCCGGCTCGGAAAGAAGGGGCTGATTGAACGAGACTCGTGTTAACGCTGGGATCTGCGCCGGACCACTTACCTCCTCCTCCGGGGCAATCTGCCGCTTGCCCCCCTTGTTCGGGAAGCCACTGCCGAACTCCTTGGAGTGGATGTCGGCGCCGTACTCCACCGTGACATCCTCCTCGATGCTGCTCACCAACCGCCAGAACTCCTTCTCCACCAGCTCCGTCGGAACCATCTACAGGGGGGAGCAGGGGAGAGCGAAGGGGGGGGCAAGGAGAGAGCCAAGGGGGGGGGGCAAGGAGAGAGCCAAGGGGGGGGCAAGGAGAGAGCCAAGGGGGGGGGCAAGGAGAGAGCCAAGGGGGGGGCAAGGAGAGAGCCAAGGGGGGGGCAAGGAGAGAGCCAAGGGGGGGGCAAGGAGAGAGCCAAGGGGGGGCAAGGAGAGAGCCAAGGGGGGGGCAAGGAGAGAGCCAAGGGGGGGGCAAGGAGAGAGCCAAGGGGGGGGGCAAGGAGAGAGCCAAGGGGGGGGGCAAGGAGAGAGCCAAGGGGGGGGCAAGGAGAGAGCCAAGGGGGGGGGCAAGGAGAGAGCCAAGGGGGGGGCAAGGAGAGAGCCAAGGGGGGGGCAAGGAGAGAGCCAAGGGGGGGGCAAGGAGAGAGCCAAGGGGGGGGCAAGGAGAGAGCCAAGGGGGGGCAAGGAGAGAGCCAAGGGGGGGCAAGGAGAGTGCCAAGGGGGGGCAAGGAGAGTGCCAAGGGGGGGCAAGGAGAGAGCCAAGGGGGGGCAAGGAGAGAGCCAAGGGGGGGCAAGGAGAGAGCCAAGGGGGGGCAAGGAGAGAGCCAAGGGGGGGCAAGGAGAGAGCCAAGGGGGGGCAAGGAGAGAGCCAAGGGGGGGCAAGGAGAGAGCCAAGGGGGGGCAAGGAGAGAGCCAAGGGGGGGCAAGGAGAGAGCCAAGGGGGGGCAAGGAGAGAGCCAAGGGGAGCAGAAGAGAGCCAAGGGGAGCAGAAGAGAGCCAAGGGGGGGGAAGTAAAGTGAAGGTGGGGAGAGCGAGAGACAGACAGACAGGTGAAGATGACAAACACAATGAAGTCAGCCAGCCAGTCTATACGAGAAGGAATTTATAGCTTCGGGGCCATTATAAAGTCCAGTGTTGTCTTTAGATTGCTCGGAGATGAAGCCTCCGTCTCTGGCCAAGTGGCTCACACATTCAGCTCCCCTGTTTGGTTGTGAAATCAGCCAACTCCGCCACAGTATGGGCAAGAGACGCAGGACTTCCAGCTTCCTCCTCATCCATCCAGACCTCCCCTTGCGCTGACACACACACACAGACACACACACTCACTCGGAGGGAGTCCAGCCTCTCGGGGTTCGGAACATGCAATAGCCCTGCGTACCTTCACCCTCGACCAGCGCCCACAGTTGGCACCCGTCTGAGGTTCAGAGGGCAGGGCCCTATTCTCAGGTCAAAGAGAACCCCCCCCCCCCGCAGTCCCGACACCACCCCTGCGCGGCGCGGGCTTACGTGAACGGGCATGTTGAAGTAATCGGATTTGAAGGTGTCCGCCATCTCGCCGAAGCTCTGCAGGGTGTATTCTCTGGTGGCCTGTTCAAAGCCGAAAGCCTCGGCTGGTTTCTTGCACTCCTGAGGAACGGTCAGATTTAACCAATCGTTAGGCGCTGGCCACCTTTCGCCAGTTTAGCAGCTTCTGCACGAATCCGCCGGGGAGAAAGGAGGGAGCAACGACGGGAGACGGAACGCGGCAAGGCACGCGACACACCAACACGCGTGAAACGTGATCCGAGAGTCGACCCGACCCGGTCAAAACCCGCCCCTGCTTTTCACCGCCTCTATTAAAGCCGCCCCTTAACCTTCTCCGCTCTGAAATATGAACAAGTCGCATCGAAGGGGAGCTTGGGGGGGGGGGGGGGAGGTGTCCCCGGGGCCAAATTTACCCCTTAACCAATGGCAAAAGGAAATAAAATTATCCGCTCGTCACGCTGTGGGAGCTTGCTGTGCACAAACTGGTTACCGCATTCTCCACATTACAACAGCTTCTACACTTAGCTTCCCTGTTGTCTATTCAACAACATACACTCAGAAAAAGACTCATTATGTTCAGAAATCCGGAAAGTTTCCATGTGCCGTCCAGCAAACGGGAACACAGTTTTTCCTTGTCTGACTAATCCAAACCTATCAGAATCTTGTACACCTCTACCGAATCTCCTCCTCAATCGCCTTGGCTCTGAAGCTAACGGACTCCAGCTTTTTCCAACCTGGCCTCGCAACTAAAATCCCTGGAACCATTCCGGTAAATCTCCTCTGCTCCCTCTCAGGGTCCCCGCACGTCCTTCCTTTACGAACTGCTCCCTCATTACGTCCCCACCGGCTTGGACCTACACACACCAACACCCCACCGATGTTTCTGAATGCACGGGCACTTTCGCTTCCTACAAAAAAAAACGAGCAAGTCGAAGCCTTACTTCAACAACACACTTGGGACAACGCCAGTCTCCCCTGGGGATCTCTGGAAGCGGAGGGATGAGGCAGAAGGTATGGTAACTGTCTTCACATCCTTCGCACAGAACCAGCTTCCCCTCCTCCTCCACTCCACGGGAGCAGATGATACAGATGTAGGTGTTCATCTGGAAACCAGAGCAGAAAAGCAGGGAATGCAGAGCTGGACTTAGAGAAAGAGAGAAAGAGAGAGAGAGAGAGAGAGAGAGAAAAATAAAAAACCCCAGGAAAAAACATCGGAGTCAGGAAGCGACTGAGTTACACGTTTGGGAAGGTTAACGGTGGTTGGGAGGGAGAAGCAACTCCCAGAGTCAGATATATAACACCAGTCCGAGTTTACTCACAGCGGCGTGCCAGAGAGTGGGGGAAGAACAGGGGGAAGAGTGGAAAAGCGACCGCCTTTTTACTTACAAAGTGGGCGGAGACAGCACCCTTCCGCAGCCTCATGGTCATCTTGCCGCAGGGGTCAGCGACCGACCTTTCCTCCTTGACGAGCGGGCAAGGCTCCAGCGCGTAGGAGTCCGGGTTCTGCTCGCCCAAGACCTCCTCCTTCACCACCAGAGTCGGCGGGCAATCAAGGCAGTCCTTGTCTGTCGGCAGGGAAAAGTAAGAGGTGACTTGACAGCAAACACTGGCGAGCGAGACCTTTTATTATTTCTTCATAGGGGCATCATCCCCCACCCCCCCCCAAGACACGTGACACGGGAGGGCAGCGGGAGTAAACGTGAAAGCAAAGAGCCACAGGGAGAGGAAGGGACAGAGTCAGCAACAGATATAGGGGCAGGGAAAGAGGGGAAGGAGTGAAAGAGGGGAGGAAAAACAGACACAAGGCAGGGAGGGAAGTAGGGACGAAAGCAGCTGCCGTGTTGGCGAGAGGGAATGGGGGGGGGGTTAAATTTGCACCTTTCTTCCTGCTCCCTCGGTCTTTCACGACCAGGCCCAGTCCCACCATTTTGGGCCCCGCTCCGTAAATCTGAAGCTTCTTGAGCTCGGGATTCTTGGCGATGTCTGCTTCCGTCGGCTCCGTCTACGGGGAAAGAGTGGAAGGGAACACCATGAGGGCGATCGCGAACCTTGCCGGGATGGTCACCGACTGTACTTGGCCGCGCGGGCTGCGCATCATTGCGGGAGCTCCCGGCGCCCACCTTTTACCAACCCCCGCGCAAGCCTGGAACCGTGAAGCCTCACCCTCTCCCCTGCTCCTCACCTCCTGCTAGCCAATCCCAGCCCCAGCTAAAAAAAAAAACAACCGACACAGGAGAGACCACGGGCTCAGCCGAGGATACAGAGCAGTGTATCTTAACCAAGACGTACTGTGGGGCAGTTTCCCTGGACAGAGCATAACGGAGGTTCACTAGGCTGGGATAGGGGTGGCCCTATGAGGAGAGATCGAGTCGACTAGGCCGATACTCCCCGGAGTTTAGAAGAATGAGAGGCGATCTCATTGAAACATATAAAATTCTGAAGGGGTTTGACAGGGTCGACACTGAGTCGTCGTTTCATCGCCTCCCCTGGCTGGAGGGTCTCGGACACGGGGGTCACAGGATAAGGGGTCGAACATTTACGGGCTGAGACGAGGAGAACTTTCTTCACCCAGAGGGTTGTGAATCTTTGGGAATTCTTGACCCACCCCACCCCGGAGAGCTGTGGATTGGAGGGAGATGATCAGCCACGATCTTGCTGAAGGGGCCGAACAGGCTCGAGGGGGGGGGGGGGGGGTGCGCGGGTCGTCCAACCTGCCCCAGGTCGCGCGATGGCCGGAGTTTCACGATTAATCGCGGGACACTTGGGAACACAGAACATGCCCCCAACTCAGCCATGCAGTCTCCTGGGAGAGGGTGCAAAAAAAAAGCCCATGGCTACTAACTGGGAAAATAACATTCCCCTTGTAAATCTCTGCTGTACCCTCTCCAGTACGATCCCACCCTGCTTGTAATGCAGTGACCAGAACTGTACGCAATACTCCAGCTGTGGCCTAACCAGTGTTTTACAACGTTCCAGCACAACCTCCCTGCTCTTATGTGTGATGGAATACTCTCCACTTGCCTGGATGGGTGCAGCTCCAACAACACTCCAGAAGCTCGACACCATCCAGGACAAAGCAGCCCGCTTGATTGGCACCCCATCCACAAACATTCACTCCCTCCACCACCGACGCAGTGGCAGCAGTGTGTACCATCTACAAGATGCACTGCAGCAACGCGCCAAGGCTCCTTAGACAGCACCTTCCAAACCCGCGACCACGACCAACGAGAAGGACAAGGGCAGCAGACGCATGGGAACACCACCACCTGCAAGTTCCCCTCCAAGTCACACACCATCCTGACTTGGAACTATATCGGCCGTTCCTTCACTGTCGCTGGGTCGAAATCCTGGAACTCCCTCCCTAACGGCATGAAATTTGGGTTTATCTATAAAGACACTTCATTCTCCATGGAGACGGGGGGGCTTCACTCACCTCCGCCTGCAGTCGCTTGGCTCGACGGCCGTAGCTGTTCATCTTGGAGGGCTGCACGGACTGGCGTAGCGGGATACTGTGGGGCTTGTACTCCCGGTCCTTCTCTTCGCTGTCGTACTGCGGCCCTGGTTGGCACTGTGTGCAGAGAGAGAACGACGTCACACTCGGTGCCAAGGGGTGCGCAAAGGTGGAAAGAGGCGGGTTTGCAGAGCGACATAGAGGAGTCAGAAGGTCGTGGGTTCGAGACTCACTCCAGAGACTCGAGACCTGCAATCTGGTCCTGGGGGGAGTACCGCGCGGTCGGTGGGCAAAGCTTCTGCGGGAGGCGACAACAGCTGCCCCACTCGGTGGTCCACATGGTCGCGACTGGAAGAAGAGCGGGGGAAGGGGGCGGGGAGAGGGGGAGGGGGCGAGGTGGGGGTTCTGCTCAGTGTCCAAGGGCTGATTTCCTAATCCCTTAACCAACAATACTGAAATCAGATTACCCGGGCTTTGCTGTTTGTGGGAGCTTGCTGTGCACAAAGTGGCTGCCGCAGTTTCCCACGTTAGGGCTACACTGGCTTTGAGGTGTTTGGGATAGTCTGACATCGTGAAAGGTGGGATGGAAATGCAGGTCACTACCACGGGTACACAGTGAAATAACAAAATGAGCCAGCAGAAGCAGCTCCCTGAATTTCCGCAGTCAAAAGTCGGGGGGGCGGAGGTGGGGGCAGAGAGAGAGTGCGACCAACACACACACACACACACACACACAGAGGGGGACACACGCACACACAAACAGAGGGGGACACACGCACACACAAACAGAGGGGGACACACGCACACACAAACAGAGGGGGACACGCACACACAAACAGAGGGGGACACGCACACACAAACAGAGGGGGACACGCACACACAAACAGAGGGGGACACGCACACACAAACAGAGGGGGACACGCACACACAAACAGAGGGGGACACGCACACACAAACAGAGGGGGACACGCACACACAAACAGAGGGGGACACGCACACACAAACAGAGGGGGACACGCACACACAAACAGAGGGGGACACGCACACACAAACAGAGGGGGACACGCACACACAAACAGAGGGGGACACGCACACACAAACAGAGGGGGACACGCACACACACACACACACAAGCAGAGGGGGACACGCGCACACACACACACACACACACAAGCAGAGGGGGACACGCACACACACACACACACAAGCAGAGGGGGACACGCACACACACACACAAGCAGAGGGGGACACACACACACAAGCAGAGGGGGACACACACACACAAGCAGAGGGACACACACACACAAGCAGAGGGACACACACACACAAGCAGAGGGGGACACGCACACAAGCAGAGGGGGACACGCACACACACACACAAGCAGAGGGGGACACGCACACACACACGCACACAAGCAGAGGGGGACACGCACACACACGCACACAAGCAGAGGGGGACACGCACACACACGCACACAAGCAGAGGGGGACACGCACACACACGCACACAAGCAGAGGGGGAGACGCACACACACGCACACAAGCAGAGGGGGAGACGCACACACACGCACACAAGCAGAGGGGGAGACGCACACAAGCAGAGGGGGAGACGCACACAAGCAGAGGGGGAGACGCACACAAGCAGAGGGGGAGACGCACACAAGCAGAGGGGGAGACGCACACAAGCAGAGGGGGAGACGCACACAAGCAGAGGGGGAGACGCACACAAGCAGAGGGGGAGACGCACACAAGCAGTGGGGGAGACGCACACAAGCAGTGGGGGAGACGCACACAAGCAGTGGGGGAGACGCACACAAGCAGTGGGGGAGACGCACACAAGCAGTGGGGGAGACGCACACAAGCAGTGGGGGAGACGCACACAAGCAGTGGGGGAGACGCACACAAGCAGTGGGGGAGACGCACACAAGCAGTGGGGGAGACGCACACAAGCAGTGGGGGAGACGCACACAAGCAGTGGGGGAGACGCACACAAGCAGTGGGGGAGACGCACACAAGCAGTGGGGGAGACGCACACAAGCAGTGGGGGAGACGCACACAAGCAGTGGGGGAGACACAGGCACACAAGCAGAGGGGGAGACACAGGCACACAAACAGAGGGGGAGACACAGGCACACAAACAGAGGGGGAGACACAGGCACACAAACAGAGGGGGAGACACAGGCACACAAACAGAGGGGGAGACACAGGCACACAAACAGAGGGGGAGACACAGGCACACAAACAGAGGGGGAGACACAGGCACACAAACAGAGGGGGACACACAGGCACACAAACAGAGGGGGACACACAGGCACACAAACAGAGGGGGACACACAGGCACACAAACAGAGGGGGACACACAGGCACACAAACAGAGGGGGACACACAGGCACACAAACAGAGGGGGAGACACAGGCACACAAACAGAGGGGGAGACACAGGCACACAAACAGAGGGGGAGACACAGGCACACAAACAGAGGGGGACACACAGGCACACAAACAGAGGGGGACACACAGGCACACAAACAGAGGGGGACACACAGGCACACAAACAGAGGGGGACACACAGGCACACAAACAGAGGGGGACACACAGGCACACAAACAGAGGGGGACACACAGGCACACAAACAGAGGGGGACACACAGGCACACAAACAGAGGGGGACACACAGGCACACAAACAGAGGGGGACACACAGGCACACAAACAGAGGGGGACACACAGGCACACAAACAGAGGGGGACACACAGGCACACACAGACACAGACCGAGGGACACAGTTCTCTACATGCTGGAGGTCCATGCTTACCGCCAGGCTGGCTCCAGACTGGAAGGTGTCGAAGGGGTAGATGACCCGCTCATAGTGGGAGCGCAGCAGAGAGCCAATCCCTTTCCCCGGCGGGTAGCCCAGTCGCTGAGCCACCCGAGACCACCGCCGGTCCCGACAGATGGCCTCATAGCCGCCTTCCTCGATGACGATCTGAAAGACATGAGGAACAGGAGCTGCAGAACAGGGACAGACTGCAGGACCCGCGAGGCGAGGAGCTTGCTTCTGTCACAGGGGGCGCAATCATACCTGTGGGAATATGGCCGAGGTGGCCCTCCAACTGGAAAGACCCCCCCACCGCCCCCACCAGAGACATTAAACTTCTGAACGTGTGCGCGCAGGTATGGAGAGTGCATTTTGAAAGCTCTGCAACGCATCAACAGAGCAACGTCCCTTTCCAAACCACCGGGGCCACAAATTCCGACTGGGGCCAACACATCAGCAGTGCAATGATGAGCAGGACTGGACGTGCCTGCGTTGAAAGGGCAGGACTGCCGGGCATTGCGGGAGCTTGCGCAGACTGCAGTTTGGGCAAGCTGGTCAGCGCCCGCACACGTGCAAGCTCGGGCCAGCAAGCAGGGACGCCTTGGCCATTCTCCTGCGCCCATCGGAGTCTGGGCGGCGCGGACACCCGCATGAACACTCGGCATCTGACCCAGCAAGGACCCGGAGGCTGCTCCGTCACCTGAGAACGAGGGGGGGGCTGGCGGGGGGAAAGCAGTCAGCTCCAGGTCATCGTGATGCACGAGTGGCTCATTTCACAGCAGCGTTCACAAAGACCCCAGAGGGACAAGCCTACTCTCTGTTGTCATCTTGGTGGGCTCAAATAGGTCAAGAAATGGCTCTTCAGAAAGACAGGGAAACTGGTGTTTAAAACTCGCTTCTTCAGCTGGACCCCAATGCTGAGGAGTGTCTGATGGACAGTGTTGGGGGAGCTTTACTCTGTATCTAACCCCCGTTTTTTCTTCTAAGGTGGCCTTCATACCCCAGGCCCCTTTTATATTTTTCATGTCAAGGGGGCCTTTATTGCTCAGGCCCCCTTTATATACGGACTTATATTTTTAAAATAACTTCATTAAAAACAGAAATAAACAAAAACTCAAATTAAAATGCCATTCTCGGCGTCGACGATGCACTCCAGTCCCTGCGGTGCCCACCGGTCGCGGAAGGCCTCAAGTGTACCGGCGGACGCTGCATGCTCCTTCTCCAGGGACACCCGGGCACGAACGTAACCGCGGAAGAGGGGCAGGCAATCGGGGAGGACGGACCCCCCGACGGCCCGCAGCCTGGACCTGTGAATTGCCACCTTGGCCAGGCCCAGGAGCAGACCGACGAGGAGATCCTCCTCCCGGCCCAAGCCCCTCCGCACCGGGTGCCCAAAGATCAGGAGCGTGGGACTGAAGTGCAGCCAGAATTTGAGGAGCAGCCCCTTCAGATACTCAAATAGGGGCTGCAACCTCGAACACTCCGTATATACGTGGAACACGGACTCGTCCAGGCCGCAGAAAGTACAGGCGGCCTGGGAGTCCGTGAACCTACTTAAAAGCCTATTGCACGGGACTGCTCTGTGCAACACCCTCCACCCCAGGTCCGCGATGTAATGGGGGAAGACTCCCACGTAGAGAGACCTCCATCGGGGTTTCCCCTCGCCGCCAGATCGGAACGCGGACCGCCAGGGCCGACGAGGGCGAGGAAGTAGAGAGTGTGCAGGAGCAGCGCGTACAGGAAACCCCTCCGCGCCGATTGGAATGGCACGGAGGGCATTTCCGAGAGGCGGCTCGGGTTGTGCGGGACCGGCTCCCGAGGAGGGTTTCGGGGTCTGGGTCCGATGAGCAGTTCCGGCTGAGCGGGGGTCAGCTCGGCCGGGATCGCTCCGCACTCCCGAGCCCCCTCGCCACCCGCAGTGAGGGGCGTCCCGGGGGTTTCGGCTACTCCTCCACCCGTCGGACCGTCCCCAGAGTCGGCCGCCCGGACAGGAGGCGACCATGTTCCAGACTCGGAATAGATCCCGGTAAAAGACAGGCAACTCCCTCAGAGAGGCGCGGCTAACGGACTCCACCGGGAGCTGCGTGTCGTCTTGAAGGCAGTGACACTGGCGGAAAAAATACGTCGCCAGCGCACACCATCTGGGAGAACGCTCGACGTACAGGTATCTCTGCAGGGTCCGAAGGCGGAGAGTTGCAGCCTGGGTGCGGACGCACACCAGCGACTGGCCGCCCTCCTCCATCGGGAGACTCAGGACCGCGGCAGAGACCCAGTGTTTCCTCTTGCCCCAGAAGAAATCGACGCGTTTCTTCTGGATCTTGGTGGCAAATACAGGGGGCGGGGCCAAAGTGACCAACCGGTACCACAGCATCAAGGCCACCAGTTGGTTTATGACCAGCGCTCGGCCCCTGTAGGAAAGCACTCGGAGCAGTCCTGTCCAGCGCCCCAGCCGAGCGGTGACCTTCGCTTCCAACTTCTGCCAGTTTGCCAGCCAGGCTTCCTCAGCGGGGCTAAGGTGGACTCCCAGATAGAGGAGGTGCGTGGTGCTCCACGCAAAAGGTGTCATCTCCTCCGGCAGGGAGTCCACCCGCCACTGACCAACCAGGAGTCCTGAACATTTCTCCCAATTGATCCTCGCGGAGGACGCGGCAGAAAAGGTCTGCTGGCAGTCGCGCATCCTTCGCAAGTCAACGGGATCTGGGACCGCGAGGAGCACGTCGACGGCGCAAGCAGAGAGGACGACCCGCATGGCCGGCTCGCGCAGAGCCAATCCCGTCAACCTCCTGCAAAGCAGGCACAGGAAGACTCCACGCAGATGGTATACAATTGGCCGGACATGGGGTATCCCTGACGCACTCCTCTCCCAAAGCGAAGGGGCGCCGTCAAGGACCCGTTAACTTTGACTAGATACTCTGCGGCGGCGTATAAAAGTCGGACCCGGGCCACAAAATGCGGCCCGAGTCCGAAAGCGCGCAGAGTCCCAAAAAAGTATTTGTGATCCACCCTGTGGAACGCATTCTCCTGATCGAGGGAGAGAAAGGCGACCGACTGACCAGTCCTCTGGGAAAGATGGATCAGGTCCCGGACCAGGTGGATGTTGTCCTGGATGGACCGGCCCGGGACCGTGTAGGACTGGTCGGGGTGGATCATGTGGGCCAGCACGGAGCCCAGGCGGGTAGACATAGCCCGGGCAAAGATCTTATCATCCGTGCTGAGGAGGGAGACCGGACGCCAGTTTTTAAGCAGGCGGAGATCGCCCCTCTTCGGCAGCAGGACGATGACCGCCCTGCGCCACGAGAGGGGCATCTCCCCGGTCGCTAGGCTTTCCCCCAGGACCCGCGCGTAATCATCCCCCAGGATGTCCCAGAACGCCCTGAGGAACTCCACGGTCAACCAATCCAGTCCTGGGGATTTGCCCCTCGAGAGCTGGTGGAGGGCACCAGTCAGCTCCGCCAACGTGAGCGGAGCCTCCAATCCTTCGGCGCCCTCTGGGCTGACCTGCGGCAGGTCCTCCCACAAAACTCTGCGCGCATCCTCACTGGACGGATCTGGAGAGAACAACGCACTGTAATAAGTACGGACCAGGAGGCCCATTCCCTCCGGATCCGTGATGGAGGATCCGTCGTCGGCCAGCAGCTCGACGAGCTGCTTACGGACCCCCCGCCATTTTTCCAGCGAGTAGAAGAAGGGTGAGGCGCGGTCCAAATCTTCCAGGATCTGGATCCTTGACCCCACGTACGCGCCTCGGGACCCTATGAGCTGCAGGTCCCTCAGCGCGCCCTTCTTCTCTTTGTACGCCTGCCACAGGGCCGGGTCCGCGACTGCATGACCGAGGCGGGATTCCAAGTCGAGCACCTCCCTCTCAAGGCGCCCGATCTCGGCTTCCCGCCTCTTGGTCGACCCCTTCGCGTACTCCTGACAGAAGACGCGGATGTGAGTCTTGCCCACATCCCACCATAGCCTCATAGAAGGGAAGCCCCCCTGCTTCCTTCTCCAGTCGGCCCACAATCGACTGAACGAGTCCCGAAATCGCTCGTCCTCCAGCAGCCGGTTGTTAAAGTGCCAGTACGCGGACCCCGCCCGCGTGTGGAGTGGAGTGAACTCCGCCCATACTAGGCAGTGGTCCGAGCATGGCACCAGCCGCATGGAGGCCGCCGAAACGCGGGAGACGTACGCCTGCGAAAAGTAGAGGCGGTCGATTTGCGACCCTCCTCCTCCAGACCTCCACATGAAGGCGCTGGAGTCGGGATGGAGATTCCGCCAGACGTCCACCAGGTTAAGGGAGCTGATCAGTCCCCTCAACTTCTCCACCGACGCTTGGCCGCACTAGAGGGTGCACCTCGAGGGTGCAGTTAAAATCCCCCCCGAGGATGATGCACTCGCAGCTATCGATGGAGCTCAAGAGAGTGGACACTTCTTCAAAGAAGCGCGCTTGCAACGCGCCGGGCCTGGGCGCGTACACGTTCACAAAGTGGAGCGGCACGCTACCCAGGCGAACGGTGAGGTGGAGCAAGCGGCCCAGCACTTGTTCCTTGACCCCCAAGATCTCCGGCTGAAAAGTCGGGGCCAACAAGATAGCCACCCCACTAGAAATAGGGGTGAGGTGACTCATGTAGACCCCACCCTGCCACTTCAGGAGCCAGGTGGCTTCGTCTCCTGGAACGGTGTGGGTTTCCTGCAGAAAGCTCACCGCGTATCTCCCTTCCCTGAGGACTGAGAGATTGTGAAATCTGCGGTGAGCCCCTCTGCTGCCGTTGATGTTGAGGCTGGCTATGGTTATTTTGATGTCAAAGGTAATTAAAACCCGTCACCAACACCTCACTGTGAGGAGGGAGTGTAAGTGCACCTGGCCTTCCACTCCCCCAGCAACCCACTGAGGAACACATTAAAACGGCGCTTCTCAACCAGTTTCCCGCCCGCGCGCTTGCCCGCTTTCTTCAGGGCGGCACGGACGGACTGTATGATCAGCGCCAGATTCGACCAACGGTCGAGGGCCAGCTGAACTTTATTGCGGCAACCCCTGCAAGCCGTGAGGAAATCCCGGAGTTCCACCGTGGGAATGAGAGGAGATTCGGTGGGAGGCACGAGGGACTCCACCACCTCACTGGCGATGGAATCAAGATCATCCTCCGTGCCCCACACCGAATACCCATCCTCCTCCGGGTCGTCACCGCCAGCGGCCGACACGCCCACCACACACTGTGGGGCGGACGTCCCGGCCGCGCCAGCTGGTCCCGCCTCCGTCACGATCCCACCCCCAGGATCGATGGCGGAGGAGTCCTCTCTGGGTTCTATTGTGAAACTGGGGCCTGTGGGTACCAGCAGTTCAGGACCCCCCCTCCACCTCCGTCCCCAGGCCAATGAGTGGTCCAGGGGAGACAAGTTCCCGACTCCGGAAATCCAGCCGGAGCCGAGACCGGAGGCGGTGAGCGAAGGCCATCTCCCGCTCCGCCAGCACCCACAGGCCCAGCAGATGGGGCAGCATTCTCAGTTATAACCGGGTCGGGTGTCTCCTGGTTGGTGGTGGACTCCAGCTGGGAGGGCCGACCCTTTGGGGCCCCGCCCTCCCCTCTACTCAGGGCACCCGACCCAGTGGCAGTGGCAGAATGGGCGGCGTCCCCAGGCTCCCCCACAACAAGCAGGGCTCCACTGGCTTCCCCTGGAGGGGCCACATGTACAGGTGTCTCCCCCTCCACTCCATCCTGAGGAATAGGGAGTTCCTGCCCGGACCTTGCAGCCTTGATGTTGGTGGTAGTGGTGGGGGAAACCTGGGGACCCGAAACAGGAGACAGCTCCCCTCCAACAGATGGACCCTGCACCTCAGAGCCCCTCGTCACCTCTGTGGAGGGGTGCCTTCTCCTCTTTTTCCCAGTTGGGTGCGGCGATTCAGAGACCTCCATGTCATCAGAGGCCTCCGCCTCCGCACTCTCTTTTTTCTTATTCACCCTGGGCCTGAGCCTAGCCCTGGGGCAAGTTGACTCCCAGAGATCGGGCTTTGTGCTCAGCTCAGACTCAGGTTGTGTCAAAAGGTCCAGGGGACGCGCCTCTCGATGTTTATTTTTCCTCCGCGCCTTCCTTCCACTTGGACGGGCACCCTCCTCCCTGCCGGAGGTCATGAAAACCACAGCCTCCGGTACCGACTGAATGGTATCTGATGGAGGTGTAGGGGGGGTGGGAGGAGGTGCAGCGGCGCCACCCTGGGCCGCCGAGTTGGAGTTGGCAGCCGGGAGGTTGGGCAGTTCTTACGAACATGCCCCACCCCCCCTACAGACATGGCACCGCACCCCGTCCAAGGTCCAGAAGACGCGGTAGGCCGTCCCCTGGAACTCTGTTTTGAAGTGGCCCTCTGTAACCTCCTCCAGCGCCAGCTGCATGAATAGCTGGCGGCAGAAGGAGTACACATGTCGGAGGCTGTTGTCCCGAAGACCGAGTGGGACTGGGGTGAGCCCCGTCTTTATCCCCCCCCAGATGGTGCAGGTGGGGAAGGAGGAGCTCACCAGGAATGAAGGGCGGGACGTTGGATAAAATGAGCCTTTGCGTAGTGGCCTCCAGGGGTCCACTGGCAGAAAGGTCCCGCCCACGGTGAGCCCCTTGTTCAGAGCCAGGGACACCGTCCACTCGGTCTTCAGGAAAATTTACTGCCTTCCCGTACATTTTAGAGGTTGCAACAATGGCCGAAGGGCCGACAACCTCGGCCATTGCTTTCACGCATGCCTCTATCGTCATGTTTGGGTGGACGTAACTCTTGACCCCATGCTTCATTGTTAATAAAGCAAACGGTGACGGGGCAACAGGTGCAGCTGCAGCAGCATATGTGCGAGTAGGCCCCGCCACCGGTGCAGAGGGACTTGCCATGGGGTCTAAGAGCCACGCCCACCCCCAAGAAACAAAACAAATTTACACAATTGAAACAAAAAAAGCAAACTTTAAACAAAGTGGAGTGGGAGTAGAGGAGGATGGGGTAGGAAGGTAAAGGAAAAGGGGAGGATAGGTGACTGAGGCGACTGAGTGGAGGAAGGGAGAAAAAGGCTGAAAAGGATGTTTGATCCAAGTGCCAGTTGGAGCACCTTTATAACAATTAGTCCAAAACTGTTTGTTGTCTTCCAGTTGGGGGAGGCTTCTTCGCCCGGGATGGCTGGAGCCGCCCGGTACTCTCCTCTTCTGCTTTTAACAAGAAAGTCTTCACCCGGGCAACTCCAGCTGTCCCGAGCAGGCAGTTGGGGTGGGGAGGGAGCTCCCTGTGTGCAAGCACCAATACAAATACAGGGGCCCCCTACTGGATTTGGCAGCCCCACCCAAGTCTTCCGGCCTCTTCTCCCTCCCACAAACAGTCCAAACTGAAGAGTTCTTCAGGTGCCCTGACACCCACCTCTCCAAAACAATTGCAGCCTTCCTTGATGGTTTCTCTCCACTCTGCATTCACCTCTCTCCACTTTCTCCAATTACTCCAGTCTCCAATCTCCACTCTGCAGTTGCTGCAGCACAGGTGCAGCTGCTCCCCCTGATTGCTGGCAGGAAGTGCTCCAAATTGCCCAGCCAATCCCCGTGCTATTCCTGTCCTGGGAGTGTTTGATGGGTGACAGTGTAGAGGGAGCTTTACTCTGTATCTAACCCCCGTTTTTTTTTTTTCCTGGGAGTGTCTGATGGGGACAGTGTAGAGGGAGCTTTACTCTGTATCTAACCCCCGTGCTGTACCTGTCCTGGGAGTGTTTGATGGGGACAGTGTGGAGGGAGCTTTACTCTGTATCTAACCCTCGTGCTGTACCTGTCCTGACAACGATAAGCAGAGCATTTCAAAACATGATCTCTGGCAGCGAGTGATCCACCGGGAGACTGGTGTGAAGGAACTGACATGGTGTTCTGTGGAGCTGATAACCTTCACCTCAACTCAGCATATAATCAAAACACATTTTTTTTTTTTAAAAACAAGAAAGCATTACCTTGTTCAGACTGTACAAATCGAGGATTCGTCGCTCCACATTGGGGATTTTTAGCGTGGATCCCTGCAGTTCCCAGAACTTGGCGATCTGGTCCAGAAAATTGAGTTTGACGCGGGTCTGAGCCTGCCCAGGAACAAACACACACACAATCAGCCGGAAGCTTCAAAGGCAAATCACTGCCAGACGCCCATTTAGATAGTTTGGCACAATTAAGCTGCTTCGAGGGGGGGGGGGGGGGGGGGGGGAGGAGGAGACCCTCAGGGCTCAACTGGTAAAGGCCTGGTGATCCTGTGCCCCCCCCCCCCCTACAACTCTCCCCAAAAAGAAAACACAAGATTGGCTCAACACCCCACCCGAGCCGAGTTAATTTATCCCAACCAGCTCGTCATCCACTGACACAGGGACCGTTGTGTGCCCGTATCGAACAGGACCAGGCTCGGCCACGCCGCCTGCCCGCCCGGCAACCGTTGGCATTCAGAGACGGCCGAGGAGTAACCATTTTGAGCAAGAGCTCCGCGCGCGCGCCGGGAGAGGGGGCAGTTCCGAGGCGAAAACAAAAGGCTAGATAGAGAAGGTCGAAGCAAGGCAGAAAGTTTTAAAAAATAAACTGAGGTAATTGGTGCATTCCAAGGTGCTGAGGGATGGGCTGAAGGGTCGGGGCAACACACCCCAGCAAAGGCTCAAACCGGGTCCAGGGTCTGCGCGCCACATGGCACGAAGGGGGCCCGGAGCCAGTGTAAAACCCCTCGGGGCTTGCACGCGTGGGATAATGTTTAATGTGACCCACGCGTAGATACGATCTGCACTGTGCACACCCCGAGGGAGAGGCGAAAAGCGCCAGAGGGTGAATTCCTTCTTCAACTCCACCGAGCCACTTCACGTCGACATTGAGAGACCTGGAGAGGCCGGCGGGACGGGTGAGCGAGCTTGCTCTTAGCGGGCGATGGCATCACCTCTGCAAGCTCCGGGGTTTGACGTGCGAGTGACAGCACCCGGGCTGCAAGTATAATGGGATTAGAATAGTTGGGTGCTTGATGGCCGGCACAGACACGATGGGCCGAAGGGCCTGTTTCTGTGCTATATAACTCTGACCGGTATCCAACGAGATGAATTCTCAATCGCAGCGGGTCGTCCTATCGACTGGCATGGGTTTGGCTGCAGGAGCTTGGGAGGCAAAGCTCAGTGTCCCACTGGGTAACAAAACGAGTCCGTCAGAGAAATGGCTGCGCTGGGGAGGGGGGGACCCTGCAAAAACCTCAAAGGGAAGGACACCGAGCACCATCGCACCGCGCCCCCCCCACCTCCTGAGTGGCCTCGGGAGCAGGAGGTGGCAGCCCCTCCCGTCGCCAACTACATCTCGCTCATCTAACACACCCCAGAAATCCTGGGGTCACCTCCAAAACGTGGGAGGGACCTGCGCGGGGCACATACGCCCAGTGGGAGGTAAGAAGAGGGCTTACCTCCAACTCGTTCAGACGCTGGATCCGAGGTGTAAACTTGAAATTGTCGACTTCGACAGCGAAGGGCGGCTGCCAGTCCTGGAGGGGGGGGGGGGGGAGAAAAAAAAAACATGCATTTTAGGAGCTAGGGCCCTGATCAAGTTCCGGGTCACAATACACAGCATGTCCAACCTAACCGTACCCCTCCCTTAATAGACCTCCTTTGCACAGCAGGGTGAATTCAGACCACGCAGATGCCAGCAATTTTAGGTACCAAACTCCACTTTACACGATGAGGCAGGGCATGTACACAAATCATTCAACCCTGCAACAAATCTACAGATCCTTCAATATTATCCACTCAATCCGCCCTGCGCCCAGCTGGCCTGGTTTCTGAGGGGAGGGGGGGGGGAAATGGGCTCCTTCTGGCACTGTCAATTTTCTAATGTTTTATGGGGGGAGACCAGAACAAGGGGGGGCCATCAATAGAAGACGGGCACTAATTCATCCAACGGGGAATTCAAGAGATACCTCTATACCCAGAGACTGGTGAGAGTGGGGGACTCGCGACCACAGGGAGTGGCTGAGGGGCGAATAGTATCGATGCATTTAAGGGGGAAGCTGGATAAACACACGAGGGAGAGTGGAATAGGAGGCGATAGGGGGAGGTGGAGAGGTGGGTGGGAGGCGGCTCGTGGGGGGCAGAAACGCCAGCCACGGAGCAGATGGGCAGAAGGGCCCGTCTCTGTGCTGCAAATATTACAGGGAGCAATCCAGCGCTTCCCACAAAAAAACCGAGGGAGAGTCTCTGCTGCATCACTGACACTTTTCGGCCCAATTGTCAAGTTAAGATCATTGCCTGCCTAATTAAGTGGCTGGCTCAAAAAACGTCCCACGGCACAAATACGAACGTGAGTGGCGTTTCCTCCCCACCCCCGCCGGTGATGTGGCAAAACATTCCTCTCCTTCAAAAGAAAGACACGCCATCAAAAGCAGATGAACAGGACTTTCATGTCACTGCTGCTGTGGAATGTCAACATTATTCAAGCAGGGTTTCATCGGGTCACAGAGTTATATAGCACAGAAACAGGCCCTTCGGCCCATCGTGTCTGTGCCGGCCATCAAGCACCTATCTATTCTAATCCCATTTTCCAGCACTTGGCCCGTAGCCTTGTATGCTATGGCGTTTCAAGTGCTCATCTAAATACTTCTTAAATGTTGTGAGGGTTCCTGCCTCGACCACCTCTTCAGGCAGTGCGTTCCAGATTCCAACCACCCTCTGGGTGAAAAGAATTTTTCCTCAAATCACCTCTAAACTTCCTTACCTTAAATCTATGCCCCCTGGTTATTGACCCCTCCACTAAGGGAAAAAGTTTCTTCCTATCTAATCTATCAATGCCCCTCATAATTTTGTATACCTCAATCAGGTCCCCCCTCAGCCTTCTCTGCTCTAAGGAAAACAACCCTAGCCTATCCAGTCTCTCTTCATAACTGAAATGCTCCAGCCCAGGCAACATCCTGGTGAATCTCTTCTGCACCCTCTCCAGTGCAATCACATCCTTCCTATAGTGTGGTGCCCAGAACTGTACACAGTACTCCAGCTGTGGCCTAACTAGCGTTTTATACAGCTCCATCATCACCTCCCTGCTCTTATATTCTAAGACCTGGCTAATAAAGGCAAGTATCCCATATGCCTTCCTAACCACCTTATCTACCTGTGCTGCTGCCTTCAGTGATCTATGGACAAGAACACCAAGGTCCCTCTGACACTCTCTACTTCCCAGGGTCCGACCATCCATTTTATATTCCCTTGCCGTGTTAGTCCTCCCAAAATGCATCACCTCACACATCAGGATTAAATTCCATTTGCCACTGCTCTGCCCATCTTACCAGCCCATCTATATCGTCCTGTAATCTAAGGCTTTCCTCCTCACTATTTACAGCACCACCAATTTTCGTGTCATCTGCGAACTTACTGATCATACCTCCTATATTCACGTCTAAATCATTAATGTACACTACAAACAGCAAGGGTCCCAGCATCGATCCCTGTGGTACACCACTGGTCACAGGCTTCCACTCGCAAAGACAACCCTCGACCATTACCCTCTGCCTCCTGCCACTAAGCCAATTTTGGATCCAATTTGCCAAATTGCCCTGGATCCCATGGGCTCTTACCTTTTTAACCAATCTCCCATGCGGGACCTTATCAAAAGCCTTACTGAAGTCCATATGGACTACATTAACTGCTTTACCCTCATCTACACATTTCGTCACCGCCTCGAAAAATTCAATCAAGTTAGTCAGACACGATCCCTCCCCCCCCGACAAAGCCATGCGGACTATCCTTGATCTGTATTTTTAACAATGCCCTTTGTGGCAGTTCTTTTCTTCCGCATCCTATTCACAGAAGAGCAGAAACATCATGCACCATGGTGTGTTAATCACAAGGTTGGCATTTGTTACCCATCCCCAAATTGACCCCTTGTAAAGATGGTGATGCGGGTACACCCGCCATGCTTTCTGCAGCGGTTCGATACAGCTGAGTGGCCTGCTCGACCGTGGCCCGTGGGCGGGTTAAGAGTCGACCACATTGCTGTGGGTCTGGAGCCACGTGTAGGCCAGACCCGTTAAAGAACCCCCCCCTTCCCGCCTCATCTCATCCTGTCGCAGTGGCTGTTTTAATTCTACTCAACTTATAACAAAGTCAGCCCTCGGCTCAGTGTCTGGCCTCAGTCAGAAAAGCGGAGGGGTGGGGGGGGGGGGGAGGTGGGGGGGTTCCCCGTTCCACTCTGGAGACTTGACCAATAATCCGGGCCGGCACTTGGCAGTACGGAGGGAGGGCTGCGCTGCCGGAGGGAGCCTTGGGGTGTCGGTACGCCCACAGCGCTGTTGGGAAGGGAGTTTCAAGATTTTTGACCCAACGACAGTGAAGGAATGACCAATATATTTCCAAGTCAGGTTGGCGTGCGACTTGGAGGGGAACTTGCAGGCGGTGGGTGTTCCCATGAGTCCGCTGCCCTCATCCTTCGAGGTGGTGGAGGCCATTTGTGTCACTTCCAATTCTAACCCATTGTCTGAAAACCTCGGACGTTGTGAGCTTGTTCAAATCTCTCGGTCCTCCCCGCTGCCCTACAACCTGCCCCAGTAGGCCTTGGGTTTGCCGATATAAAAAATGAAACTTGTAAAAGGAGAAGGAAACCTCTCGGCAACAATTTTCAGAGGCCAGAGAATTGAACTACATTAAATTTTGCAACGGCTCTTCCATCACCCGTTTGCCGATTTCACTAAATCTCGGAAATGCGCACATTTCCATTGGAATTTCCCCACGGGAGCGCTTTGCAGGAGGAAGCCTCGTCGGAATTCCGGACACTCTTTTGCCGCAAGTGCCCAAGATCGTCAACCCACAGAAAATTTGACTTCTCTTTCTTCGGGAGCACAATTCTGATTTTCCAAACGGAAATATCGCGACCTGTGTCAGCGATCGCAGGTTCCCCAAACATGTCTTTCCACGACTGTCGAGAAGGCTGCTGGAAAAGCACACGGGACCCTCAGCTTTATTAATAGAGGGGTCGAGTGTACAAACGCAAAGGAGCCACACCAAATCTTGATAAACCACTGGTCAGGCCCTCAGCTGGGGTATTCTGTTCAGTTCCGGGCACCTTGCTTTAGGAAGGATATCAAGGCCCTGGGTGGGTGGGTGGTGTGGAAGGGTGCAGAGAATTACCAGAACCTTTCCCAGTTCTGATGTGGAGAGACTGAGAGAAGCTGGGATTGTTCTCCTTCGAGCAGCAGAGCAGGTTAAGGGGAGATTTAATGGAGGCGTTCAAAATCAGGAAGGGTTTCGATGGAGTAAATAAGGAGTTACTGTTTCAGTGGCATAGAGGGTCGGTAGCCAGAGGGACACAGATTTAAGGTAATTGGTAAAAGAACCAGAGGGGGAGATGACAATTGTTTTTATGGACGCAGTGAGTTGTTGTGATCTGGACGCACTGCCTGAAAGGGCGGTGGAAGCAGATTCAATAGTAACTTTCAAAAGGGGAATTGGAGAAATTACTGGAAGGGGAGAAATTTGCAAGACTATGGGGAAGGAGCAGGAGAGTGGGACTAACCGGCTAGCTCTGCCAAAGACCCGACACAGGTATGATGGGTCTGAATGAAAGGTACAGCACAGCAAGAGGTCACTCAGCCCTTCCTGGTGTTTCCGCTCCACATGAGCCTCCTTCATCCCGAAGCATTCTGTTGGCAAACTAGCCACTTCAAGGCTGCTTCTTAAAGTTACTAAACTAGGCCTGGGCAATCAGGGACTTGGAGGAGCGAGCGCTTGTGCGGATGGTTGAAAAAAAAAGAGAAATGTTCTCGGACAAGCTCGGTGGGGAAACTACATGGCCGCGTGTGACGCTTGACATCTTGGGGAGATATCAGAGGCGCGGGCAGTTGTCGCTGCCCTTAGATGGAAGGGATCAAAGAGTCGATGGGGACAGAGGACGATGGGCCGAATGGCCTCCTTCGGCACTGCAGCAATTCTGTGATTCAGCCCCTCGAGACTGCTCCACCATTCTACAAGATCATGGCTAATCTGTTGGTGGTCTCAACTCCACTTCACTGCCTACCCTCCGATACCCTCTGACTCCCTTGTTTGTCAAGAATCCGTCTGCCTTTGCCTTAAAAAAAACATTCAATGACCCTGCCTCTGGGAAGAGAGTTCCACAGGCTCACGACCCTCACGGGAAAAAGAAAATCTCCGAATCTGGGTCTTAAATGGAGAGAAACCTTATTTTTTTTTTTTAAACTGTGCCCCCTAGTTTTAGTCTCGCCCACAAAAGGGGAAACATCCTTTCGACATCCACCCTGTCAAGTCCCCTCGAGTGAGTGGCTTGCTCGACCGTGTCCGAGGGCATTTAAGAGTCAACCACACTGCGGTGGGTCTGGGGTCACCAGTACGCCAGACCAGGGAAAGGACGGCAGATTTCCTGCCCTGTGGGACATTAGTGAACCAGATGGGTTTTCAACGGACAGTCTTGGCAGTTTCACGGTCACCATTACTGAAACTAATCTTTTTATTCCGGATTTATTAATTAATTGAGTTTAAATTCCACCCCCTCCCCCCCCCCCCCCAGCAGCTTGCCAGCGTACCCAGAAATGTCGACATAGCAAATTACAATAGGAAATACGGACAGGAAAGCGTAAGCTAAAAAACACGTCAACAGGAAGGAAGGTTCTGTGGACAGAAAAGTGCACGCCCTATACAAGATTTTTAAACTATAGACACAAACACTCTCAGTAACGGGTGTAGGCCTGTCCAGGGAGATTGTTTGAACAGGGCTTGGCTGCACTGTATAAAAAGACCTTTTGTCATACACCAATGTTATTTTCACACTGTGGCCTCCTGACTGCCTCCGCTTAACACTTGCTGCGTTTGAGAAGCTACGGGTTCACCCCACGCTTACTGTGACTGACATCAGGTTCAGGGACCAACCTCGGCAGACAGCTGGCACGGGCAGGGGTTTAAACTTGTTTCTTTGAGGGCTCTCTAGTTTAGTGCTCGACCGAGTTGAGGGACGTCAAGAGCTGGCGGAAGGGAGGCACCGCAGGCACCTCGCGATGCTGGCGAGCCACTGCGCCCCGCTCGGAGCTGGGGTTAAGCCCGGCCAGACTGACTCCACGTGCTGCCCGCAGGGAGAGTCTTCCATGGCCGGCTTTTGTGGCCCGCCAAGCGGGGGTAAAATAAAAGGCCAGTGACAAAGCCGACGCACCACTCGAACCGTTAGTCACAGGATTACGCAAAATGTTTACAGCGCGCAATCAGCTGGCAAGCTCCCTGGGCGACTTGTAAACGAACTCTTGTCACCCGACATTTGCATACAATAGAGCCGTGACTGGGATTTAACCCTCGCAATGCTCTGACTGGCCACTCAAGTTCAGTACAAGCAGCGAGTCATCATTCGTGCAAACCTCTCTCTCTCTCTCTCGGACTGCTGTCGGGAACACCAGAGATCTGTACAAAAACAACAGCCGCCCCTTTACGCCAACCTGATACCCGGACCACCTGAGCTGCTGGGCTTTTTAAGTATTTCACACACTGACGCTCACCAGATCAACCACGCACCGCAGTCTGCCAAGCACTCGATAAGCAAGTCGCCAAACAGCTTTTGCGCACTGTTCAACAGCCACTTGCTATCAGTCATATATATCACTGCAAACCGGCGAGTGGAGTATTAAATGGTACTCCAGTTTAAAACATCTGTCACTTGTACCCCCTAATGAGAGTTTAATGATCCACATGGAATCTATCACTAAGAAGTTTTCTTTTTATTCTTTAATGGGATGTGGTGTCGCTGGCAAAGGCCAGCATTTGTTGCCCATCCCTAATTGCCCTTGACAACTGAGTGGCTTGCGAGGCCATTTCCGAGGGCATTTAAGAGTCAACCACATTGCTGTGGGTCTGGAGTCACCTGTAGGCCAGACCAGGTTAAGGATGGCAGATTTCCTTCCCGAAAGGACATTAGTCATCCCAAGCTTCCACTGCTCCGTGTCCTTACTCGCATGAAGTCCCATTCACCCATCACCGCAGTGCTCGCTGGCTCCCGGTACAGCAACAACTCCAACATTATCCTTCTTTTCAAATTCCTCCGTGGCCTTAACCCTCCCTATTCCTGTAATCTCCTCCAGCCCCTCGGAGATCTCTGCGCTCCTCCCATTCCGGCCTCATGAGCATTTTCCCGATTCCCATCGCTCCACCATTGGCGGCCGGGCTTCAGCTGCCTGGGTCCCCTAAGCTCCGGAATTCCCTCCCTAAACCTCTCCGTCTCTTCTCTCTCCCTCCTCCTTTAAGATACTCCTCAAAACCGACCTCTTTGACCGAGCTTTTGGGTCACCAGGTCCTAATGTCTCCTTACGTGTCAGAGCATTATGTGAATGAGGACGACTGAATACATTAAAGGCGGAATCTAAAAACAGCATGTTCGGCCTGATGCACTTTAACATTTGGCCATGAACAGACATTTCAAATTATTTCTATGAATTACTTTATTCTTGGAGCGTTACACAAGCAAACCCAGCAGTCACTGTTCACAGACAGATAAGGGATGAAAGAACGTGTTACGCTGTGCTTCAGTTTGATGTGGAGATAACTGCCCTTTGGAGGTTGCGCAGTGGGACCCCAGGAGAGCACGAGCACCGCACTCGGAAAAGGGTGAGAACCGGAGCAGGTGGCATTAAACACTGCCCCCTTTTACACAGCCCACGTGCACGGTACAAAACGGCCATTCGGCCCAACTGAAACCATGCCAGTGTTTATACTCCACACAAGCCTCCTCCCAATCTACCACATCTCACCCGATCAGCATAAACTTCTGATCCTTTCTCCTGCAATTAGCTTCCCCTCAAGCACATCTATGCTATTAGCCCTAAATTATGCAAAATTACGACTGGTCCGTCTCAATCACAGAATGGTTACAGCGCAGGAGACGGCCATTCAACTTGTCGTGTATGTGCTGGCCCCGAGGGTGACAGGGCACAGAGCCCACAGTACATAAAACTAACCCTAATTCAGTGCGAACTAGCCCCGGGACAGTGGGCGGGGGGAAATGGGAAAGATGCCATGCTGGTACAGTGAAGGGGATTCCTCGGAGGTTGGTGGGTTTGAAGGGCATTGTTAGGGGGTGCAAAAATGCACGAGCTTCTCTCTTCACTTAGCTGTTCATGCTGGATCAAGGATGAGTGGAGCTGTCCTATGAGGGCAGAATGCGTAGACTAGGCCTACATTCCCTGGAATGAAGAATGAAAGGCGATGTCACTGAAACATATCAAATTCTGAAAGGGTTTAACAGGGTAGATGCTTCTGACATTCTTGTGACCCAGAAGTATACAGTGCGGTGCTCACCTCACTACTGACCTTCCGACAGAGCGGCGCTCCCTCACTACTGACCCTCCGACAGTGCGGTGGCTCCCTCACTACTGACCCTCCGACAGTGCGGCGCTCCCTCACTACTGACCTTCCGACAGTGCGGCGCTCCCCTCACTACTGACCCTCCGACAGTGCGGCGCTCCCTCACTACTGACCCTCGACAGTGCGGCGCTCCCCCAGCACTGACCCTCCGACAGTGCGGCGCTCCCCCCAGCACTGACCCTCCGACAGTGCGGCCCTCCCCCAGCACTGACCCTCCGACAGTGCGGCGCTTCCCCCAGCACTGACCCTTCCGACAGTGCGGCGCTCCCCCAGCACTGACCCTCCGACAGTGCGGCGCTCCCCCCAGCACTGACCCTCCGACAGTGCGGCGCTCCCCCAGCACTGACCCTCCGACAGTGCGGGCGGCTCCCTCCAGCACTGACCCTCCGACAGTGCGGCGCTCCCCCAGCACTGACCCTCCGACAGTGCGGCGCTCCCCCAGCACTGACCCTCCGACAGTGCGGCCCTCCCCCAGCACTGACCCTCCGACAGAGCGGCGCTCCCCCCAGCACTGACCCTCCCGACAGTGCGGCGCTCCCCCAGCACTGACCCTCCGACAGAGCGGAGCTCCCTCAGTACTGCATTGTAGTGTCAGCCGAGATGGTCAGCCACGATTTCGGTGCTACAGTCCCTGGAGTGGGCCTTGGACCTGCAATCTTCTGACTCAGAGGCCTGCACACTACCCACTGAGCTACAGCTCACATGCAGTGCCATTCTGGACAGCCTGATATACGACAGCTGCCTGAGTCTCATGGAAAGAAGGCAAGCAAAGATTCGCTGGGGAACAAGAGCAGGGCAGTGACGCTCCAGTCAGCCATGGAAGAAAAGCTAAGACATTCCTTTCACAGTAGATCAGAAAAGTTTACAGTTAGGATTATGACAGAGCGAGAGGGTAAACAGTAAAGTTCATTTCCACAGCTTAATGACTCAGTAAGAAATGGGCCATGGACTCTCTCACGAGCAGAACAAAGTAGGGGAGGATTTAGAAGCAATCTTTCCCCCCTCAGAATTTATATAGAGCATGGACGGTTCATCAGAAGTGGCTACATAGAAGACATTATTTGGATAAATATTTAGCAACCATCAATCTTCGAAGATTACTGGGGATTAAGTGTAACATACATGGGCACAATGAGCGAAAAGAGCTTCTGTGTGTGCTCTGTCCACTCCCAAGTATCTTGTTGATTCTCACTGTTCGGGCTCACAGAAGGAAAACGAACACTTGCATTGGAGATGCCGACATCAATCGCATTGAGAGCAGCGGGGAGGGGTGGTGTCAATGACTTCTCCCCAGTATCATGAGGGCAGCATTTATTCACCCAGCCAATGACGATTCACCAATAATCTGGTCATTATCACACTGATGCTCGTGGGAGCTTGCTGTGCACAAGTTGGCTGCCCCGTTCCCTACATTGCAATGGTGACCACATTTCAAAAGTACCTCATTGGCTGTGAAGCACTTTGGGACGTCCTCAGGGCGGGAAGCAATAACTGCTTTGAATAGGGCGTAAAGATTGGCTCCAGTTCTATCCTTCACCAGCTGGCTTTCTGGAGTATAATGGCAAGCTCCCACAAACAGCAAGGTGATAATGACTGGATAATCTGTATCTGAGATGTTGATTTAGGGATAACCATTGGCCAGGACGCCGGGGAGAACCCCCTTCCCCCTGCTCTTCTTCGCAATAGTGGCTGTGGGATCTTTTATGTCCACCTGAGGGGGCAGACAGGGCCTCGGATTTAATTTATCACCTGAAAGGCAGCACTCGCGACAGTGCTGCGCTCGCTCAGTACTGCACTGTGGGAAGCATTTTCTTTTACACAAAAAAAAAAACACAGCGAGTGGTTGGGATCTGGAATGCACGGCCTGACAATGTGGTGGAGGTAGAATCGATCCTTCAAAGGGGAATTGGACAAACACCCAAAGGGAAAACATTTTCAGGGCTACGGGGGAGTGGAACTAGCTGAGTTGCGCTTGCAGAGAGCCAGCACGGACAAGACAGGCCGAAGAGCCTCCTTCTGTGCTGTAAAACCAGATCAACGACACCTGTAATATTAAATGGAGGAGTTCCACGTCAATCGTAATGAATAAACCCCAATCAGCTACTTGCCCTGGTCTCTGCTGAGGATTTGTAGAAACACTTCAAATGCCCGCGTGGCTAAAAAAATATATTTTTTTAAAGAGAGAAAAGAATGTCGCTAGGGTCTAAACACAGACCCTTCCTTCTCTGACCAAGATATGGTGGGACAGGCTGTCTCTTACTCTTGCGTGTTTTATTATACAATATACCGACTGATGTACCTGGACCATGAGTATTGAAATAGCCACCCCATGAAGGGTTCTGGATGACATGTTGAGCCCCTGGGTGAAGTCCAGCCCTGCCACCTTGAAAGAAATGCAACAGGGCACGCTCTCTCACCCTCCGGCGGGCGCAGATTTTTCTCCTGTCGCCTCCCCCTGTGCTTGTGAGCGCGCCTGTCCCTTCCGCCCTCGCATCGTCTCAGACAGGGAGGCCGGGATCCAGCCCGAGTTCCCCTGTGGGATTAATAAAAGGACCCAAAGCTTTGCTCGGGATAGAGCTCCCAGTGCAGGAAGCGCAGCAGCCAATTTGCGCACAGCAAGCTCCCACAAACAGCGATGTGATCAATGACCACATCATGTGCCCTTTTGCGATGTTGATTGAGGGGACAGGACCCCGGGCAGAAATATTTACTCATGCTTAGCCCAAAGCAGAAATGAGCAGCACTAACAATCCTCTCCATCAAATGCGATAGAATCATTTTTTAAAAAAGACCATGTGACACCCACACACAGACAGAATGCAAACTACAAAGATTCATTTTACCTCATTCTCTCAGCAGACTCAAAACTACTTCATTTCTGCTTTCTGCAATAAACCGACGCTTAGCCCAACTCAAGCCGAGTGGAAATGTTACACCTCGCACAGATTAAGTCTGTCAGAGGTTGCACAGAGGAGCACGATTTAGGAGCAGGAGACGGCCGTTCGGCCCCCTCGAGCCTGCTCCGCCATTCAACAAGGTCACGAGCGATCCTCTCTCTCAATGCCACCTTCCCGCACTCTCCCCATATCCCTCAATTCCCTTCACACCCAAAGATCTATCGATCTCAGTTCTTGAATATACCGAACAACTGAGCATCCACAAGCCTCTGGGGGAGAGAATTCCAAAGATTCGCAAACCCCCCCCCCCCCCCCCCCCCAAGTGAAGAAACGGCCGACCCCTCACCCTGAGACTGTGACCCCGTGTTCTGGACTCTCCAAGCCGGGTGGGGGGTGGTGGGGAGAAAACAGCCTCTCAACATTTACCTTGGCAAACCCCTGGTCAGAATTTTCAACGTTTCAATGAGATCACCTCTCATTCTTCATTCCAGGGAGTATAAGGCCTGGTCCACTCAATCGCTCCTCACAGGACAATCCCCCTCATCCCAGGAACCAGTCGAGCGACCCTTCGTTGCACTCCCTCTAGGACAAATATGTCTGTCCTCGGGTAAAGGGACCAAAACTGCGCACACTACTCCAGGTGTGGCCTCACCACGTCCAATCCCTTTGTAATAAAGACTAACAGACCATCTGCCTTCCCAATGGCTGGTTAACTTTCTGGGATTCATGTACGAGATCCCCCGGAATGCAAACATTTCCCGGTCTCTCATGATTCAAAAAGAATGCTGCTTCCTGCACTAACAAAGTCCCATTTAGTACCATTAAGAGCGCAGGATTTCACCTGAAACCCGTGCCGCTAAGTTTGGTTCAAAGTTCAATTAAGCGCCTGAATTTACCGAGGCCCTAAAATCACCATTTATTCTTCTGCAAAGGCGCACAGGACAGTTTTCTGCTCTGGGGCAAAAGGTCATGAAGGGCCAGATCGCGTTTGCCCGACAGCGTTCGAGACAGGAATGCCAGGGGCATGCTGCCCAGCGGACCCAGCGATCTCAAGCAGGCATGCCAGCTTTCCAACAAAAAACAATGAAACAAACAGCCGCTCAGAAACGGAACAGAAATCCAGGAACAAACGCCTGCCTCTTCGGGACGCTGCGAACAGAAACGCGCGAGGGAGCGGGCGAATTTGAAACGGATTTTGCAGAGGGGGCGCAACTTTGATCTACCGTGCTCTACATTTTTCCAGCCTACTCTCACCTGGCATGTCCAGCAGAGAACGCCGGATGGCCTTAATCCGAACGTCTGTATCGCTAACTCCGATTTCAAATCGGAGATGGACAGTTTTTCTTTTTAGGCGAGGGGACTGAGGGTTCGGTGGAATTGAGATACAGATCGCAGTGAATGGGCAGGAACAGGATGGAGGGGCTGAATGGTCGCCTCCCGTCCCTGTGCTTGCCAGCACAAATCAGAACTTAAATCGGAGACATCCCTGGCCTACGCGGCAAAGCTTGCCGAGCAGGTACATTGAGATTGCTGCAGGAGTGTTTTACTCAGCCACGTCATTATCAGCTATGACTCAGGGAGTAGCAGTGAGTCCACAAGATTCAAGTCCCACTCCAGGGCCTGAGCACAACAACAACAACAAAAAAATCAAGGTTAACAACCCAGTGCAGTAGCGAGGGAGCGCTGCGCTGTTGGAGGGTGGCGTCTTTTGGACGAGATATCAGACCGAGGCCCCATCTGCCCTCTCGGGCATACGTGCTGCGCACAAATTGGCTGCAGCGTTTTGCGATGTTACAACAGCGAGCACGCTTCAAAAAGCACTTCACGGAGTGTGTAAAAGGCTTTGAGAAGTCTGGTGGTCGCGAAAGGCGTTATATAAATACAAGACTTTCTTGTAAAGGTTCTACCAAGTCCCCTTACAGCAGGAGAAAAGACGAGCTTCAAGGCTTTAACAGAAGGTAGTTAAAACCTCTCTCTCATTCTTACGCCACGCTGGCATCAACCAGCCCCGGCCGTGGGACCACTCCCAGAAATTTCTGGAGGGGAAATCATAGAATGGTTACAGCACAGGACGAGGCCATTCGGCCCGCCGCGTCCGTGTCGGCTCTCTGCAAGAGCAACTCAGCTCGTCCCTCTCCCCTGCCCTTTTCCCCCCCCGAGCCCTGCTAACTTTCTCGCTCTCTCTCTCTCGGTGCTTATCCAGTTCCCTCTTGAAAGCCTCAATTGAATCTGCCTCCACCGCGCTCTCAGGCAGCGCATTCTAGATCCTGACCACTCGCTGCGTAAAAAAAGTCTTTCCTCGTATCGCTGTTGCTTCTTTTCCCCAATCACCTTCAATCGGTGTCCTCTGGTTCCCGACCCTTCTGCCAGTGGGAACGGTTTCTCCCAAATCTACTCTGTCCACACCCTTCGGAATTTTGGGCAGCTCTATCAAATCTTCTGTCGACCGTCTCTTCTCTAAGGAGACGAACCCAAGCTCCGCCAATCTATCCAGGTAGCTGAAGCCCATTCTTGTGAATCTTTTTCTGTTGCCCTCTCTAAAGCCTTCGCATTCTTCCTAAAATGCGGTGCCCAGAACTGGACACAATACTCTAAGCTGTGCTTCACTGATGTCCATCTCCAGGAGACACGAGCACATGGCATGGCTACTGAACTTTTTTTTTTTAATATACAGGTTGCGGGCATCGCTGGCCAGGCCAGCATTTATTGCCACATTGCTGTGGGTCTGGAGTCACATGTAGGCCAGACCGGGTAAGGACAGCAGATTTCCTTCCTTGACAATCTGGCTGTTGCACGGTCACGGATAGCAGATTTAAAAAAAATATATATATATTTTATTTTAGTTCTCAAATTAGTTTTATTTAATTGAATTAAAATTCTTCAGCTGACAGTGGCGGGACTTGAACCCAAGGGTCACCCACCTCTGGATTGCTAGTCCAGTAACATAACCACTGTGCGACTGTACCCAGAGTGTAATCACACAAGGAATTTCACAAGGAAACCAATGGTCAACTCATCCTCACCAGGCAGCCGATCTGATAACTCACACCTTGCTGTTTGTCAGGCCGCGGAACGAGTGCTGCGAGGGTGTGGAATTCGCTTTCAGGGTCAGTGCCCGAGACAGAAACTACGTCCGCATTTCAAGACGAGAATGGACGGACAAAGGAAGCAGGGGTTAAAAGGATAGGGGGGGGGGGGGGGGGAAACAGGGCAGGCGAAATGGGACTATTTGCCCGCATTGAAGGTAAATGGAGTGCTTGGGTTGGTTGGCCTGCTTTCTGCGTTGTTATTTCGGTTTTGTGGAAGGGCACCAGAGGGTGACCTAGGTTGCCAGTCTTCACGACGTGTATCCAGGATATCACAGAGTTTGTTGAGTGGCATACAGCCAGGAATGCATGACTAAGCTGCATTACAACACTGGCACTGAACTTCCTTGAAAACGGTCATCAGTTCACAATACAACACCCCTCCCCCCCCCACTTCCTGTCAGCTGGTCCCAGTGCTGCTCTGGTCTAGCCACATTGAAACGTTACAAAGACACTTCCTCCTCCAAGCACATGACGCAAGGCAAGTGGAGGAAAAGCTGAGTGCTTGTGGTATTTGAAAGATGACGCACTCCCAGCTATGAAAGTCCGGTGGGAAAATAACGGAAGGTGGGAACTGCCAGAAAGTGCAATGGGAAGACATTGATCCAAATGATGGCAGCATTCAACTGAGGGACTGTCACACCTCATCTTAAGTGACCTCGGACCAACATTATCCGGGTGATTTATCTCACTGTTTGTGGGAGCTTGCTGTGCGCAAATTGGCTGCAGCGTTTCTTACATTACAACAGTGACTACACTTCAAAAGGGACGCGCAGAGGTTGGGAAAGATGCTGTGCACCTACAAGTCTTTCTTGAATATTGCTGAAAATGGAAACATTTTGTCGAAGCTTTTCATCTTGCACTCATCAGGACAATCCGCGAGAATACCAATGTAAGGGAAAGCGACAAACTTCTCCTGTATGAGAAGAGAGCGCTGATTGGTTGGCAAGTGGACTCTGGTAGAGGTGTTGCCATGGAGAATGCAGTGACTGAAAGTTAACCATTTGAAATTTAAAACAGGCAGCTTGACTCTGATTGGTCAAGGCATTGCCCTGAGGAATGAACTTATCAAGCTCAAGATCCCACATAACATTATTCACTGCTTTGTTAACCTGACCTGCCACCTTCAAACATGTGGGCACAAACGTACCATTAAATTGTACCATTTAGCTGGCATGCTCTCTCCTCGTTTTTCCTACCAACATGTCTCCTTGGGTTAAGTTTTGCTGTAAAATATAACAGCCACTGCTCTTCAGTGCTCCCCCAGTGGAAAGTGCGCATCTGGGATCAGATTAGTCATTCTAGCTCTGCCAGAAAAAATAAGTGTATATACACACACGCAAACACCTGCATTATAAACAACTTCTGGAATCTATGAACCATCCTGCAGAGAGAGAGCGAGCGAGCGAGACGGTGCCCACAGAACAGAAGTACACCGAGTGGCAGAGGAGGGGGAAATCTCTGAGAAGCCTACATCTTTCACCCCATAGCTTTGCAGACAGACTCAGGTGCAGCCTCGACTAACAAACATTCTTAGCTCTGCTGACAAAAAAAAAATCTGCAAGCAAATAAAAAAAGGGGAGGGGAAGAGAATGCAGTTTTTTTTTAATGTATATGCTAAGTACACAATTCCCATGAACAAACAAGGACCAAAAAAAAAAATTCACAAATGCGCTCGACAACGAACAGGAAAACCCGAGCTAAAATTTCTCAGAAAGATTATGATGCAGTTGGACAATTCAAGATAAGGACATCGAACGCAAACCAGCCCTGGGTCTAAATTCATTCGTCCGCCCGCAAGTGTGATGCTGGAATGTTAAACAGCCGAGTGTTGTCTCCACTGTCGCTCAAACAGCAGTTTCTTATTGAGGGAAGTGAAACAATTGGGCCAGGTTTTTTTTGGTGGGGGGGGGGGGGGGGGGGGGGGGGGGAATTCCCGAGGAGATTCAAAATAAGAAAAGCAGAAAGCAAATATGAATTCCCCTCCCCAAGACTGAATGCGAGTAAAACTTGGGCACAAAAGACTAGATTCAGACTAATTTTCTTACAAGCATCAGGAACACAGAATTGGTTACAGCACAGGAGGAGGCCATTCGGCCCACTGCGTCCGTGCCAGCTCTCTGCGAGAGCAATTTAGGTCGTTCTTTAAAATTCGTTGTTAAAATTAAAATTTTTAAATTGGCCGGGCCAGCATTTATTGACCGTCCCTAATTGCCCCTTGAGAAGGTGGTGGTGAGCTGCCTTCTGGAACCGCTGCAGTCCTTGTGGTGTAAGTGCTCCCACGGTGCTTGCCCCACTCCCCCGTCCTTTCCCCACCCCCCTGCAAATCGTTTCCCGGCGGGTGTTTATCCAGTTCCCTTTTGAAAGCCGCAACTGAATCTGCCCCCACTGCACTCGCGGGCAGCTTATTCCTGATCCTAACCACTCGCTGCGTAAAATAGGTTTCTCCCCGTGTCACCGTTGCTTCTTTTGCCAATCACCTTTGATCGGTGCACCTCTGAGGGAGCTGGTCATGGCCTCAAGTCCCACTCCAGGGACCTGAGCACAAAAAAGCTCGGCTGACACCTCATGCAGTACTGAGGGAGTGCCGCACTGCCGCAAGTGCCGTCTTTCAGGCGAGACGTGAAACTTGAGGCCCCGGCTTCCCTTTCAGATGGAAATAAAAGATCCCATCTTGGAAGAAGAGTAAGGGAGTTCTCCCCAGTAACCTGGCCAATGTTTACCCCCTCAATCAACATCACAAAAACAGATTTTCTGGTCATCATCACCTTGCTGTTTCTGGCAGCTTGCCATAATATTCCAGAAAGCCAGTTGATGAAGGATGAAACTGGAGCCAATCTTTACACACTTTTCAAAACATTTATTTACAGCGTTACATATTACAAGCGAGCATCTCCTAAGCCAACCACCACAGTTTAGACTGTATCTATTTATAGGGGGGTGAGGGAATCCTCAGTTAACGCCCAACACCTGCCTACAATTAAACAGTTAATATACAATTAACACTTGCCGTGTGCAAACTGGCTGATGCGTTTCCTGCATTACAACAGTGACGACACTTGAAAAGTACTTCATTGGCTGCGAAGCGCTTTCGGACGTCCTGAGGCCGTGAAAGGCGCTATAGAAATGCAAGTCTTTTCTTTTAACCTGTCTTTATAAAGCTGCACTACACTAGCGCCAACAGGAGCAATGAGACTGGGATAGTTGAGTGCCAGTTCAGGGATGCAAGTTTTTGTAATAGTTAACCTACAAGACAGATTTTTCCTTAAAACTGAATTACCAGGGTACGCGTCCCCTCACTGCCGAGGGCGAGCATGGGTAAAAAGGAGACAAGTACCAGTCCCCAATGCATAGCTCAAGCTATTAGCACGTCTTTACGCATGAAAAGGGTCCATCAAGTCCTGCAATGAAGCAACACAACCCCTAATACTCTCTACCCACCAGCAGCCGTGTGATCGCCTCGGAGAGGGACAGCATTAGTGAGTACGTGCCCAAAGAACTGTCCTTCAAAAGTCTTACAACCAACCTCTTCAACTATGCATTCAGCCATCTCTCCAGTCCTGCTCTGATCTAGGGGCATTATATACCACTTTCAACTGGGCACCTTAAAATGAATTCCCCCTCCAAGCTAAGTGAGGAGGTTTGCCGATGATTGCACGGTTTCAGTCCATTCGCGGCTCCTCGGATACTGAAGCAGTCGGAGCCCACTTGAACAAAACCTGGGCAACATTCAGGCCTGGGCTGGTAAGAGGCAAGTAACATCCGTGCCAGGCAATGACCATTCCCAACAGGAGAGAATTCAACCATTTCCCCTTGACGTTCAATGACATTACCATCGCTGAGTCATCCTGGGGAGGGGTCACCATTGACCAGAGACTGACCTGGACCAGCCATATAAATACTGTGGCTACAAGAGCAGGTCAGAGGCTGGGAATTCTGAGGCGAGTAACTCGCCTCCTGACTCCCCGAAGCCTGTTCACCATCGACACAAGTCAGGAGTGTGATGGAATACTCTCCACCTGCCCGGATGGGTGCAGCTTAGAGGCCTGCTACCGGGCCCGAACCCGATGGGACCCGACGGCACGTGTCGGGTTTCAGGTGAGGTCAGGCTCACCCTCGGGGGACGGTGTTCAGGCTCGGGTTGGGTCAGACACACACGGTAAGTGCTCTGCTGGTAAGTATCGAAATTTTAAATACTCACCTGAGCTGGGAGTCCACAACGAAACTGAGTGAGCAGTGAGCGACGACGTCACTATGACGTCACTATGCAGCATGCGCTGCAGCTTCGTGGAACTTCCCAGTCGGAAGGTAATTAAAGGGATGGTCGGGCTGGGCTCGGGTCCGGTTCTTTTTTCCCCGACCTGAGCAGGCCTCTAGTGCAGCTCCAACACTACTCAAGAAGCTCGGCGCCATCTAGGACAAAGCAGCCCGCTTGATCGGTACCCCATTCACCACCTTCAATATTCACTCCCTCCACCACCGACGCACGGTGGCGGCAGTGTGTACCATCTACAAGACGCACTGCAGCAACTCCCCAAGGCTCCTTCGACAGCGCCTTCCAAACCCGCGGCCTCCACCACCTAGAAGGACAAGGGCAGCAGACGCATGGGAACACCACCGCCTGCAAGTTCCCCTCCAAGCCATACACCATCCTGACTTGGAACTATATCGGCCGTCCCTTCACTGTCGCCGGGTCAAAATCTTGGAACGCCCTCCCGAACAGCACTGTGGGCGTACCTACCCCACACCGACTGCAGTGGTTCAAGAAGGCAGCTCGCCACCACCTTCTCAAGGACAACCAGGAATGGGCAACAAACGCTGGCCTTGCCAGTGACGCCCACATCCCATGAATGAAAAAAAAAGTTAAATACAAGCAACTGTGGTGACGTGTGCCTAACAGTTCTTTGGGGAGTTTCTGCCATCTTCCAGAGGAAATCGCAGGTTTTCCCCAACTCTGAACAAGTACGCACGAGTGACCAGTGTCAAAGCCTTAGAAGCCCAAAGCGTCACTTACCTCACTTCCATGTAAGTATTGAAAAACACTGCCGCGAGGCAGCTCAGATTAAATACCGCCAACAAAGCAGGCACTAGAAATCTGAAATAAAAACAGAAAATGCAGGAAACACTCAGCAGGTCAGGCAGCGCCTGTGCAGAGACAGCACAGTTTGACCTTTCCCGATGACTCTTCGTTGAGGCGAACTGCGTCCTGGCTAAATTCAGCCCCGGAACAGTCTCCGGTTCCGAGCGGCACCAATAAAGGAGTCGATGATATCGGTTTGTCTTCCAATTAAAACACAGGTGAACTCCTTCGCATATGGTACTAGTTTGGAACTCACTAAACTCTGGAATTCCCTCCCTAAACCTCTCCACCTCTTCCCTCTCTCTTTCTCTCTCTCTCTCTCTCCTCCTTTTGAGACGCTCCGTAAAACCGACCTCTTTGACCCAGCTTTTGGTCACCTGTCCCCAATATCTCATGTGGCTCGGGGTGCAAATTACAAGTCGGCGTCACTGCAGTCTGCCCAGCACCCGAGTTGCGAGGGAAGACAATCTTTAGCGTGATCTTCAAAGCAAACAGGTTGCACACGAGACCAGACAGAGGATTTACACAGGAGTGGGGTACTAAATCCAAGTGGTGGGTATTGAATTAACTGAAGCATACCAGGGGACCCCCTGATAAAGGTGCTTTCAGCTTTAAAAGGTACGGAGCGAGTAGTGAACTGTTCAACTGCGTTTATATTGCTACCTGGTTTCAGTTTTCACCATGTCAGAGTCTGCTCCAATTCACATGAGCCTGATTTTTTGCCACAGATCATCGGTTGTGCATGGTGACTTATCTAATAAGTTTGACAAGGTCACTATGGGCAAGCCAGATGCTGAGCCCTTCACAAACATCAGCGCCCTTGCAATACAAAGCTACTTGGGCGCTACGAATCGAGCCGCACGACACGAAGGTTAGCAGGGGAGGTCACAGACCCGAACCGTCAACTCTGTTTCTCTCTCCACTGCCTCACCTGCCGAGTACTTCCAGCATTCCCCGTTTCGATTTCAGATTTCCAGCGTCCGCAGCATTCTGCTTCTGTCTTTCACCGAAGGGGGGGGGGGGGAAGAAAAAACCCCCCAGATGGTCCAGTCGGCATCACATCGCGCTTTGTGGGATCTTGCTGTGCGCAAATTAGCGGCCGCATTTCCTTCCTGACGAGCTCTTCCAAAGTCCTTCATTTCCTGTGAAACTCTCGGTGATAGAATCTTTGGTCACGTTTTCATGCCGTCACTTAATATTAAAACTGTCCAGGGAGGTCTTGTAGCAGCTGCCTGGAGTGATGTAGTTGGGAGACTCCGGCCCACACGGGACTGGATATGTGCAGTCTTCCAATTCGCCAGAAAACCGTCCCATTCATCAAACCGCTTGATTAGATTAGATTAGATTAGAGATACAGCACTGAAACAGGCCCTTCGGCCCACCGAGTCTGTGCCGAACATCAACCACCCATTTATACTAATCCTACACTAATCCCATATTCCTACCAAACATCCCCACCTGTCCCTATATTTCCCTACCACCTACCTATACTAGTGACAATTTATAATGGCCAATTTACCTATCAACCTGCAAGTCTTTTGGCTTCTGGGAGGAAACCGGAGCACCCGGAGAAAACCCACGCAGACACAGGGAGAACTTGCAAACTCCACACAGGCAGTACCCGGAATCGAACCCGGGTCCCTGGAGCTGTGAGGCTGCAGTGCTAACCACTGCGCCACTGTGCCGCCCTTGCTTAGAGAAAAAAAAAAATCAGCATTGCAAAATATCCCAACTCACTCGAGAAAGCTTGGCATTTTCCGACAGTGCTGCCTCTGAACAGACATGGACCGTCGCTCTTTTAGGTCCGCTCAGTTCCAGGTTTATGCAGAGAACTGTCCCAGAGACTCGAGCGCAAAAATCTAGGCTGACGCTCCAGCGCAGTGCTGAGGGAGCGCCGCACTGTCGGAGGTGCCGTCTTTCAGATTACACGTCTGTCCTCTCGGGATTCCGCAGCACCGCTTCAAAGAAGGAGTGGGGGGGAGTTCTCCTCTGCGTCTGAGCCAATGCGGACCCCGCAATCTACATCACCAGACATCGGGTTATCTGGACATCATCGCGCTGCTGGCTGTGGGAGCTTGCTGTGCACAAATTGGCATGTTTTCCAAATCCCCTCCAACCTCACGTCCAGAACACCACAGCTCAGGGATCCCTTTGTCACCGAGGTTCAATTAAACTACCTCAGAATCACCATCACCACCACCCCGGACACCAATACCGCACACCGCACCCCCGCGCTCCCCACCTCACCGGCACAACTGTGCCCCGACTGCTCCCACCCCCAAGCAAGCAAACAGATATCTTCCCACGCTCCGCCTCGCCAACCTTCATACACATTCCTGCAGCTCCTGCTCCCTAAAATACATTCAATTTAGATCCAGGGTCCCCCCTCGGACGCCATTCCTTGGACTGTTGCGTGCCAGCGTCATGAAGCGGGCAGAGACTTTGGACTCCACGGCGCAGAATGAAGACAGGACGATTCAGGAAGCGAACGGGCCCAGTGCACTCTAATCTAAGACAGCCCGCTGAAAGGGCGTACAGCCAAACTTCACTTTAATGACTGACCTGACCTCAGTGTAGGTCAGTGTGACAGACCGTGGCAGGACGCTGGTGATTTGCCAATTGGCACAAAGTTGAGCTCACCGCCCAGGAGGCAAGCCAGTGACCACGGAACACCACTGAAGACATAATGAGTGGCAGGGACGGAGGGGATGGGGAGAGCAAGGGAAGAACGTTGGGACAATAAAACAGAGACGCAGACATCTCCCAGTCACTACCTGACGAAACAATTGGAGGAAGCTAAAAGAGAGGGGGGGGGGGGAGGGGGGGAGAAGCAGCAAAGCTTAATTAATGCCTCTGCTGTTTGGGTTTAGTGTCAGCTGCGGCTCAGTGAGTGGCAGTCCCACCTCCGAACGCGACGATGCCGGCTTCGACTTCAGCACAAAAACAAACTAAGGCTGACGCTCATGGGGCAGCCCCGAGGGAGGGCCGCACTGCCGTCTTTAGGATGAGACATTAAAACCAGGGCCCCACCTGCCCTCTCAGGTGGGCAAAAAAAGGCCAACATTTCGAAGAGGAGCGGGGGGGAGATCTCCCAGTGTCCTGGCCAGGCCCAATATCTATCCCTCAACCAACATCACTAAAAACAAATGACCTGGGTCATCTGCTGTTTGTGGGAGCTTGCTGTAAGCAAATTGGCTGCTGCGTTTTCCTATATTACACCAGTTTCCCACACTTCAAGGGTAACTTCATTGGCTGCGAAGCCTTTGAGACATCCGTTGGTTGTGAAAGGTGCTATGAATAAATGCAAGTCTCTCCTTTTTTTAGCACAAGTCAAGTGCCACCTGCCCGAGCGCTCTGGTTTCACACAGCTGCCTGAAACGCCTAAACAAACCTGTCTGCTGTGCCGAGTCGCAAACCATTAAAATCTGACAAAGTGGGTTACTGCTGACTGCAGGAGCCCCTACTGTCGGGAGCCGGGAGTCCGGGTGATGTTGTGAATCTCACTTTGATCCACTGACACTGCTGACAAGTAGCAAACAGGCCGCGAATTTCTGCGGTTAATACCTCAGTTCCGTCACCAAAGCAATGTTCCTTCAGCTCGACACCCACGCAACCAACCAAGCTGAACAAATGCACATCTCTAAAGGTTAAGGGAAAAGGATAATAAGCGCAGAGTAAAACTCGCAGTCTATAGTGTATAGGTGTCACAGGTAAACCAAGCAAGACTTCTATAACCAGGAAAGACCAGGGCTATGGGGAAAGGGAGGTGGTGGGATTAATTGGCAGGCTCTTGCAAAGGGCTAGCACAGGCACGAAGGGCTGAACTGCCTCTTCGATGCTGAGAGATGGCATGAGCGGCAAGCTCGTTCATTCATGAGATACGGGCGTCGCTGGCCAGGCCAGCATTTATTGCCCATCCCTAATTGCCCCTTGAGAAGGTGGTGGTGAGCTGCCTTCTTGAACCGCTGCAGTCCGTGTGGGGTAGGTGCACCCACAGGGCTGTCAGGAAGGGAGTTCCAGGATTTTGACCCAGCGACAGCGAAGGAATGGCTGATATAGTTCCAAGTCAGGATGGTGCGCGACTTGGAGGGGAACTTGCAGGTGGTGGTGTTCCCATGCATCTGCTGCCCTTGTCCTTCGAGGTGGTGGGTTTGGAAGGTGCCTTGGTGAGTTGCTGTAGATGGTACAGACTGCTGCCACTGTTGGGGGGTGGGGGGGGGGGTGGTGAGGTTGGTGGTGAGAAGGGAACTGGATTTAAAACTCAGCCCCACAGCCCTCCGAGATCTCTGCACTCTTCTAATTCCGGCCTCGAGCATCCCCCCGATTCCCATCGCTCCAACATTGGCGGCTGTGCCTTCAGCTGCCTGGGCCCTAAGCTCTGGAATTCTCTCCCTAAACCTCTGCACCTCTCTCTCTCCCTTCTGCCCCACCTCTTTGACCAAGCTTCTGGTCGCCTGTTCCCCACATCTCCTTACGTGGCTCGGTGCCAAATTTTGTTGAACAACATCTCCTGCCATGGCTCACCGTCCCTTTCATCTCTTTTCCCCCCGTCACCCACCCCCACCACTCCAGAAAAAAAATCTTGAAACACTTCCCACATTGCAAGCACTAAATTAATGTGAGTTGGTACTTCTGCTTCTCCTCTCCAGACAGTGTTGACTCTTTGCCATGACAGAGCGACAGCCTATCCCTCTGGACCATTACTCAAGTGGTAGCGAGCTACCTCCAGTCTACAGCACAGAAACAAGCTGCTTGGGCCAACTGGTCTAACGCGATCATTCCTGCCCCACCCCTTCCTCATCTCCCCCGATCGTTCCATTCCTTTCTCCCTCCAGTGTTTATCCAGCTTCCCCCTTAAATGCATCGATACTATTCACCTCGACCACTCCCTGTGGGAGCGACTTCCACATTCTCACCACACTCTGGGGAAAGGAGTTTCTCCTGAATTCCCCATTGGATTTATTAGTGACGGTCTTATATTGATGGCCCCCCGAGTTCTGGTCTCCCCCCACAAGCAGAAACATCTCTACATCTACTCCATCGAAACCCCCTTCATCATTTTCAAGACCTCTATCAGGACACCCCTCGGCCTTCTCTTTTCCAGAGAAAAAATCCCCAGCCTGTTCAATTGTTTCTGGTAAGTTATACCTTCTCAGTTCTGGTATTATACATACAACTCTTTTTTGCACTTTCAACAACGGCTCTACATCCTGTTTTATAAAGGAGGCCATGGCTGTTCACAGTATTCCAGGCATGGTTTAACCAAGGCTCAATCAATACAAGTCAGACATAACGTCCGGCCTTTTATTGGACCCAAGTGCTAGGTTTTCATTTTTTAAAACGGCATTATTATCCTCAGTGGCTAGAGTATCTGTACTCCGAAATCCCTTTTATTACCCTGCCTGACCAGAGTATCTGTACTCCGAAATCCCTTTTATTACCCTGCCTGACCAGAGTATCTGTACTCCGAAATCCCTTTTATTACCCTGCCTGACCAGTGTATCTGTACTCCGAGATCCCTTTTATTCCCCTGCCCGACCAGTGTAACTGTACTCCGAGATCCCTTTTATTACCCTGCATGACCAGAGTATCTGTACTCCGAAATGCCTTTTATTACCCTGCCCGACCAGTGTATCTGTACTCCGAAATCCCTTTTATTACCCTGCCCGACCAGTGTGTCTGTACTCCGAAATGCCTTTTATTACCCTGCCTGACCAGTGTATCTGTACTCCGAGATCCCTTTTATTACCCTGCCCGACCAGTGTGTCTGTACTCCGAAATGCCTTTTATTACCCTGCCTGACCAGTGTATCTGTACTCCGAGATCCCTTTTATTACCCTGCCTGACCAGTGTATCTGTACTCCGAAATCCCTTTTATTACCCTGCCTGACCAGTGTATCTGTACTCCGAAATCCCTTTTATTACCCTGCCTGATCAGTGTATCTGTACTCCGAAATCCCTTTTATTACCCTGCCTGATCAGTGTATCTGTACTCCGAAATCCCTTTTATTACCCTGCCTGACCAGTGTGTCTGTACTCCGAAATCCCTTTTATTACCCTGCCTGACCAGTGTATCTGTACTCCGAGATCCCTTTTATTACCCTGCCTGACCAGTGTATCTGTACTCCGAGATCCCTTTTATTACCCTGCCTGACCAGAGTATCTGTACTCCGAGATCCCTTTTATTACCCTGCCTGACCAGTGTATCTGTACTCCGAGATCCCTTTTATTACCCTGCCTGACCAGTGTATCTGTACTCCGAGATCCCTTTTATTACCCTGCCTGACCAGAGTATCTGTACTCCGAGATCCCTTTTATTACCCTGCCTGACCAGTGTATCTGTACTCCGAGATCCCTTTTATTACCCTGCCTGACCAGTGTATCTGTACTCCGAGATCCCTTTTATTACCCTGCCTGACCAGTGTATCTGTACTCCGAGATCCCTTTTATTACCCTGCCTGACCAGTGTATCTGTACTCCGAGATCCCTTTTATTACCCTGCCTGACCAGTGTATCTGTGCTCCGAGATCCCTTTTATTCCCCTGCCCGACCAGTGTATCTGTGCTCCGAGATCCCTCCACCCCATTTAGACAATTATCCAAGGAGTATGGGGCCTTGTTACTCTTCCTACCAAAATTTGCCACCTCACACCTCTCTATATTGCAAATCATTTGTCAGTTAAATGCCCGTCCTGCAGGTTTTGGCCGAGAGGATGCTCTTGTGGAGCATCAATGCCAGCGCGGACTTGTTCAGTCAAATGGCCTGGCTCGGTGCTGCAAGTAATATTGTTGTGGATATTGTCCCAAGCTTCCTTCTGCAATAACCACTGACCACACCCCCAGGTGCCCTAATATTGCGTCCTTCGCAAATTTATTCATTGGAATTCTGATTCCAGAATCATACATTTGCTCATGTAAATTGTGAGCAACAGTTTGCCGAGGTGAAAAACATTTGAATGTCTGCTTTTATTCAAACCAGCCTGACGGAGCATGCACTCTTGGTTCTGACTGGCTATCCTGAGTAGATCGTAGGGTGTTTTAAATACATTTTCTCCTTTACAATTTACGCAGTGTAGAAATAACTTTACATCACCCCTCGCCTTATTAAGTGAATGGGCAAAAACTGTGGCAAATGGATTTCAATGTATGCAAGTGTGAGGTCCTCCACATTTGATCTAAAACGGATAGAACAGGGTACTTTCGAAATGGTGAAAGGCTAGAAACAAGTGGAAATCCTAAGAGACTTGAGGGTCCAGGTACACAGATCATTAAAATATCATAGACAGATGCAGAAAATAATCGGAAAGGCTAATGAAACGCTGGCCTTTATATCTCGAGAACTAGAATACAAGGGGGTAGAATCATGCTTCAGCTACACAAAGTTCTGGTTAGACCACAGCTGGAGTATTTTGAACAGTTCTGGGCACCACACCGGAGGAAGGATATACTGGCCTTGGCGGGAGGGCAGTGTAGATTTACCAGAGTGATACCTGGACTCCAAGGGTTAAATTACGAGGAGATTACACAAACTAGAGTTGTATTGCCTGGAATTTAGAAGCTGAAGGGGGTGATTTGACTGACAGTTTCCAGATATTAAGGGGGAACAGACAGGGTAGATAGAGAAACTATTTCCACTGGTTGGGGAGTCGAGGACTAGGGGGCAGAGTCCTAAAATGAGAGCCAGACCCTTCAGGAGTGAAATTAGGAAACGCTTCTACACACAAAGGGTGGTAGAAGTTTGGAACTCTCTCCCGCAAACGGCGATCGATGCTGGAGTCAATTGTTAATGTTAAATCTGTGAGATTGATCAATTTTTGATATCCAAAGGTATTATGGGATGGGGGGGGCGGCAAAGGCGGGGATATGGAGTTAGATCACAACAGGCGGGAGGGGCTGAATGGCCGCCTCCCGTTGCTGTGTTCCTCCCCTCCCCGACTCATTGCCAGGCCCTGCAGGGATGCGACTCATTCCCAGGCTGTACCCATCACTGGGAGACTCGAACGACTGGGAGCCGAGCCCGTTTTCTATGTTAATTTTGCCCGGTGACGGTCAGAACAGGAAAGTGACTGCCCGATTCTCACCACCACTGCCCCGACAATAAATTCTGGGTCCTTAATAGCTACTTTCACAACATGCAGGATAGTAAAATCTGGATGAGGCATTGGAAGTGCCAGGGGATAGCTCCTGGAGGTTTGATCAAAGCACACTCGCTCATGTTCCCCTTACATTTTGCTACCAATTTGTCCCCTCGACATAATGTCCTTTCTGTGCAGCAGTATACCCGGTGACCTGCGCTCTTTTGTTTTTGTGGACCGCGCCTTCAAATGGCTCATTAACGACCCAGTAACGTATCAAAAGCCTTGAAGACTGCAGTCACGGCCTATTCATTGGACGCTCAGCCAAACAAGTCAAGGTGCAAATTGCATACACACATAGGTCAGACAATACAGAAACCGGCCACTCGGCCCAAGCAGTCCATGCCGGCTCCACTCAAGCCTCCTCACTCCTTTCCTCATCTATCTCCATCAGCGTAACCCTCGAGCCCCTTCTCCCTCACGTGTTTATCCAGCTTCCCCTTAAATGCATTGATGCTCTTCACCTCAACCACTCCCTGTGCTAGCGAGTTCCAGAGTCTCGCCCCTCGCTGGGTAAAGGAGTTTCTCCCGAATCCCAGATATTTTCCTTTCAAAGGCAGGCCTTTCCATACTCTTCTTATAGGTACACCCCCTACATTTCTGGTATCATCCCTGTAATTCTCTCTCACACCCCTCTGCATCTTTTTCTTAAGGTGGTGACCAGTACTGGACACAGTACTCCAGGTGTGCTCCAGCAAGGTACAATGCAAACCTGGACCACACGCCACTTCTCAACAAAGCTGGTAGCATTTCATCACGGGCCTGCTTACTCCCCTTGGGTTACCAGATTCCCCAACTTCACGGTACTAATAAATCTTCAAAATCTGCTTTCGGAATTTCTCTCTCGCTCCTCTCTTGTTAACGTTTGAAATCTTGCTGGGGCACAGAGTCACACGGGGGCCCAGCACCCAAACCTTGCCGTTGCTTCACTCAGGCCGGGATGAGAGTGCTCAGCCGCAGCGGAGGACACAGCTCAGCCTGACCCTGTCCTCACTAAACACCTACCGTCCGATGCCAGTTAGCGGGTAGCAAGCCCGGCTAATGAGCGCCCAATTAAGTACAGATCCAAAACAGGGAGGCTGCAGACCAAGGGTCGCCTTTATTCCCGGAAAGAAAAGACGGACAAGTCCTGCATTTCTATAGCGCCTTTCACAGCCAATGAAGTACTTCCGAAGTGGAGTCACTGTTGTGATGTCGGAGACACGGCAGCCAATCTGCGCACAGCAAGCTGCCACAAACAGCGATGTGATAACGATGATAACGCCCCCCCCCACCCCACCGCCAAGCGCTTCTTCGGAATAGTGGCCGCGGGATCTCTCGCATCTACCTGGGGATGGCAGACTTCATCCGAAAGACAGCACACCCCGGCAGTGCGGGGGGGGGGGGCTCCCACAGCGTTGTAGAGCCTCAGCCTTCGGATTCGGCGCTCAATTCTCCGCAACGGAACTCGGGGCCCACAACTTTCTGACTCAGACCAAGAGTGCTGCCCCGGTGAGCCGCAGCTGATGCTATATAGGGCAGAAGAACGCGCTCACAGCTCTTACTCAACCTCCGAACAGCTGCCTTCCGCACCCATGGGCACACACACGCACAAAGCTCACACTGACGGAAGGTGCAGGGAGGGGTAACATTTTAACGAGGGGGCAACCGGAGGCTACTGGAAAAGGGACATCCCCCTGATGCCAAACAGTGTATTTTAATCCAGGATATATCTCACTGACAAATTTGGCTTGGACGACTGGCAGCCTGTGAGAAATAGGGAAGGACCGATTCAGTGCCAAGAAATAAATAAAAGCTGAAAACACTGCAACACAGCAAGTCAGTCAACATCTGTACAAACTGCTTATGACGGAGGTATTGGGTGTAACACTTCACCAGCACTGACGATGGGCGCATACCGAAGTCATCACAGCCCTCCTCCCATTCTAGGAGTTGCCCTGCCCGTGACACATTTCCAGTGTTATCTGAGATTGTCCTTAGAGCAAAGAAGGTTAAGGGGAGACTTAATGGAGACGTTCAAAAATCATGAGGGATTTTCTTTGCCAGAGTATATGAGAAACTGTTCCCAGTGGCGGGAGAGTCGGTAACCAGAGGGACACAGAGGTTTAAGATAATCGGTAAAAGAACCGCAGGTGGGAGAGGAGAATTCTTTTTTCTTTAAACGCAGCGAGTTGTTGTGATCTGGAACGCGCTGCCTGAAAGGGCGGTGGAAGCAGTTTCAATCGTAACTTTCAGAAGGGGAATCGGAGAAATCCTGGGAGAGGAACGGTTGGCAGAGCTGCGGAGAAAGAGCAGGGGGAGTGCGGGATTAACTGGATTCAAAAAGTCGACACAGGCCCGAGGGGACGAATGGCCACCCTCCCGATACTTAAGACGACGAAAGTTTTACTTTGAAGTGCAAAAGACTGAGCAAGTTAGAAAACATTTTTAAAATCTAGCCAAGGGACTTGATCTGAAAAACGGATACGCACTCCTGCCTTTTAATCCCTTCGCATTAACTGATTGTGATGAGGTGCTTTTTTGTTTCCAAAATGCTGCTCTCTTACGTACAGTTAATTCATGGGGTGTAAAGCATTTACAGGACGTCCCGAGGCACTGAACAGCCCAGGAGGAATTCAAGTTCCTCCTTTCACACTGAAACCCGCAGCTGGTTTTGGCTTGCAGATATCCTGCATTCCGTCCAATTACAGGAAAAGGAGGAATGCTGGAGGCAATTGAGACACCAAACTTCCTCCATTCATTCACGTGGTGCTGGCGAGGCCCGGCATTTATCGCCCGCCCCCAATTGCCCCTCGAGGGGGCGGCGGCGGCAAGCCGCCTTCTGGAAAACAACAGTGCCTCGCCGGGCGATCTCAGAGGGTGGTTAAGAAGTCCACCACATTGCTGGGAGTCCGGTGTCGCATGTCGGCCAGACCGGGTAAGGATGGCAGATTTCCTTCGCTGAAGGACAGGAGTGAACCCGATGGGTTTTTAAACGACAAATCAGTAGCTTCGCGATCACCGTTAGCGAGGCCAATATTTATTCCAGATTTATTTGAATTTAAAGCCCTCCACCTGCCGTGGTGGGATCTGAACTTGGGTCTTTGGATCATTCATCCAGACCTCTGAATTACCCGCCCAGTAACGTAACCACCGCGCTGATGTTCCCGGAAGAAAATGCGGCCAATGAGTCAACAGGCGGTTCTTTCACAATTGGCCGCCTAGCAAAATCTAAAAACGCCCGGCTGCCCTTTTTACGGTGACGGCACAGACGCCGCGTTGCCCGTCTGTCTTGGAAGCTGTCGCCGCAGGTGGCGCCTGATGGACTGGCGCCGGAGTGGGCTCGTGGCTGCAACCACCTCTGCACCCCGCCATTCACTCCCAACAGCAAGAATCTGCCAGTCAGCCACGGTCGCACAGATCTCCCGGAACCACTTACAGTGCCTTTAAGATGGACAAACATCCCGTGGCGTTGCACGGGGGGGGGGTCATCAAACACTGAGCTACACAAGGAGATATTTAGGGCAGGGAGCCGTCAAAGAGGCAGGTTTGAAAGTAGCGTCGTCCAAGCGGAGAGAGTTGGAAGGAGGGAATTCCAGAGCTTCAGGCCCAGGCAGCTGAAGATGGCGAAGCGATTAAAATCAGGGGATGTTCAAGAGGCCAGAATTCAAATCAGGACAGGTATCTTGGGAGGGTTGAGGAGCTGGAGGAGATTAGAGATAGGGATGGGGGGGGGGGGGGGTGGGGGGAGAGGCCGTGGAGAAGTTTGAAAACAAGGCCGAGAATTTTAAAAGCTGGACAGGGAGTCAATGTAGGTCAGTGAGCACGCCGGGGATGGGGGAAAGTGGGGGGGGGGGGGGTGGTTAATGGAAGAATGGGATTGGTGAGAGTTCGGATATGGGGCAGCAGAGTTCAGGATGTGCTTACGTTTTAAGCAGCTACAGGATAAAAGCGTCCTTGGAGTCTTCCTTAAAAAAAAAAGAGGGGGAAGGAGGAGGTGGTATGGCAGCGTGGGGTTTTTTTTGAAAATCCCAGACGAAACCACCTTCACAAGACCCACGACGCAAGCTGTGCCTTATCGGCTGCTCCATCTCCGAGACCGGGTAGTGACTCTATAAATTCCCAAAGCGTACTGATAAAGCAGCAGCTATCATTTCGACAGGTTCTTGAACGACAGATCTTGGAAACAAGACAATCGACATTAGAACTCTCCGGCAGCAACGCGAACGACTGAGCTTCCCAGCTCTGTGCATCAACACGATGTCTGGCTTTGCCAGAATTAGCCAGTGCTGCAAAGCACTTCTCACGCAGTCCTCTCCTGTGTCAGCCAGAGGACTGACCCTCATCCCCTCCCTCCCCATCAACTATCTACCTGATGCACCTTGGTAACAATATCTAGAAGCACCGGGGTCAGTGGCCACTAATAAAGAAGTCAGTGTGCACTGAACCATGGTGCTGGTTCCCACAAAACAGAACAATCTCAAAAGGTGTGCGACAGATTGCAAAGATGATCACAGAACTGAGAGATGATAACTAGCAGGAAGGCTTGAACACGCTGGGACTCTCTTCTCTAGAAAAAAGGCTGAGGGGGTGACCTGATAGAAGTCTTTAAGATGATGAAGGGGTTTTGATAGGGCAGACGTAGAGAAGATGTTTCCGCTTGTGGGGGGGAGACCAGAACTTGGGGGCCCTCAATATAAGACAGTCAGTAATAAATACAATGGGGAATTCAGGAGAAACTCCTTTACCCAGAGAGTGGTGAGAATGTGGAACTCACTCCCACAGGGAGTGGTCGAGGTGGATAGTATCGATGTATTGAAGGGGGAAGCTGGATAAACACAGGAGGGGGAAAGGGATAGAACGACAGGGTGATGGGGGAGATGTGGAGCAGGTGCGAGGATGCTCCTGTGGAGCTGACACACAAACACAGAGCATATGGGCCAAATGGCCTGATTCAGTGCTGTAAATTCAATGTAATTTGCTGGACTAAAAGGTCACGCAGTTCCCTCGGAAAATGTCGAATTATCGCATCATCTCATTCCCTCCATCTTATTGCCTTATTAAACACTAAAATGTTGGCAGTGAACCACAAAAGTGGATTTGAAATTTCCTCCCCGAGCTGTTTGGAAAAAGCATTTCGAACTGTATAACACCGAGGTACAGTACTGCTGGGGACAGGTCTTTCACTGTATAATACTGGGGTACAGTACTGGTGGGGACAGGTCTGTCACTGTATAACACTGGGGTACAGTACTGCTGGGGACAGGTCTGTCACTGTATAACACTGGGGTACAGTACTGGTGGAGACAGGTCTGTCACTGTATAATACTGGGGTACAGTACTGGTGGGGACAGGTCTGTCACTGTATAATACTGGGGTACAGTACTGGTGGGGAGAGGTCTGTCACTGTATAACACTGGGGTACAGTACTGGTGGAGACAGGTCTGTCACTGTATAATACTGGGGTACAGTACTGGTGGGGACAGGTCTGTCACTGTATAATACTGGGGTACAGTACTGGTGGGGAGAGGTCTGTCACTGTATAACACTGGGGTACAGTACTGGTGGAGACAGGTCTGTCACTGTATAATACTGGGGTACAGTACTGGTGGGGACAGGCCTGTCACTGTATAATACTGGGGTACAGTACTGGTGGAGACAGGTCTGTCACTGTATAATACTGGGGTACAGTACTGGTGGGGACAGGTCTGTCACTGTATAACACTGGGGTACAGTACTGGTGGAGACAGGTCTGTCACTGTATAACACTGGGGTACAGTACTGGTGGGGACAGGTCTGTCACTGTATAACACTGGGGTACAGTACTGGTGGGGACAGGTCTGTCACTGTATAACACTGGGGTAGAGTACTGGTGGGGAGAGGTCTGTCACTGTATAACACTGGGGTACAGTACTGGTGGGGAGAGGTCTGTCACTGTACAACACTGGGGTACAGTACTGGTGGGGAGAGGTCTGTCGCTGTATAACACCGAGGTACAGTACTGGTGGGGACAGGTCTGTCACTGTATAACACCGAGGTACAGTACTGGTGGGGACAGGTCTGTCACTGTATAACACTGGGGTACAGTACTGGTGGGGACAGGTCTGTCACTGTATAACACTGGGGTACAGTACTGGTGGGGACAGGTCTGTCACTGTATAACACTGGGGTACAGTACTGGTGGGGACAGGTCTGTCACTGTATAACACTGGGGTACAGTACTGGTGGGGACAGGTCTGTCACTGTATAACACTGGGGTACAGTACTGGTGGGGACAGGTCTGTCACTGTATAACACTGGGGTACAGTACTGGTGGGGACAGGTCTGTCACTGTATAACAACGAGGTACAGTACTGGTGGGGACGGGTCTGTCACTGTATAACACTGGGGTACAGTACTGGTGGGGGGACAGGTCTGTCAGTGTATAACACTGGGGTACAGTACTGGTGGGGACAGGTCTGTCAGTGTATAACACTGGGATACAGTACTGGTGGGGACAGGTCTGTCACTGTATAACACTGAGGTACAGTACTGGTGGGGACAGGTCTGTCACTGTATAACACTGGGGTACAGTACTGGTGGGGACAGGTCTGTCACTGTATAACACCGGGGTACAGTACTGGTGGGGACGGGTCTGTCACTGTATAACACTGAGGTACAGTACTGATGGGGACGGGTCTGTCACTGTATAACACTGGGGTACAGTACTGGTGGGGAGAGGTCTGTCACTGTATAACACTGGGGTACAGTACTGGTGGGGAGAGGTCTGTCACTGTATAACACTGGGGTACAGTATTGGTGGGGACGGGTCTGTCACTGTATAACACTGGGGTACAGTATTGGTGGGGACGGGTCTGTCACTGTATAACACTGGGGTACAGTATTGGTGGGGACGGGTCTGTCACTGTATAACACTGAGGTACAGTACTGATGGGGACAGGTCTGTCACTGTATAACACTGGGGTACAGTATTGGTGGGGACGGGTCTGTCACTGTATAACACTGGGGTACAGTATTGGTGGGGACGGGTCTGTCACTGTATAACACTGGGGTACAGTATTGGTGGGGACGGGTCTGTCACTGTATAACACTGGGGTACAGTACTGGTGGGGAGAGGTCTGTCACTGTATAACACTGGGGTACAGTATTGGTGGGGACGGGTCTGTCACTGTATAACACTGGGGTACAGTACTGGTGGGGACAGGTCTGTCACTGTATAACACTGGGGTACAGTATTGGTGGGGACGGGTCTGTCACTGTATAACACTGGGGTACAGTACTGGTGGGGACGGGTCTGTCACTGTATAACACTGGGGTACAGTATTGGTGGGGACGGGTCTGTCACTGTATAACACTGGGGTACAGTACTGGTGGGGACAGATCTGTCACTGTATAACACTGGGGTACAGTACTGGTGGGGACAGGTCTGTCACTGTATAACACTGGGGTACAGTACTGGTGGGGAGAGGTCTGTCACTGTATAACACTGGGGTACAGTACTGGTGGGGATAAGTCTGTCACCTCCAGTCGTGTGCCGCTTTCTCCCACAGCCACTGTGCCTTCCACATGGCCGCTTCCTTCTAATCTCTGGAGCAGATCTGTCCGAGTGCTGCCCTGCTGTCAGCCCAGTAACACCACGCCCTGACCCAACTGCACAGGGCGAGCGTGCCAGGGAATTGAGCACTGAGCCATCGCGACTGCGGAGCCAGGCTGCACACAGGAGCAGGACCAGCTGCTGACAGCAGGCCTGGTCAGTGCAGAAGCTGGCTGCTTCAGCAGGCGGCTGGGAGAGCCATGGGAAGAAAAGGGGGCCCCGTTCCGGCAGGACAACCTGCTGCTCGCAATCACCTGTTGCAGCACTGAGGCATCTCAGGAGCATCAGCACAGCAGGATTTATTGCTGCTGACATATCGGCATCAATCCAAATTCACACAACAACGACCCAATACCCTCAAACACTTGAGGCGACCAAAGACAGGGCCAAAAAGCGGCGTAACCCATCCTGAGGCACCGACACCTCCAGAATGTTGCATGAAATAAGAATTTTCAGGTCATACCTCAAACCACAAGACCCAGTTCTGAGCAACAGGGAAACAAATCTAAGCAAACATATGCGACAGGCCTCAAAAAAATAAAAACCGCCTCTGAAATAACCCGTGTGGATTAAATTAGCAGGTACTGCAGGCTCGCTGTGCAACTGTTGTGTGGCTTGTTCGGTAGAGATGGCCTCAGTTGGAAAGACAAATCTTGGGCCCCATGTGGGGGATGCGGAGACCAAATTACACACACACACAAAAAAAAAATCTTCAAATCTCTAATGGGGAACTCGCACGTCTCATTTTTCTCTCGATCTGTTCATGGACAATGACTGCACCGACCTTTAGAGATCACTGTTTCGCCCTCAACTCGAGTTGTGTGTCCAGTTCTGGGCACTGCTCTTGCAGAAAGGACGTGAAGGCATTGGGGGGGGGGGTGGGCAGAAAAGATTGAGGAGAATGGTTCCCGGGATGAGGGACTTCAGCGACACGGACTGGAGAAGCTGGGGCTGCTGTCTTTCCAGAAGAGAAGGCCGAGAGGAGATTTGACAGTAGATAGGGAGAAAGTGTTCCCATCGGCGCAAGGATCGAAAACCAGGAGGGCGCCCGATTCAAGGCGATGGGCGAAGGAAGCGACAGCGAAGGAACAACTTATTCCCGCAGCGAGGGGTTGCGATCTGAAATGCACGGCCTGAGAGCGTGGTGGAGGCAGATTCGAATCGAGGCTCTCAAACGAGAATTGGATAATTACCAGATGAGAAAAGATTTGCAGGGCTATGGGGAATAGGCCGGGGGGGGGGGGGGGGGGGGGGCCTGGTGGGAGTGGAACTGGGCGAGCTGCTCTCGCAGAGAGCCGGCTCGTACACGACTGGCCTCACTCCGTGCCGTCGCCGTTCTACGATTCTGTACCTCGCGACCTCGAAGATGACCTTTCCGCGCGTCAACCACATCAAGTGCCCAGACGATGGCCACCGCCGTCCCCGTTACCTCACGGGTCTGCTCAACCCCTTGGCAACCAACAGCAGCGACTGGAGGCAACCCCACGGTGCAAGCGACACGGCAGAGTCAAGATCTTCCCTGTATTCCCCGGAGTTTAGAAGAATGAGAGGTGATCTCATTGACACACATCAAATTCTGAGAGGGGTTGGCTGGCGAGGTTAGAACACGGGGTCACAGTCTCAGGGCGAGGAGAGATTTCATCACTCGGAGGGGGTTGCGAATCTTTGGAATTCTCTCCCCCAGAGAGCTGGGGCTGCTCCGTCGTTGAGTACATTCAAGACTGGGATCGGTAGATTTTTGGGCAGTGAGGGGATCGAGGGATAGTGCGGGAAGGCGGAGTCGAGGTAGATCAGCCGTGAGCGTATTGAATGGCAAAGCAGGCACGAGGGGCCGAATGGCCTACCCCACTCCTCATGTCACTCAGGCCCTGGATTGATATGCCTGCTGGCAGACTTGGACTTGCACACAACTTTTTTCACTTACAAAGCCCCTCTCAGCTCCTCAAACACCCCAAAGCCATGCAGAGCCAATTAAGCACTTTTAAGCATCGTCACTGGTGTAACCAAGGCAGACGCGGCAGACAGTTGGTGCACAGCAAGCTCCCACAGAGAGGTCAGAGGCCCTCGGTACTGCACTGGAGTGAACCCACAGCCTTCTGACTCAGAGGCGAGAGTGTCACCGTTCAGACAAGGCTTCATCGCCCCACCCAGAGCCATCTACACCCATCTCCAGAGCCCACCTCACCCATCAACTCCAGCACCCGTGTGCTTTCCTGTGCAACATCCTGCTTACTCATCACTGCCAGCCCCATCCTCGGCACACCCTCAGTGCCTCTCAGTTGACCAATTCCAAAATCCTCATCCCTGAGGCAGAGTCAAGTCCCACTCCAGGACTTGAGCACTCCCCCAGTGCCGGCACTGAGGGGGTGCTGCACTGTCGGAGGCGCCGTCTTTCAGACGAGACCTCAACGCCCCGAGCCCTGTCCGTATCATTTCCGGAAAAAAGACTGGTAATTTCTGAGACGCAGGCCCATCGCATTCTGCTCGAAGAAAATCTGCAGGACGCACCCTCGCCCTCGTTCCCCAAAAATAAATCTCCGACTCTTCAATTAAGGAAAAAGCGTCTCCACAAAACCTTGTAACCGCTCTGTGTGCTCCTCCTTCTCTCCTCATCAGACAAAATCCAACAGCCTCGCAACTGGGTGCCGCCTTTCCCCAAAAGCAGAGAGGACCAGCCTGCGGCACAGCCCAGCTCAGGCCCCAGGGTCAAGAACGCACCCAGGGTCCTGGCAAACACATACGGCTGCTGATCACTCCGCCTGTCCCCACCCTCCCGCTTGGCGGTCACTGGCTCTGTGTCCTTTGAGTGAGACGGAGCGCCACACGATATGAATAAGGGGAAAGAAACACAGGAGAGACCGGCGCTATCGGCGCAAACCAGGAAATACAAAGCAACACCACTGGAACCAATTCAATGGCAGCCTCGAATCCCATTCCCCCCACCTCCCGTCAAAAAATCTCCCAGCGCCTGTTCTTCAGTAAACGTAGAGAACAATTAGACGGGCCGAACACAGAAACAAAGCAATAACGCGAGCCCAGGCCAAGTCAAGCTTCCCCCTGCGGCTTGCTCTCCGGTTTAGAGAGTGCGTCTCAACGCCACAGAACTTCAGCTGTCTCTCGCCTACACGGGAAGATCCCCAAGGCAGGAAGGGACGCTCAGAAACCCCTGACATCTTTCAGATAGGAACGAACGGCGGGCGTTACGGGGTTGGTGCCTCGGTTCCCCCGCAACGTCAACATTTAATCTCTTCCTTTTCGTTCGTCTGCACCATTAAACTGCGCAAGATCGCCAACGCAAAATAGAGCCTTAAAGGCGCAAAGGACCGTAACACGTCGGCAGCCGTTTTAGCCGAGCACCAAAAAAAAAAAAGCACGAAAGCACAAAAGAAAAAGTTTTACCATATTGAAATAAATTAAGAGGGGGTTTCAAAACACCACACATTAACTGAAGTTTAATCGCATCAAAAGGGAACAAGAGAAAGTTGTTTAACTGTCAAATGTTTTGGATTTGTGTGTGTGTGTGTGTGTGAGAGAGAGAGAGAGAGAGAGAGACACACACACACAGAGACAGAGAGACAGAGAGACAGAGAGAGAGAGAGAGAGAGAGAGAGAGAGAGAGAGAGAGAGAGAGAGAGAGAGAGAGAGAGAGATATATGCAGGCCTTTGCTTCCTGTGCCCCAGCTCACAAAGACTCTCTCTGTCAGCCATATTGGAGGCTTCACAGCTTTCAAACACAAACCAGCCTCGGCTTTTGGTGTTAAAGGGCCATCACTCGGCATTATTATTTCCCCCCTGCCACGCCGCATCCCCAGCTCACCCTCCCCCACAAGAAGAAAAGGTGCCAGGGCAAAGCAGCTCAGTTTAAATCTTTAATGAACGCTCTCAGCTGAAGGGCACTCGTCGTTTTGTCAGCCTGCCTCCAGGCTGCAGGCAAGCTCAAAACAACAAACGTGCAGTGTTACACACAGAACGGTGCTTTGGAGAGGGAGTGGAGGGGAGGGGGTAATAAAGAGAGGTGGTTGGGGGAGAAGGGGGGGGGGTAAGGTGGAAGCAAAGCAACTGGAACGAACAAAAAAGGGCAAACTTCAAATAAGCGTTCTGTAAAATGTCCAGCGCGCTGCTTAAAAAACATCTCAAACTGTTGCAAATTGAGTTTTCTTTTTAAAGTCTCAAATATACAAAAATTAAAAACAGAACGCAGACTATAGAGAAGATGGCGGAAAAATATTCCCAGCCTTCTCCTGCCCCTCTAGCAACAGCCCCGAGTATATGCGTGACGCTAGGCGGGGAGAGTCAGCAGCCTATCGTCTGCAGGAGGCATCAGAATCCAGTCCCCATCCAAGTGTTCACAGCATCAGTAGAGGGGCCCGCGTACCGGAAATCAGGAGTAGGAGTCTCTCCCGTACCTGGCCAACGGTGAGACCCACCCCGCCGCCCAGGTTTGGATCAGCTAAGCACAAGCCACAGGCTGGCCTCATGGCTGCGGATGGCTCAGTGCTCTACATTGTAGGGACGACGGCACTGCCGGACAGTTACATCGAGGTCCGTCATGTTCAGCCTGGCTTGATCCAGCGATGATTAGTGGGAGCTCTCCAATCAATGACCATCAATCTCTTATCAATGAGTCTAGAACCACTCACTGCGGAAATACGTTTTTCCTCCCGTCACCTCTGGTTCTTTTGCCAGTCACCTGAATTCAGTGTCCTCCGGTTCTCCGCCCTTCTGCCAATGGGAACACTTTCTCCCGATCGACTCTGCCCAGACCCCTCATAACTATGAGCACCTCGACCAAATCTCCTCTCAGCCGTCTCTTCTCCAAGGGAGAACAGCCGATCTGTCCACGTAACTTAAGCCCCATCTTCCCGGGAACCATTCTTCTCGATCTTTGCTGCACCCTCTCTAAAGCCTGCACGTCCTTCCTGAAGTGTGGTGCCCAGAACTGGACACAATGTTCCAGTGGAGGCCCAGCCAACGTTTTTTTTGCATGAAGTTTCGCCGTGGCTGCCTCGCACGCTTGGACTGAGGTGAACTGTTCCCTCCGATTATGGCTACCACGCCAACATTTGTACTCTACTGCTTTCCTCCGCCCAAAAACGATCGGCAGGAGCTGCTGTGACGCCGGCCTTGTTATGATTCTGGCCCAGAGGGACAGGCGTCTCAGAGCCCAACTAGCTGGAAGTGAGGGTCTCCCGGAGCTGCACTCTTTAGAAAAAAAAAACAAGGGCCACGAATCCAGCAAACAGGAGCTGCACTTAACAGGGTGAGACACTGCAACACAGACCAAAATGTGGATATTGCATAAGAGCTCTGAGGATTGGAATGATGGCCTGGGCCTGATGGGATTGCCATTGGGGCTGAGGAGGCAGAGAGGGAAGAAACTTTCCAGGTTTCACCCCACATCTGCCCTCAAATTGGCTTGGGGACTTTTTATTTTGACAGTCTAGCCTATCCCAGTGCCAGGCAGGGCGGCAAGTACGGGTCGCGATGCGAGAAAGCTCTCGCTATCGCGCGCCAGACGATACGCTGTCTGTTAACCCCGCGAGCGAAGGTACGCGGTTACGTCAGGGGTCCTGGCTTCGTGCCCCGCGCAGGGAGACGCCTCACCCGGCGCAAGCCCGCACGCTGCCAACCACGATCTCGCGCCTGCCCCACCTCCCGGACACTTCCGAACCGAAACCAGCGTGGAACGCACAGAGCCTGGACTTCACCGAGCGGCCACGAGCTCAAATCACGCCTCAGCCAGTTGCGAAAGCCTGGTGATCGGCAGCGGAGAGAGAGAGAGGCCGCAAGCTTTCAGATTGTGGTAATATAAAACATCCTTCACGGAACAGGGTCCTGGAAACATTACAACAGAGACTGCACTTCCAACTTGTGTCGGCAAAGCGCTCGGAGGTTCTGAAAGGCGCTGTGCAAATGCAGCTACGTAAACCCAGCCTGGCCTGTAAGCAACAGCATTCCCACCTTACACAGTTGGCCCATGATTCGAGAGCTCGCTGACCTCACAACCCCACGCGACTCCACGTACTCCATTGGACGTGAAGCACTTTGGGACGCCCCGAGGCGGTGAAAGGGGCTACAGAAATGCGAGAGCTTTTGTTTTTGAAAAAGGAGGAGGGAGGAGCAGATATCAGCCTGGGTTCCTGAGCTGTACCCCTTGACCGCCCCGGAAGGTTGCGGGGGGGGGAGGGGGGGTGCTGGAGGCGGTGACAGAGATAGGGAGGAGGCCGTGGAGGGCTCCGAAAACACGGATGAGAATCATAAACTGGAGGCATTCTTGGACCGGGAGCCAGTGCAGGTCAGTGAGCACTCACTATCTAAGATCACGTGGGAGAACAGGTACTTGGGCAAAGTTAAGGAGGGCCAACCGGCAAACACAGAACTTTACCCAAGTCCTGACCTACGCCGTCTCCCAGTCCCGCAGATGCCTCCATTTTAAAATTCTCCACCTCGTTTTATCACATTAAAGGCACGAATGAGATTTAGCATTTACAACAATTAATTGGGAGTGGGGCTGTGTGAGTAAGCTCACACAAAAACCGGACCTGTAAGCACAGGCAACTACACCAGTTTGCACCAGGATTACAAGCACCAACGTTCAAAAGGGGACTTCTCTGAAGAACCCTCTCACGGGACTACTGCCAGTATCAAGGTGCAAGCGGAAGACAAACACGGCCCTGATGGGTCAACACTCAGGCTGCGAGATGAGGCCCTGGGACTCTGGTGGCAGAGGCAGTAGGCCTCTAGGCCCAGGCAAGGCCCTGCAAAAAACAAATCAGGCACCGGAGGTTCCTCCTGTTTGGTCACGTACGTAGCCAGTGCACTTCCTGTCTTTATCTTCGGCCTTGCCTCAGCCACTTCTCCAGACCCACCTCAACAACAGAAAACTGCCTCGTTGCTTTGAATTCTTCCTAACTAATCCCCGAAGGCATTTATAAAAACTGCCACAAGTTTATTTTTCTGTTTAAAACAGTGGTGTTTACAGTGTGTGTGTGCGCGCGTGTATATACACCACTGCTCTGCCCCATCACTAATTAGTTAAACCATTTGTCTTTTTAATACCTTGGGCCATGTGCCAGTAACCCGGTAACAAAGGGGCAGCAAGCAGACTGCAATCCAGGATTTTTGTTTCGTTTGAAAGCAAACTTTCGGACCGAATGTGGGCCGTTGGGGAGCGTGTTGCACTTCCACTCCTTTGTGCACTGCACGCCAGCTAGGAGTTGGTCCATAATAAAATGGCGACCCAGGATGTCCACACCTTTCGTGCTGACTGGCAAGGAGACTGGCGACACTCGCGGCTCCTCATTTCCCTTCACGCCCCGTTCCTCACCTTCCCAGCAAAGAGGTACAACCTCCTATCCTGCCTGTGACGTGTTTGCAGTTCCAAAACACTTTATCCTCCCCCCCCTCCCTCTCTCTCTCTTTTCGCCATATTAAAGTTCTTGAAGTCACAGGCTGACACACAAGTTCCCTATTCCGTGCGAGAACGGTGCTTCAGAATCAGCCTGCCCCTCACCCAAAACGTGGAAGCACCCTTTTTCAAGAAAGCAGCTTGCATCCATACCAGTTTAACTAGTGCTTTTTAAAAAAAAAGTTTGAAAATTAAAACCAGGTGGAACTCCCACTGTACAATTCCACAGACAGACCCCTAACCTTATTTCCCCCCCCCCATCTTAGACCAGCAGACTTAATGTTCAACTGTATACATACACTGGGAGCTAAAGTGAAAGCTTTATATTAAACTTGCTGGTGGGCTTCAGGAGGCATCGCGCAAAAATACAGAATGGTCACAGTGCAGAAGGAGAGCATTCGGCCCATCGTGTCCGCACCAGCTCTCTCAAAGAGCAATTCACTCAGTTCCATTCCCCCGCCTTCTCCCCACAACCCTGCACATTCGTCCTTTTCAAATAACAGTCTAATTCCCTTGACACAGATAAGAGCAGCAGGGACTAGAGTGCACAGTGTTGAGAGGAGCACACAGGTAGCGCGCAAGTCTGGAGCGAGCCCCCCTACTCGTGCAAAACCCTTCAACGTTTAATGGCCCTCGCCTCGACACAGTGGGAGTCGACTGCGGCTGCAGGACGCGACAGCGAGGACGTGTGTGGCACTTGGGGGGGACAGGGATGGGGGAAATCCCGAAACGCAGCCGAACAGACGCCAGACAGGGCGGCATTCGGGACGATTCCGACAGCAGCCAAAAGGGAGCACCATCAGGCTCTCCACAGCCACCGATGGTGGAGCGATGGGCTGGAGGAGGTTACGGAAATAGGGAGGGAGCAGGCGCCACGGAGGGGGTTTGTAAACAAGGAGGAGAATTTTAAAATCAAAATGCCGTCAGACTGGGAGTTCACGTAGGCCAGCGAGCATGGCCGGGGCAAGTGGGGGGAGTAGGTGGTGGGGGAGTGGGCAAACGGGACTTGGTGCCAGTTAGGAGACGAGCTGCAGAGTTTTGGGTGAGCTCAAGTTCGTGGAAGGCGGACGACTGGACGGAGGGGAGAGCGTTGGAAGGGCACGTCCGGGGCTAATAGCCCACTTTCTTGGAACGACTCGTACCAGCGATAAAAGCACGATGACCGGGAGAGTCTGTGGGACTAGGGAGGGGCGAACGGGCGGGCGAGAGAGCTCCCAAGTATTTGAACACAGGAACAGGAGGCCATTCAGCCCCTGGAACCTGTTCCGCCATTCGATGACTGATCTGTGATCCAACTCCATATCCCCGGCCTTTGCCCCCCATATCCCTTAATACTTTTGGAGAACAAAAATTTCTCAATCTCACAGATTTAAAATTAACAACTGACCCAGCATCGATTGCCATCAGCAGGACAGAGTTCCAAACTTCTCCCACCCTAATTTCACTCCTGAAAGGTCTGGCTCTCATCTTTCCGGCCACGTTCCCCCCAGCATCGTCCCCCTCCCAGCACATATCTACGAAACTGAACCCTTATATGCACAGATCGCACCAGAGGGCATGCAGCCCAGGCTTGGGGATATTCCACACGGCAACACAACAGGCTTTGAAACGAGTTCCCCTGCTGCAAAAATGAAGTTTGTTTGCTCCAGAGTTTCGGGTGGCAGGGAGTGCAGGAGAAGGGATCACCGCAGGCTGGAACAAGCGGTAACAGATTGACTGACGTGCACCAGGAAACAAAAACTCTGGGACCTGCTGGGCCTCGAGCCAGCCTGGTGAATCCTCAACACTGCTTTCCAGCCGATCAGTTGCTCTGGGGGGAGGAAGTGGGGGGGGGGGGGCAGGGGAGCACACAGTTGGATTCTCCCTGTTATTTCAATGTCCTTCCCTTTGCCAGTTGCCTGGCACGCGAATCGGATCGCCAACCGGGCTGCCAAGCAAAGCAGAATTCCGACCAAACTCTCGGCTGGTTCAAAAATCAGAAGAAAAACAAGATGGCTGGCCCAACTCCACAACAACAAAAAAAAAACAGGCCCAACTCAACCTGCCCGGGGGGGTAAGAGCGACCACAAAAGTCGGAACATTCCTGGCCAACTCCAACTCGCCCACCATCGCGACACGAACCATTTTCACCTCGTTCCCATCCGAAATCGCACAAAAAAAAAATAGATCAAACCGTCGCCGCAATCTCCCCGCCACACACACAAAAAAAGACCACAACTTTTCCCATCGAGTCCAACCTAGAGGCAAAATCAGTCCAGCCCCAGGAAAGCCTCATCCATTTTAAAACCAAGTCTCAAACAGCAACATCAGAGGCAAACAGTTGGAACACAGGGGCAGGAGAAACACCAAACCAAATGGCAGAAGGCACTTTTAAATCCACGTTTGCAAGAACAGAGAAAAACATTCACTAAATAAGCCGAGGGAAAGCCCGATTACAGAGGCAACCGAGCTGCAACAGATAGATACTGGTTTTTTAACAAAAAAATGCAACAGAGTGGTACAAGTTGCTAAATAATTGCAGGATTCGTGCGGTGCACACACAATTTAGGATAAGTGTAGAAAAAAAAGGCATCTGTTCTGAGCAGGAATACTGCAAGAGGTACTTCATGCTGAAGTAGAAAAGGATGCAATCTTAGCTTCTGGAGATCCAGCACATGCAAAAATGCCACAATTACAATCTGTATGTTGCATTTATTTTTTTTTTAAACCAGAGAAGTGGAGGAGATGGGGGGGGGGGGGGGAATTGGGGGAAGACGATCGTCCCTGGGTGTCTTCCTACTTCTTTTTACAAAAAACCCCCGAGCCAGCTCCTTAATTGATAGAACACACTAAAGAATAAAACTGCAATTTAGCAATCGGCAAAGGAGGGCATTGTCAACAGCAAAGGGTAGGGGGGGGGGGGGAAAGGAAGGAAGGAAGGGAAAAAAAACACACGACAAAAAGGAGAAAGTGCAAACGGTGAACCGACTGGCCACGGGACACGACGAAGCGAGTGCGATGGGGGGGGGGGGGGGGGGGGGGAAAGAAGGAAAGGAGGAGGGGTACTTGGGTTTAAATCTTGACACCAACCAGCGGAGGCCTGATCTTGCAGATGCCACTCTTCTCGGCGATGGGCCTGATCTTGGCGATGTAGCCCAGGGGGTCGGCGAACTCCTCCCAGCTGGGCTCGAACACCGGGCACTCGGGAGGCGCCACGAATTCCTCGTACTCGGACATCTCTTTTTAAAAAAAACAAAACTCTCTCTCTCTCTCTCTCTTTCTTTCTTTCTTTCTCGCTCGCTCGCTCTCCCCCCAGCCCCCCCCCACCGGAGGGGTGGGCAAGGGGGGGGGGGGGGGGGGGGGAAGAAGGGAAAGTGGGGGAGGAGGAGGAGGAGGAGGAGGGGGGGGGGGGGGTGGAAAAGGAGCTGCGGGTTTTTGGGGTGGGTGGCGGTTGTGGGGGGGGGGGGGGGGGGAGAAAGGTGTGGCGGGCCGGTGGGGAGGGGGGGGGGGAGGAGGAGGAGGGGGGGGGGAAGATATGGGGGTGGGGGGGGGGGGCAAGAGAGGGATTTAGGACAAGGGAGGCGGTGGGGTAAAGGGTCACAGGTCAGGGGTCAGCTGGTAGCCCCAGGGCTAATCCCCAAAGGCCCAATTTTCACTTTTAAAATCCCCACCCCCCCCCCCCTTTTTCAGGGTGGGGGCTCAGGACGCCATCCAGCTGCAAATAGCTTCTTCCCACCTGACAAAATTTGGGGGCCAAATTGGCCAAGAGCTGCCCTTTGACCTCGACGTTCCCCTCCCCTCCCCCCCCCCTTGCTCCCTTTAACCACCCAATTTAGAGGTTCAAAAGACGCCCCATTTCCAGCTGAAGGGGGGGGTTTTTTTTTTTTTGATCGACGTTATCTCCCCCTCCTCTCTCTCTCTCTCTCTCCCGGCTCAGGCAACACTTCAGTCGGTGGTTGTCTCCTAAAACACTCCCTCACACACACACACAGAGAGAGAGAGAGAGACAAAAGCTGCTGCTCCTCCTGCCGCCGCCGCCGCTTCTTCCCCTCCCCCTCCCCCACCCCCCGGACTACCCCCACGCCGCGCGCCGGAATACCCCTCCCCCCCACCACCACCACACACACCGCTACGCTCCGCCCCGCACGTCCGCCGCACCACACCCCCCCCCCCCCCACGCACGTCGTCCACCTCCGCCGCGGCGTCGTCAAAGAGTTCCACCACCCGCCGCAAACGCAACCAACCTCACGCGCTATGACGTCACCCGCCGCCAAATAGTTCCCCTCCCTCCCTCCCTCCCTCACTCCACGCACGACGACGCCGGTGCTCCGCCCCGCTCCGCCTCACCACCGACCACGCAAAGACACCGACGTCGCCCGAGTCCGCCTCAGCCAAAGAGTCCCTCACTGATTCCACAACCCCCCCCCCCCATCTCCCGCGCGCAATATATTCATTCAGGAGATTTATCCGCCAAAATATATTTTTTTTTTGTTCGTTTTCTACATTTTATCCCCCCCCCCTCGGCGCTTGCTGGACAATCAGGCGCTTTCTTTTCTTCCTTTCCGAATGGGGGCAGAGGCGGCCCAATTTGCGCGCAGCAAGCTCCCGCCAACATCAATCTGATACATGACCACTTTTAGTGGGGTTGGTTCAGGGATAAATGTCAGCCCCAGGACACCGGGGGAGAACACCCACCCCTGTCCGTCTTCCAGTCGTGGCTGTCGGATCTATTACATCAACCTGAGAGAGCAGACAGTGCCCCGGTTTAACGTCTCATCCCAAAAGACAGCTCCCTCAGTCCTGTCCCTCCGACAGTGCAGCACTCCCTCAGTACTGACCCTCCAACAGTGCGGAGCTCCCTCAGTACTAACCCTCCGACAGTGCAGCGCTCCCTCAGTACTGACTCTCCGACAGTGCGGCGCTCCCTCAGTACTGCCCCTTTGACAGTGCGGCGCTCCCTCAGTACTGACCCTCCGACAGTGCGGTGCTCCCTCAGTACTGCCCCTCTGACAGTGCAGCGCTCCCTCAGTACTGACCCTCCGACAGTGCGGCACTCCCTCAGTACTGCAGCGCCACACTGTGGGTGCACAAATTGGCTGTTGCGTTTCCTATGTTACAACAGTGACCACACTTGAAAAAGCACTTCATTGGCTGTGAAGCTCTTTGAGACGTCCTGATGATATGGTGCTATACAAATGCAAGTGTTTTCCTACACTGTTTGTTATTTTTGACCCTTACTTTTGCTTTAATATTCTTTTCGAAACTCTCAAATTTTGGGGAGGGATCGATTGTTCCGAGCTCTCTTTATTCCTTTCAACTTTTAGGTTACTACCTTAAAGGGTGAGGGTGGGATTGGATGGTTGCTACGCAACCAGGAGGGAAAGCATGGGACGGACAGCGTGTGCTTCTACGTTCTCAAACATCCGCCCATCAGCGTGGTGACTCTTAAAAGGACCAGTGTGCTTGTGTCAGAGACTGTGGACTTTCATAAGGACATCAGAAATAGGAGTAGGCCATTTGGCCCCTCGAACCTCGTCCAGCATTCAATAAAATCATGGCTGATCTGATTGTGGCCTTAACTCCACTTTCCTGCCTCCCACCCTTGACATCCTGGTTGATCCAGCCTCAACTGCTCCCTGGGATAGAGAATTCCAAACACTCACGAAATTCCTCATTTCCATCTTCCAAGGGAGACCTCTTATTCTGAAACTGTGGCCCCTTGTTGTAGGTTCTCCCACGAGGCGAAACACCCTCCAGTATCTGCCCAGTCAAGCATCCTCAAAATCTTATATCTCCCTCAATAAGATCACCCCTCATTCTTCTAAACCTTTCCTCATAAGAGAACCCCTTCGTTGCAGGAATCAGCCTCGTGAACCTTCTCTGAATGACTTCCCAATGCAAGTATATCCCTAGTTACAGACAGGTGAGAGGTGGTGTGGGTGACTTCCACTTTTCATTTCTCAAGTGACCGCAAATAGTGTTTTAAAAATAGTGTTTTAGTCCCTGAGTGTTTTAAGGGTCAAATAAATAGACAAATGACAGGTTTTCTCACAGGTTAAAAAAGAAAGAAAAAAGAAATGTTTATTTTACACAATAACCGAAAAATGTTCGCAACCTCACCCACTCGCGCATTCACCCCCCCACCCACCCAGACACACACACACCCCAAATGATAGAGAGAGTAGAGTGGTAGCATGCAGTTAGAGTCCAATTGTGGTAAGAGAGCTCGTTGTTTTAAAAAAAAAACCTTTAGAAGATTTTCGGGAGGAAATCTTTTAACGGTGCAGGCCTGGAAGTTCTTTATCTTGAAAAGGATGAAAGGTTGCAGGCTCCTTTGGTTAAGCCTCAATCTGAAGTTGATGATGGAAAGCCTGGTTCACTTTCACAGGTGGGAGAGTTCCAAAGTCACCTTGCAATTTCACCGCTGCCGTAGTTCGAAGATGTAGTCAGCAGAGCACCTGGTTAGCTGAAACTGTCTCACAGCTCTTCTGGCTGAAAAAGACCTTCTCCGGCTGTTCTGCTGTTCTGCCCCTCTCTCTCCAGAGAGAGTCAGAAACTTGTCACGTTGGGGTGTTGGTCAGGCGACTAAAGGCTCTCTCCCCTGGGGTGATTCATACAGTGTTCCAGGATATGGGAACCATTGCTCCATGAAGGTTTCTGAATGTGCTACTTCATATCTATTATTACAGCCTTGGCTGCGGAGTCAGTCTGTCTACAAAAGACTCTGTTAGCTCCATTCCTGAAGATAGGAGTTGTCGCACGGAGTGGGCTGTTTTACATTTCAATGTGTTTTCCCCAAAGCTAATTCAGATATAGATAATGGATTTCCTCTTCAACAAACAGACCTGTTTATTGACAGTACAGGAGGGGGGGTCACCTGACCTGTACTCCATTTTATCTGTGGCACAAATGTGTCCATTTTCTTGTGGTCCTTTTCAACAATTAACTTTATTTCATTACTCCTCCGGTTCATTTCATAATTCCTCACTGTGTCCTTCATTCGCTGACACCCTCCTTAAGTAAGGAGACCAAAACTGTGGGTACTGATCTAGGGGCACTCTCATCAACACCCTGTACAGTTGTAGCAAGACTTTCCAACTTTTATATTCCAACCCCCTTGCAATAAATGCCAAACACGGCCATGGACCGCTGGTGTCCTACCCCACATGCGGACTAGAGCATGGCACCCTGCCCCCTCCTGTAGGACACATGTGCAGTAAGCCACACCCCAAAGCCTGGCCCACATTGAGTTAAGAAAGAGGACATTTTCTTGAAAGAAATGGTTTGCAGCAGGCCAATGAACAAAGTCAGGCTGCGAAACGCAGGATAACCCCACCTGGCCGGTCCAGCAGATCCTTCCCAAACCAAAAATCCATCACTTGACCACATCCAGTTGACCCCTTTGACCTTTCAACTTCACTACCCAGCATGGACGTCGACACAACGGGGTATTCCCCAGTTTACGGCGACTATAATCTACCGAGCCTCACAATGCATCTATCTAACACCCTCCCCCACCCACTCCCCATACAAAACGTATCACAGCCCGTAGAATTTACAGCAGAGGAACAGGCCACTCGGCCCATCTGCTTCATGCTGGTGTTTCCCCTCCCCGTGAGCCTGCTCCCACCCTCTCTCCATCTTACCCTATCACCATATCCTCCTATTCCTCTCTCCCTCATGTGTTTATCCAGCTTCCACCTGAAATGCATCGATACTATTCACCCCTCAACCACTCCCTGTGGTAGTGAGTTCCACATTCTCACCACTCTCTGGGGAAAGGGCTTTCTCCTGAATTCCCCATTGGATTTATTAGTCATTTAACTGGCCAAGTGAAAAACTCTTCTCTACATGTTTCCGATTAAACCTCTGCATAATTTAATAATATTTTAGCAGGTCACTAGTACCTTCTTTCCGAGAAGACTAACTTATTTGCTGTGCCCACCCCACTCTCCCCATTTACTGCAGCGCTCAGAATTTACTGGTGCGTTCCCGCATGCAGCAAGACCTGAACAACATCCAGGCTTGGGCTGATAAGTGGCAAATAGCGTACACACCACACAAGTGCCAGGCAATGACCCATCTCCCCTTGACATTCAATGGCATTACCATCGCTGAATCCCCCACGATCAACATCCTGCGTGTTACTATTGACCAGAAACTGAACTGGATCAGCCACATAAATGTTGTGCCTACAAGAGCAGGTCAGAGGCTGGGAATCCTGCGGCGAGTAACTCACCTCCTGACTCCCCGAAGCCTGTCCACCATCTACAAGGCACAAGTCAGGAGTGTGATGGAATACGCTCCACTTGCCTGGATGGGTGGTGCTCCAACAACACTCAAGAAGCTCGACACCGTCCAGGACAAAGCAGCCCGCTTGATTGGCACCCCACCTACAAACATTCACTCCCTCCACCACCGACGCACAGTGGCAGCAGTGTGTACTATCTACAAGATGCACTGCAGCAACGCATCAAGCCTCCTTCGACAGCACCTTCCAAACCCGCGACCTCTACCACCGGGAAGGACAAGGGCTGCAGACGCATGGGAACATCACCACCTGCAAGTTCCCCTCCAAGTCACACGCCATCCTGACTTGGATCTAGATCGGCCGTTCCTTCACTGTCGCTGGGTCAAAATCCTGGAACTCCCTCCCTAACAGCACTGTGGGTGTACCTACCCCTACACGGACTGCAGCGGTTCAAGAAGGCAGCTCACCACCACCTTCTCAAGGGGCAACTAGGGATGAGCAACAAATGCTGGCCTTGCCAGCGATGCCCACACCCCAAGAACGAATAAAAAAATCCCCCATTTACGGATGCCCTCCCCTAATTCCCCCATTTATTGGTGCTTCGGAAGAGTAAACTGTGTCGGCATTGCGGCAGCTCACTTGTGCAGACAAAGATCCCACAAACAACAATGGGCCGGATTTTGCAGTCAGTAGCAAAGACAAGGGCAAGAAAGGGCAAAACTCTTCACCCAAACAGACTGAAGGATGCTCACTGAGACAAAGCAGAGTCTAAATCGGGAAGTTGAAATGAGATGTCAGTCACGGACAGAAAGCAAAATAAAGACTGGGAGAGAGAAAGATGGAATTAAGAGAGAGAGGGATAAAACAGACAGACAGAAAGGTTTTAAAAAATTATTTTATTTTTTCTTAACCTCCAGCATTAATTAACGTCTGAAGGAATGAGACTCCACACTTGTTAAATTAAATTTCAGGGCCAGGTTGTTTGGCAGTAACTATCACTTCACACGCTATTAATACTTACTTCTGAATGCAGAAGCCCCAACTATTTCTGATGCCTTTGGTGGGTAACTAGTGTGTAAGTTCATTAAAAAAAAGGAGCTGGAAGAGGCCATTTGGCCCCTCGAGCCTGCTACGTCATTCAATACGATCATGCTACCGATCTTTGACAGGAACTCCACTTTCCCACCCTGTCCCCATATCCTTTAATTTCCTTAGTATCTATTGATACTAAGTCGAAGATCTATTGATCCCAGTCTTGAATATACTCAACAACTAAGCATCCACAGCTCTCTGGGGTAGCGAATTCCAAAGATTCACAATCCTCCAAGTGAAGAAATTTCTCCTCGTCTCTGTCCTAGCTGGCCGACCACTTATCCTGAGACCGTGATCTTGTGTTCTAGATTCCCCAGCCTGGGGGAAAACAGCCTCTCAGCAACTACCCTGTCAAGTCTTGTAAGAATTCTTTATGTTTCAATGTGATCAACCCGTATTCTTCTAAACATGCAGGGAATATGGGCCCATTCCACTCACTCTCTCCTCATAGGGCAGCCCTCTGATCCCAGGAATCAATCTAGTGAACCTTTGTTGCATCCTTTCTAAGGCAAGCCAATCCTTCCTTCGGTAAGGAGAACAAAACTGTACACAGTACTCCAGCTGTGATCACACCAAAGCCCTATATAATAGCAAGACTCCCTTACTCTTATACTCCAACCCCCTTGCGACAAGGATGGATAAATAGCATTGATAGAGATTGTAAATAGCTGAGGCCCAAGGACAGATCCTTGCAGTACCCCGCTAGTTACACCCGGCCATCCCGAAAATGACCCGTTTATTTCTACTCTCTGTTTTCTGTCTGTTGACCAATCCTCAATACATGCTGATATACTACCCTGATCCCATGAACCCTCATCTTGTGTAACAACCTCTTGTGTGGCACCCTATCGAATGTCTTTTGCAAATCTAAATATACTGCATCCACTGGTTCCCCCTTATCTACCTTGCTATTTACACCCACAAAAAACTCCATTAGATTCGTCAAACATGATTTCCCTTTCATAAATCTGCGTTGACTCTGTCTAATCATATTATGATTTTCTATGTGCCCTGTTACCACATCCCTAATAGTAGATTCTAGCTGTTTCCCTACTACTGATGTCAGGCTAAATAGCCTACAGCTCCCTGACTTCTCTCGCTCTCCTTTTGTGAATAGCGGGGGCTACATTTGCTACCTTCCAATCGCTGGGAGTGTTCCAGAATCTAGGGAATTTTGGAAGATCACAGCCAGTTGCACCCACTATCTCGTGTGAGGCCCATTGAACGTCTCATGACTCTGTATCCAGGTCCTTGGGCCTAGACTCCTGACATTGAGCCTGATGGCTACCTGCTCCTACTGCCTTAAGAGTGTGTCCCTGGAGGGTCTCCAGGCCCCCCTGAGGGAAGAGGGAACTCTCTCCTTCTGTCCACCTCCCGCACCAAGGCTGCCAGTGCTGTATTGCAGAACCCAAGGGCATGCTCCCTGGCCTGTTGTGTCATTTTCTCTCATCTCTCTGCTCTTAAACTCGTCCCCAGCCTCCTCCAGGGCCTGCTGCAGCCAGAATGCACCTCGCCTTTAAGAGATGCAGGTTTGCTTTAAGTGGTGTGAGCCTCGCACAGACTTGAGTCTAGACAAGAGTAGATAAGAGAGAAACTGTTCCCATTGGCCAAAGGGTCGGGAACCAGAGGACGCCGATTTAAGGTGACTGGCAAAAAGAAGCAAAGGCGAATTGAGGAAAGTTTTTTTTTTTGACGCATCGAGTGTTTAGGATCTGGAATGCACTGCCTGAGAGTGTGGTGGAGGCAGATTCAATCGAGGTTTTCAAAAGGGAACTGGATAATTAATAAGGGTGCAGGGCTACAGGGAAAAGGCGGGAGGGGGGGGTAGGTGGGGGGTAGGTGGGACGAGCTGAGTTGCGCCTGCAGAAAGCTGGGACAGATATGTCGGGCCGAATGTCCGTCTTCTGTGCCATAACCATTCTATGATTCGATAAGTTCCCTCACCTTTTGCCACTCCTTTCCTCCCTGCCCTGATCTTGATGTCACTCTCTTTCATTTTCTGTCTCTTCGTGCTTGGTTCGGCATTGCCGTTTGTGGGAGCTTGCTGTGCGCGTTTACGACATCACAAGTGACGACACCTCAAATAAAGTACTTCACTGGTTGTGAGGGGCTTTGGGAGGTCCTGAGTTGGTGAAAGGTGCTACAGAAATGCAAGTCTTTCTTTTAACTGAGGCTTCAGCGTGGTTTAATATGATCTCACCATTCTCTATTTTTCGATTCTAAACCTTTTGTGAGAGGGCCATTTGTCACAGGTTGATGAAACATAAGCCACTGCCTTCAATATGTCTGTATCCCCAAATCCCTCTGTTCTTCTCCAGAACCGAGTCTACTTCCACCACCAGCGTAATTACTGCTGCTCTTTCAGCCAAAAGTCTTTGACTCACACTGCCGACAATGAACACAAGCCACTTTCAGCCCATTTCAGGCCCCCTCGCCGCTCCCAAATTATCCATGTTCGCTTTATACATTCATAGATGTGGGCGTCGCTAGCCAGGCCAGCATTCATTGCCCGTCCCTAATTGCCCCTTGAGAAGGTGGGGGCGAGCCGCCTTCTTGAGCCGCTGCAGTCCGTGTGGGGTAGGTGCACCCACAGTGCTGTTAGGGAGGGAGTTCCAGGATTCTGACCCAGCGACAGTGAAGGAACGGCCGATATAGTTCCAAGTCAGGATGGTGCGTGACTTGGAGGGGAACTTGCAGGTGGTGGTGTTCCCATGCAGTTGCTGCCCTTCTCCTTCTAGGTGATAGAGGTGGCAGGTTTGGAAGGTGCTGTCTAAGGAGCCTTGGTGCATTGCTGCAGTGCATCTTGTAGATGGTACACACTGCTGCCACTGTGCGTCGGTGGCGGAGGGAGTGAATGTTTAAGGTGGTGGATGGGGTACTGATCAAGTGGTCTGCTTTGTCCTGGACGGTGTCGAGCTTCTGGAGTGTTGTTGGAGCTGCACCCATCCAGGCAAGTGGAGAGTATTCCATCACACTCCTGACTTGTGCCTTGTAGATGGTGGACAGGCTTTGGGGAGTCAGGAGGTGAGTTACTCGCCGCAGGATTCCCAGCCTCTGACCTGCTCTTGTAGCCACGGTATTTATATGGCTGGTCCAGTTCAGTTTCTGGTCAATGGTAGGATGTTGGTAGTGGGGATTCAGCGACGGTGATGCCATTGAATGGCAAGGGGAGATGGTTAGATTCTCTCTTGTTGGAGATGGTCATTGCCTGGCACTTGTGTGGCGCGAATGTTACTTGCCACTTATTAGCCCAAGCCTGGATATTGTCCAGGTCTTGCTGCATTTCTACACGGACTGCTTCAGTATCTGCAGAATGTTCTTCCATCCATATCCAGAAGAATTAACTTGACCTCCTACATTTTGTATATTTAGTAAACTGCGGCCGCCTCAACCTCTCAGTCCGTATTCAAATCATTTGGGAGTGAGGGAGAAAGGATTAGAATCTCCTACATTACAACAGTGACCACACTTCAAAGGTACTTCATTGGCTGTGAAACGCTTTGGGATGCCCTGAGGTGATAGGAGGCACTACAGGAGGATGTCAAGGCCTCGGGGAGGGTGCGGAGGGAGATTTACTCGAATGGTTCCAGGGATGAGGGACTTCAGTTAGTGTGGAGAGACTGGGAGAAGCTGGGATTGCTCTCCTTAGAGCAGAGAAGGTTAAGGGGAGATTTAATCGAGGCGTTCAAAATCAGGAAGAGTTTTGACAGAGTAAGTGAATAACTGTTTCCATGAGGAAACAAAAAATACAAGCAGGAGTAGACCATTCGGCCCATCGAGCCTGCTCCCTCACTCAATACGATCATGGTTGATCTTGGGCTTCAATTCCACTTTCCTGCCCGCTCCCCATACCCCTTGATTCCCTGAGAGACCAAAAATCCATCAATCATAGGACAACCCCCTCATCCCAGGGACCAATTTAGTAAATCTTCACTGCACTGCCTCCAGTGCAAGTATATCCTTTCTTAAATGTGGAGACCAAAACTGCACACAGTATTCCAGGTGCGGTCGCACCAAAGCCCTGAACAATTTCAGTAAGACTTCTTTATTCCTGTACTCCAATCCCCTTGCAATAAAGGTCAACATGCCATTTGCCTTCCGAATAGCCTGCTGCACTTCCATGTTAACTTTGTGCGTTCCTTGTACCAGTCCACCCAACTCTCTCTGAACACTAACACTTACCAGTTTCACACCTTTCACAAAATATTCCACTTTTCCATTTTTACGACCAGTAAACAACTTCACACTTCCCTGCATTATACTCCATTTGTCATCTTGTTGCCCCCTCACTTAACCTGTCCATATCCCTTTGCAGCCTCTCTACGTCCTCCCCGCAGCTTACCTTTCCACCGAGCTTTGTATCATCAGCAAACTTAGATACATTACTCTCTGTCTCTTGATCCAAGTCATTAATATCGATTGTAAAAAGCTGAGGCCCCAGCACTGATCCTTGCGGCACCCCACTATTCACTGCCCGCCAACTTGAAAATGCCCCGTTTATGCCCACTCTCTGCTTCCTGTCTGTTAACCAATCCTCTATGCCTTTTGGAAAACTAGGTATACTACATCTACAGGTTCCCCTTTATCTACCCTACTAGTTACATCCTAAAAACATTCTAATAAATTTGTCAAACAGGATCTCCCTTTAGTATAACCATGCTGACTCATTCTAATCATGCTATCCTTTTCCAAGATTCCCTTGATAATAGATTCCAGCATTTTCCCAACGACTGATGTTGGGCTAACTGGCCTGTAGTTCCCTGTTTTCTCTCTACCTCCTTTCTTGAAAAGCGACATAACATTTGCCAACTTCCAATCTGACAGGACCATTCCTGAATCTAAGGAATTCTGGAAAATCGTAGCCAGCGCATCCACTATCTCTGCAGCTGTCTCTTTCAGAACCCCAGGGTGTAGGCCATCTGGTCCTGGGAACTTGTCAGATTTTAGTCCCTCGAGTTTCCCCAATACCTTTTCTTGGCTGATATCAATTTCCTTAATTTCCTCACTCTTTTTAGCCCCTAGGTTCCTGCCTATTTCTGGTATGAAACTTGTGTCTTCTACTGTGAAGACAGACACAAAATATGTGTTCAATGCCTCTGCCATTTCCTCATTCCCCATGATTATTTTTCCTGTCTCTGCCTCTAAGGCACCAACGTCTACTTTAGCTACTCTCCTCCTTTTTATACACTTATAAAAGTTCTTACAATCTGTTTTTATATTTCTGGCTGGTTTACTCTCCTATTTTTTTCCTTTTTATCAACTTTTTGGTGGCCCTTTGCTGGTTTCGAAAACACTCCCAATCCTCAGACTTGCTACTATTTTTCGCAACTCTTATTTTAGTCTAATACTCGCCTTAACTTCCTAAATGAGCCTTGGGTGGCACCTAGTGGGACACAGGTTTAAGATAATTGGTCGAAGAACCAGACGGGGAGAGGAGGAGAATTTCTTCTACGCTGTGAGTCGTTGTGATGTGGAACGCGCTGCGTGAAAGGGCGGTGGAAGCAGATTCAATAGTAACTTTCAAAAGGGGAAAGGTTTGCAGGGCTGTGGGGGGAAGAGCAGTGGGGGAGTGGGACTGATTGGATAGCTCTTTCAAAGAGCTGGCACGGGTATGATGGGCCGAATGGACTCCTCCCGTGCTGTCCGCTTCCCCCCTTCCCCCGTTTCTGCCGCTCTCCCCGCCCCTCCCACGGCGCACCCGTTAACAAAGCCGGCTCCAAAGGCTGCAAAATTTTGAAAATAACTTAACATATCTCTTTATTTATTCCAGATAAGTATGTACACACAAGGTAAACAGATAACCCATATCATCTCGACAATAAAGGAGGAACGAAAGTGAAGGAACACACACCACTTGCTCACACGCTTTCCACCAGTCATGGGATGGAGACCATGCATTTGCTTACATCACATAAGGCTTGTAACATGCAGGCACTGACATCACTCCACAAGGACCACCTCCCACCAACGAGGCAGCTCTGAATACCAGCGAGTGCCAGGATCTTTGTGGAACCGTGCCTCAAGCGTGCAGACACAAGAAACGAGGCCGTTAAATCGCTTGTCGGATATTCACCGGCTGACAGGAAATCGCTGTCGGAAGGGGCTGTGGCCGGGGGGTGGGGGGGGGGGGGTGGTGTATGTTCGATTTTAATGCATCCAGATCTCACCATCAGACCCCGGGCGACACAGCAACGCAGGGCGTCGCTGGTTCCTCATCATCCGCTGTGCAGCGACCAAGGGTTTGGGAGTGGGGAGGGGAGAGGAGGGCCGGGAGATGGGCCGCGGACTAGTCCGCTGCTCCCCAGGTTTGCAGGGAGAGAGGGGGAAGGAGAGCTATATTGACCCAGTTTCCTGTTCCCTCCTTCTGATCTGTGAGAGAGTCAGGTGCAGCTGTGATGCCTGTCTAGGGTCCCATGTATGGTCGCCTGGCTAATCCCAGTCTGTAACTCACTCCTGGGTATCTGTTATTCTATATATCAGCCCCCAAAACCCCTCGATTAGATTCCAGTCTGTCACTCACTCCCGGGTATCTGTTATTCTATATATCAGCCCCCAAAACCCCTCGATTAGATTCCAGTCTGTCACTCACTCCCGGGTATCTGTTATTCTATATATAAACCTCCCGAACCCCTCGATTAGATTCCAGTCTGTAACTCAGTCCCGAGTATCTGTTATTCGATATATAAACCCCCCAAACCCCTCGATTAGATTCCAGTCTGTAACTCACTCCCGGGTATCTGTTATTCGATATATAAACCCCCCAAACCCCTCGATTAGATTCCAGTCTGTAACTCACTCCCGGGTATCTGTTATTCGATATATAAACCCCCCAAACCCCTCGATTAGATTCCAGTCTGTAACTCACTCCCGGGTATCTGTTATTCGATATATAAACCCCCCAAACCCCTCGATTTGATTCTAGTCTGTAACTCAGGTGTAATGTTTCCGAAGCGTAATTAAACCTAGAAAATCTTACACTATACATTCTATATAAAGGTGCTGTACCTGTCCTGGGCGTGTATGATGGGGGACAGTGTAGAGGGAGCTTTACTCTGTATCTAACCCCTGTGCTGTACCTGTCCTGGGAGTGTTTGATGGGGGACAGTGTAGAGGGAGCTTTACTCTGTATCTAACCCCTGTGCTGTACCTGTCCTGGGAGTGTTTGATGGGGGACAGTGTAGAGGGAGCTTTACTCTGTATCTAACCCCCGTACTGTACCTGTCCTGGGGAGTGTTTGATGGGGACAGTATCGAGGGAGTTTTACTCTGTATCTAACCCCCGTACTGCACCTGTCCTGGGAGTGTTTGATGGGGACAGTGTAGAGGGAGTTTTACTCTGTACCTAACCCCCGTATTGTACCTGTCCTGGGAGTGTTTGATGGAGGACAGTGTAGAGGGAGCTTTACTCTGTCGCTCAGCTTGGGAGTGTCTGATGGGATACAGGAAGCCCGTGCTGGGAGGGAGTTACGAAGCGGTCACACGGCACGGCAGCAAATTGAGGTGGCATTCAAATCAATGGCTGGTCTGTGATTCCCCCGCACGCCGCCGGGCTGCGGGCATGCGTCCGCGATTCCCCCAGCTTCCAGTCAGCACGCCTGTTAAATTGAACAAAGCTGGGCAAAAGCGCGGCCCAACCCGCGCCACGGGCTGGTCCGCAAATGGAGCATCTGGGATGCCACGGAGCGCGGGCAGACCCCCCCCCCCCCCGCCCCCCCACACCGCCAGTGGCATTGCCTGGTTTGCAAGCTGCAGTAGGAAGATGCTATTGGTGACATTGGCGCCCCTTTTGGAAAGGCGTGGGCGTAAAAGCGCCCCACCCCCACCCCCCCCGCACAAACACCTCTCCCTCCCCAGTTCCCGCTGCGCGCCCTGAGCACTCACAAGTATTCAGAGACGGCACCGTGGAAAGTCGCCCCTCGCCGTTCCGAAATGGCAACGCAGTCGGGTTGTCACCATCATTGCTTTCGTCTTTGCATCCCTCGTCACCCACCCACCGCTTTCATGTCTTAACTTGGCAAAGGACTGCCATAAATATATCTGCTGAATTATACAGTGCGCTTATTAATTACAATTAAATATATGTTTGTTAAATATACATTCGGTCAGAAACGTGGCCTTCAATATATATCTATCTCTTGTTCCCTCTCTTCGATTGCGTTCAAGTCTCAACGCTGGGTTGGCGAGGCACGTTTGGGAGAAAAAAAAAATAGGCCTCCCCCTTGTCTGCCCCTCCCCCCCTCACCCCCCCCCCTCCCCCCCCCAGGCTTTCGTGCAACACAGCAAGAGTTTATATTTTTTTTCCCGTTTTCTTTTTTTTTTAAAAAAAGGGAAGAGGGGGCGACGGGGTTTCCCCGCCCCCTGCGGCCCGCGTCTTGTGAAGGGATAGGCGGGATAAGAAAGAAATCGAGGCCCAGGCTGAGATTAGTGCAGGCCGGGCTAGGCCGGGGGCCCCCTCAGGACTCAGTCACCCCGACCCCACCCCCCCCCCCCCGCCCGCCCGCCAGCTGCTCCCTCATCACCCGCCCCCCCCCCCCCACCCCACCCCCAACAAATGCCCATTTCTGAAGGGAGATGCCACCCGGGGAAAGGGGATTCCAACAAAATATCTGAAGGGGGCGAGGTCAAGTGGCTCCCCCTCACCCCCTTCCCAAGCCCCTCCTCCCCTCCCCCCCCCACCATGTCCCTCACACCACCGTGCTGATCCGGTTGACTGGTTTTGGCTTGACTCCGGTCGGGACCTGACCCGACGGCTGCCCGACGAGGGCCTGTTGAGGGTGTGGAGGGAGGGGCGAGAGGGGCAGCAGCGGGGAGTAAGGGGGGTGGGGGGACTGTGGGGTGAGGGGGGTGAGTGGGGTGAGGGGGGTGAGGGGGGTGAGGGGGGTGAGGGGGGAGTGCGGGGAGAGGGGGGAGTGGGGGGAGAGCTGGGGGGGCAGGCCGTGCTGCAGGGCGTGCTGCTGCTGCTGGTGCTGCTGGTGCAGGGCGTGCTGCTGCTGGTGCTGCTGGTGCAGGGCGTGCTGCTGCTGCAGGGCGTGGTGCTGCTGCTGCTGCAGGGCGTGCTGCTGCTGCTGCAGCTGCAGGGAGTGGTGGTGCAGAGTATGGTGCAGGCCGTGCTGCTTCAGGGCGTGCTGCTGCTGCTGCAGGGTGTGCGGCGGGTGCTGCAGCAGCCCGTGGTGCGGCGCCAGGGGGTGCTGGGGGGCCGGGTGGCGGGGGGGCGGCGGGTGCTGGACGTGGTGCGCCTGCAGCAGGTGCAGGTGCGGCCTCTGGGCCTGCAGCTGCTGCTGCAGCTGCTGCAGCTGCCCGTGCTGGGCCTGCAGGGCGCCCTGGTGGGCGTGCTGCTGCGGCGGCGGGTACTGCCCCACCTGCTGGCCGATGGCGTGCGGCACGTAGGTGGGGAGCTGGTGGGGCGCCAGCGGCGACTGGGGGGAGCTGACGGGCGGCCTGATGTTGTGCGCCAGGGGGACGCGGGGCAGGAGCGGGGGCAGGGAGGGCCTCTGCCGGCACTGACGCTGCAGGGTGACGTTGAGGTGCTGCGGGTTGGGCTGCATGTGGAAGCGGTGGTGATGGTAGTAAGGAGGCGGCGGCTGGCAGTACTGTGCGTGGAGAGCCTGGATCTTGGAGGGCATCTCTGACTGGCCGCTTTGCAGCTGGTAGGCGGGCTGGTAAGACGACGCCGGGTACTGCTGGGAACCTCCGGCCAGCAAGTGGGCCTGCGAGGCCTGCTTGCCCCTCTTGCTCCCGAACAGGGACCCCAGGAAGGAGGCGGAGTTGGAGAGTTGCCGGTGAGGCCGGATGGTGGAGTCCTCCTGAATGGGGATGGGTCGCGGCTGCACCCGAGGGCTGCTAACGATGGATCCCTGCAGAGAGAGAGAGAGAAACGTTTCCGTGTTAACCTGGGCGAGGCACTTGGAGGCCGGGCTCGGGCCCCCCTCGCCACTGAGAGGGGCTGATCCACGGGCAGCGGGAAGGTGACAGGTTCCATCCCCTGTGCGTGCAGAGAGAGCTGACTGCGTCTGGGTCGGGGTGGGGGGGGGTGGTGGCGGGGGGGTGGGCTGGTTAGAGCTGGACAACTGGCCTCGAGGCCGGGGAGACCGCTCACTGAGTCCAGGAGGGGGGAGGGATGGTGGGGAAATCAGGCAGTATGTTGCTGAGTCAGGAGATGTGTGTGTGTGAGTGTGTGTGTGTGTGTGTGTGTGATGTGTGTGTGATGTGTGTGTGTGTGATGTGTGTGTGTGTGATGTGTGTGTGTGTGATGTGTGTGTGTGTGTGTGTGTGTGATGTGTGTGTGTGTGTGTGTGTGTGTATAAGTGTAAGTGTGTGTGTGTAAGTGTGTGTGTGTGATGTGAGTGTGTGTGTGTGTGATGTGAGTGTGTGTGTGTGTGATGTGAGTGTGTGTGTGATGTGAGTGTGTGTGTGTGTGTGATGTGAGTGTGTGTGTGTGTGTGTGTGTGTGATGTGTGTGTGTGTGTGTGATGTGTGTGTGATGTGTGTGTGAGTAAGTGTAAGTGTGTGTGTGTGATGTGAGTGTGTGATGTGAGTGTGTGTGTGTGTGATGTGAGTGTGTGTGTGTGTGTGTGATGTGAGTGTGTGTGTGTGTGTGATGTGTGTGTGTGTGTGTGTGATGTGAGTGTGTGTGTGATGTGGGTGTATGTGTGTGTGATGTGTGTGTGTTTGTGTGTGTGTGTGTGTGTGTGTGTGTGTGTGTGTGTGTGTGTGTGTGTGTGATGTGAGTGTGTGTGTGTGATGTGGGTGTATGTGTGTGTGATGTGTGTGTGTGTGTGATGTGAGTGTGTGTGTGTGATGTGAGTGTGTGTGTGTGATGTGAGTGTGTGTGGTGATGTGGGTGTGTGTGGGTGTGTGTGTGTGTGTGTGGTGGTGTGTGTGAGTGTGTGTAGTGTGTGTGTGTGTGTGTGTGTAGTGTGTGTGTGTGGTGTGTGGTGTGTGTGATGTGGTGTGTGTGTGTGTGTGTGTGTGTGTGTGTGGTGTGTGTGTGTGTGTGTGATGTGAGTGTGTGTGTGTGTGGGGTGTGGTGTGTGAGTGTGAGTGTGTGTGTGTGTGTGTGTGAGGTGTGTGTGTGTGTGGGTGTGAGTGTGTGTGGGTGGTGTGTGGGTGTGGAGTGTGTGTGTGGGTGTGTGTGAGTGTGTGGTGTGTGGTGTGAGTGTGTGTGTGATGTGGTGTAGTGGTGTGTGTGGTGGGTGTGTGTGTGTGTGGTGTGTGTGTGGTGTGGGTGTGGTGTGTGTGTGTGTGTGTGTGTGTGTGTGTGTGTGGTGTGGTGTGTGGGTGTGTGTGTGTGTTGTGTGTGTGTGGTGTGTGTTGGGTGTGGTGTGGTGTGGTGTGTGTGTAGTGTGTGTGTGGTGTGGTGTTGTGTGTGTGTGTGGTGTGTGGTGTGTGTATGTGGTGTTGGTGTGTGTGTGTGTTGTGTGTGTGTGGGTGTGTGTGTGTGGTGTGTGTAGGGGGGGGGGGGTGGGGGTGGTAGTGTGTGTGTGTGTGTGTGTGGTGTGTGTGTGTGTGTGTGTGTAGTGTGTGTGTGTGTGTGTGAGTGTGGTGTGGTGTGTGAAGTGGTGTGGTGTGGGTGTGTGAGTGTGTGAGTGTGTGTGTATGTGAGTGTGTGTGACATGATGTGAGTGTGAGTGAGTGTGTGAGTGAGTCTGAGAGTGAGTGTGTGTGTGTGATATGAGTGAGTGAGTGAGTGTGTCAGTGAGTCTGAGTGAGTGAATGAGTGTGTGTGTGATGTGAGTGTGTGATGTGAGTGTGAGTGAGTGTGTGTAAGTGTGATGTGAGTGTCAGTGAGTGTGATGTGTGTGTGAGTGTTTGTGTAAGTGAGTGAGTGTCAGTGATGTGAGTGTGAGTGAGTGTGTGTGTGTAATGTGAGCATGTGTGACTTGATGTGAGTGTGAGTGAGTGTGTGAGTGAGTGTGTTAGTGAGTCTGAGAGTGAGTGTGTGATGTGAGTGTGAGTGAGTGTGTGTGTGTGTAATGTGAGCATGTGTGACATGATGTGAGTGTGAGTGAGTGTGTGAGTGAGTGAGTGTGTCAGTGAGTCTGAGTGAGTGAGTGAGTGTGTGTGTGATGTGAGTGAGTGTGTGAGTGAGTGAGTGTGTGACTGAGTATGTGTGTGATGTGAGTGTGTGTGTGATGTGAGTGTGAGTGAGTGTGAGTGAGTGAGTGAGTGAGTGAGTGAGTGAGTGAGTGAGTGTGTGTGTGACATGAGTGTGATTTTGTGAGTGTCAGTGTGCGAATATAAACGAGGAGAAAGTCTCGGAACATTGGAGCTGTTTCCCACTGGAGCGGAGGAGACGGTGGAACGACCGGCAGAGATTGTCCCTGGTGAATGAGGGGCCGTGAACCAGGGAGCGGGGATTTAAGATTTAATGTCAGAGAATGAGGGTAAAGGGCAGGAGGAAAACTTTTCCGAGGGTGGCACGGGGAAGTGGCCATTGAGGCAGAGGCCATGTCACCACTGCGGAATAATTCGGGAGTGAGGGTTGAAGGAGGACGAGGGATTCGGGGACCCGGGAAGAGGCTGGGCGTCAGCGGTCTGGGTCCTCCTTTCGATTCCGTCTCCGGCAAGGGGGGGGGGGTGGAGAACAGGAGGCCGGATCAGGATCGGGAATGCTCCGGGGAGCAGAATCGCCGAGGGCCCCCTCCTCACGTCCTGGCTCCCGAAGCTGACTTTGCACGGATTCGGGATGGAACCTGGCGGCGGAGGCAAGGGGAAGGAGGGAGGGCCCGCCTGTAGGTGACGGCTGTTCAACTACAGGAGTCGGATGGGATGGTTGTGGTGAGTGCAGGGAGTGGGGGGGGGGGGGGGGGGGGGAGATGAAGTATGGCAGCAGGACCAAGAACCAAATGGATGGACTGACATACCACACGAGGGTGACATGCAGCCACATGCAAAAGGGAGGCAAATTCACAATGGCGGATCTCGAGCACAAACCAGGGGAGGAGGGATTAAGTGGCAAATGATTTTTCTTTCAGAGGGAGGGGGTTTTGATGAGGTGGAGATACTGCCACTTACTTCCATGGTACTGTCCAGCGATCCCACACTGTTTCTGCGACCCCGTTTCCCTGCCCAGACCAAGCAACACCAAGCGTTAGGAGACAAGCAAGCAAAAGCAGACAGAATTCCCCATCCACCAAAGATCCACCGCCACACCACCCACCCCCCCCCCCCCCGCAACCCACCCCGCCACCTCTCCCTCCCCTCCCCCAACATCTCCCCCGGCAACCCGAGCGGCTCGGTTAAACTATCTTCAGTCTGGGGAGGAGGAGGCGGAGGTCGAGGAGGGCGAGGGAGTGGGGACGAGGAGGAGGAGGAGCGGGTGAGGTGGAGGAGAGAGGGGGAGGAGAACGGGAGGGTGGAGGAGGGGAGGAGGAGGAGGGAGATGGGAGGAAGAGGAGACAGGGAGATGGGGGGGGAGTGAGGTGGCGAATCAGGAGTGTGGGCAGGAGGAGGAGGGGTGGGGAGGAGGGAGGGGAGGAGGAGGAGATTGTCCAGGAGGGGGATGAGTGGAGGAGGTGGAGGGTGAGGAGTGTGGGAGAGAGAGGGAACTCACAGTTGAATAACCAGCTGAATGTGTGGAGAGAGGCTGAGAGCAGAGATGTAGGGACAGACAGAGAAAGAGAGAGAGAGAGAGAGAGAGAGGAAGATAAAGAGAGAGAGAGAGAGTAAGAGAGAGAAACGGAGAAAGAGGAAGATACGGAGGGAGAAGTTGCATTGCGTTGAGAGAGGAAAACTGAATTCCTCCTAACAGGGTCCAGCTCTCCACCTCCTTAAGCCTCCGCCTGCGAGGCTCAACAAGATGAGCTCCCTCAGAACCAGGATTGAACACATCTGAGAGGTCACACTCTCCCCGTGACGTCACTCTCTCCCTGTGACACCACTCTCTCCTTGTGACTCTCTGCCCGTGACGTCACTCTCTCCTTGTGACTCTCTGCCCGTGACGTCACTCTATCCCCGTGACACCACTCTCTCCCCGTGACTCTCTCCCTGTGACTCTCTCCCCATGACACCACTCTCTGCCCGTGACTCTCCCTGTGATTCTCTCCCCATGACACCACTCTCTCCCCGTGACTCTCTCCCCGTGACACCACTCTCTCCCTGTGACTCTCTCCCCGTGACACCACTTTCTCTCCATGACTCTCTCCCCATGACAATCCCGTGACTATCTCCGACTCTCCCCGTGGTTCTCTCCCTGTGACTCTCTCCTGTGACGCCACTCTCTCCCTGTGACTCTCTCCCTGTGACACCACTCTCTCCTTGTGACTCTCTGCCCGTGACGTCACTCTCTCCTTGTGACTCTCTGCCCGTGACGTCACTCTATCCCCGTGACACCACTCTCTCCCCGTGACTCTCTCCCTGTGACTCTCTCCCCATGACACTACTCTCTGCCCGTGACTCTCTCCCTGTGATTCTCTCCCCGTGACTCTCTCCTCGTGACACCACTCTCTCCCCGTGACTCTCTCCCTGTGACTCTCTCCCCATGACACCACTCTCTGCCCGTGACTCTCCCTGTGATTCTCTCCCCATGACACCACTCTCTCCCCGTGACTCTCTCCCCGTGACACCACTCTCTCCCTGTGACTCTCTCCCCGTGACACCACTTTCTCTCCATGACTCTCTCCCCATGACAATCCCGTGACTCTCTCCGACTCTCCCCGTGGTTCTCTCCCTGTGACTCTCTCCTGTGACACCACTCTCTCCCCATGACTCTCTCCCGTGACACCACTCTCTCCCCGTGACTCTCTCCCCGTGACACCACTCTCTCCCCGTGACACCACTCTCTCCCCGTGATTCTCACCCCGTGACACTCTCCCCGTGACGCCACTCTCTCCCTGTGACTCTCTCCCGTGTCACCACTCTCTCCCTGTGATTCTCTCCCCGTGACTCTCTCCCCGTGACACCACTCTCTCCCGTGACACCACTCTCTCCCCGTGATTCTCTCCCCGTGACACCTCTCTCTCTCCGTGACTCTCTCCCCGTGACTCTCTCTCCGTTACATTCCCATGACTCTCTCTGTGACGCTCTCTGTGACTCCGTGACTCTCCCCGTGACTCTCTCCCTGTGATTGTCTCCCCATCACTCTCTCCCCGTGACTCTCTCCCTGTCACACTCCCGTGACTATCTCTGTGACTCTCCCCATGATTCTATACCTGTGACTCTCTATCCGTGACTCTCTCCCCATCATTCTCTCCCTGTGACTCTCTCCCCGCCATACTCCCATGACTCTCTCCGTGACTCTCTCCCTGTGACTCTCTCCCTGTGACTCTCTCCCTGCCAGTCTTTCTCCGTGACTCTCTCCCCGCCACTCTCTCTGTGACTCTCTCCCCATCACTCTTTCCATGACTTCACATGCTCTTGTGACATCACCTGATCCCCATGACATCACACATTACATCATCGAGCAGCTATTAAAGGGAGACTGCACTCATCGCACGCAGTAAGTGGGACAGATGTGGTGAGGTGAAGCGGAGTGCTGGAGAGAGAGAGAGAGTGAGAGAGAGAGAGAGGGAAGGCACTTGCCCGAGTCTCTCAGTCTCCCTCATATTCTCTCCTTCCATGCAGCCCGGCCATGTCAAAAGGCCTTGGCTCTCTTTCCCCGCCCTCCGCCATCGTCTCCGACACGGTGAAGCCCCTGTGCCTTGCTCCAGCGCCATTTCTGCGTCTGTGCTCCCGTTCATTGGGTCGGAGGAGGCGGGAAATCGGCCGAGCACGCAGAAGCCGGAGGCCGAGCAAGGGTGGAGACAGGCAGCAGGGCGACTGGCGAGAAACCCCGCGCAGTGGCGAGAAGCGATGAATGCAGTGCCTCAAATCCACGCCCAGAAACCCGGTGGCTCAAATAAATCCCCCAAATCAGCGTTCAGCAAAACCGCTGCGGCATCGATACTCTAGGTTCACTATAGCTCCTTAGGGGGGGGGGGGGGTGGTCACTCCCTCCCCCACCAATCAGCCTCCTCCCTCTCTGGGCAAGTCTCGGCCATCCGAACAACCAGTGACCCGGGTCACACATGGAAGGTCGGAGGTGAAGGTTCGTCCGGTGCATCTTACATCATTTCTCCTCTCTTCCATGCGTCCCACTTTCCTCTCCTAGGAGGCTTGGTGCCCCCACCGTCCCCCTCGCCGATTACCTGTCCGCTGAGAGCGTACGGACAGATAATCGGGGCGGGGGGGGGGGGGGTGGGAGGTAGGTCGGGAACAGTCCAGAGGGGAGAGGGCGGAACCGACTGCGATAATTCCCTCCTTCCAACTCTCTCTCTCTCTCTCCCGCAATGTGGGCTCCAGGCCGGGCCAGCAGCAGCTCGGGCGAGCGGCCGATGGTTTGTGGTGCGATATTGACAGCCGCGGGCGTCACGGCCGGACCCCGAGCCTTTCCTCACCTGGCGGCAGTTGCTGCTTGGTGACCAGCAGCAGGAACCCCCACACCCACCGCCCCCCCCTCCCCGCCCCTCCCCGCAGCCCCACTCTCCCTCTCCCTTCCTTTACTGCCCAGGTTCAGACCCACACCTCTTGTCACTTTCGACGACTAAACGTTCAGTTTTTCTCATCCGATTATGCTCCTGTGAAGCACCCAGGGAGGCTTTCGGACATTAAAGGCTGTTACAGCGCAGCCTCCCCCTCGCTGAATGAGATAGCACCGCAAGAATTGAGATCCTCATGCGTATTCATCTGTATCACTAAGTGCAAAGCACAGAGCAACAGGGCTGATATTTACTCTGGATCTAACCCCCCCGTGCTGTACCTGTCCTCGGAGTGTTTGATGGGTGACAGTGTAGAGGGAGCTTTACTCTGTATCTAACCCCCGTACTGTACCTGTCCTGGGAAGTGTTTGATGGGAAGAGTGTAGAGGGAGCTTTACTCTGTATCTAACCCCATGCTGTACCTGTCCTGGGAGTGTTTGATGGGAAGAGTGTAGAGGGAGCTTTACTCTGTATCTAACCCCCGTGCTGTACCTGTCCTGGGAAGTGTTTGATGGGAAGAGTGTAGAGGGAGCTTTACTCTGTATCTAACCCCCATGCTGTACCTGTCCTGGGAGTGTTTGATGGGGACAGTGTAGAGGGAGCTTTACTCTGTATCTAACCCCATGCTGTACCTGTCCTGGGAAGTGTTTGATGGGGACAGTGTAGAGGGAGCTTTACTCTGTATCTAACCCCGTGCTGTACCTGTCCTGGGAGTGTTTGATGGGGACAGTGTAGAGGGAGCTTTACTCTGTATCTAACCCCGTGCTGTACCTGTCCTGGGGAGTGTTTGATGGGGACAGTGTAGAGGGAGCTTTACTCTGTATCTAACCCCCGTGCTGTACCTGTCCTGGGAGTGTTTGATGGGTGACAGTGTAGAGGGAGCTTTACTCTGTATCTAACCCCCGTGCTGTACCTGTCCTGGGAGTGTTTGATGGGGACAGTGTAGAGGGAGCTTTACTCTGTATCTAACCCCGTGCTGTACCTGTCCTGGGGAGTGTTTGATGGGGACAGTGTAGAGGGAGCTTTACTCTGTATCTAACCCCCGTGCTGTACCTGTCCTGGGAGTGTTTGATGGGTGACAGTGTAGAGGGAGCTTTACTCTGTATCTAACCCCCGTGCTGTACCTGTCCTGGGAGTGTTTGATGGGGGACAGTGTAGAGGGAGCTTTACTCTGTATCTAACCCCTCGCTGTACCTGTCCTGGCAATGTGTTTGGGGACAGAGTGTAAAGAAAGCGAGACTCGGCAACTAGCCCCATGCTTTAACTGACCTGCGAGTGCTCGATGTGGGCACTGGGAGCATAAAATGGGAACATGTTCCATTCCCCAGCACTGACATCCCTCACCTCGAGGAGGAGCAGGACAGAGGACCAAAAGCAAAAATTCAACGGACACAGAAGATAAGATAAGAAAAGAGGGTTAGCGGCTGAGAGAGCGTTAACCGGGAAGAGAAACAATCACAGCAGAGAGTGGCAGAGCGGTGCCAGCGGATTGCTCCCTGTGCCGTGCCGTGCCCTCCCTACCCACCACCCCACCCCCCCCCACTCCGCTTCAGGTTACCTGCGTCAGAGAGGTCGCGGAGGGAGCTGCTCAGCGCGCTCCTCTTCAGCCCCTCCCCCATGGCGTACGTGTCGTCCAGGCTGGTCAGAGTGCCGTTGACCGTATCCTTCTTCAGACTGGCGCTCTGCGACATGGTGGCGCGGATCACGCCTTTCTGCTTCTCCAGCTCAGCTGAAGTACGAGGGAGGGACGGAAGAGAGACAAGGGGAGCTGGCGGTTAGAAGGTGTTCCCATGCATTCAAAAGCCACAAACCGGAACCCCTCGATTAGATTCCTGTCTGTAACTGACTCCCGGGTATCTGTTATTCTATATATAAACCCCCCAAACACCTCGATTAGATTCCTGTCTGTAACTCACTCCCGGGTATCTGTCATTCTATATATAAACCGCCCGAACCCCTCGATTAGATTCCAGTCTGTAACTCACCCCCGGGTATCTGTCATTCTATATATAAACCGCCAGAACCCCTCGATTAGATTCCTGTCTGTAACTGACTCCCGGGTATCTGTTATTCTATATATAAACCCACCGAACCCCTCCATTAGATTCCACTCTGTAACTCACTCCTGGGGATATGTTATTCTCTATAAAAACTTCCCGAACCCCTCGATTAGTTTCCAGTCTGTAACTCACTCACGGGTATCTGTTATTCTATATATAAACCCCCCGAACCCCTCGATTAGATTCCAGTCTGTAACTCACTCCCGGGTATCTGCTTTTCTATATATAAACACCCCGAACTCCTCGATTAGATTCCAGCCTGTAACTCACTCCCGGGTATCTGCTTTTCTATATATAAACACCCCGAACTCCTCGATTAGATTCCAGTCTGTAACTCGCCCCCAGGTATCTGTTATTCTATATATAAACCACACCGAACCCCTCGATTAGATTCCAGTCTGTAACTCACTCCCGGGTATCTGTTATTCCATATATCAACTCCTCGAACTCCTCGATTAGATTCCAGTCTGTAACTCACTCCCGGGTATCTGCTTTTCTATATATAAACACCCCGAACTCCTCGATTAGATTCCAGCCTGTAACTCACTCCCGGGTATCTGCTTTTCTATATATAAACACCCCGAACCCCTCGATTAGATTCCAGTCTGTAACTCACTCCCGGGTATCTGTTATTCCATATATAAACTCCTCGAACTCCTCGATTAGATTCCAGCCTGTAACTCACTCCCGGGTATCTGCTTTTCTATATATAAGCTCCCCGAACCCCTCGATTAGATTCCAGTCTGTAACTCACTCCCGGGTATCTGTTATTCTATATATAAACCACACCGAACCCCTCGATTAGATTCCAGTCTGTGACTCACTCCCGGGTATCTGCTTTTCAAGATATAAACTCCTCGAACTCCTCGATTAGATTCAAGTCTGTAACTCACCCCCGGGTATCGGTTATTCTATATATAAACCACACCGAACCCCTCGATTAGATTCCAGTCTGTAACTCACTCCCGGGTATCTGTTATTCTATATAGAAACCATCCCGAACCCCTCGATAATGTTCCAGTCCGTAATTCATCCCCGGGTACCAGTTTTTCTATATACAAACCCCCCGAACCCCTCCATTAGATTCCAGTCGGTAACTCACTCCCGGGTATCTGTTATTCTACATATAAACCCCCTGAACCCCTCGATTAGATTCCAGTCTGTAACTCACTCCTGAGTATCTGTTATTCTATATATAAAGCACCCCCGAACCCCTCTATTAGATTTCTGTCTGTAACTCACTCCCTGGTATCTGTTATTCTATATATAAACCACCCTGAACCCCTCGATTAGATTCCAGTCTGTAACTCACTCCCTGGTATCTCTTATTCTATATTTAAACCACCCGAACCCCTCGATTAGATTCCAGTCTGTAACTCACTCCCGGGTATCTGTTATTCTATACATAAACCCCACCGAACCCCTCGTTAGATTCCAGTCTGTAACTCACTCCTGGGAATCTGTTATTCTATATATAAACCACCCGAACCCCTCGATTAGATTCCAGTCTGTAACTCACTCCTGGGTATCTGTTATTCTATATATAAACCCCACCGAACCCCGAGATTAGATTCCAGTCTGTAACTCACTCCCGGGTATCTGTTATTCTGTATATAAACCCCCCGAACCCCTCGATTAGATTCCCGTCTGTAACTCACTCCCGGGTATCTGTTATTCTATATATAAACCCCCCGAACCCCTCGATTAGATTCCCGTCTGTAACTCACTCCTGGGTATCTGTTATTCTATATGTAAAGCACCCCCTGAACCCCTCGATTAGATTCCAGTCAGTAACTCACTCCCGGGTATCTGTTACTCTATATAGAAACCATCCCGAACCCCTCGATAATGTTCCAGTCCGTTAGTCACCCCCGGGTACCAGTTTTTCTATTTACAAACCCGCTGAACCCCTCCATTAGATTCCAGTCTATAACTCACTCCCAGGTATCTGTTATTCTACATATAAACCCCCTGAACCCCTCGATCAGATTCCAGTCAAGAACTCACTCCTGGGTATCTGTTATTCTACATATAAACCCCCTGAACCCCTCGATCAGATCCCAGTCTATAACTCACTCCTGGGTATCTGCTTTTCTATATATAAACTCCTCGAACTCCTCGATTAGATTCCAGTCTGTAACTCACCCCCGGATATCGGTTATTCTATATATAAACTCCCCGAACTCCTTGATTAGATTCCAGCCTGTAACTCACCCCCGGGTATCTGTTATTCTATATATAAACCACACCGAACCCCTCGATTAGATTCCAGTCTGTAACTCACTCCCGGGTATCTGCTTTTCTATATATAAACTCCTCGAACTCCTCGATTAGATTCCAGCCTGTAACTCACTCTCGGGTATCTGCTTTTCTATATATAAACTCCTCGAACTCCTCGATTAGATTCCAGTCTGTAACTCACCCCCGGGTATCGGTTATTCTATATATAAACTCCCCGAACTCCTTGATTAGATTCCAGCCTGAAACTCACCCCCGGGTATTGCTTATTCTATATATAAACCCCTCGATTAGATTCCTGTCTGTAGCTCACTCCCAAGTTTCTGTTATTCGATATATAAACCCACCGAACCCCTCGATTAGATTCCACTCTGTAACTCACTCCTGGGTATATGTTATTCTCTATATAAACTCCCCGAACCCCTCGATTAGTTTCCAGTCTGTAACTCACTCCCGGGTATCTGCTTTTCTATATATAAGCTCCCCGAACCCCTCGATTAGATTCCAGTCTGTAACTCACTCCCCGGTATCTGCTTTTCTCTATATAAACACCCCGAACCCCTCGATTAGATTCCAGTCTGTAACTCGCCCCCAGGTATCTGTTATTCTATATATAAACCACACCGAACCCCTCGATTAGATTCCAGTCTGTAACTCACTCCCGGGTATCTGTTATTCTATATAGAAACCATCCCGAACCCCTCGATAATGTTCCAGTCCGTAATTCACCCCAGGGTACCAGTTTTTCTATATACAAACCCCCCGAACCCCTCTATTAGATTGCAGTCTGTAACTCACTCCCGGGTATCCGTTATTCTATATATAAACCACACCGAACCCCTCGATTAGATTCCAGTCTGTGACTCACTCCCGGGTATCTGCTTTTCTATATATAAGCTCCCCGAACCCCTCGATTAGATTCCAGTCTGTAACTCACTCCTGGGTATCTGCTTTTCTCTATATAAACACCCCGAACTCCTCGATTAGATTCCAGTCTGTAACTCACTCCCGGGTATCTGCTTTTCTATATATAAACACCCCGAACTCCTCGATTAGATTCCAGTCTGTAACTCACTCCCGGGTATCTGCTTTTCTCTATATAAACACCCCGAACTCCTCGATTAGATTCCAGCCTGTAACTCGCCCCCAGGTATCTGTTATTCTATATATAAACCACACCGAACCCCTCGATTAGATTCCAGTCTGTAACTCACTCCCGGGTATCTGTTATTCTATATATAAACTCCTCGAACTCCTCGATTAGATTCCAGCCTGTAACTCACTCCCGGGTATCTGCTTTTCTATATATAAACTCCTCGAACTCCTTGATTAGATTCCAGTCTGTAACTCACCCCCGGGTATCGGTTATTCTATATATAAACTCCCCGAACTCCTTGACTAGATTCCAGCCTGTAACTCACCCCCGGGTATTGCTTATTCTATATATAAACCCCTCGATTAGATTCCTGTCTGTAGCTCACTCCCAAGTTTCTGTTATTCTATATATAAACCCACCGAACCCCTCGATTAGATTCCACTCTGTAACTCACTCCTGGGTATATGTTATTCTCTATATAAACTCCCCGAACCCCTCGATTAGTTTCCAGTCTGTAACTCACTCCCGGGTATCTGCTTTTCTATATATAAGCTCCCCGAACCCCTCGATTAGATTCCAGTCTGTAACTCACTCCCGGGTATCTGCTTTTCTCTATATAAACACCCCGAACTCCTCGATTAGATTCCAGCCTGTAACTCGCCCCCAGGTATCTGTTATTCTACATATAAACCCCCTGAACCCCTCGATCAGATCCCAGTCTATAACTCACTCCTGGGTATCTGCTTTTCTATATATAAACTCCTCGAACTCCTCGATTAGATTCCAGTCTGTAACTCACCCCCGGATATCGGTTATTCTATATATAAACTCCCCGAACTCCTTGATTAGATTCCAGCCTGTAACTCACCCCCGGGTATCTGTTATTCTATATATAAACCACACCGAACCCCTCGATTAGATTCCAGTCTGTAACTCACTCCCGGGTATCTGCTTTTCTATATATAAACTCCTCGAACTCCTCGATTAGATTCCAGCCTGTAACTCACTCTCGGGTATCTGCTTTTCTATATATAAACTCCTCGAACTCCTCGATTAGATTCCAGTCTGTAACTCACCCCCGGGTATCGGTTATTCTATATATAAACTCCCCGAACTCCTTGATTAGATTCCAGCCTGAAACTCACTCCCGGGTATTGCTTATTCTATATATAAACCCCTCGATTAGATTCCTGTCTGTAGCTCACTCCCAAGTTTCTGTTATTCGATATATAAACCCACCGAACCCCTCGATTAGATTCCACTCTGTAACTCACTCCTGGGTATATGTTATTCTCTATATAAACTCCCCGAACCCCTCGATTAGTTTCCAGTCTGTAACTCACTCCCGAGTATCTGCTTTTCTATATATAAGCTCCCCGAACCCCTCGATTAGATTCCAGTCTGTAACTCACTCCCCGGTATCTGCTTTTCTCTATATAAACACCCCGAACTCCTCGATTAGATTCCAGCCTGTAACTCGCCCCCAGGTATCTGTTATTCTATATATAAACCACACCGAACCCCTCGATTAGATTCCAGTCTGTAACTCACTCCCGGGTATCTGTTATTCTATATAGAAACCATCCCGAACCCCTCGATAATGTTCCAGTCCGTAATTCACCCCAGGGTACCAGTTTTTCTATATACAAACCCCCCGAACCCCTCTATTAGATTGCAGTCTGTAACTCACTCCCGGGTATCCGTTATTCTATATATAAACCACACCGAACCCCTCGATTAGATTCCAGTCTGTGACTCACTCCCGGGTATCTGCTTTTCTATATATAAGCTCCCCGAACCCCTCGATTAGATTCCAGTCTGTAACTCACTCCCGGGTATCTGCTTTTCTCTATATAAACACCCCGAACTCCTCGATTAGATTCCAGTCTGTAACTCACTCCCGGGTATCTGCTTTTCTATATATAAACCCCCCGAACCCCTCGATTAGATTCCAGTCTGTAACTCACTCCCGGGTATCTGCTTTTCTCTATATAAACACCCCGAACTCCTCGATTAGATTCCAGTCTGTAACTCACTCCCGGGTATCTGCTTTTCTATATATAAACCCCCCGAACCCCTCGATTAGATTCCAGTCTGTAACTCACTCCTGGGTATCTGCTTTTCTATATATAAACACCCCGAACTCCTCGATTAGATTCCAGTCTGTAACTCACTCCCGGGTATCTGCTTTTCTCTATATAAACACCCCGAACTCCTAGATTAGATTCCAGCCTGTAACTCGCCCCCAGGTATCTGTTATTCTATATATAAACCACACTGAACCCCTCGATTAGATTCCAGTCTGTAACTCACTCCCGGGTATCTGTTATTCTATATATAAACTCCTCGAACTCCTCGATTAGATTCCAGCCTGTAACTCACTCCCGGGTATCTGCTTTTCTATATATAAACTCCTCGAACTCCTTGATTAGATTCCAGTCTGTAACTCACCCCCGGGTATCGGTTATTCTATATATAAACTCCCCGAACTCCTTGACTAGATTCCAGCCTGTAACTCACCCCCGGGTATTGCTTATTCTATATATAAACCCCTCGATTAGATTCCTGTCTGTAGCTCACTCCCAAGTTTCTGTTATTCTATATATAAACCCACCGAACCCCTCGATTAGATTCCACTCTGTAACTCACTCCTGGGTATATGTTATTCTCTATATAAACTCCCCGAACCCCTCGATTAGTTTCCAGTCTGTAACTCACTCCCGGGTATCTGCTTTTCTATATATAAGCTCCCCGAACCCCTCGATTAGATTCCAGTCTGTAACTCACTCCCGGGTATCTGCTTTTCTCTATATAAACACCCCGAACTCCTCGATTAGATTCCAGCCAGTAACTCGCCCCCAGGTATCTGTTATTCTATATATAAACCACACCGAACCCCTCGATTAGATTCCAGTCTGTAACTCACTCCCGGGTATCTGTTATTCTATATAGAAACCATCCCGAACCCCTCGATAATGTTCCAGTCCGTAATTCACCCCCGGGTACCAGTTTTTCTATATACAAACCCCCCGAACCCCTCCATTAGATTCCAGTCGGTAACTCACTCCCGGGTATCTGTTATTCTACATATAAACCCCCTGAACCCCTCGATTAGATTCCAGTCTGTAACTCACTCCTGAGTATCTGTTATTCTATATATAAAGCACCCCCGAACCCCTCTATTAGATTTCTGTCTGTAACTCACTCCCTGGTATCTGTTATTCTATATATAAACTCCCCGAACTCCTTGATTAGATTCCAGCCTGTAACTCACCCCCGGGTATCTGTTATTCTATATATAAACCACACCGAACCCCTCGATTAGATTCCAGTCTGTGACTCACTCCCGGGTATCTGCTTTTCTATATATAAACCCCCCGAACCCCTCGATTAGATTCCAGTCTGTAACTCACCCCCGGGTATCGGTTATTCTATATATAAACTCCTCGAACTCCTCGATTAGATTCCAGCCTGTAACTCACTCCCAAGTTTCTGTTATTCTATATATAAACGCACCGAACCCCTCGATTAGATTCCACTCTGTAACTCACTCCTGGGTATATGTTATTCTCTATATAAACACCCGAACTCCTCGATTAGATTCCAGCCTGTAACTCGCCCCCAGGTATCTGTTATTCTATATATAAACCACACCGAACCCCTCGATTAGATTCCAGTCTGTAACTCACTCCCGGGTATCTGTTATTCTATATAGAAACCATCCCGAACCCCTCGATAATGTTCCAGTCCGTAATTCACCCCCGGGTACCAGTTTTTCTATATACAAACCCCCCGAACCCCTCGATTAGATTGCAGTCTGTAACTCACTCCCGGGTATCTGTTATTCTATATATAAACTCCTCGAACTCCTCGATTAGATTCCAGTCTGTAACTCACTCCCGGGTATCTGTTATTCTATATATAAACCACACCGAACCCCTCGATTAGATTCCAGTCTGTGACTCACTCCCGGGTATCTGCATTTCTATATATAAGCTCCCCGAACCCCTCGATTAGATTCCAGTCTGTGACTCACTCCCGGGTATCTGCATTTCTATATATAAGCTCCCCGAACTCCTCGATTAGATTCCAGCCTGTAACTCGCCCCCAGGTATCTGTTATTCTATATATAAACCACACCGAACCCCTCGATTAGATTCCAGTCTGTAACTCACTCCCGGGTATCTGCTTTTCTATATATAAACTCCTCGAACTCCTCGATTAGATTCCAGTCTGTAACTCACCCCCGGGTATCGGTTATTCTATATATAAACTCCCCGAACTCCTTGATTAGATTCCAGCCTGTAACTCACTCCCGGGTATTGCTTATTCTATATATAAACCCCTCGATTAGATTCCTGTCTGTAGCTCACTCCCAAGTTTCTGTTATTCTATATATAAACCCACCGAACCCCTCGATTAGATTCCACTCTGCAACTCACTCCTGGGTATATGTTATTCTCTATATAAACTCCCCGAACCCCTCGATTAGTTTCCAGTCTGTAACTCACTCCCGGGTATCTGCTTTTCTCTATATAAACACCCCGAACCCCTCGATAATGTTCCAGTCCGTAATTCACCCCCGGGTACCAGTTTTTCTATATACAAACCCCCCGAACCCCTCCATTAGATTCCAGTCGGTAACTCACTCCCAGGTATCTGTTATTCTACATATAAACCCCCTGAACCCCTCGATTAGATTCCAGTCTGTAACTCACTCCTGAGTATCTGTTATTCTATATATAAAGCACCCCCGAACCCCTCTAATAGATTTCTGTCTGTAACTCACTCCCTGGTATCTGTTATTCTATATATAAACCACCCTGAACCCCTCGATTAGATTCCAGTCTGTAACTCACTCCCTGGTATCTCTTATTCTATATTTAAACCACCCGAACCCCTCGATTAGATTCCAGTCTGTAACTCACTCCCGGGTATCTGTTATTCTATACATAAACCCCACCGAACCCCTCGTTAGATTCCAGTCTGTAACTCACTCCTGGGAATCTGTTATTCTATATATAAACCACCCGAAACCCTCGATTAGATTCCAGTCTGTAACTCACTCCTGGGTATCTGTTATTCTGTATATAAACCCCACCGAACCCCTGGATTAGATTCCAGTCTGTAACTCACTCCCGGGTATCTGTTATTCTATATATAAACCCCCCGAACCCCTCGATTAGATTCCCGTCTGTAACTCACTCCCGGGTATCTGTTATTCTATATATAAACCCCCCGAACCCCTCAATTAGATTCCCGTCTGTAACTCACTCCTGGGTATCTGTTATTCTATATATAAAGCACCCCCTGAACCCCTCGATTAGATTCCAGTCAGTAACTCACTCCCGGGTATCTGTTACTCTATATAGAAACCATCCCGAACCCCTCGATAATGTTCCAGTCCGTTAGTCACCCCCCGGTACCAGTTTTTCTATTTACAAACCCCCTGAACCCCTCCATTAGATTCCAGTCTGTAACTCACTCCCAGGTATCTGTTATTCTACATATAAACCCCCTGAACCCCTCGATCAGATTCCAGTCAAGAACTCACTCCTGGGTATCTGTTATTCTACATATAAACCCCCTGAACCCCTCGATCAGATCCCAGTCTATAACTCACTCCTGGGTATCTGCTTTTCTATATATAAACTCCTCGAACTCCTCGATTAGATTCCAGTCTGTAACTCACCCCCGGGTATCGGTTATTCTATATATAAACTCCCCGAACTCCTTGATTAGATTCCAGCCTGTAACTCACCCCCGGGTATTGCTTATTCTATATATAAACCCCTCGATTAGATTCCTGTCTGTAGCTCACTCCCAAGTTTCTGTTATTCTATATATAAACCCACCGAACCCCTCGATTAGATTCCACTCTGTAACTCACTCCTGGGTATATGTTATTCTCTATATAAACTCCCCGAACCCCTCGATTAGTTTCCAGTCTGTAACTCACTCCCGGGTATCTGCTTTTCTATATATAAGCTCCCCGAACCCCTCGATTAGATTCCAGTCTGGAACTCACTCCCGGGTATCTGCTTTTCTCTATATAAACACCCCGAACTCCTCGATAAGATTCCAGCCTGTAACTCGCCCCCAGGTATCTGTTATTCTATATATAAACCACACCGAACCCCTCGATTAGATTCCAGTCTGTAACTCACTCCCGGGTATCTGTTACTCTATATAGAAACCATCCCGAACCCCTCGATAATGTTCCAGTCCGTAATTCACCCCCGGGTAACAGTTTTTCTATATACAAACCCCCCGAACCCCTCCATTAGATTCCAGTCGGTAACTCACTCCCGGGTATCTGTTATTCTACATATAAACCCCCTGAACCCCTCGATTAGATTCCAGTCTGTAACTCACTCCTGAGTATCTGTTATTCTATATCTAAAGCACCCCCGAACCCCTCTATTAGATTTCTGTCTGTAACTCACTCCCTGGTATCTGTTATTCTATATATAAACCACCCTGAACCCCTCGATTAGATTCCAGTCTGTAACTCACTCCCTGGTATCTCTTATTCTATATTTAAACCACCCGAACCCCTCGATTAGATTCCAGTCTGTAACTCACTCCCGGGTATCTGTTATTCTATATATAAACCCCCCGAACCCCTCGATTAGATTCCCGTCTGTAACTCACTCCCGGGTATCTGTTATTCTATATATAAACCCCCCGAACCCCTCGATTAGATTCCCGTCTGTAACTCACTCCTGGGTATCTGTTATTCTATATATAAAGCACCCCCTGAACCCCTCGATTAGATTCCAGTCAGTAACTCACTCCCGGGTATCTGTTATTCTATATAGAAACCATCCCGAACCCCTCGATAATGTTCCACTCCGTAATTCACCCCCGGGTACCAGTTTTTCTATATACAAACCCCCCGAACCCCTCCATTAGATTCCAGTCGGTAACTCACTCCCTGGTATCTGTTATTCTATATATAAACCCCCCTGAACCCCTCGATTAGATTCCAGTCTGTAACTCACTCCCTGGTATCTCTTATTCTATATTTCAACCACCCGAACCCCTCGATTAGATTCCAGTCTGTAACTCACTCCCGGGTATCTGTTATTCTATATATAAACCCCCCGAACCCCTCGATTAGATTCCCGTCTGTAACTCACTCCCGGGTATCTGTTATTCTATATATAAACCCCCCGAACCCCTCGATTAGATTCCCGTCTGTAACTCACTCCTGGGTATCTGTTATTCTATATATAAAGCACCCCCTGAACCCCTCGATTAGATTCCAGTCAGTAACTCACTCCCGGGTATCTGTTACTCTATATAGAAACCATCCCGAACCCCTCGATAATGTTCCAGTCTGTAACTCACTCCTGGGTATCTGTTATTCTACATATAAACCCCCTGAACCCCTCGATCAGATCCCAGTCTATAACTCACTCCTGGGTATCTGCTTTTCTATATATAAACTCCTCGAACTCCTCGATTAGATTCCAGTCTGTAACTCACCCCCGGGTATCGGTTATTCTATATATAAACTCCCCGAACTCCTTGATTAGATTCCAGCCTGTAACTCACCCCCGGGTATCTGTTATTCTATATATAAACCACACCGAACCCCTCGATTAGATTCCAGTCTGTAACTCACTCCCTGGTATCTCTTATTCTATATTTAAACCACCCGAACCCCTCGATTAGATTCCAGTCTGTAACTCACTCCCGGATATCTGTTATTCTATACATAAACCCCACCGAACCCCTCGTTAGATTCCAGTCTGTAACTCACTCCTGGGAATCTGTTATTCTATATATAAACCACCCGAACCCCTCGATTAGATTCCAGTCTGTAACTCACTCCTGGGTATCTGTTATTCTGTATATAAACCCCACCGAACCCCTAGATTAGATTCCAGTCTGTAACTCACTCCCGGGTATCTGTTATTCTATATATAAACCCCCCGAACCCCTCGATTAGATTCCCGTCTGTAACTCACTCCCGGGTATCTGTTATTCTATATATAAACCCCCCGAACCCCTCGATTAGATTCCCGTCTGTAACTCACTCCTGGGTATCTGTTATTCTATATATAAAGCATCCCCTGAACCCCTCGATTAGATTCCAGTCAGTAACTCACTCCCGGGTATCTGTTACTCTATATAGAAACCAATACGAACCCCTCGATAATGTTCCAGTCCGTTAGTCACCCCCGGGTACCAGTTTTTCTATTTACAAACCCCCTGAACCCCTCCACTAGATTCCAGTCTGTAACTCACTCCCAGGTATCTGTTATTCGACATATAAACCCCCTGTACCCCTCGATTAGATTCCAGCCTGTAACTCACTCTCGGGTATCTGCTTTTCTATATATAAACTCCTCGAACTCCTCGATTAGATTCCAGTCTGTAACTCACCCCCGGGTATCGGTTATTCTATATATAAACTCCCTGAACTCCTTGATTAGATTCCAGCCTGTAACTCACCCCCGGGTATTGCTTATTCTATATATAAACCCCTCGATTAGATTCCTGTCTGCAGCTCACTCCCAAGTTTCTGTTATTCTATATATAAACTCCCCGAACCCCTCGATTAGTTTCCAGTCTGTAACTCACACCCGGGTATCTGCTTTTCTATATATAAGCTCCCCGAACCCCTCGATTAGATTCCAGTCTGTAACTCACTCCCGGGTATCTGCTTTTCTATATATAAACACCCCGAACTCCTCGATTAGATTCCAGCCTGTAACTCGCCCCCAGGTATCTGTTATTCTATATATAAACCACACCGAACCCCTCGATTAGATTCCAGTCTGTAACTCACTCCCGGGTATCTGTTATTCTATATAGAAACCATCCCGAACCCCTCGATAATGTTCCAGTCCGTAATTCACCCCCGGGTACCAGTTTGTCTATGTACAAACCCCCCGAACCCCTCCATTAGATTCCAGTCGGTAACTCACACCCGGGTATCTGTTATTCTACATATAAACCCCCTGAACCCCTCGATTAGATTCCAGTCTGTAACTCACTCCTGAGTATCTGTTATTCTACATATAAACCCCCTGAACCCCTCGATTAGATTCCAGTCTGTAACTCACTCCTGAGTATCTGTTATTCTATATATAAAGCACCCCCGAACCCCTCTATTAGATTTCTGTCTGTAACTCACTCCCTGGTATCTGTTATTCTATATATAAACCACCCTGAACCCCTCGATTAGATTCCAGTCTGTAACTCACTCCCTGGTATCTCTTATTCTATATTTAAACCACCCGAACCCCTCGATTAGATTCCAGTCTGTAACTCACTCCCGGGTATCTGTTATTCTATACATAAACCCCACCGAACCCCTCGTTAGATTCCAGTCTGTAACTCACTCCTGGGAATCTGTTATTCTATATATAAACCACCCGAAACCCTCGATTAGATTCCAGTCTGTAACTCACTCCTGGGTATCTGTTATTCTGTATATAAACCCCACCGAACCCCTGGATTAGATTCCAGTCTGTAACTCACTCCCGGGTATCTGTTATTCTATATATAAACCCCCCGAACCCCTCGATTAGATTCCCGTCTGTAACTCACTCCCGGGTATCTGTTATTCTATATATAAACCCCCCGAACCCCTCAATTAGATTCCCGTCTGTAACTCACTCCTGGGTATCTGTTATTCTATATATAAAGCACCCCCTGAACCCCTCGATTAGATTCCAGTCAGTAACTCACTCCCGGGTATCTGTTACTCTATATAGAAACCATCCCGAACCCCTCGATAATGTTCCAGTCCGTTAGTCACCCCCCGGTACCAGTTTTTCTATTTACAAACCCCCTGAACCCCTCCATTAGATTCCAGTCTGTAACTCACTCCCAGGTATCTGTTATTCTACATATAAACCCCCTGAACCCCTCGATCAGATTCCAGTCAAGAACTCACTCCTGGGTATCTGTTATTCTACATATAAACCCCCTGAACCCCTCGATCAGATCCCAGTCTATAACTCACTCCTGGGTATCTGCTTTTCTATATATAAACTCCTCGAACTCCTCGATTAGATTCCAGTCTGTAACTCACCCCCGGGTATCGGTTATTCTATATATAAACTCCCCGAACTCCTTGATTAGATTCCAGCCTGTAACTCACCCCCGGGTATTGCTTATTCTATATATAAACCCCTCGATTAGATTCCTGTCTGTAGCTCACTCCCAAGTTTCTGTTATTCTATATATAAACCCACCGAACCCCTCGATTAGATTCCACTCTGTAACTCACTCCTGGGTATATGTTATTCTCTATATAAACTCCCCGAACCCCTCGATTAGTTTCCAGTCTGTAACTCACTCCCGGGTATCTGCTTTTCTATATATAAGCTCCCCGAACCCCTCGATTAGATTCCAGTCTGGAACTCACTCCCGGGTATCTGCTTTTCTCTATATAAACACCCCGAACTCCTCGATAAGATTCCAGCCTGTAACTCGCCCCCAGGTATCTGTTATTCTATATATAAACCACACCGAACCCCTCGATTAGATTCCAGTCTGTAACTCACTCCCGGGTATCTGTTACTCTATATAGAAACCATCCCGAACCCCTCGATAATGTTCCAGTCCGTAATTCACCCCCGGGTAACAGTTTTTCTATATACAAACCCCCCGAACCCCTCCATTAGATTCCAGTCGGTAACTCACTCCCGGGTATCTGTTATTCTACATATAAACCCCCTGAACCCCTCGATTAGATTCCAGTCTGTAACTCACTCCTGAGTATCTGTTATTCTATATCTAAAGCACCCCCGAACCCCTCTATTAGATTTCTGTCTGTAACTCACTCCCTGGTATCTGTTATTCTATATATAAACCACCCTGAACCCCTCGATTAGATTCCAGTCTGTAACTCACTCCCTGGTATCTCTTATTCTATATTTAAACCACCCGAACCCCTCGATTAGATTCCAGTCTGTAACTCACTCCCGGGTATCTGTTATTCTATATATAAACCCCCCGAACCCCTCGATTAGATTCCCGTCTGTAACTCACTCCCGGGTATCTGTTATTCTATATATAAACCCCCCGAACCCCTCGATTAGATTCCCGTCTGTAACTCACTCCTGGGTATCTGTTATTCTATATATAAAGCACCCCCTGAACCCCTCGATTAGATTCCAGTCAGTAACTCACTCCCGGGTATCTGTTATTCTATATAGAAACCATCCCGAACCCCTCGATAATGTTCCACTCCGTAATTCACCCCCGGGTACCAGTTTTTCTATATACAAACCCCCCGAACCCCTCCATTAGATTCCAGTCGGTAACTCACTCCCTGGTATCTGTTATTCTATATATAAACCACCCTGAACCCCTCGATTAGATTCCAGTCTGTAACTCACTCCCTGGTATCTCTTATTCTATATTTCAACCACCCGAACCCCTCGATTAGATTCCAGTCTGTAACTCACTCCCGGGTATCTGTTATTCTATATATAAACCCCCCGAACCCCTCGATTAGATTCCCGTCTGTAACTCACTCCCGGGTATCTGTTATTCTATATATAAACCCCCCGAACCCCTCGATTAGATTCCCGTCTGTAACTCACTCCTGGGTATCTGTTATTCTATATATAAAGCACCCCCTGAACCCCTCGATTAGATTCCAGTCAGTAACTCACTCCCGGGTATCTGTTACTCTATATAGAAACCATCCCGAACCCCTCGATAATGTTCCAGTCCGTTAGTCACCCCCGGGTACCAGTTTTTCTATTTTCAAACCCCCTGAACCCCTCCATTAGATTCCAGTCTGTAACTCACTCCCAGGTATCTGTTATTCTACATATAAACCCCCTGAACCCCTCGATCAGATCCCAGTCTATAACTCACTCCTGGGTATCTGCTTTTCTATATATAAACTCCTCGAACTCCTCGATTAGATTCCAGTCTGTAACTCACCCCCGGGTATCGGTTATTCTATATATAAACTCCCCGAACTCCTTGATTAGATTCCAGCCTGTAACTCACCCCCGGGTATCTGTTATTCTATATATAAACCACACCGAACCCCTCGATTAGATTCCAGTCTGCAACTCACTCCCTGGTATCTCTTATTCTATATTTAAACCACCCGAACCCCTCGATTAGATTCCAGTCTGTAACTCACTCCCGGATATCTGTTATTCTATACATAAACCCCACCGAACCCCTCGTTAGATTCCAGTCTGTAACTCACTCCTGGGAATCTGTTATTCTATATATAAACCACCCGAACCCCTCGATTAGATTCCAGTCTGTAACTCACTCCTGGGTATCTGTTATTCTGTATATAAACCCCACCGAACCCCTAGATTAGATTCCAGTCTGTAACTCACTCCCGGGTATCTGTTATTCTATATATAAACCCCCCGAACCCCTCGATTAGATTCCCGTCTGTAACTCACTCCCGGGTATCTGTTATTCTATATATAAACCCCCCGAACCCCTCAATTAGATTCCCGTCTGTAACTCACTCCTGGGTATCTGTTATTCTATATATAAAGCATCCCCTGAACCCCTCGATTAGATTCCAGTCAGTAACTCACTCCCGGGTATCTGTTACTCTATATAGAAACCAATACGAACCCCTCGATAATGTTCCAGTCCGTTAGTCACCCCCGGGTACCAGTTTTTCTATTTACAAACCCCCTGAACCCCTCCACTAGATTCCAGTCTGTAACTCACTCCCAGGTATCTGTTATTCGACATATAAACCCCCTGTACCCCTCGATTAGATTCCAGCCTGTAACTCACTCTCGGGTATCTGCTTTTCTATATATAAACTCCTCGAACTCCTCGATTAGATTCCAGTCTGTAACTCACCCCCGGGTATCGGTTATTCTATATATAAACTCCCTGAACTCCTTGATTAGATTCCAGCCTGTAACTCACCCCCGGGTATTGCTTATTCTATATATAAACCCCTCGATTAGATTCCTGTCTGCAGCTCACTCCCAAGTTTCTGTTATTCTATATATAAACTCCCCGAACCCCTCGATTAGTTTCCAGTCTGTAACTCACACCCGGGTATCTGCTTTTCTATATATAAGCTCCCCGAACCCCTCGATTAGATTCCAGTCTGTAACTCACTCCCGGGTATCTGCTTTTCTATATATAAACACCCCGAACTCCTCGATTAGATTCCAGCCTGTAACTCGCCCCCAGGTATCTGTTATTCTATATATAAACCACACCGAACCCCTCGATTAGATTCCAGTCTGTAACTCACTCCCGGGTATCTGTTATTCTATATAGAAACCATCCCGAACCCCTCGATAATGTTCCAGTCCGTAATTCACCCCCGGGTACCAGTTTGTCTATGTACAAACCCCCCGAACCCCTCCATTAGATTCCAGTCGGTAACTCACACCCGGGTATCTGTTATTCTACATATAAACCCCCTGAACCCCTCGATTAGATTCCAGTCTGTAACTCACTCCTGAGTATCTGTTATTCTACATATAAACCCCCTGAACCCCTCGATTAGATTCCAGTCTGTAACTCACTCCTGAGTATCTGTTATTCTATATATAAAGCACCCCCGAACCCCTCTATTAGATTTCTGTCTGTAACTCACTCCCTGGTATCTGTTATTCTATATATAAACCACCCGAACCCCTCGATTAGATTCCAGTCTGTAACTCACTCCCTGGTATCTGTTATTCTAGAGATGAACCACCCGAACCCCTCGATTAGATTCCAGTCTGTAACTCACTCCCGGGTATCTGTTATTCTATATATAAAGCACCCCCGAACCCCTCTATTTGATTCCAATCTGTAACTCACTCCTGGGTATCTGTTATTCTATATATAAACCACCCGAACCCCTCGATTAGATTCCAGTCTGTAACTCACTCCTGGGTATCTGTTATTCTGTATATAAACCCCACCGAACCCCTAGATTAGATTCCAGTCTGTAACTCACTCCCAGGTATCTGTTATTCTATATATAAACCCCCCGAACCCCTCGATTAGATTCCAGTCTGTAACTCACTCCCTGGTATCTGTTATTCTATATATAAACCACCCGAACCCCTCGATTAGATTCCAGTCTGTAACTCACTCCCGGGTATCTGTTATTCTATACAGAAACCCCACCGAACCCCTCGATTAGATTCCAGTCTGTAACTCACTCCTGGGAATCTGTTATTCTATATATAAACCACCCGAACCCCTCGATTAGATTCCAGTCTGTAACTCACCCCCGGGTATCGGTTATTCTATATATAAACCCCCCGAACCCCTCGATTAGATTCCCGTCTGTAACTCACTCCCGGATATCTGTTATTCTATATATAAACCCCCCGAACCCCTCGATTAGATTCCCGTCTGTAACTCACTCCTGGGTATCTGTTATTCTATATATAAAGCACCCCGAACCCCTCGATTAGATTCCAATCTGTAACACACTCCCGGGTATCTCTTATTCTATATATAAACCCCACCGAACCCCTCGATTAGATTGCAGTCTGCAACTCAGTCCTGGGAATCTGTTATTCTGTATATAAACCCCACTGAACCCCGAGATTAGATTCCAGTCTGTAACTCAATCCCTGGTATCTGTTGTTATATTTGTAAACCCCCCGAACGCTCGATTAGATTCCAGTCAGTAACTCACTCCTGGGTATCTGTTATTCTATATATAAAGCACCCCCGAACCCCTTGATTAGATTCCAGTCTGTAACTCACTCCTGGGTATCCGTTATTCTATATATAAACCCCCCGAACCCCTCGATTTGATTCCAGTCTGTAACTCACTCCCGGGTATCTGTTATTCTATATATAAACCCCCCAAACTCCTCCATTAGATTCCAGTCTGTAACTCACTCCTGGGTATCTGTTATTCTATATATAAACCCCCGAACCCCTCGATTAGATTCCAGTCTGTAACTCACTCCCGGGTATCTGTTATTCTAAATGTAAACCCCCCGAACCGCTCGATTAGATTCCAGTCTGTAACTCACTCCTGGGTATCTGTTATTCTATATATAAACCCCCGAACCCCTCGATTAGATTCCAGTCTGTAACTCACTCCCGGGTATCTGTTATTCTAAATGTAAACCCCCCGAACCCCTCGATTAGATTCCAGACTGTAACACACTCCCAAGTTTTGTTATTCTATATATAAACCCACCGAATCCCTCAATTAGATTCCACTCTGTAACTCACTCCTGGGTTTATGTTATTCTCTATATAAACTCCCCGAACCCCTCGACTAGATTCCAGTCTGTAATTCACTCCCGGGTATCTGCTTTTCTATATATAAACTCCCCGAACCCCTCGATTAGATTCCAGTCTGTAACTCACTCCCGGGTATCTGTTATTCTATATATAAAGCACCCCCGAACCCCTCTATTTGATTCCAATCTGTAACTCACTCCTGGGTATCTGTTATTCTATATATAAAGCACCCCCGAACTCCTGGATTAGATTCCAGTCTGCAACTCACTCCCTGGTATCTGTTATTCTATATATAAACCCCCCAAACTCCTCCATTAGATTCCAGTCTGTAACTCACTCCCTGGTATCTGTTATTCTATATATAAACCACCTGAACCCCTCGATTAGATTCCAGTCTGTAACTCACTCCCGGGTATCTGTTATTCTATATATAAACCACCCGAACCCCTCGATTAGATTCCAGTCTGTAACTCACTCCCTGGTATCTGTTATTCTATATATAAACCCCCCAAACTCCTCCATTAGATTCCAGTCTGTAACTCACTCCCTGGTATCTGTTATTCTATATATAAACCACCTGAACCCCTCGATTAGATTCCAGTCTGTAACTCACTCCCGGGTATCTGTTATTCTATATATAAACCACCCGAACCCCTCGATTAGATTCCAGTCTGTAACTCACTCCCGGGTATCTGCTTTTCTATATATAAACCACACCGAACCCCTCGATTAGATTCCAGCCTGTAACTCGCCCCCAGGTATCTGTTATTCTATATATAAACCACACCGAACCCCTCGATTAGATTCCAGCCTGTAACTCGCCCCCAGGTATCTGTTATTCTATATATAAACCACACCGAACCCCTCGATTAGATTCCAGTCTGTAACTCACTCCCGGGTATCTGTTATTCTATATATAAACCACACCGAACCCCTCGATTAGATTCCAGTCTGTAACTCACTCCCGGGTATCTGCTTTTCTATATATAAACACCCCGAACTCCTCGATTAGATTCCAGCCTGTAACTCGCCCCCAGGTATCTGTTATTCTATATATAAACCACACCGAACCCCTCGATTAGATTCCAGTCTGTAACTCACTCCCGGGTATCTGTTATTCTATATATAAACTCCTCGAACTCCTCGATTAGATTCCAGTCTGTAACTCACCCCCGGGTATCGGTTATTCTATATATAAACTATAGGGCATTTAAGTGGTCATTGGATAGACATATGGATGTAAATGGAATAGTGTAGGTCAGATGATCGGCGCAACATCGAGGGCCGAAGGGCCTGTACTGCGCTGTAATATTCTAATTCTAATTCTAATTCTAACTCCCCGAACTCCTTGATTAGATTCCAGCCTGTAACTCAGTCCCGGGTATCTGTTATTCTATATATAAACCACACCGAACCCCTCGATTAGATTCCAGTCTGTAACTCACTCCCGGGTATCTGTTATTCTATATATAACACCCCGAACCCCTCGATTAGATTCCAGTCTGTAACTCACTCCCGGGTATCTGTTATTCTATCTATAAACCACACCGAACCCCTCGATTAGATTCCAGTCTGTAACTCACTCCCGGGTATCTGTTATTCTATATATAAACCACACCGAACCCCTCGATTAGATTCCAGTCTGTAACTCACTCTCGGGTATCTGCTTTTCTATATATAAACTCCTGAACCCCTCGATTAGATTCCAGTCTGTAACTCACTCCCGGGTATCTGCTTTTCGATATATAAACTCCTCGAACCCCTCGATTAGATTCCAGCCTGTAACTCGCCCCCAGGTATCTGTTATTCTATATATAAACCACACCGAACCCCTCGATTAGATTCCAGTCTGTAACTCACTCCCGGGTATCTGTTATTCTATATATAAACCCCCCCGAACCCCTCGATTAGATTCCAGTCTGTAACTCACTCCCGGGTATCTGTTATTCTATATATAAACCACACCGAACCCCTCGATTAGATTCCAGTCTGTAACTCACTCCCGGGTATCTGTTATTCTATATATAAACCCCCCCGAACCCCTCGATTAGATTCCAGTCTGTAACTCACTCCCGGGTATCTGTTATTCTATATATAAACCACACCGAACCCCTCGATTAGATTCCAGTCTGTAACTCACTCTCGGGTATCTGCTTTTTTATATATAAACTCCTGAACCCCTCGATTAGATTCCAGTCTGTAACTCACTCCCGGGTATCTGCTTTTCGATATATAAACTCCTCGAACCCCTCGATTAGATTCCAGCCTGTAACTCGCCCCCAGGTATCTGTTATTCTATATATAAACCACACCGAACCCCTCGATTAGATTCCAGCCTGTAACTCACTCCCAGGTATCTGTTATTCTATATATAAACCACACCGAACCCCTCGATTAGATTCCAGTCTGTAACTCACTCCCGGGTATCTGCTTTTCTATATATAAACACCCCGAACTCCTCGATTAGATTCCAGCCTGTAACTCGCCCCCAGGTATCTGTTATTCTATATACAAACCCCCCGAACCCCTCCATTAGATTTCAGTCGGTAACTCACTCCCGGGTATCTGTTATTCTACATATAAACCCCCTGAACCCCTCGATTAGATTCTAGTCTGTAACTCACTCCTGAGTATCTGTTATTCTATATATCAAGCACCCCCGAACCCCTCGATTTGATTCCAATCTGTAACTCACTCCCGGGTATCTGTTATTCTACATATCAACCCCACCGACCTGCTCGATTAGATTCCAGTCTGCAACTCACTCCTGGGTATCTGTTATTCTGTATATAAACCCCACTGAACCCCTAGATTAGATTCCAGTCTGTAACTCACCCCCGGGTATCAGTTAATCGATATATAAACACCCCCGAACCCCTCAAATAGATTTGAGTCTGTAACTCACTCCCGGGTATCTGTTATTCTACATATAAACCCCCCGAACCCCTCGATTAGATTCCAGTCTGTAACTCACTCCCGGGTTTCTTTTATTCTATATATAAACCCCCCTGAACCCCTCGATTAGACTTCAGTCTGTAACTCACTCCCGGGTATCTGTTATTCTATATATAAACCCCCCGAACCCCTCGATTAGATTCCAGTCTGTAACTCACCCCCGGGTATATGTTATTCTATATATAAACCACCCGAACCCCTCGATTAGACGTCAGTCTGTAACTCACTCCCGGGTATCTGTTATTCGATATATAAACCACCCGAACCCCTCGATTCGATTCCAGTCTGTAACTCACTCCCGGGTTTCTTTTATTCTATACATAAACCCCCCCGAACCCCTCGATTAGACTTCAGTCTGTATCTCACTCCTGGGTATCTGTTATTCAATATATAAACCCCCCGAACCCCTCGATTAGATTCCAGTCTGTAATTCACTCCCGGGTATCAGTTATTCTATATATAAGCCCCCCGAACCCCTCGATTAGATTCCAGTCTGTAACTCACTCCCGGGTATCTGTTATTCTATATATAAACCTACCGAACCCCTCGATTAGACTTCAGTCTGTATCTCACTCCCGGGTATCTGTTATTCTATATATAAACCTACCGAACCCCTCGATTAGATTCCAGTCTGTAACTCACTCCCGGGTGTCTGTTATTCTATATATAAACCCCCCGAACCCCTCGATTAGATTCCAGTCTGTAACTCACTCCCGGGTATCTGTTATTCTATATATAAACCCCCCGAACCCCTCGATTAAATTCCAGTCTGTATCTCACTCCCGGGTATCTGTTATTCTATATATAAACCTACCGAACCCCTCTATTAGATTCCAGTCTGTAACTCACTCCTGGGTATCTGTTATTCTATATATAAACCCCCCGATTAGATTCCAGTCTGTAACTCACTCCCGGGTATCTGTTATTCTATATATAAACCCCCCGAACCCCTCGATTAGATTCCAGTCTGTAACTCACTCCCGGGTATCTGTTTTTCTATATATAAACCACCCGAACCCCTCGATTAGATTCCAGTCTGTAACTCACTCCCGGGTATCTGTCATTCTATATATAAACCCTCCGAACCCCTCGATTAGATTCCAGTCTGTAACTCACTCCCGGGTATCTGTTATTCTACATATAAACCACCCGAACCCCTCGTTTGGATTCCCGTCTGTAACTCACTCCCGGGTATCTGTTATTCTATTCTAAACCCCCCGAACCCCTCGATTAGATTCCAGTCTGTAACTCACTCCCGGGTATCTGTTATTCTATATATAAACCCCCCGAACCCCTCGATTAGATTTCAGTCTGTAACTCACTCCCAGGTATCTGTTATTCTATATATAAACCACCCGAACCCCTCGATTAGATTCCAGTCTGTAACTCACTCCCGGGTATCTGTTATTCTTTATATAAACACCCCGAACCCCTCGATTAGATTCCAGTCTGTCACTCACTCCCGGGTATCTGTTATTCTATCTATAAACCACCCGAACCCCTCGATTAGATTCCAGTCTGTAACTCACTCCCGGGTATCTGTTATTCTTTATATAAACACCCCGAACCCCTCGATTAGACTTCAGTCTGTAACTCACCCCCGGGTGTCTGTTATTCTATCTATAAACCACCCGAACCCCTCGATTAGTCTCCAGTCTAATGATTTAACAGTTGCTTTGTAAGTGTATGCCTCTGGGTGGCAGTGACGCACTCTGCATTCAGGTTGGGTGACCGTATTTTGCCAACTGAATCTGGGGTCCCACAGCCCGACAAGCACCCCTCACACCATCCGAGGCTGCAGACTGGGCTCTGTTCCGGGTCCTGGGATGTCCCGACTACAGGCGTCTCCCGTTAATTTGTTTACCAGCGCCTCTCCCCGTTGCTCACTTTGGCTCTGGGGTCGTTCTGAATTGATATGAACTCCCGCGGTGGTGAATAATTCGGATATTCGCTCAGGGACGAGTTTCGGATGAGGCGGAGGATGGGTCAGTGACTGACGGCAGTGGACACCATGACTGAGCAGGGGCATTCCCTGGAAAATGGGGAGGGAGGGGGTCACCTGACTTTAGCCACCCGAGAAGCAGTTCCTTGATGACTGAGACTGACTGTCAATCGCAGGGTTTGTTTATTCCTCACCTTCTGGCTTCTGGGCGTGCTCGAACGGAGGTAAACACACACACACACACACACACATCACCGCCTTTCCAATACTTACACTCCACTCGATATTTCTCCATCTCCTGGACCTCTGCAACAGACTCACGGAGGTCGCTGGCAAACCTGGTGCGGTCCTGCACGCTGGGTGCGTTGAAGATAATCAGGATCTTCTTCTCCGCGCTGGGGATGGACGAGGCCAGCTTGATGCCGTGGGAGTAATCTGGGTAAGGAGAGAGAGAGAGAGAGAGAAGTTGTTAGAGGACTGCAGGACTAGGAAGGGGGAAGCGGATGCGGTTGATGGTAACAATGCCGCAGTGCGGGGTGAAACTGGATGGGCTGGCGTAGGACTCGGGGTCACGGCCATGGTGACGCCCTGACGGAGGTAAATATGGCCCACAAAACCCTCGACCTACAACAAATATGGCCATCCTCATCCCACGCCAAACAAGGCCACCTTCACCCAACAACAAACATGGTCACCCTCGACTAACAACAAACACGGTCACCCTCGCCGCAAAACAAACGTGGCCACTCTCACCACACAACAAATGTGGCCACCTTCACCCAACAACAAACGTGGCCACCCTCGCCCCATAACAACCATGGCCATGCTCGACCAACAACAAACATAGCCACCCTCGACCAACAACAAACGTGGCCACCATCTCCCCATAACAAATGTGGCCACCCATTCCCCACAACAAACATGGCCATCTTCACCCAACAATAAACATGGCCACCCTCTCCCCACAACAAATCTGGCCACCCTCTCCCCACAACAAATCTGGCCACCTTCACCCAACAACAAACCCGGTCATCTTCGACCAACAACAAACGTGGCCACCGTGGACCAACACAAACGTGGCCAACCTCGCCCCACAACAAACATGGCCACCCTTGACCAACAACAAACATGGCCGCACTCACCCAACAACAAACGTGACCAGCCGCGCCCAAAAACAAACATGACAACCCTTGCCCAACAACAAACGTCACCACCCTCGCCCAACAACAAACGTGGCCACCCTTGCCCAACAACAAACGTGGCCACCCTCTCCCCACAACAAATGGGCCATCCTCTCCCCACAACAAACATGGCCACCCACGTCCCACAACAAACATGGCCACCCTCTCCTCACAACAAATGTGGTTACCCTCGCCCAACAACAAACGTGGCCACCCTTGCCCAACAACAAACATGTCCACCTTCACCCAACAACAAACGTGGCCACCCTCACCCAACAACAATCATGTCCACCTTCGCCCAACAACAAACATGGCCACCATCGGCAAATATCAAACGTGGCCACCTTCACCCAACAACAAACATGGCCACCCTCGCCCCATAACAAACATGGCCACCCCCTGCAAACAACAAACATGACCACCCTCGCCCAACAACAAACGTGTCCACCTTCACCCAACAACAAACGTGTCCACCCTTGCCCAACAACGAACATGTCCACCTTGGCCCAACAAGAAACATTTCCACCTTCACCCAACAACAAACATGGCCACCCTCTCCCCACAACAAACATGGCCACCTTCACCCAACAATAAACATGGCCACCCTCTCCCCATAACAAACATCGCCACCTTCACCCAACAACAAACATGGCCACCCTTGCCCAACAACAAACATGGCCACCTTCACCCAACAACAAACATGGCCACCCTTGCCCAACAAACATGGCCACCTTCACCCAATAACAAACATGGCCACCCACTCCCCACAACAAATGTGGCCACCTTTGCCCAACAACAAACATGGCCACCTTCAACCATAAACAAATGTGGCCACCCTCGCCCAACATCAAACATGACCACCCTCGCCCAACAGCAAACCTGGCCACCCTCACCAACAACAAACATGGCCACCTTCGCTCAACAACAAACATGGCCACCCTTGCCCAACAACAAACATGGCAACCTTCACCCAACAACAAACATGTCCACACTCGCCTAACAACAAACATGGCCACCTTCACCCAACAACAAATGTGACCAGCTGCACCCAAAAACAAACATGACAACCTTTGCCCAACAACATACGTGACCACGCTCGCCCAACAAATATGACCACCCTCGCCCAACAACAAACGTGACCACCCTCGCCCAACAACAAATATGAGCACCCTCGCCCAACAAGGAACGTGACCACCCTCGCCCAACAATAAATATGACCACCCTCGCCCAACAACAAACGTGGCCACCTTCGACCCACAACAAACGTGGCCACCTTCACCCAACAACAAACATGGCCACACTCTCCCCACAACAAATCTGGCCACCTTCACCCAACAACAAACCTGGTCACCTTAGACCAACAACAAACGTGACCAGCCGCACCCAAAAACAAACATGACAACCCTTGCCCAACAACAAACGTCACCACCCTCACCCAACAACAAACGTGGCCACCCTCGCCCAACAACAAACGTGGCCACCCTTGCTCAACAACAAACATGTCCACCTTCACCCAAAAACAAACATGGCCACCCTCTCCCCACAACAAATGTGGCCACCCTCTCCCCACAACAAACATGGCCACCCTCGCCCCACAACAAACACGGCCACCCTCTCCCCACAACAAATGTGGTTACCCTCGCCCAACAACAAACGTGACCACCCTCGCCCAACAACAAACAAATCCACATTCACCCAACAACAAACGTGGCCACCCGTGCCCAACAACAAACATGTCCACATTCACCCAACAACAAACGTGGCCACCCTCATCCAACAATAAACATGTCCACCTTCACCCAACAACAAACATGGCCACCATCGCCAAACATCAAACGTGGCCACCTTCACCCAACAACAAACATGGCCACCCTCGCCCCAGAACAAACATTGCCACCTTCACCCAACAACAAACGTGGCCACCCTCTCCCCACAACAAACATGTCCACCTTCACCCAACAACAAATGTGGCCACACTCGCCCAACAAGAAACATTTCCACCTTCACCCAACAACAAACATGGCCATCCTCTCCCCACAGCAAATGTGGCCACCCACGCCCAACAACAAACATGGCCATCCTCTCCCCAGAACAAACATGTCTACCTTCGCCCAACAACAAACATGGCCACCTTCACCCAACAACAAACATGGCCATCCTCTCCCCACAACAAACAAGACCACCCTTGCCCAACAACAAAGATGGCCACCCTCGCCCAACAACAAACATGGCCACCCTCTCCCACAACAAACATGGCCACCTTCACCCAACAAACATGGCCACCTTCGCCCAACAACAAACGTGGCCACCTTCGCCCCACAACAAACGTGGCCACCTTCGCCCAACAACAAACACGGCCACATTTACACAACAACAAACATGGCCACCCTCTCCCACAACAAACATGTCCACCTTCGCCCAACAACAAACACGGCCACATTTACACAACAACAAACATGGCCACCCTTGCACAACAACAAACAAGACCACCTTCACCCAACAAGAAACATGGCCACCCTAGCCCAACAACAAACATGGCCACCCTCTCCCACAACAAACATGGCCACCTTCACCCAACAAACATGTCCACCTTCACCCAGCAACAAACATGTCCACCTACGCCCAACAACAAACGAGGCCACCTTCGCCCCACAACAAACGTGGCCACCGTCGCCCCACAACAAACATGTCCACCTTCGCCCAACAACAAACACGGCCACCTTCACCCAACAACAAACATGGCCACCCTATTCCCACAACAAACATGGCCACCTTCACTCAACAACAAACATGGCCACCTTCTCCCCACAACAAAAGTGGCCACCCTCGCCCAACAACAAACATGTCCACCTTCGCCCAACAACAAACACGGCCACCTTCACCCAACAACAAACATGGCCACCCTATTCCCACAACAAACATGGCCACCTTCAACCAACAACAAACATGGCCACCTTCTCCCCACAACAAAAGTGGCCACCCTCGCCCAACAACAAACATGTCGACTTTCATCCAACAACAAACATGTCCACCTTCACCCAGCAACAAACATGTCCACCTACACCCAACAACAAACATGGCCACCCTCACCCCACAAAAAACATGGCCACCTTCACCCAACAACAAACATGGCCACCCTCTCCCCACAACAAACATGGCCATCTTCACCCAACAACAAACATGGCCACCCTCTCCCCACAACAAACATCGACACCTTCACCCAACAACAAACATGGCCACCCTTGCCCAACAACAAACATGGCCACCTTCATCCAACAACAAACATGGCCACCCTTGCCCAAACAACATGGCCACCTTCACCCAATAACAAACATGGCCACCCTCTCCCCACAACAAACATGGCCACCCACTCCCCACATCAAATGTGGCCACCTTTGCCAACAACAAACATGTCCACCTTCATCCAACAACAAACATGGCCACCTTCAACCATAAACAAATGTGACCACCCTCGCCCAACATCAAACATGACCACCCTCGCCCAACAACAAAGCTGGCGACCCTCACCAACAACAAACATGGCCACCTTCGCTCAACAAACATGGCCACCCTTGCTCAACAACAAACATGGCCACCTTCACCCAATAACAAACATGGTCACCCGCGCCCAACAACAAACATGTCCACACTCGCCCAACAACCAACGTGACCACGCTCGCCCAACAACAAATAAGACCACCCTCGCCCAACAACAAACGTGACCACCCTCGCCCAACAAACATGACCACCCTCGCCCAACAAAAGTGGCCATCTTCACCCAACAACAAACATGGCCACTTTCGCCCCACAACAAACGTGGCCACCATCGACCAACAACAAACATGGCCACCCTCGCCCCACAACAAACATTGCCACCTTCACCCAACAAAAAACATTGTCACCCTTTCCCTACAACAAATGTGGCTACCCTCGCCCAACAACAAACATGGCCACACTATTCCCACAACAAACATGGCCACCTTCACCCAACAACAAACATGGCCACCTTCTCCCCACAACAAAAGTGGCCACCCTCGCCCAACAACAAACATGTCGACTTTCATCCAACAACAAACATGTCCACCTTCACCCAGCAACAAACATGTCCACCTACACCCAACAACAAACATGGCCACCCTCACCCCACAAAAAACATGGCCACCTTCACCCAACAACAAACATGGCCACCCTCTCCCCACAACAAACATGGCCATCTTCACCCAACAACAAACATGGCCACCCTCTCCCCACAACAAACATCGACACCTTCACCCAACAACAAACATGGCCACCCTTGCCCAACAACAAACATGGCCACCCTCTCCCCACAACAAACATCGACACCTTCACCCAACAACAAACATGGCCACCCTTGCCCAACAACAAACATGGCCACCTTCATCCAACAACAAACATGGCCACCCTTGCCCAAACAACATGGCCACCTTCACCCAATAACAAACATGGCCACCCTCTCCCCACAACAAACATGGCCACCCACTCCCCACATCAAATGTGGCCACCTTTGCCAACAACAAACATGTCCACCTTCATCCAACAACAAACATGGCCACCTTCAACCATAAACAAATGTGACCACCCTCGCCCAACATCAAACATGACCACCCTCGCCCAACAACAATCATGACCACCCTCGCCCAACAACAAACATGGCTACCCTTTCCCAACAACAATCATGTCCACATTCACCCAACAGCAAACATGGCCACCTTCACCCAACAACAATCATGCCCATATTCACCCAACAACAAACATGTCCACCTTCGCCCAAAAACAAACATGACCACCCTCGCCCAACAACAAACATGTCCACCTTCGCCCAACAACAAACATGACCACCCTCGCCCAACAACAAACATGTCCACCTTCACCCGACGACAAACATGACCACCTTCATCCAACAACAAACAATGACGACCCTTGCCCAACAACAAGCATGACCACCCTCGCCAGCAACAAACGTGACCACCTTCGCCCAACAACAAACAATGACCACCCTCGACCAACAACAAACATGACCACCCACGACCAACAACAAATAATGACCACCCTCGACCAACAACAAACATGTCCACCCTCGCCCAACAACAAAGGAGACCTCCCTCGTCCAACAACAAACAATGACCACTCTCGTCCAACAACAAACGTGACCACGCTCGCCCAACAAACATATGCACCCTCGCCCAACAACAAACATGACCACCCTCGCCCAACAACAAACATGTCCACCCTCGCCCAACAACAAATGTGACCACCTTCACCGGACAACAAATGTGACCACCCTCGCCCAACAAACTTGACAACCCTCGCCCAACAAAAAACATATCCACCTTCACCCAACAACAAACATGACCACCCTCGCCCAACAACAAATGTGACCACCCTCGCCCAACAATCATGACCACCCTCGCCCAACAAACATGGCCACCCTTGCCCAACAACAATCATGTCCACATTCACCCAACAACAAACATGTCCACCTTCGCCCAAAAACAAACATGACCACCCTCGCCCAACAACAAACATGTCCACCTTCGCCCAACAACAAACATGACCACCCTCGTCCAACAACAAACATGTCCACCTTCACCAGACGACAAACATGACCACCTTCATCCAACAACAAACAATGACGACCCTTGCCCAACAACAAGCATGACCACCCTCGCCAGCAACAAACGTGACCACCTTCGCCCAACAACAAACAATGACCACCCTCGACCAACAACAAACATGACCACCCACGACCAACAACAAATAATGACCACCCTCGCCCAACAACAAAGGAGACCTCCCTCGTCCAACAACAAACAATGACCACTCTCGTCCAACAACAAACGTGACCACGCTCGCCCAACAAACATATCCACTCTCGCCCAACAACAAACATGGCCACCCTCGCCCAACAACAAACGTGACCACCTTCACCGGACAACAAATGTGACCAACCTCACCGAACCACAAACGGGACCACCTTCACCCAACAACAAATGTGACCACCCTCGGCCAGCAACAAACATGTCCACCCTCGCCCAAGAACAAACGTGACCACCTTCACCCAACAACGAATGTGACCACCCTCACCCAACAACAAACATGTCCACCCTCGCCCAACAACAAACATGGCCACCCTCGCCCAACAACAAACGTGACCACCTTCACCGGACAACAAATGTGACCAACCTCACCGAACCACAAACGGGACCACCTTCACCCAACAACAAACATGGCCACCCTCGCCCAACAACAAACGTGACCACCTTCACCGGACAACAAACGTGACCAACTTCACCCAACAACGAATGTGACCACCCTCGCCCAACAAACGTGACCACCCTCGCCCAACAACAAATGTGACCACCCTCGCCCAACAAACGTGGCCACCTTCACCCAACAGCAAACGTGGCCACCCTTGCCCAACAACAAATGTGACCACCCTCGCCCAACAAACATGGCCACCCTCGCCCAACAACAAACATAACCACCCTCGCCCAACAGTGTGACCGCCCTTGCCCAACAACAAACATGACCACCCTCGCCCAACAGCAAACATGGGCACCATCGCCCAACAACAAATGTGATCACTCTCGCCCAAAAACAAATGTGATCACCCTCGCCCAACAAGTGTGACCACCCTCGCCCAACAACAAACAGACCACCCTCGCCCAACAAATGTGACCACCCTCGCCCAACAACAAATGTGACCACCCTCGCCCAACAAGTGTGACCACCCTCGCCCAACAACAAACATGTCCACCCTCGCCCAACAACAAATGTGACCACCCTCGCCCAACAAGTGTGACCACCATCGCCCAACAACAAACATGTCCACCCTCGCCCAACAACAAATGTGACCACCCTCGCCCAACAAGTGTGACCACCCTCGCCCAACAAACTTGACCACCCTCGCCCAACAAAAAACATGTCCACCTTCACCCAACAACAAACATGACCACCCTTGCCCAACAACAAATGTGACCACCCTCGCCCAACAACAATCATGACCACCCTCGCCCAACAACAAACATGGCCACCCTTGCCCAACAACAATCATGTCCACATTCACCCAACAGCAAACATGGCCACCTTCACCCAACAACAATCATGCCCATATTCACCCAACAACAAACATGTCCACCTTCGCCCAAAAACAAACATGACCACCCTCGCCCAACAACAAACATGTCCACCTTCGCCCAACAACAAACATGACCACCCTCGCCCAACAACAAACATGTCCACCTTCACCCGACGACAAACATGACCACCTTCATCCAACAACAAACAATGACGACCCTTGACCAACAACAAGCATGACCACCCTCGCCAGCAACAAACGTGACCACCTTCGCCCAACAACAAACATGACCACCCTCGACCAACAACAAACATGACCACCCTCGCCAGCAACAAACGTGACCACCTTCGCCCAACAACAAACATGACCACCCTCGACCAACAACATATAATGACCACCCTCGCCCAACAACAAACATGTCCACCCTCGCCCAACAACAAAGGAGACCTCCCTCGTCCAACAACAAACAATGACCACTCTCGTCCAACAACAAACGTGACCACGCTCGCCCAACAAACATATGCACCCTCGCCCAACAACAAACATGGCCACCCTCGCCCAACAACAAACATGTCCACCCTCGCCCAACAACAAACGTGACCATCTTCACCGGACAACAAATGTGACCACCCTCGCCCAACAAACTTGACCACCCTCGCCCAACAAAAAACATGTCCACCTTCACCCAAATTCAAACATGACCACCCTCGCCCAACAACAAATGTGACCACCCTCGCCCAACAATCATGACCACCCTCGCCCAACAAACATGGCCACCCTTGCCCAACAACAATCATGTCCACATTCACCCAACAGCAAACATGGCCACCTTCACCCAACAACAATCATGCTCATATTCACCCAACAATAAACATGTCCACCTTCGCCCAAAAACAAACATGACCACCCTCGCCCAACAACAAACATGTCCACCTTCGCCCAACAACAAACATGACCACCCTCGTCCAACAACAAACATGTCCACCTTCACCAGACGACAAACATGACCACCTTCATCCAACAACAAACAATGACGACCCTTGCCCAACAACAAGCATGACCACCCTCGCCAGCAACAAACGTGACCACCTTCGCCCAACAACAAACAATGACCACCCTCGACCAACAACAAACATGACCACCCACGACCAACAACAAATAATGACCACCCTCGACCAACAACAAACATGTCCACCCTCGCCCAACAACAAAGGAGACCTCCCTCGTCCAACAACAAACAATGACCACTCTCGCCCAACAACAAACGTGACCACGCTCGCCCAACAAACATATCCACCCTCGACCAACAACAAACATGGCCACCCTCGCCCAACAAACATGTCCACCCTCACCCAACAACAAACGTGACCACCTTCACCGGACAACAAATGTGACCAACCTCACCCAACCACAAACGGGACCACCTTCACCCAACAACAAATGTGACCACCCTCGCCCAGCAACAAACATGACCACCCTCACCCAACAACAAACGGGACCACCTTCACCCAACAACAAATGTGACCACCCTCGCCCAACAACAAACATGTCCACCTTCACCCAACAACAAACGTGACCATCCTCGCCAGCAACAAACGTGACCACCTTCGCCCAACAACAAACAATGACCACCCTCGACCAACAACAAACATGACCACCCTCGACCAACAACAAATAATGACCACCCTCGACCAACAACAAACATGTCCACCCTCGCCCAACAACAAAGGAGACCTCCCTCGTCCAACAACAAACAATGACCACTCTCGTCCAACAACAAACGTGACCACGCTCGCCCAACAAACATATGCACCCTCGCCCAACAACAAACATGACCACCCTCGCCCAACAACAAACATGTCCACCCTCGCCCAACAACAAATGTGACCACCTTCACCGGACAACAAATGTGACCACCCTCGCCCAACAAACTTGACAACCCTCGCCCAACAAAAAACATATCCACCTTCACCCAACAACAAACATGACCACCCTCGCCCAACAACAAATGTGACCACCCTCGCCCAACAATCATGACCACCCTCGCCCAACAAACATGGCCACCCTTGCCCAACAACAATCATGTCCACATTCACCCAACAGCAAACATGCTCATATTCACCCAACAACAAACATGTCCACCTTCGCCCAAAAACAAACATGACCACCCTCGTCCAACAACAAACATGTCCACCTTCACCAGACGACAAACATGACCACCTTCATCCAACAACAAACAATGACGACCCTTGCCCAACAACAAGCATGACCACCCTCGCCAGCAACAAACGTGACCACCTTCGCCCAACAACAAACAATGACCACCCTCGACCAACAACAAACATGACCACCCACGACCAACAACAAATAATGACCACCCTCGCCCAACAACAAAGGAGACCTCCCTCGTCCAACAACAAACAATGACCACTCTCGTCCAACAACAAACGTGACCACGCTCGCCCAACAAACATATCCACTCTCGCCCAACAACAAACATGGCCACCCTCGCCCAACAACAAACGTGACCACCTTCACCGGACAACAAATGTGACCAACCTCACCGAACCACAAACGGGACCACCTTCACCCAACAACAAATGTGACCACCCTCGGCCAGCAACAAACATGTCCACCCTCGCCCAACAACAAACATGGCCACCCTCGCCCAACAACAAACGTGACCACCTTCACCGGACAACAAATGTGACCAACCTCACCGAACCACAAACGGGACCACCTTCACCCAACAACAAACATGGCCACCCTCGCCCAACAACAAACGTGACCACCTTCACCGGACAACAAACGTGACCAACTTCACCCAACAACGAATGTGACCACCCTCGCCCAACAAACGTGACCACCCTCGCCCAACAACAAATGTGACCACCCTCGCCCAACAAACGTGGCCACCTTCACCCAACAGCAAACGTGGCCACCCTTGCCCAACAACAAATGTGACCACCCTCGCCCAACAAACATGGCCACCCTCGCCCAACAACAAACATAACCACCCTCGCCCAACAGTGTGACCGCCCTTGCCCAACAACAAACATGACCACCCTCGCCCAACAGCAAACATGGGCACCATCGCCCAACAACAAATGTGATCACTCTCGCCCAAAAACAAATGTGATCACCCTCGCCCAACAAGTGTGACCACCCTCGCCCAACAACAAACAGACCACCCTCGCCCAACAAATGTGACCACCCTCGCCCAACAACAAATGTGACCACCCTCGCCCAACAAGTGTGACCACCCTCGCCCAACAACAAACATGTCCACCCTCGCCCAACAACAAATGTGACCACCCTCGCCCAACAAGTGTGACCACCCTCGCCCAACAAACTTGACCACCCTCGCCCAACAAAAAACATGTCCACCTTCACCCAACAACAAACATGACCACCCTTGCCCAACAACAAATGTGACCACCCTCGCCCAACAACAATCATGACCACCCTCGCCCAACAACAAACATGGCCACCCTTGCCCAACAACAATCATGTCCACATTCACCCAACAGCAAACATGGCCACCTTCACCCAACAACAATCATGCCCATATTCACCCAACAACAAACATGTCCACCTTCGCCCAAAAACAAACATGACCACCCTCGCCCAACAACAAACATGTCCACCTTCGCCCAACAACAAACATGACCACCCTCGCCCAACAACAAACATGTCCACCTTCACCCGACGACAAACATGACCACCTTCATCCAACAACAAACAATGACGACCCTTGACCAACAACAAGCATGACCACCCTCGCCAGCAACAAACGTGACCACCTTCGCCCAACAATAAACATGACCACCCTCGACCAACAACATATAATGACCACCCTCGCCCAACAACAAACATGTCCACCCTCGCCCAACAACAAAGGAGACCTCCCTCGTCCAACAACAAACAATGACCACTCTCGTCCAACAACAAACGTGACCACGCTCGCCCAACAAACATATGCACCCTCGCCCAACAACAAACATGGCCACCCTCGCCCAACAACAAACATGTCCACCCTCGCCCAACAACAAACGTGACCATCTTCACCGGACAACAAATGTGACCACCCTCGCCCAACAAACTTGACCACCCTCGCCCAACAAAAAACATGTCCACCTTCACCCAAATTCAAACATGACCACCCTCGCCCAACAACAAATGTGACCACCCTCGCCCAACAATCATGACCACCCTCGCCCAACAAACATGGCCACCCTTGCCCAACAACAATCATGTCCACATTCACCCAACAGCAAACATGGCCACCTTCACCCAACAACAATCATGCTCATATTCACCCAACAATAAACATGTCCACCTTCGCCCAAAAACAAACATGACCACCCTCGCCCAACAACAAACATGTCCACCTTCGCCCAACAACAAACATGACCACCCTCGTCCAACAACAAACATGTCCACCTTCACCAGACGACAAACATGACCACCTTCATCCAACAACAAACAATGACGACCCTTGCCCAACAACAAGCATGACCACCCTCGCCAGCAACAAACGTGACCACCTTCGCCCAACAACAAACAATGACCATCCTCGACCAACAACAAACATGACCACCCACGACCAACAACAAATAATGACCACCCTCGACCAACAACAAACATGACCACCCACGACCAACAACAAATAATGACCACCCTCGACCAACAACAAACATGACCACCCACGACCAACAACAAATAATGACCACCCTCGACCAACAACAAACATGACCACCCACGACCAACAACAAATAATGACCATCCTCGACCAACAACAAACATGACCACCCACGACCAACAACAAATAATGACCACCCTCGACCAACAACAAACATGTCCACTCTCGCCCAACAACAAAGGAGACCACCCTCGACCAACAACAAACATGACCACCCACGACCAACAACAAATAATGACCACCCTCGACCAACAACAAACATGTCCACCCTCGCCCAACAACAAAGGAGACCTCCCTCGTCCAACAACAAACAATGACCACTCTCGCCCAACAACAAACGTGACCACGCTCGCCCAACAAACATATCCACCCTCGACCAACAACAAACATGGCCACCCTCGCCCAACAAACATGTCCACCCTCACCCAACAACAAACGTGACCACCTTCACCGGACAACAAATGTGACCAACCTCACCCAACCACAAACGGGACCACCTTCACCCAACAACAAATGTGACCACCCTCGCCCAGCAACAAACATGACCACCCTCACCCAACAACAAACGGGACCACCTTCACCCAACAACAAATGTGACCACCCTCGCCCAACAACAAACATGTCCACCTTCACCCAACAACAAACGTGACCATCCTCGCCCAACAACAAACATGTCCACCTTCTCCCCACAACAAATGGGGCCACCCTCGCCCCACAACAAATGTGGCCACCCTCGCCCAACAACAAACATGTCCACCTTTGCTCAACAACAAACGTGGCCACCCTCTCCCAACAACAAACGTGACCACCCTCGCCCAACAACAAACGTGACCACCTTCGCCCAAAAACAAACATGTCCACCTTCGCTCAACAACAAACGTGGCCACCCTCGCCCAACAACAAACATGGCCACACTCGCCCAACAACAAACGTGGCCACACTCACCCAACAACAAACATGACGACCCCTGCCCAACAACAAACATGTCCACCTTCGCTCAACAACAAACGTGGCCACCCTCGCCCAACAACAAACATGTCCACCTTTGCTCAACAACAAACGTGGCCACCCTCGCCCAACAACAAACATGGCCACACTCGCCCAACAACAAATGTGACCATCCTCGCTCAACAAGTGTGACCATCCTCGCCCAACAACAAACATGGCCACCCTCGCCCAACAACAAACATGTCCACCTTCGCTCAACAATAAACATGGCCACCATCACCCAACAACCAACATGGCCACCCACTCCCACAACAACTGTGGCCACCCTCGCCCAACAACAAACATGGCCACCTTCACACAACAAATATGGCCATCCTCTCCCCACAACAAACATTACCACCCTTGCCTAACAACAAACATGTCCACCTTCACCCAACAACACACATGGTCACCATCGACCAACAACAAACATGGCCACCCTCACCCAACAACAAACATGGCCACCCTCGCCCAACAACAAACATGGCCCACCCTCGCCCAACAACAAACATGGCCACCTTCACCCAACAACAAACATGTCCAACTTCACCCAACAACAAACATGGCCAGCCTCGCCCAACAACAAACATGTCCACCTTAACCCAACAACAAACGTGGCCAGCCTCGCCCAACAACAAACGTGACCACCCTCGCCCAACAACAAACGTGGCCACCCTCGCCCAACAACAAACGTGTCCACCCTCGCCCAACAACAAAAGTGACCACCCTCGCCCAACAACAAACCTGGCCACCCTCGCCCAACAACAGACGTGACCAACCTCGCCAAACAACAAACATGGCCACCCTCACCCAACAACAAACCTGGCCACCTCCACCCAACAACAAACGTGGCCACCCTCGCCCAACAACAAACATAACCACCCTCGCCCAACAGTGTGACCGCCCTTGCCCAACAACAAACATGACCACCCTCGCCCAACAGCAAACATGGGCACCATCGCCCAACAACAAATGTGATCACTCTCGCCCAAAAACAAATGTGATCACCCTCGCCCAACAAGTGTGACCACCCTCGCCCAACAACAAACAGACCACCCTCGCCCAACAAATGTGACCACCCTCGCCCAACAACAAATGTGACCACCCTCGCCCAACAAGTGTGACCACCCTCGCCCAACAACAAACATGTCCACCCTCGCCCAACAACAAATGTGACCACCCTCGCCCAACAAGTGTGACCACCCTCGCCCAACAAACTTGACCACCCTCGCCCAACAAAAAACATGTCCACCTTCACCCAACAACAAACATGACCACCCTTGCCCAACAACAAATGTGACCACCCTCGCCCAACAACAATCATGACCACCCTCGCCCAACAACAAACATGGCCACCCTTGCCCAACAACAATCATGTCCACATTCACCCAACAGCAAACATGGCCACCTTCACCCAACAACAATCATGCCCATATTCACCCAACAACAAACATGTCCACCTTCGCCCAACAACAAACATGTCCACCTTCGCCCAACAACAAACATGACCACCCTCGCCCAACAACAAACATGTCCACCTTCACCCGACGACAAACATGACCACCTTCATCCAACAACAAACAATGACGACCCTTGACCAACAACAAGCATGACCACCCTCGCCAGCAACAAACGTGACCACCTTCGCCCAACAACAAACATGACCACCCTCGACCAACAACATATAATGACCACCCTCGCCCAACAACAAACATGTCCACCCTCGCCCAACAACAAAGGAGACCTCCCTCGTCCAACAACAAACAATGACCACTCTCGTCCAACAACAAACGTGACCACGCTCGCCCAACAAACATATGCACCCTCGCCCAACAACAAACATGGCCACCCTCGCCCAACAACAAACATGTCCACCCTCGCCCAACAACAAACGTGACCATCTTCACCGGACAACAAATGTGACCACCCTCGCCCAACAAACTTGACCACCCTCGCCCAACAAAAAACATGTCCACCTTCACCCAAATTCAAACATGACCACCCTCGCCCAACAACAAATGTGACCACCCTCGCCCAACAATCATGACCACCCTCGCCCAACAAACATGGCCACCCTTGCCCAACAACAATCATGTCCACATTCACCCAACAGCAAACATGGCCACCTTCACCCAACAACAATCATGCTCATATTCACCCAACAATAAACATGTCCACCTTCGCCCAAAAACAAACATGACCACCCTCGCCCAACAACAAACATGTCCACCTTCGCCCAACAACAAACATGACCACCCTCGTCCAACAACAAACATGTCCACCTTCACCAGACGACAAACATGACCACCTTCATCCAACAACAAACAATGACGACCCTTGCCCAACAACAAGCATGACCACCCTCGCCAGCAACAAACGTGACCACCTTCGCCCAACAACAAACAATGACCACCCTCGACCAACAACAAACATGACCACCCACGACCAACAACAAACATGACCACCCTCGACCAACAACAAACAATGACCACCCTCGACCAACAACAAACATGACCACCCTCGCCCAACAACAAAGGAGACCTCCCTCGTCCAACAACAAACAATGACCACTCTCGCCCAACAACAAACGTGACCACGCTCGCCCAACAAACATATCCACCCTCGACCAACAACAAACATGGCCACCCTCGCCCAACAAACATGTCCACCCTCACCCAACAACAAACGTGACCACCTTCACCGGACAACAAATGTGACCAACCTCACCCAACCACAAACGGGACCACCTTCACCCAACAACAAATGTGACCACCCTCGCCCAGCAACAAACATGACCACCCTCACCCAACAACAAACGGGACCACCTTCACCCAACAACAAATGTGACCACCCTCGCCCAACAACAAACATGTCCACCTTCACCCAACAACAAACGTGACCATCCTCGCCCAACAACAAACATGTCCACCTTCTCCCCACAACAAATGGGGCCACCCTCGCCCCACAACAAATGTGGCCACCCTCGCCCAACAACAAACATGTCCACCTTTGCTCAACAACAAACGTGGCCACCCTCTCCCAACAACAAACGTGACCACCCTCGCCCAACAACAAACGTGACCACCTTCGCCCAAAAACAAACATGTCCACCTTCGCTCAACAACAAACGTGGCCACCCTCGCCCAACAACAAACATGGCCACACTCGCCCAACAACAAACGTGGCCACACTCACCCAACAACAAACATGACGACCCCTGCCCAACAACAAACATGTCCACCTTCGCTCAACAACAAACGTGGCCACCCTCGCCCAACAACAAACATGTCCACCTTTGCTCAACAACAAACGTGGCCACCCTCGCCCAACAACAAACATGGCCACACTCGCCCAACAACAAATGTGACCATCCTCGCTCAACAAGTGTGACCATCCTCGCCCAACAACAAACATGTCCACCTTAACCCAACAACAAACGTGGCCACCCTTGCCCAACAACAAACGTGGCCACCCTCGCCCAACAAGCGTGACCACCCTCGCCCAACAACAAACGTGACCACCCTCGCCCAACAACAAACATGGCCACACTCGCCCAACAACAAATGTGACCTTCCTCGCTCAACAAGTGTGACCATCCTCGCCCAACAACAAACATGACCACCCTCGCCCAACAACAAACATTTCCACCTTAACCCAACAACAAACGTGACCACCCTCGCCCAACAACAAACGTGAACACCCTCGCCCAACAACAAACATGGCCACACTCGCCCAACAACAAATGTGACCATCCTCGCTCAACAAGTGTGACCATCCTCGCCCAACAACAAACATGGCCACCCTCGCCCAACAACAAACATGTCCACCTTCGCTCAACAATAAACATGGCCACCATCACCCAACAACCAACATGGCCACCCACTCCCACAACAACTGTGGCCACCCTCGCCCAACAACAAACATGGCCACCTTCACACAACAAATATGGCCATCCTCTCCCCACAACAAACATTACCACCCTTGCCTAACAACAAACATGTCCACCTTCACCCAACAACACACATGGTCACCATCGACCAACAACAAATATGGCCACCCTCACCCAACAACAAACATGGCCACCCTCGCCCAACAACAAACATGGCCCACCCTCGCCCAACAACAAACATGGCCACCTTCACCCAACAACAAACATGTCCAACTTCACCCAACAACAAACATGGCCAGCCTCGCCCAACAACAAACATGTCCACCTTAACCCAACAACAAACGTGGCCAGCCTCGCCCAACAACAAACGTGACCACCCTCGCCCAACAACAAACGTGGCCACCCTCGCCCAACAACAAACGTGTCCACCCTCGCCCAACAACAAAAGTGACCACCCTCGCCCAACAACAAACCTGGCCACCCTCGCCCAACAACAGACGTGACCAACCTCGCCAAACAACAAACATGGCCACCCTCACCCAACAACAAACCTGGCCACCTCCACCCAACAACAAACGTGGCCACCCTCGCCCAACAACAAATGTGACCATCCTCGCCCAACAACAAACGTGGCCACCCTCGCCCAACAACAAACATGGCCACACTCGCCCAACAACAAATGTGACCAACCTCGCTCAACAAGTCTGACCATCCTCGCCCAACAACAAACATGACCACCCTCGCCCAACAACATACATGGCCACCTTCACCCAACAACAAACATGGCCACCCTCTCCCCACAACAAACATGACCACGCTCGCCCAACAACAAACATGGCCATCTTCACTGAAAACAAACGTGTCCACCTTCGCCCAACAACAAACATGACCACCCTCGCCCCCACAACAAACATGTCCACCTTAACCCAACAACAAACGCGGCCACCCTCGCCCAACAACAAACGTGACCACCCTCGCCCAACAACAAACGTGGCCACCCTCGCCCAACAACAAACGTGACCACCCTCGCCCAACAACAAACCTGGCCACCCTCGCCCAACAACAGATGTGACCACCCTCGCCCAACAACAAACATGGCCACCCTTGCCCAACAACAAACCTGGCCACCTCCACCCAACAACAAACGTGGCCACCCTCGCCCAACAACAAATGTGACCATCCTCGCCCAACAACAAACATGGCCACCCTCGCCCAACATCAAACATGGCCACACTCGCCCAACAACAAATGTGACCAACCTCGCTCAACAAGTGTGACCATCCTCGCCCAACAACAAACCTGACCACCCTCACCCAACAACAAATGTGACCAACCTCGCTCAACAAGTGTGAACATCCTCGCCCAACAACAAACGTGACCACCCTCGCCCAACAAGTGTGACCACGCTCGCCCAACAAACATGACCACCCTCGCCCAACAAGTGTGACCACCCTCGTGCCACAACAAACATGGCCACCCTCGCCCAACAAGTGTGACCACCGTCGCCCAACAACAAACATGACCACCCTCGCCCAACAACAAACATGTCCACCTTCGCTCAACAACAAACATGGCCACACTCGCCCAACAACAAACATGGCCACCCCAGCCCAACAACAAACATGTCCACCTTCGCTCAACAACAAACATGTCCACCTTCGCTCAACAACAAACATGGCCACACTCGCCCAACAACAAACATGGCCACCCCAGCCCAACAACAAACATGTCCACCTTCGCTCAACAACAAACGTGGCCACTCTCGCCCAACAACAAATGTGACCACCCTCGCCCAACAACAAACATGACTACTCTCGCCCAACAACAAACATGACCACCCTCGCCCAACAAACGTGGCCACCTTCACCCAACAGCAAACGTGGCCACCCTCGCCCAACAAATGTGACCACCCTCGCCCAACAACAAACATGGCCACCCTCGCCCAACAACAAACATAACCACCCTTGCCCAACAGTGTGACCACCCTCGCACAACAACAAACATGACCACCCTCACCCAACAACAAACATGGGCACCCTCGCACAACAAATGCGACCACCCTCGCCCAACAACAAATCTGATCACCCTCGCCCAACAAGTGTGACCACCCTCGCCCAACAAACATGACCATCTTCACCTAAAAACAAATGTTTCCACCTTCGCCCAAAAACAAACATGACCACCTTAACCCAACAACAAACGTGGCCACCCTCGCCCAACAACAAACGTGATCACCCTCGCCCAACAACAAACGTGGTCACCCTCGCCCAACAACAAACGTGACCACCCTCGCCCAACAACAAACGTGACCACCCTCGCCCAACAACAAACATGGCCACACCCGCCCAACAACAAATGTGACCAACCTCGCTCAACAAGTGTGACCATCCTCGCCCAACAACAAACATGACCACCCTCGCCCAACAACAAATGTGACCAACCTTGCTCACCAAGTGTGACCATCCTCGCCCAACAACAAACATGGCCACCCTCGCCCAACAATAAATGTGACCAACCTCGCTCAACAAGTGTGGGCACCCTCGCCCAACAACAAAAGTGACCACCCTCGCCCAAAAACAAACATGACCACCCTCGCCCAACAAGTGTGACCACCGTCGCCCAACAACAAACATGACCACCCTCGCAAAACAACAAACGTGACCACCCTCGCCCAACAAGTGTGACCACGCTCGCCTAACAAATTTGACCACCCTCGCCCAACAAGTGTGACCACCCTCGCCCCACAACAAACATGGCCACCTTTGCCCAACAACAAACATGACCACCCTCACCCAACAACAAACATGTCCACCTTCGCTCAACAACAAACATGACCACCCTCGCCCAACAACAAACATGTCCACCTTCGCTCAACAACAAACGTGGCCACATTCACCCAACAACAAACATGACCACCCCTGCCCAACAACAAACATGTCCACCTTCGCTCAACAACAAACGTGGCCACCCTCACCCAACAACAAACATGTCCACCTTCGCACAACAAACGTGGCCACCCTCGCCCAACAACAAACGTGACCACCCTCGCCCAACAACAAAAGTGACCACCCTCGCCCAAAAACAAACATGTCCACCTTCGCTCAACAACAAAGGTGGCCACCCTCGCCCAACAAACGTGACCACCCTCGCCCAACAAACGTGACCACCCTCGCCCAACAACAAATGTGACCACCCCCGCCCAACAACAAACATGACCACCCTCGCCCAACAACAAACATAACCACCCTCGCCCAACAGTGTGACCACCCTTGCCCAACAACAAACATGGGCACCCTCGCCCAACAACAAATGTGACCACTCTCGCCCAAAAACAAATGTGATCACCCTCGCCCAACAAATGTGACCACCCTCGCCCAACAACAAATGTGACCACCCTCGCTCATGTGTGACCACCATCGCCCAACAACAAACATGACCACACTCACCCAACAACAAACATGACCACCCTCGCCCAACAAGTGTGACCACCATCGCCCAACAACAAACATGTCCACCCTCGCCCAACAACAAATGTGACCACCCTCGCCCAACAAGTGTGACCACCCTCGTCCAACAAACTTGACCACCCTCGCCCAACAAAAAACATGTCCACCTTCACCCAACAACAAACATGACCACCCTCGCCCAACAACAAATGTGACCACCCTCGACCAACAACAATCATGACCACCCTCGACCAACAACAAACATGACCACCCTCGCCCAACAACAAAGGAGAGCTCCCTCGTCCAACAACAAACAATGACCACTCTCGTCCAACAACAAACGTGACCACGCTCGACCAACAAACATATCCACCCTCGCCCAACAACAAACATGGCCACCCTCGCCCAACAAACATGTCCACCCTCGCCCAACAACAAACGTGACCACCTTCACCGGACAACAAATGTGACCAACCTCACCCAACCACAAACGGGACCACCTTCACCCAACAACAAATGTGACCACCCTCCCCCAACAACAAACATGTCCACCTTCACCCAACAACAAACGTGACCATCCTCGCCCAACAACATGTCCACCTTCTCCCCACAACAAATGGGGCCACCCTCGCCCACAACAAATGTGGCCACCCTCGCCCAACAACAAACATGACCACCCTTGCCCAACAACAAACATTGCCACCTTCACTCAACAACAAACATGGCCACCCTCGCACCACAACAAATGTGGCCACCCACGCCCAACAACAAACATGACCACCCTCGCCCCACATCTAACGTGACCACCCTCGACAACAACAAACGTGCCACCTTCAACCAACAACAAACATGGCCACCCTCGCCCAACAACAAACATGGCCACCTTCACCCAACAACGAATGTGACCACCCTCACCCAACAACAAACGGGACCACCTTCACCCAACAACAAATGTGACCACCCTCGCCCAACAACAAACATGTCCACCCTCGCCCAACAACAAAGGAGACCTCCCTTGTCCAACAACAAACAATGACCACCCTCGCCCAACAACAAACATGTCCACCCTCGCCCAACAACAAACATGTCCACCCTCGTCTAACAACAAACAATGACCACCCTCGCCCAACAACAAACATGACCACGCTCACCCAACAAACATATCCACCCTCGCCCAACAACAAACATGGCCACCCTCGCCCAACAAACATGTCCACCCTCGCCCAACAACAAACGTGACCACCTTCACCGAACAACAAATGTGACCACCCTCACCCAACAACAAACGGGACCACCTTCACCCAATAACAAATGTGACCACCCGCGCCCAGCAACAAACATGTCCACCCTCGCCCAAGAACAAACGTGACCACCTTTACTCAACAACGAATGTGACCAACCTCACCCAACAACAAACGGGACCACCTTCACCCAACAACAAATGTGACCACCCTCGCCCAACAACATACATGTCCACCGTCACCCAACAACAAACGTGACCATCCTCGCCCAACAACAAACGTGACCACCTTCTCCCCACAACAAATGTGGCCACCCTCGCCCAACAACAAACATGACCACCCTTGCCCAACAACAAACATTGCCACCTTCACCCAACAACAAACATGGCCACCCTCGCCCCACAACAAACGTGGCCACCTTCACCCAACAACAACTATGGCCACCCTCTCTCCACAACAAATGTGGCCACGCTCGCCCAACAAGAAACATGACCACCTTCACCCAACAACAAATGTGAACACCCTCGCCCAACAACAAACATGTCCACCCTCGCCCAACAACAAACGTGACCACCCTCGCCCAACAACAAACATGACCACCCTCGACAAGAACAAACATGGCCACCCTTTCCCCACAACAAATGTGGCCACCCTCGTCCAACAACAAACTTGGCCACCTTCACCCAACAACAAACATGACCACCCTTTCCCCACAACAAATGTGGCCACCCTCGCCAAAAAACAAATGTGGCCACCCTCGCCCAACAACAAACATGGCCACCTTCACCCAACAACAAACATGACCACCCTCGCCCAACAACAAACGTGACCACCCTCGCCCAACAACAAATGTGACCACCCTCGCCCAACAACATGGACACGTTCACCCAACAACAAACATCACCACCCTCGCCCAACAAGTGTGACTACCCTCGCCCTACAACAAACATGGACACCTTCACCCAACAACAAACATGACCACCCTCGCCCAACAAGTGTGACTACCCTCGCCCTACAACAAACATGGACACCTTCACCCAACAACAAACATGACCACCCTCGCCCAACAAGTGTGACTACCCTCGCCCTACAACAAACATGGACACCTTCACCCAACAACAAACATGACCATCCTCGCCCAACAACAAACATGACCACCCTTGCCTAACAACAAATGTGACCACCCTCGCCCAACAACAAACGTGACCACCCTCGCCCAACAACAAACATGTCCACCTTCACCCGACGACAAACATGACCACCTTCATCCAACGACAAACAATGACAACCCTTGCCCAACAACAAACATGACCACCCTCGCCAGTAACAAACGTGACCACCTTCGCCCAACAACAAACAATGTCCACCCTCGACCAACAACAAACATGACCACCCTCGACCAACAACAAACATGACCACCCTCGCCCAACAACAAACATGTCCACCCTCGCCCAACAACAAAGGAGACCTCCCTTGTCCAACAACAAACAATGACCACCCTCGCCCAACAACAAACATGTCCACCCTCGCCCAACAACAAAGGAGACCTCCCTCGTCCAACAACAAACAATAACCACCCTCGCCCAACAACAAACGTGACCACGCTCGCCCAACAAACATATCCACCCTCGCCCAACAACAAACATGTCCACCCTCACCCAACAACAAACGGGACCACCTTCACCGGACAACAAATGTGACCACCCTCGCCCAGCAACAAACATGTCCACAGTCGCCCAAGAACAAACGTGACCACCTTCACTCAACGAATGTGACCACCCTCACCCAACAACAAACGGGACCACCTTCACCCAACAACAAACATGTCCACCCTCGCCCAACAACAAACGTGACCACCCTCGCCCAACAACAAACATAACTACCCTCGACAAGAACAAACATGGCCACCCTTTCCCCACAACAAATGTGGCCACCCTCGTCCAACAACAAACTTGGCTACCTTCACCCAACAACAAACATGACCACCCTTTCCCCACAACAAATGTGGCCACCCTCGCCAAAAAACAAATGTGGCCACCCTCGCCCAACAACAAACATGGCCACCTTCACCCAACAACAAACATGACCACCCTCACCCAACAACAAACGTGACCACCCTCGCCCAACAACAAATGTGACCACCCTCGCCCAACAACATGGACACGTTCACCCAACAACAAACATCACCACCCTTGACCAACAACAAACATAGCCACCGTCAGCCAACAACAAACATGGCCACCTTCACCCAACAACAAACATGACCACCCTCGCCCAACAAGTGTGACTACCCTCGCCCTACAACAAACATGGCCACCTTCACCCGACGACAAACATGACCACCCTCGCCCAACAACAAACATGACCACCCTCGCCTAACAACAAATGTGACCACCCTCGCCCAACAACAAACGTGACCACCCTCGCCCAACAACAAACATGTCCACCTTCACCCGACGACAAACATGACCACCTTCATCCAACGACAAACAATGACGACCCTTGCCCAACAACAAACATGACCACCCTCGCCAGTAACAAACGTGACCACCTTCGCCCAACAACAAACAATGTCCACCCTCGACCAACAACAAACATGACCACCCTCGCCCAACAACAAACATGACCACCCTCGCCCAACAACAAACATGTCCACCTCGCCCAACAACAAAGGAGACCTCCCTTGTCCAACAACAAACAATGATCACCCTCGCCCAACAACAAAGGAGACCTCCCTCGTCCAACAACAAACAATAACCACCCTCGCCCAACAACAAACATGGCCACCCTCGCCCAACAAACATGTCCACCCTCACCCAACAACAAACGGGACCACCTTCACCCAACAACAAATGTGACCACCCTCGCCCAGCAACAAACATGTCCACAGTCGCCCAAGAACAAACGTGACCACCTTCACTCAACGAATGTGACCACCCTCACCCAACAACAAACGGGACCACCTTCACCCAACAACAAATGTGACCACCCTCGCCCAACAACAAATATGTCCACCGTCACCCAACAACAAACGTGACCATCCTCGCCCAACAACAAACATGTCCACCTTCTCCCCACAACAAACGGGGCCACCCTCGCCCCACAACAAATGTGGCCACTCTTGCCCCACAACAAACATGGCCACCTTCACCCAACAACAAACATGACCACCCTCGCCCAACAACAAACATAGCCACCATCAGCCAACAACAAACATGGCCACCTTCACCCAACAACAAACATGACCACCATAGCCCAACAACACGTGAAACTACCCTCGACCAACAACAAACATGTCCACCCTCGCCCAACAACAAACGTGACCACCCTCGCCCAACAACAAACGTGACCACCTTCACCCAACAACAAATGTGACCACCCTCGCCCAGCAACAAACATGTCCACCCTCGCCCAAGAACAAACGTGACCATCTTCACCCAACAACGAATGTGGCCACCCTCTCTCCACAACAAATGTGACCACCCTCGCCCAACAACAAACATGTCCACCGTCACCCAACAACAAACGTGACCATCCTCGCCCAACAACAAACATGTCCACCTTCTCCCCACAACAAACGGGGCCACCCTCGCCCAACAACAAACGTGACCACCTTCACCGAACAACAAACGTGACCACCCTCACCCAACAACAAACATGACCAACTTCACCCAACAACAAATGTGACCACCCTCGCCCAGCAACAAACATGTCCACCCTCGCCCAAGAACAAACGTGACCATCTTCACCCAACAACGAATGTGGCCACCCTCTCTCCACAACAAATGTGGCCATGCTCGCCCAACAACAAACATGTCCACCGTCACCCAACAACAAACGTGACCATCCTCGCCCAACAACAAACATGTCCACCTTCTCCCCACAACAAACGGGGCCACCCTCGCCCCACAACAAATGTGCCCACCCTCGCCCAACAACAAACATGACCACCCTTGCCCAACAACAAACATTGCCACCTTCACCCAACAACAAACATGGCCACCCTCGCCCCACAACAAATGTGGCCACCCACGCCCAACAAACATAACCACCCTCGCCCAACAACAAACATGACCACCCTCGACAACAACAAATGTGCCACCTTCACCCAACAACAAACATGGCCACCCTCGCCCCACAACAAACGTGGCCACCTTCACCCAACAGCAACTATGGCCACCCTCTCTCCACAACAAATGTGGCCATGCTCGCCCAACAACAAACATGACCAGCTTCACCCAACAACAAATGTGAACACCCTCGCCCAACAACAAACATGTCCACCCTCGCCCAACAACAAACATGTCCACCCTCGCCCAACAAACGTGACCACCCTCGCCCAACAACAAACATGACCACCCTCGACAAGAACAAACATGGCCACCCTTTCCCCACAACAAATGTGGCCACCCTCGTCCAACAACAAACTTGGCCACCTTCACCCAACAACAAACATGTCCACACTTTCCCCACAACAAATGTGGCCACCCTCACCAAAAAACAAATGTGGCCACCCTCGCCCAACAACAAACATGACCACCCTCGCCCAACAACAAATGTGACCACCCTCGCCCAACAACATGGCCACGTTCACCCAACAACAAACATCACCACCCTCGACCAACAACAAACAGCCACCATCAGCCAACAACAAACATGGCCTTCACCCAACAACAAACATGACCACCCTTGCCCAACAAGTGTGACTACCCTCGCCCTACAACAAACATGGCCACCTTCACCCAACAACAAACATGACCACCCTCGCCAAACAACAAACATGACCACCCTCGCCGAACAACAAATGTGACCACCCTCGCCCAACAACAAACGTGACCACCCTCGCCCAACAACAAACATGGCCACTTTCACCCAACAAACATGACCACCCTCGCCCAACAAATATGACTACCCTCGCCCAAAAGCAAACATGGCCACCTTCACCCAACAACAAACATGACGACCCTTGCCCAACAACAAACATGACAACCATCACCCAACAACAAACATGGCCACCTTCACCCAGCAACAAACGTGACCACCCTCGACCAACAACAAACATAGCCACCTTCACCCAACAACAAATGTGGCCACCCTCGCCTAACAACAAATGTGGCCACCCTCGCCTAACAACAAATGTGACCACCCTCGCCCAACAACAAATGTGACCACACTCGCCCAACAACAAACGTGAGCACCCTCGCTCAACAAACATGGCCACCCTCGCCCAACAACAAACATGGTCACCCTCGACCAACAACAAATGTGACCACCCTCGCCCAACAACAAACGTGACCACCCTCGCCTAACAACAAACGTGACCCCCTTCGCCCAACAACAAACGTGACCACCTTCACTCAACAACGAATGTGACCACCCTCACCCAACAACAAACGGGACCACCTTCACCCAACAACAAACGTGACCATCCTCGCCCAACAACAAACATGTCCACCTTCTCCCCACAACAAACGGGGCCACCCTCGCCCCACAACAAATGTGGCCACCCTCGCCCAACAACAAACATGACCACCCTTGCCCAACAACAAACATTGCCACCTTCACCCAACAACAAACAAGGCCACCCTCGCCCCACAACAAATGTGGCCACCCACGCCCAACAACAAACATAACCACCCTCGCCCAACAACAAACATGACCACCCTCGACAACAACAAACGTGCCACCTTCACCCAACAACAAACATGGCCACCCTCGCCCCACAACAAACGTGGCCACCTTCACCCAACAACAACTATGGCCACCCTCTCTCCACAACAAATGTGGCCATGCTCGCCCAACAACAAACATGACCACCTTCACCCAACAACAAATGTGAACACCCTCGCCCAACAACAAACATGTCCACCCTCGCCCAACAACAAACATGTCCACCCTCGCCCAACAACAAACATGTCCACCCTCGCCCAACAACAAACGTGACCACCCTCGCCCAACAACAAACATGACCACCCTCGACAAGAACAAACATGGCCACCCTTTCCCCACAACAAATGTGGCCACCCTCGTCCAACAACAAACTTGGCCACCTTCACCCAACAACAAACATGACCACACTTTCCCCACAACAAATGTGGCCACCCTCACCAAAAAACAAATGTGGCCACCCTCGCCCAACAACAAACATGGCCACCTTCACCCAACAAACATGACCACCCTCGCCCAACAACAAATGTGACCACCCTCGCCCAACAACATGGCCACGTTCACCCAACAACAAACATCACCACCCTCGACCAACAACAAACATAGCCACCATCAGCCAACAACAAACATGGCCTTCACCCAACAACAAACATGACCACCCTTGCCCAACAAGTGTGACTACCCTCGCCCTACAACAAACATGGCCACCTTCACCCAACAACAAACATGACCACCCTCGCCCAACAACAAACATGACCACCCTCGCCGAACAACAAATGTGACCACCCTCGCCCAACAACAAACGTGACCAACCTCGCCCAACAACAAACATGGCCACTTTCACCCAACAACAAACATGACCACCCTCGCCCAACAACAAATATGACTACCCTCGCCCAAAAGCAAACATGGCCACCTTCACCCAACAACAAACATGACGACCCTCGCCCAACAACAAACATGACCACCATCACCCAACAACAAACATGGCCACCTTCACCCAGCAACAAACGTGACCATCCTCGACCAACAACAAACATAGCCACCTTCACCCAACAATAAACATGACCACCCTCGACCAACAACAAATGTGGCCACCCTCGCCTAACAACAAATGTGACCACCCACGCCCAACAACAAATGTGACCACCCTCGCCCAACAACAAATGTGAGCACCCTCGCCCAACAAATATGGCCACCCTCGCCCAACAACAAACATGGTCACCCTCGACCAACAACAAATGTGACCACCCTCGCCCAACAACAAACGTGACCACCCTCGCCCAACAACAAATGTGACCACCCTCGCCCAACAACAAACATGGTCACCCTCACCCAACAAACATGGTCACCCTCGCCCAACAACAAACATAGCCACTTTCACCCAACAACAAACATGACCACCCTCGCCCAACAAGTGTGACTACCCTCGCCCAACAACAAACATGGCCACCGTCACCCAACAACAAATGTGACCACCCTCGCCCAACAACAAACATGACCACCCTTGCCTAACAACAAATGTGACCACCCTCGCCCAACAACAAACATGGCCACCTTCACCCAACAACAAATGTGACCACCCTCGCCCAACAACAAACATGACCACCCTCGCCTAACAACAAATGTGACCACCCTCGCCCAACAACAAACATGACCACCCTTGCCTAACAACAAATGTGACCACCCTCGCCCAACAACAAACATGGCCACCTTCACCCAACAACAAATGTGACCACCCTCGCCCAACAACAAACATGACCACCCTCGCCTAACAACAAATGTGACCACGCTCGCCCAACAACAAACGTGACCACCCTCGCCCAACAAACATGGCCACCTTCACCCAACAAACATGACCACCCTCGCCCAACAAACATGACGACCCTCGCCCAACAACAAACTTGGCCACCTTTACCCAACAACAAACGTGGACACCTTCACACAATAACAAACATGGCCACACTCTCCCCACAACAAATGTGGCCACTCTCGCCCAACAACAAACTTGGCCACCTTCACCCAACAACAAACGTGGCCACCTTCACACAACAACAAACATGACCACCCTCTCCCCACAACAAATGTGGCCACCCTCGCCTAACAACAAAGGTGACCACCCTCGCCCAACAACAAACATGACCACCCTCGCCCCACAACAAATGTGCCCACCCTCGCCCAACAACAAACATGACCACCCTTGCCCAACAACAAACATTGCCACCTTCACCCAACAACAAACATGGCCACCCTCGCCCCACAACAAATGTGGCCACCCACGCCCAACAAACATAACCACCCTCGCCCAACAACAAACATGACCACCCTCGACAACAACAAATGTGCCACCTTCACCCAACAACAAACATGGCCACCCTCGCCCCACAACAAACGTGGCCACCTTCACCCAACAGCAACTATGGCCACCCTCTCTCCACAACAAATGTGGCCATGCTCGCCCAACAACAAACATGACCAGCTTCACCCAACAACAAATGTGAACACCTTCGCCCAACAACAAACATGTCCACCCTCGCCCAACAACAAACATGTCCACCCTCGCCCAACAAACGTGACCACCCTCGCCCAACAACAAACATGACCACCCTCGACAAGAACAAACATGGCCACCCTTTCCCCACAACAAATGTGGCCACCCTCGTCCAACAACAAACTTGGCCACCTTCACCCAACAACAAACATGTCCACACTTTCCCCACAACAAATGTGGCCACCCTCACCAAAAAACAAATGTGGCCACCCTCGCCCAACAACAAACATGGCCACCTTCACCCAACAAACATGACCACCCTCGCCCAACAACAAATGTGACCACCCTCGCCCAACAACATGGCCACGTTCACCCAACAACAAACATCACCACCCTCGACCAACAACAAACAGCCACCATCAGCCAACAACAAACATGGCCTTCACCCAACAACAAACATGACCACCCTTGCCCAACAAGTGTGACTACCCTCGCCCTACAACAAACATGGCCACCTTCACCCAACAACAAACATGACCACCCTCGCCAAACAACAAACATGACCACCCTCGCCGAACAACAAATGTGACCACCCTCGCCCAACAACAAACGTGACCACCCTCGCCCAACAACAAACATGGCCACTTTCACCCAACAAACATGACCACCCTCGCCTAACAAATATGACTACCCTCGCCCAACAACAAACGTGACCACCCTCGCCCAACAACAAACATGACGACCCTCGACAAGAACAAACATGGCCACCCTTTCCCCACAACAAATGTGGCCACCCTCGTCCAACAACAAACTTGGCCACCTTCACCCAACAACAAACATGACCACCCTTTCCCCACAACAAATGTGGCCACCCTCGCCAAAAAACAAATGTGGCCACCCTTGCCCAACAACAAACATGGCCACCTTCACCCAACAACAAACATGACCACCCTCGCCCAACAACAAATGTGACCACCCTCGCCCAACAACATGGCCACGTTCACCCAACAACAAACATCACCACCCTCGACCAACAACAAACATAGCCACCATCAGCCAACAACAAACATGACCACCATCGCCCAACAACACGTGTGACTACCCTCGCCCTACAACAAACATGGCCACTTTCACCCAACAACAAATGTGAACACCCTTGACCAACAACAAACATGTCCACCCTCGCCCAACAACAAACGTGACCACCCGCGCCCAACAACAAACGTGACCACCTTCACCGAACAACAAACGTGACCACCCTCACCCAACAACAAACAGGACCACCTTCACCCAACAACAAATATGACCACCCTCGCCCAGCAATAAACATGTCCACCCTCGCCCAAGAACAAACGTGACCATCTTCACCCAACAACGAATGTGGCCAACCTCTCTCCACAACAAATGTGGCCACGCTCGCCCAACAACAAACATGACCACCTTCACCCAACAACAAATGTGAACACCCTCGCCCAACAACAAACATGTCCACCTTCGCCCCACAACAAACGGGACCACCTTCACCCAACAACAAATGTGACCACCCTCGCCCAACAACAAACATGTCCACCGTCACCCAACAACAAACGTGACCATCCTCGCCCAACAACAAACATGTCCACCTTCTCCCCACAACAAACGGGGCCACCCTCGCCCCACAACAAATGTGCCCACCCTCGCCCAACAACAAACATGACCACCCTTGCCCAACAACAAACATTGCCACCTTCACCCAACAACAAACATGGCCACCCTCGCCCCACAACAAATGTGGCCACCCACGCCCAACAACAAACATAACCACCCTCGCCCAACAACAAACATGACCACCCTCGACAACAACAAACGTGCCACCTTCACCCAACAACAAACATGGCCACCCTCGCCCCACAACAAACGTGGCCACCTTCACCCAACAACAACTATGGCCACCCTCTCTCCACAACAAATGTGGCCATGCTCGCCCAACAACAAACATGACCACCTTCACCCAACAACAAATGTGAACACCCTCGCCCAACAACAAACATGTCCACCCTCGCCCAACAACAAACATGTCCACCCTCGCCCAACAACAAACATGTCCACCCTCGCCCAACAACAAACGTGACCACCCTCGCCCAACAACAAACATGACCACCCTCGACAAGAACAAACATGGCCACCCTTTCCCCACAACAAATGTGGCCACCCTCGTCCAACAACAAACTTGGCCACCTTCACCCAACAACAAACATGACCACACTTTCCCCACAACAAATGTGGCCACCCTCACCAAAAAACAAATGTGGCCACCCTCGCCCAACAACAAACATGGCCACCTTCACCCAACAAACATGACCACCCTCGCCCAACAACAAATGTGACCACCCTCGCCCAACAACATGGCCACGTTCACCCAACAACAAACATCACCACCCTCGACCAACAACAAACATAGCCACCATCAGCCAACAACAAACATGGCCTTCACCCAACAACAAACATGACCACCCTTGCCCAACAAGTGTGACTACCCTCGCCCTACAACAAACATGGCCACCTTCACCCAACAACAAACATGACCACCCTCGCCCAACAACAAACATGACCACCCTCGACAAGAACAAACATGGCCACCCTTTCCCCACAACAAATGTGGCCACCCTCGCCCAACAACAAACATGGCCACCTTCACCCAACAGACATGACCACCCTCGCCCAACAAATGTGACCACCCTCGCCCAACAACATGGCCACGTTCACCCAACAACAAACATCACCACCCTCGACCAACAACAAACATAGCCACCATCAGCCAACAACAAACATGGCCTTCACCCAACAACAAACATGACCACCCTTGCCCAACAAGTGTGACTACCCTCGCCCTACAACAAACATGGCCACCTTCACCCAACAACAAACATGACCACCCTCGCCCAACAACAAACATGACCACCCTCGCCGAACAACAAATGTGACCACCCTCGCCCAACAACAAACGTGACCAACTTCGCCCAACAACAAACATGGCCACTTTCACCCAACAACAAACATGACCACCCTCGCCCAACAACAAATATGACTACCCTCGCCCAAAAGCAAACATGGCCACCTTCACCCAACAACAAACATGACGACCCTCGCCCAACAACAAACATGACCACCATCACCCAACAACAAACATGGCCACCTTCACCCAGCAACAAACGTGACCATCCTCGACCAACAACAAACATAGCCACCTTCACCCAACAATAAACATGACCACCCTCGCCCAACAACAAATGTGGCCACCCTCGCCTAACAACAAATGTGACCACCCTCGCCCAACAACAAACGTGAGCACCCTCGCCCAACAAATATGGCCACCCTCGCCCAACAACAAACATGGTCACCCTCGACCAACAACAAATGTGACCACCCTCGCCCAACAACAAACGTGACCACCCTCGCCCAACAACAAATGTGACCACCCTCGCCCAACAACAAACATGGTCACCCTCACCCAACAAACATGGTCACCCTCGCCCAACAACAAACATAGCCACTTTCACCCAACAACAAACATGACCACCCTCGCCCAACAAGTGTGACTACCCTCGCCCAACAACAAACATGGCCACCGTCACCCAACAACAAATGTGACCACCCTCGCCCAACAACAAACATGACCACCCTTGCCTAACAACAAATGTGACCACCCTCGCCCAACAACAAACATGGCCACCTTCACCCAACAACAAATGTGACCACCCTCGCCCAACAACAAACATGACCACCCTCGCCTAACAACAAATGTGACCACGCTCGCCCAACAACAAACGTGACCACCCTCGCCCAACAAACATGGCCACCTTCACCCAACAAACATGACCACCCTCGCCCAACAAACATGACGACCCTCGCCCAACAACAAACTTGGCCACCTTTACCCAACAACAAACGTGGACACCTTCACACAATAACAAACATGGCCACACTCTCCCCACAACAAATGTGGCCACTCTCGCCCAACAACAAACTTGGCCACCTTCACCCAACAACAACTATGGCCACCTTCACACAACAACAAACATGACCACCCTCTCCCCACAACAAATGTGGCCACCCTCGCCTAACAACAAAGGTGACCACCCTCGCCCAACAACAAACGTGACCACCCTCGCCCAACAACAAATGTGACCACCCTCGCCCAACAACAAACGTGACCACCCTCGCCCAACAAACAGGGCCACCCTCGCCCAACAACAAACATGGTCACCCTCGACTAACAACAAACGTGACCACCCTCGCCCAACAACAAACATGACCACCCTCGACCAACAACAAACATAGCCACCTTCACCCAACAACAAACATGGCCACCTTCACCCAACAACAAACTTGACCACCCTCGACCAACAACAAACATAGCCACCTTCACCCAACAACAAACATGACCACCTTCACACAACAACAAACATGACCACCCTCTCTCCACAACAAATGTGGCCACCCTCGCCTAACAACAAATGTGACCACCCTCGCCCAACAACAAACGTGACCACCCTCGCCCAACAACAAACATGACCACCCTCGCCCAACAACAAACGTGACCACCCTCGCCCAACAACAAACATGACCACCCTCGCCCAACAACAAACATGGTCACCCTCGCCCAACAACATAAATGGTCACCCTCACCCAACAACAAACATGGTCACATTGCCCAACAACAAACATGGTCACCCTCACCCAAGAACAAATACAGTCACCCTCGCCCAACAACAAATGTGGCCACATTCACCCAACAACAAACGTGACCACCTTCGCCCCACAACCAACGTGGCCACATGCACCCAACAACAAACATGGCCACCCTCTCCCCACAACAAATGTGGCCACTCTCGCCGAGCAACAAACTTGGCCACCTTAACCCAACAACAAATGGGGCCACCTTCACACAACAACAAACATGGCCACCCTCTCCCCACAACAAATGTGGCCATTCTCGCCCAACAACAAACATGGCCTCCTTACCCAACAACAAAGATGTTCACCCTCGCCCAACAACAAACATGACCACCCTCGACAAGAACAAACATGGCCACCCTTGCACCACAACAAACATGACCACCCTCGCCTAACAACAAATGTGACCACCCTCGCCCAATAACAAACATGACCACCTTCACCCAACAACGAATGTGACCACCCTCACCCAACAACAACCGGGACCACCTTCACCCAACAACAAATGTGACCACCCTCGCCCAAGAACAAACATGTCCACCTTCACCCAACTACAAACGTGACCATCCTCGCCCAACAACAAACATGTCCACCTTCTCCCCACAACAAACATGACCACCCTCGCCTAACAACAAATGTGACCACCCTCGCCCAACAACAAACATCACCACCTTCACCCAACTACAAACGTGACCATCCTCGCCCAACAACAAACATGTCCACCTTCTCCCCACAACAAACATAGCCACCCTCGCCCTACAACAAACGTGGCCACCTTCACCCAACAACAACTATGGCCACCCTCTCTCCACAACAAATGTGGCCACCCTCGCCCAACAACAAACATGACCACCTTCACCCAACAACAAATGTGAACACCCTCGCCCAACAACAAACATAGCCACTTTCACCCAACAACAAACATGACCACCCTCGCCCAACAAGTGTGACTACCCTCGCCCAACAACAAACATGGCCACCGTCACCCAACAACAAATGTGACCACCCTCGCCCAACAACAAACATGACCACCCTTGCCTAACAACAAATGTGACCACCCTCGCCCAACAACAAACATGGCCACCTTCACCCAACAACAAACGTGGCCACCTTCACACAACAACAAACATGACCACCCTCTCCCCACAACAAATGTGGCCACCCTCGCCTAACAACAAAGGTGACCACCCTCGCCCAACAACAAACGTGACCACCCTCACCCAACAACAAATGTGACCACCCTCGCCCAACAACAAACGTGACCACCCTCGCCCAACAAACATGGCCACCCTCGCCCAACAACAAACATGGTCACCCTCGACTAACAACAAACGTGACCACCCTCGCCCAACAACAAACGTGACCACCCTCGCCCAACAACAAACATGGTCACCCTCGCCCAACAACATAAATGGTCACCCTCACCCAACAACAAACATGGTCACCCTCACCCAAGAACAAATACAGTCACCCTCGCCCAACAACAAATGTGGCCACATTCACCCAACAACAAACGTGACCACCTTCGCCCCACAACCAACGTGGCCACATGCACCCAACAACAAACATGGCCACCCTCTCCCCACAACAAACGTGACCACCCTCGCCCAACAACAAACATGACCACCCTCGACCAACAACAAACATAGCCACCTTCACCCAACAACAAACATGGCCACCTTCACCCAACAACAAACATGACCACCTTCACACAACAACAAACATGACCACCCTCTCTCCACAACAAATGTGGCCACCCTCGCCTAACAACAAATGTGACCACCCTCGCCCAACAACAAACGTGACCACCCTCGCCCAACAACAAATGTGACCACCCTCGCCCAACAACAAACGTGACCACCCTCGCCCAACAACAAACATGGTCACCCTCGCCCAACAACATAAATGGTCACCCTCGCCCAACAACAAACATGGTCACCCTCACCCAAGAACAAATACAGTCACCCTCGCCCAACAACAAATGTGGCCACATTCACCCAACAACAAACGTGACCACCTTCGCCCCACAACCAACGTGGCCACATGCACCCAACAACAAACATGGCCACCCTCTCCCCACAACAAATGTGGCCACTCTCGCCGAGCAACAAACTTGGCCACCTTAACCCAACAACAAATGGGGCCACCTTCACACAACAACAAACATGGCCACCCTCTCCCCACAACAAATGTGGCCATTCTCGCCCAACAACAAACATGGCCTCCTTACCCAACAACAAAGATGTTCACCCTCGCCCAACAACAAACATGACCACCCTCGACAAGAACAAACATGGCCACCCTTGCACCACAACAAACATGACCACCCTCGCCTAACAACAAATGTGACCACCCTCGCCCAACAACAAACATGTCCACCTTCACCCAACTACAAACGTGACCATCCTCGCCCAACAACAAACATGTCCACCTTCTCCCCACAACAAACATGACCACCCTCGCCTAACAACAAATGTGACCACCCTCGCCCAACAACAAACATGTCCACCTTCACCCAACTACAAACGTGACCATCCTCGCCCAACAACAAACATGTCCACCTTCTCCCCACAACAAACATAGCCACCCTCGCCCTACAACAAACGTGGCCACCTTCACCCAACAACAACTATGGCCACCCTCTCTCCACAACAAATGTGGCCACCCTCGCCCAACAACAAACATGACCACCTTCACCCAACAACAAATGTGAACACCCTCGCCCAACAACAAACATAGCCACTTTCACCCAACAACAAACATGACCACCCTCGCCCAACAAGTGTGACTACCCTCGCCCAACAACAAACATGGCCACCGTCACCCAACAACAAATGTGACCACCCTCGCCCAACAACAAACATGACCACCCTTGCCTAACAACAAATGTGACCACCCTCGCCCAACAACAAACATGGCCACCTTCACCCAACAACAAATGTGACCACCCTCGCCCAACAACAAACATGACCACCCTCGCCTAACAACAAATGTGACCACGCTCGCCCAACAACAAACGTGACCACCCTCGCCCAACAAACATGGCCACCTTCACCCAACAAACATGACCACCCTCGCCCAACAAACATGACGACCCTCGCCCAACAACAAACTTGGCCACCTTTACCCAACAACAAACGTGGACACCTTCACACAATAACAAACATGGCCACACTCTCCCCACAACAAATGTGGCCACTCTCGCCCAACAACAAACTTGGCCACCTTCACCCAACAACAAACGTGGCCACCTTCACACAACAACAAACATGACCACCCTCTCCCCACAACAAATGTGGCCACCCTCGCCTAACAACAAAGGTGACCACCCTCGCCCAACAACAAACGTGACCACCCTCGCCCAACAACAAATGTGACCACCCTCGCCCAACAACAAACGTGACCACCCTCGCCCAACAAACATGGCCACCCTCGCCCAACAACAAACATGGTCACCCTCGACTAACAACAAACGTGACCACCCTCGCCCAACAACAAACATGACCACCCTCGACCAACAACAAACATAGCCACCTTCACCCAACAAACATGGCCACCTTCACCCAACAACAAACTTGACCACCCTCGACCAACAACAAACATAGCCACCTTCACCCAACAACAAACATGACCACCCTCGCCCAACAACAAATGTGGCCACCCTCGCCCAACAACAAACGTGACCACCCTCGCCCAACAAACATGGCCACCCTCGCCCAACAACAAACATGGTCACCCTTGCCTAACAACAAACATGACCACCCTTGCCTAACAACAAACATGGTCACCCTCGACCAACAACAAATGTGACCACCCTCGCCCAACAACAAACGTGACCACCCTCGCCCAACAACAAATGTGACCACCCTCGCCCAACAACAAACATGACCACCCTCGCCCAACAACAAACATGGTCACCCTCACCCAACAACATAAATGGTCATCCTCACCCAACAACAAACATGGACACCTTGCCCAACAACAAACATGGTCACCCTCACCCAAGAACAAATACAGTCACCCTCGACCAACAACAAATGTGGCCACATTCACCCAAAAGCAAACATGACCACCCTCGCCCAACAACAAAAGTAACCACCCTCGCCCAACAACAAACGTGGCCACATTCACCCAACAACAAACGTGACCACCTTCGCCCCACAACCAACGTGGCCACATGCACCCAACAACAAACATGGCCACCCTCTCCCCACAACAAATGTGGCCACTCTCGCCGAGCAACAAACTTGGCCACCTTAACCCAACAACAAATGGGGCCATCTTCACACAACAACAAACATGGCCACCCTCTCCCCACAACAAATGTGGCCATTCTCACCCAACAACAAACTTGGCCACCTTCACCCAACAACAAACATGGCCTCCTTCACCCAACAACAAACATGACCACCCTCGACAAGAACAAACATGACCACCCTCGCCTAACAACAAATGTGACCACCCTCGCCCAATAACAAACATGACCACCTTCACCCAACAACGAATGTGACCACCCTCACCCAACAACAACCGGGACCACCTTCACCCAACAACAAATGTGACCACCCTCGCCCAACAACAAACATGTCCACCTTCACCCAACTACAAACGTGACCATCCTCGCCCAACAACAAACATGTCCACCTTCTCCCCACAACAAACATAGCCACCCTCGCCCTACAACAAACGTGGCCACCTTCACCCAACAACAACTATGGCCACCCTCTCTCCACAACAAATGTGGCCACCCTCGCCCAACAACAAACATGACCACCTTCACCCAACAACAAATGTGAACACCCTCGCCCAACAACAAACATGTCCACCTTCGCCCAACAACAAACATGACCACCCTCGCCCAACAACAAACATGACCACCCTCGCCCAACAACAAACATGTCCACCTTCACCCGACGACAAACATGACCACCTTCATCCAACGACAAACAATGACGACCCTTGCCCAACAACAAACATGACCACCCTCGCCAGCAACAAACGTGACCGCCTTCGCCCAACAACAAACAATGTCCATCCTCGACCAACAACAAACATGACCACCCTCGACCAACAACAAACAATGACCACCCTCGACCAACAACAAAGAAGACCTCCCTTGTCCAACAACAAACAATGACCACCCTCGCCCAACAACAAACATGTCCACCCTCGCCCAACAACAAAGGAGACCTCCCTTGTCCAACAACAAACAATGACCACCCTCGCCCAACAACAAACATGTCCACCCTCGCCCAACAACAAAGGAGACCTCCCTTGTCCAACAACGAACATGGCCACCTTCACCCAACAACAAACATGACCACCCTCGCCCAACAACAAACATGACCACACTCGCCTAACAACAAATGTGACCACCCTCGCCCAGCAACAAACGTGACCACCCTCGCCCAACAACAAACATGTCCACCTTCACCCAACTACAAACGTGACCACCCTCGCCCAATAACAAACATGACCACCTTCACCCAACAACATATGTGACCACCCTCGCCCTACAACAAACGTGGCCACCTTCACCCAACAACAACTATGGCCACCCTCTCTCCACAACAAATGTGGCCACCCTCGCCCAACAACAAACATGACCACCTTCACCCAACAACAAATGTGAACACCCTCGCCCAACAACAAACATGTCCACCTTCGCCCAACAACAAACATGACCACCCTCGCCCAACAACAAACATGACCACCCTCGCCCAACAACAAACATGTCCACCTTCACCCGACGACAAACATGACCACCTTCATCCAACGACAAACAATGACGACCCTTGCCCAACAACAAACATGTCCACCTTCGCCCAACAACAAACATGTCCACCTTCGCCCAACAACAAACATGACCACCCTCGCCAGCAACAAACGTGACCGCCTTCGCCCAACAACAAACAATGTCCATCCTCGACCAACAACAAACATGACCACCCTCGACCAACAACAAACAATGACCACCCTCGACCAACAACAAAGAAGACCTCCCTTGTCCAACAACAAACAATGACCACCCTCGCCCAACAACAAACATGTCCACCCTCGCCCAACAACAAAGGAGACCTCCCTTGTCCAACAACAAACAATGACCACCCTCGCCCAACAACAAACATGTCCACCCTCGCCCAACAACAAAGGAGACCTCCCTTGTCCAACAACGAACATGGCCACCTTCACCCAACAACAAACATGACCACCCTCGCCCAACAACAAACATGACCACACTCGCCTAACAACAAATGTGACCACCCTCGCCCAGCAACAAACGTGACCACCCTCGCCCAACAAACATGGCCACCTTCACCCAACAACAAACATGACCACCCTCGCCCAACAACAAATGTGACTACCCTCGCCCAAAAACAAACATGGCCACCTTCACCCAACAACAAACATGACGACCCTCGCCCAACAACAAACATAGCCACCACACCCAACAACAAACATGGCCACCTTCACCCAACATCAAACATGACGACCCTCGCCCAACAACAAACATAGCCACCTTCACCCAAAAACAAACATGACCACCCTTGCCCAACAACAAATGTGGCCACCCTCGCCTAGCAACAAATGTGACCACCCACGCCCAACAACAAACGTGACCACCCTCGCCCAACAAACATGGCCACCCTCGCCCAACAACAAACATGGTCACCCTCGCCTCACAACAAACGTGACCACCCTCGCCCAACAACAAACATGACCACTCTCGACCAACAACAAATGTGACCACCCTCGCCCAACAGCAAACGTGACCACCCTCGCCCAACAACAAATGTGACCACCCTCGCCCAACAAACATGGCCACCCTCGCCCAACAACAAACATGGTCACCCTCGCCCAACAACAAACATGGTCACCCTCACCCAACAACAAACATGGTCACCCTCGCCCAACAACAAACATGGCCACCTTCACCCAACAACAAACATGACCACCCTCGCCCAACAAGTGTGACTACCCTCGCCCAACAACAAACATGGCCACCTTCACCCAACAACAAACATGACCACGCTCGCCCAACAACAAACATGACCACCTTGCCCAACAACAAATGTGACCACCTTCACCCAACAACAAACATGGTCACCCTCGCCCAACAACAAACATGGCCACCTTCACCCAACAACAAACATGACCACCCTCGCCCAACAAGTGTGACTACCCTCGCCCAACAACAAACATGGCCACCTTCACCCAACAACAAACATGACCACGCTCGCCCAACAACAAACATGACCACCTTGCCGAACAACAAATGTGACCACCCTCGCCCAACAACAAACGTGACCACCCTCGCCCAACAAACATGACCACCCTCGCCCAACAACAAACATGACGACCCTCACCCAACAACAAACATAGCCACCATCACCCAACAACAAACTTGACCAGCCTCGACCAACAACAAACATAGCCACCTTCACCCAACAACAAACATGACCACCCTCGCCCAACAACAAACGTGGCCACCCTTGCCCAACAACAAACGTGACCACCCTTGCCCAGCAACAAATGTGACCACCCTCGCCCAACAACAAACGTGACCACCCTCGCCCAACAAACATGGCCACCCTCGCCCAACAACAAACATGGTCACCCTCGCCTAACAACAAACGTGGCCACCCTCGCCTAACAACAAATGTGACCACCCTCGCCCAACAACAAACGTGACCACCCTCGCCCAACAACAAACGTGACCACCCTCGCCCAGCAACAAATGTGACCACCCTCGCCCAACAACAAACGTGACCACCCTCGCCCAGCAACAAATGTGACCACCCTCGCCCAACAACAAACGTGACCACCCTCGCCCAACAACAAACGTGACCACCCTCGCCCAACAAACATGGCCACCCTCGCCCAACAACAAACGTGACCACCCTTGCCCAGCAACAAATGTGACCACCCTCGCCCAACAACAAACGTGACCACCCTCGCCCAACAACAAACGTGACCACCCTCGCCCAACAAACATGGCCACCCTCGCCCAACAACAAACGTGACCACCCTCGCCCAACAAACATGGCCACCCTCGCCCAGCAACAAATGTGACCACCCTCGCCCAACAACAAACGTGACCACCCTCGCCCAACAAACATGGCCACCCTCGCCCAACAACAAACGTGACCACCCTTGCCCAGCAACAAATGTGACCACCCTCGCCTAACAACAAACGTGACCACCCTCGCCCAATAACAAACATGACCACCCTCGACCAACAACAAATGTGACCACCCTCGCCCAACAACAAACGTGACCACCCTTGCCCAGCAACAAATGTGACCACCCTCGCCCAACAACAAACGTGACCACCCTCGCCCAACAAACATGGCCACCCTCGCCTAACAACAAATGTGACCACCCTCGCCCAACAACAAACGTGACCACCCTCGCCCAACAAACATGGCCACCCTCGCCCAACAACAAACGTGACCACCCTTGCCCAGCAACAAATGTGACCACCCTCGCCCAACAAACATGGCCACCCTCGCCTAACAACAAACGTGGCCACCCTCGCCTAACAACAAATGTGACCACCCTCGCCCAACAACAAACGTGACCACCCTTGCCCAGCAACAAATGTGACCACCCTCGCCCAACAAACATGGCCACCCTCGCCCAACAACAAACGTGACCACCCTTGCCCAGCAACAAATGTGACCACCCTCGCCCAACAAACATGGCCACCCTCGCCCAACAACAAACGTGACCACCCTTGCCCAGCAACAAATGTGACCACCCTCGCCTAACAACAAACGTGACCACCCTCGCCCAATAACAAACATGACCACCCTCGACCAACAACAAATGTGACCACCCTCGCCCAACAACAAACGTGTCCACCCTCGCCCAACAACAAATGTGACCACCCTCGCCCAACAACAAACATGGTCACCCTCACCCAACAACAAACATGGTCACCTCGCCCAACAACAAACATGGTCACCCTCACCCAACAACAAATGTGGCCACCTTCACCCAAAAGCAAACATGACCACCCTCGCCCAACAACAAAAGTAACCACCCTCGCCCAACAACAAACGTGGCCACATTCACCCAACAACAAACGTGACCACCCTCGCCCCACAACAAACGTGGCCACATTCACCCAACAACAAACATGGCCACCCTCTCCCCACAACAAATGTGGCCACGCTCGCCGAGCAACAAACTTGGCCACCTTCACCCAACAACAAATGGGGCCACCTTCACACAACAACAAACATGGCCACCCTCTCCCCACAACAAATGTGGCCACTCTCGCCCAACAACAAACTTGGCCACCTTCACCCAACAACAAACATGGCCTCCTTCACCCAACAACAAACGTGACCACCCTCGCCCAACAAACATGGCCACCCTCGCCCAACAACAAACATGGTCACCCTCGACTAACAACAAACGTGACCACCCTCGCCCAACAACAAACGTGACCACCCTCGACAACAACAAACATGGCCACCTTCACCCAACAACAAACATGACCACCCTCGCCCAACAACAAATGTGGCCACCCTCGCCTAACAACAAATGTGACCACCCTTGCCCAACAACAAACGTGACCACCCTCGCCCAACAACAAACGTGACCACCCTCGCCCAACAACAAACGTCACCACCCTCGCCCAACAACAAACGTCACCACCCTCACCTAACAAACATGGCCACCCTCGCCCAACAACAAACATGGTCACCCTCGCCTAAGAACAAACGTGACCACCCTCGCCCAACAACAAACATGACCACCCTCGACCAACAACAAACATGGCCTCCTTCACCCAACAACAAAGATGTCCACCCTCGCCCAACAACAAACATGACCACCCTCGACAAGAACAAACATGGCCACCCTTGCACCACAACAAACATGGCCTCCTTCACCCAACAACAATCATGGCCACCCTCGCCCAACAACAAACGTGACCACCCTCGACAACAACAAACATGGCCACCTTCACCCAACAACAAACGTGGCCACCTTCACACAATAACAAACATGGCCACCCTCTCCCCACAACAAATGTGGCCACTCTCGCCCAACAACAAACTTGGCCACCTTCACCCAACAACAAACGTGGCCACCTTCACCCAACAACAAACATGACCACCCTCTCCCCACAACAAATATGGCCACTCTCGCCCAACAACAAACTTGGCCACCTTCACCCAACAACAAACCTGACCACCCTCGCCCAACAACAAACGTGGCCACCTTCACACAACAACAAACGTGACCACCCTCGCCCAGAAACAAACGTGACCATCCTCGCCCAACAACAAACATGTCCACCTTCGCCCCACAACAAAAGTGGCCACCTTCTCCCCACAACAAACGGGGCCACCTTCACCCAACAACAAACATGGCCTCCTTCACCCAACAACGAAGATGTCCACCCTCGCCCAACAACAAACATGACCACCCTCGACAAGAACAAACATGGCCACCCTTGCACCACAACAAACATGGCCTCCTTCACCCAACAACAAACATGGCCACCCTCGCCCAACATCAAACGTGACCACCCACGACAACAACAAACATGGCCACCTTCACCCAACAACAAACATGGCCACCCTCGTCCAACAACAAACGTGGCCACCCGCGCCCAACAACTTTGGCCACCCTCTCCCCACAACAAATGTGGCCACCCTCGCCCAACAACAAATGTGGCCACCCGCGCCCAACAACAAACATGACCACCTTCACCCAACAACAAATGTGACCACTCTCGCCCAACAACAAACATGTCCACCCTCGCTCAACAACAAACGTGACCACCCTTGCTCAACAACAAACATGATCACCCTCGACAAGAACAAACATGGCCACCTTCGCCCAACAACAAACATGGCCACCCTTTCCCCACAACAAATGTGGACACCCTCGCCCAACAACAAACTTGGCCACCTTCACCCAACAAACATGACCACCCTCGCCCAACAACAAATGTGGCCACCCTCGCCCAACAACAAACATGGCCACCTACACCCAACAACAAACATGACCACCCTCGCTCAACAACAAATGTGACTACCCTCGCCCAACAACAAACGTGGCCACCCTCACCCAACAACAAACATGACCACCCTCGCCCAACAACAAATGTGACTACCCTCGCCCAACAACAAACATGGCCACCTTCACCCAACATCCAACATGACCACCCTCGACCAACAACAAACTTAGCCACCATCACCCACCAACAAACATGGCCACCTTCACCCAACAACCAACATGACCACCCTCAACCAACAACAAACATAGCCACCATCATCCAACAACAAACATGGCCACCTTCACCCAACAACAAACATGACCACCCTCGACCAACAACAAACATAGCCACCTTCACCCAACAACAAACATGACCACCCTCGCCCAACAACAAATGTGGCCACCCTCGCCCAACAAATGTTGCCACCCTCGCCCAACAACAAACATGACCACCCTCGCTCAACAACAAATGTGGCCACCCTCGCCCAACAACAAACATGACCACATTCACCCAACAAACGTGACCACCCTCGCCCAACAACAAATGTGACCACCCTCGCCCAAAAACAAACGTGACCACCCTCGCCCAACAACAAATGTGACCACCCTCGCCCAACAACAAACGTGACCACCCTCTCCCCACAACAAATGTGGCCACCCTCGCCCAACAACAAACGTTGCCACCCGCGCCCAACAACAACTATGGCCACCCTCTCCCCACAACAAACGTGGCCACCCTCGCCCAACAACAAACGTGGCCACCCGTGCCCAACAACAAACATGACCACCTTCACCCAACAACAAATGTGACCACCCTCGCCCAACAACATGACCACCCTCGCCCAACAACAAACATGGCCACCCTTTCCCCACAACAAATGTGGTCACCCTCGCCCAACAACAAACTTGGCCAGCTTCACCCAACAACAAATGTGACTACCCTCACCCAACAACAAACGTGGCCACTCTCACCCAACAACAAACATGACCATCCTCGCCCAACAACAAATGTGACTACCCTCGACAAGAACAAACATGGCCACCTTCACCCAACAACAAACATGGCCACCCTTTCCCCACAACAAACATGACCACCCTCGCCCAACAACGGACGTGGCCACCCTCGCCAACAACAAATGTGACTACCCTTGCCCAACAACAAACATGGCCACCTTCACCCAACAACCAACATGACCACCCTCGACCAACAACAAACTTAGCCACCTTCACAGAACAACAAACATGACCACCCTTGCCCAACAACAAATGTGGCCACCCTCGCCCAACAACAAACATGACCACGCTCGCCCAACAACAAACATGACCACCCTTGCCCAACAACAAATGTGGCCACCCTCGCCCAACAACAAACATGACCACGCTCGCCCAACAACAAACATGACCACCCTTGCCCAACAACATACGTGACCACATTCACCCAACAACAAACGTGACCACATTCACCCAACAACAAACGGGACCACCCTCGCCCAACAACAAACGTGACCACCCTCGCCCAACAACAAATGTGACCACCCTCGCCCAACAACAAACGTGACCACCCTCGCCCAACCACAAACGTGACCACTCTCGCCCAACAACAAATGTGACCACCCTCGCCCAACAACAAACGTGACCACCCTCGCCCAACAACAAACATGACCACTTTCGCCCAAACAACAAACATGGCCACCTTCACCCAACAACAAACGTGGCCATCCTCGACCAACAACAAACATGGCTTACCTCCCCAACAAACATGGCCAACCTCCCCAACAACAAACGTGGCCACCCTCGACCAAAAACAAATATGGCCACCCTCGAACAAAAATAAATATGGCCACCCTCGAGAAGCAACAAACATGGCCACCCTCGACCCTCATTAACCACGGCCACCACTGTAACTGATAAATCCTTGCCTTCCCACGCAGAAAACTGCAAACTCCTTCTTGGGGAAAGTATTCGCACCGTGAGCAAATCAGTGGCCCCTTTTCAACGTGTGATTTCAGGCAGTGAGTGTCATCCACCTCTTCATTCATGTGGAGGGGAGGGAAAGTCACAGCTGAACCCAAATCCACTCACCCAGCGTCCGCTGCACAGTGATCAGGATGGGGGCACTCTGGCTGATGCGATTGCCCACTCCCTGACCCCGGGGTCAACCAGGGTCAATGGTGATCTTTCAGCCTCAGCTTGGCGGAGATTGCTGGGCTCATTGACCGAGGACAGAACCCTGTCTGTGTGACTCAGTACCATGAAAGGCCAACATCTACTAACTGAATTCTGGTTCAGGATTTCCGTCCTGGTTGTGTGAGTGTGAAGTGAGACTTACAGGCGTTCTGGAATAGATTAACTTTCATCTCATGGAGTGCGAAGGACTGGCGGAAACTGTATGTCACAGATATCTTCTTTTTCTGAAAGACTTTGGTGACCTGCGGGGGCGGGGAGGGGGGGATGGAGAAATGAGAGAAAAAGTCAAAAGATAGGGGAGGGAGAGAGCATGAGAAAAAAGATAAAATGAGAGAGAGATAGAACAGAGCGGTGATTAAAAAGACAATTAAGAGAGAGTGCACGAGAATTGGGGTTTCACAGGAACAGAATTCTCAATCCCACATGCCCACCTGCTTTTCTCCTGGCTTACCTGTTCTGAAATCTTGATGTGATCCGAATCACTAATGGCGTGTTCCACAAACCTGTGTCAAAGTTCCTCCCACGCTCTCTGAAATCGTTTAACGTTGTGTCCACTCCTCTGTCCCTTCGCCCTTGGTTCCACCCTCCCTCCCAACAGCCTGCTGTCATCAACCCTGTCCCAGCACCTCTCTGTCGCCTCATCACCTCAATGCACGCCTGTGGGATCTTGCTGCCCACAAATGTGACCTCCAAACCTGCCTCCGTCGCAGTCGCCCTCTGACTCTCTCCATCTGTCTGCCTCGCTCCCATTCTCCATCTCGTTCCCTCTCTCCCAGTCCCTCCCACTGTCGCTTGCTCTCTCCATCTCCCTCAGTACTGACCCTCCGACAGTGCGGTGCTCCCTCAGTACTGCCCCTCGCAAATGGGCAGTGCTCCCTCAGGACTGGACCTGGGGGTGTGTTGGGCCTGGATTATGGCGCACAGAAAGACAAACAGGCAGCAGCGACAGTTCGAGAAAGAGAGAAAGGGAGAGCGGTGCAGTGAGTGGGACAGTATCTTACCACAAGCAGATCATTGAAGAGAAAGACCTCTCGTTGATGGAGGCCCTGCTTCTGTGGTCGATTTGGATCCGGGACCTCGTACAGTCGACAGCAGCACACCAGTCTGCGGTGGGGCAGGGAGAGGACCTGGGGATTGAAGCGAGAATCATGTCAGAAACGGTAACAGGGAGGAAAATCGCAGCCCCTTGTCCTGGGAGTGTTTGATGGGGGACAGTGTAGAGGGAGCTTTACTCTGTATCTAACCCCCGTGCTGTACCTGTCCTGGGAGTGTTTGATGGGGGACAGTGTAGAGGGAGCTTTACTCTGTATCTAACCCCCGTGCTGTACCTGTCCTGGGAGTGTTTGATGGGGGACAGTGTAGAGGGAGCTTTACTCTGTATCTAACCCCCGTGCTGTACCTGTCCTGGGAGTGTTTGATGGGGGACAGTGTAGAGGGAGCTTTACTCTGTATCTAACCCCAGTTATCTTACCGGTTTCTTGCCCACGATCAGACGTTCCACAGCTTGAACCTGTGACACATGATCATCATTGGTCCTCAGTTCCCGCTTCTGGATGCGATGGTAGATCCCTACCAGCATATCTCGTGGAATATCCTCCCCGTTATCGACTCCTGCGGGCAAAAGGAGAGCTTGGAGATTGCAGAGTCTGGTGGCAATGGAGAATTACATCGAACGTCCAGCACAGAAACAGGCCATTCGGCCCATCTGCTCTGTACTGATATTTCTGCTCCACACGAGCCTCTTCCCACCCCCTCTCCATCTCCCCCCCCCCCCCTCCTCTATCACCATATCCTTCTACTCCTCTCTCCCTCGTGTTTTTATCCAGCTTCCCCCTTAAATACATCGATACACTCCCTGTGGGAGCGAGTTCCACATTCTCACCACTCTCTGGGGGAAAGGAGTTTCTCCTGAATTCCCCCATTGTCCTGTGAAATTATCCACTTTGGTAGGAAGAATGGTAAAACAGAACATTTTTTGAGTAGTGAGAGACTGGGAAATGTTTGCATTCTGAGGGACATCCTTGTCCGTGAATCACATAAAGTTAACCTGCATAGACAGCGAGCAATTGGGAAGGTAATTGGTATGTTAGCCTTTGTTACAGAGAGATTGGTATATAAGAGTGAAGAAGGCTTGCTACAATTATACATCGGTGAGGCCACACCTGGAGTACTGTGGGCAGTTTTGGTCTCCGTATCCAAGGAAGGGCGTACGTTCCCTGGAAGGAGTACAATGAAGGTTGACGAGACAGTTCCTGGGATGAGGGGGATTGTCCCGTGAGGAGAGACTGGTCCCTCTGGTTACCGACCCTTCCGTCCCTGGGAACGGTTCCTCCTTACTTACTCTATCAAAAATCCCTCACGATTTTGAACGCCTCGATTAAATCTCCCCTTAACCTTCGCTGCTCGAAGGAGAACAGTCCCGGCTTCTCCTGGTCTCTCCACGTTAACCGAGGTCCCTCATCCCTGGGACCATTCCGGCAAATCTCCCTCCGCCCCCTCTTCAAGGACTTGACAATCCGTCCTCAAGTGTGGTGTCCATAATGTGGTTTGGGAAGGGAATTCCAGAGGTTGGGGCCCCAGGCAGCTGAAGGCACGGCCGCTAATGGTGGAGCGATGGGAATCGGGGGGATGGTCAAGAGGCCGGAATTGGAGGAGCGCAGAGATCTCGGAGGGTGGTCGGGGCTGGAGGAGGTTACAGAGCTGGGGATGGGGCGAGGAAACGAAGGGATTTGAACAGGAGAATGAGAATTTTAAAATCGAGGAGTTGCCAGACCGGGAGCCAATGTCGGTCAGCGAGCACCAGGGGGTGATGGATGAACAGAACGTGGCACGAGTTAGGGCACGGGGTGGTGGGGGGGTGGGGGGGGGCGGCAGAAGTTTGGATGACCTGAAGTTTACGGAGAGTAGAATGTGGGAGACTGGCCAGGAGTGCGTTGGAATAGTCAAGTCTAGAGGGAACAAAGGCATGAATGAGGGCTTCAGCAGCAGATGAGCTGAGACAGAGGCGAAGTCGGGCGATGTTAGGGAGGTGGAAATAGCCGGTTTTAGTGACGGCACGAATATGAGGTCGGAAGCTCATCTCGGGGTCAAATGTGACACCACGTTTGCCAACAGACTGGCTTAATCTCAGACTGTTGTCAGGGAGAGGGATGGAGTCGGTAGCTAGGGAATGGAGTTTGGAGCAGGGACTGAATTCAATGACTTCAACCTTCCCGATATTTAATTGGAGGAAATGTCTGCTCATCCAGTACTGGATGTCGGATAAGCAGTCTGAGAATTCAGAAGCAGCGGAGAGTTTGAGAGTGTTGGTGGCAAGGTCGCGCGGGGTGACCTCAGCGTACATGTGGAAACTCACGCTTGGAGGATGACCGCGTCTGTGCCGCGTGACCGAGACTCACCTCTGAGGTTCTTGATGAAGTCGTCCAGCTTCATCTTACGCTCGGTCTTGACGTTGGGGCTGTACATGTCGGTGTTGAGCAGGATGATTGCGAAGGCCAGGATGAAGATAGTGTCCGGATTGTGGAATTGCCGCACGAGAGCTGGGTTGCAGATGCAGTAACGTTGGCTGAGGAGAGCGGGCAAAGTTAATTAGTGCTTTGAAAGCATTGGTGCCAAGGCTGTTTCCCCCACCCCCCTCACCCCCCCTGCCCCTGGTGGTCAGGCCTGCACTCTCTGGCACTGGTGCTTTCCAACCCCCTCGCACCTCTAGATTGTCTCTAATCCCGGCCCACTGCGGCACTGCCGGGTGCCAGCTGGGCTACGAAGTGCCAACGCCGTTTAGGCTGCCAATCGAGCCGAGTCCTTCCCTGCCCGTCTGTGTCTCTGGGACTCAGTCCCACCAACAGCGGGTGCGCTTAAGCACAGGGCCACCAGAGGCGAGGCCCCTGCAGGTGAATTATTTCCGAGAGGCGTGAAAGTAGATTGATGCTCGTGAGTTCCCGCGAGGTGGTGGGGGGGGGGGGGGGTGGGGAAGAGCTGTCGCACTCTGCGTTGACTGCATGGCTTTCGATGAGGGCCCAACCTGCTCCGCCTCCCGCTGTGACCCACCTGAAGGATTCGATCAGCCTCTCCACCTTCTGAGCCTCCCCTTGCACGCGGATGTGGGCCTGGAACTTGCGTAGGGCCTCGTCCAGCTCCATCCCACCAAAGTCCATCTCATCCACCACGCAGCTGTGGGCCAAAGGGGAGGGGAGGGGTGGGGGGGGGGGGTGCAGGTGGAAATAAGTTAGGCAGGTGGAGAGAAAGCGGTTGTCCCACACGGTTGCAGGCGTTAATGGTTCCCCATTATCTGAAGCCTGCCCCCACCCCGCCACTTCCCCCCGCCCCCACCCCCCACCACCGCATCATCAACATCCTGGGGGGTCACCATTGACCAGAAACTGAACTGGACCAGCCACATAAATACTGTAGCTACAAGAGCAGGTCAGAGGCTGGGAATCCTGAGGCGAGTTACCCACCTCCTGACTCCTCAAAGCCTGTCCACCATCTACAAGGCACAAGTCAGGAGTGTGATGGAATACTCTCCACTTGTCTGGATGGGTGCAGATCCAACAACACTCAAGAAGCTCGACACCGTCCAGGACAAAGCAGACCACTTGATTGGCACCCCACCTACAAACATTCACTCACTCCACCACCGACGCACAGTGGCAGCAGTGTGTACCATCTACAAGATGCACTGCAGCAACTCACCAAGGCTCCTTAGACAGCACCTTCCAAACCCATGACCTCTACCAACTAGAAGGACAAGGGCAGCAAATGCATGGGAACACCACCACCTGCAAGTTCCCCTCCAAGTCACACACCATCTTGACTTGGAACTATATCGGCCGTTCCTTCACTGCCGCTGGGTCAAAATCCTGGAACTCCCTCCCTAACATCACTGTGGGTGTACCTACCCAACATGAACTGCAGCGGTTCAAGAAGGCAGCTCACCACCACCTTCTCAAGGGGCAATGAGGGATGGGGCAACAAATGCTGGCCTGGCCAGTGACGTTCACATCTGGTGAGCAAATAGAAAAAGGCCCTCAGGCCCTTACCACAAGGAGCCATTGAGTGCGTTTGTGAGCTGACCTGTGACCTGAATGGCTGCTTGTCACATGGGGGCCATGATGTCAAAGGTCGGGCTTGACCCTGTGCTCACCCACCAGGGGGTGGGCGGGCGACGAGTGGGGGGGGGAGGGCGGAAGGTTTGGGGAGGGTGGGAGACCGTGCCGAATACTCACTCCAGCACGTCCCTGTTGAACTGCTTCTGCCGGTTTCCCAGGAACTCGCCAATCATCTGGCGGCTCAGGCCCTTTCGCTCGAGGATGAAACGAGCAACGCCGACGGGCGTGTCCGCGACGAAGCCTCGCTCAATCAGGTACTGAATCCCCTTCTCCGGCTTCCTGCGCACGGGGTCGGGAAAGGAAGAGAGAAATCGTTGAGAGAAAGAGGCTTGCGCCGCAGTTTCCCGCAACGCCATTCACACGGGGGGGGGGGGGGGGGGGGGAGGGGCAGGGGGAGGCCCGTCCAGCCCCCCTCGAGCCTCTTACACAGGGACGTTGAGTCCATTCAAGAGTGAGATTGATGGGCGTCCGGGCGCGGCGGAAATTAAGGGACACGGGGACAGTGCAGGGAGGCGGATTCAAGGTGGAAGATCAGCCACCATCTCATTGAATGGCCGAGCAGGCTCGAGGGGGCCGAATGGCCTCCGCTTGCTGCTGTTTATCTGTCTAACCCACCCCCCACCCCCCCACCCCCCCCCCCCCGTCCCCCAAGCCCCTCGGTCAGATGGGCTGAATGGCCTGTTGCGGGGCTGGTAACTGCCAAACCACCACCCCGCCACCCACCCAACGGGAAAAAGAAAAACTAGCGCGTCAGTTAGGGCTAGACGGGCCGAGTGGCCTCGGCTCAGCATTGTGAGATTGCAGGTACACAGCCTTGTGAGGCTGAGCGGAAGGGGATTATTGTAGGTGGGGTGGGGAGTGGCGAGGCTGAGGGGCAGGGGAGCGCGCAGGGTGGCAGTGAGGGCATGGGGGGGTGCGGTGGCGGGGGGGGGAAGAAGGGGTGGTACCCACTTGTTGAAGAGGTTGAGTCCGATGCGGTACTGGCGACGTTGCATCATGTCGTTGTTGAGAGCGGGTGAGTCCCAGCTGTGCCGCATCTCCTTGTGGTACGTCTGCTTGCAGAGGGTCTGCTCCTGCAGGCTGTCTCGTGACGAGGAGCCCGTGCTGCAGTTGATGGTCTCGTTGGAGTTGCCGCTGCTGTTGAGGCTGTCGTTGTCCCCGTCCGAGAGCTCGGCCTCCGGCTTGCCGTTGCGGTTGGAGTTGCCGTTGTTGTTGGCCAGGTGGGCGTCCAGCGGGCGCAGGGGCAGCGGCGAGCGGGCCGGGGGGGCTGGCCGGTGCACGGGCACCGGGACGGGCACCGGGACGGGCACCGGGGCCGGCTTGGGGCCGGCCACCTCTTGCTCGTACACCAGCTGCCGGCTGAGGGAGCCGCGGTCGGAGCGGTCGCTCATGTCCACCGAGCTGTCGCTGGGGGGCTCGATGGTCAGCAGGGGCAAGTGGGCAGCCCGGCGCCGGTAATCGCGGCACTCCATGCAGGCCGGGCCCCGCCGCCCGCCCTCGGCCTCCCTCCCCTGCCCCCCGCTCCAGTACTCCTGCCCGCCGCCGGCGTGGTGCAGCTCCTGCTCGGAGCTGGGCGCCCGCTCCGAGGACAGGGGCGAGGCGGGCGCCGAGTGGGGCACCTCGCCCTCGTCGATGTAGAGCGTGACGTCGCTGTAGGTGGTGGTGGAGTCCTCGTTCTTGATGCGGCGGGGCTCGCTGCGGCTGTCGAAGGAGTCGCCCTCCTCGCCCGCCGTGCCGGGGGGCACCGGGCGGCAGCCCAGCGCGTCGTCGATGGACTCGGCCAGCGTCCGCACCTGCTTGGAGAAGGTGTCCTCCAGCTCCGTGATCTCGTTGGTGAAGTCGCTGGAGGCGGTGGTGGACTCGACGTCCAAGCCCCCGAACTGGTCGCTGCGCTCCGAGTGCGTGCGGGAGCCCAGGCCCGTCTGCTCCGAGCGCACGGAGGCCTGCTTGCTCTCGAAGCTGGCACCATGCCCCTTCTCGTACTCCTCGAAGGAGTACTGCATGCGCATGTTGGACAACACGATGCGGCGGGACATGCGGCTCTCGGACAGTGAACTGCGTAACCGCTCAAAGTTCTTGTTCATGCGGTACTGGCGGAAGGCGGTCTGGATGGTCCTCGCGGCCCGCCGACTCAGGAAGTACCCCCCATATTTCCGCTCCAGCATCTCTACCTGTGGGAGGAAAAGCGGGGAGGGTGAGAGAGGGGGCTGGGAAACGGATAGATCCCGTCAAACTGCACCACCCCCCCACCCCCCCCCACCTCGGATTTCGACCCTCCTGGCCTGCAAAGTACCACCCCCTTTACAAGATCGCACGCTGGCGCCCCAGCCCCGGACGTTTGGCGGCCCCTCCGCGTTCTCCAAACTTCAGCGCAGGGACCTGCACCTCAGGGGCTCACTTTTCAAGACCGGAGATCAGCCGATCTTTGTTGGGTCAGGGGATTAAGGTATGTGAAGGGAAGAGTCAGGTGGATGGTGTGGAGACGCAGTTCAACCGCGAACTGCTCGAGTGGAGGAACAGGCTCGAGGGGGGGCTGAATGGGCCTCCTCCTGTTCCTGTGTAACAGGCTCGAGAGGGGGCTGAATGGGCCTCCTCCTGTTCCTGTGTAACAGGCTCGAGAGGGGCTGAATGGGCCTCCTCCTGTTCCTGTGTAACAGGCTAGAGGGGGGGCTGAATGGGCCTCCTCCTGTTCCTGTGTAACAGGCTCGAGAGGGGGCTGAATGGGCCTCCTCCTGTTCCTGTGTAACAGGCTCGAGAGGGGGCTGAATGGGCCTCCTCCTGTTCCTGTGTAACAGACTCGAGAGGGGGCTGAATGGGCCTCCTCCTGTTCCTGTGTAACAGGCTCGAGAGGGGCTGAATGGGCCTCCTCCTGTTCCTGTGTAACAGGCTCGAGAGGGGCTGAATGGGCCTCCTCCTGCTCCTGTGTAACAGGCTCGAGAGGGGGCTGAATGGGCCTCCTCCTGTTCCTGTGTAACAGGCTCGAGAGGGGGCTGAATGGGCCTCCTCCTGCTCCTGTGTAACAGGCTCGAGAGAGGGGCTGAATGGGCCTCCTCCTGTTCCTGTGTAACAGGCTCGAGAGGGGGCTGAATGGGCCTCCTCCTGTTCCTGTGTAACAGGCTCGAGAGGGGCTGAATGGGCCTCCTCCTGTTCCTGTGTAACAGGCTCGAGAGGGGGCTGAATGGGCCTCCTCCTGTTCCTGTGTAACAGGCTCGAGAGGGGGCTGAATGGGCCTCCTCCTGCTCCTGTGCTGCAACCATAACACCCAACCCTGTCACTAGATCTTCTGGTGAAACGCCTGGTACATTGGGACATTGGATAGAGCCTCTAAGCAGGGACGTAGGCTACTGGAGTAGTAATCCAGAGGCCCTGACGAACAATGCAGAGACATGGGTTCAAATCCCACGATGGCAGCTGGGAGAATTTACATTCAATTAAATAAATCTGGAATTAAAAATGAGCATTAAACTACCGGATTGTTGTAAACACCCATCGCGTTCACTAATGTCCTTTAGGGAAGGAAATCTGCCACCCTTACCTGGTCTGGCCTACATGTGTACCCAGAGTCACAGTTTTGTGGTTCACTCTGAACTGGCATCCATACCACCTTCTCGAGGAGCAATTAGGGATGGGCAATAAATGCTGTGTCTTGCCCAGCGACGCCCAAATCCCGCGAATGAAGTATAAACAGTTCCTCTTGGTGTTTGGAGCAGTTGCTCAGCTTTGCCCACACCTTCCCGTACAGGACAGTGAGCAGCAAACGAACTTCTCTCATTGCACAACTGCTTCATTGCTAAATCTGCTGTTATGGGAATGTGTGGTGCCGTCACTGCTGAGAAATCTGACCGCAGAAAGGTGCTCTCATTCAGTCTCTCTCTCTCACCTCTGAGTCAGAAGGCGATACGTTTGAGGCCCATAATCTGTCAGAGGGTCAGTACTGAGGGAGAGCCACAGTGTCAGAGGGTCAGTACTGAGGGAGAGCCACAGTGTCAGAGGGTCAGTACTGAGGGAGCGCCACACTGTCGGAGGGTCAGTACTGAGGGAGCGCCACACTGTCGGAGGGTCAGTACTGAGGGAGCGCCACACTGTCGGAGGGTCAGTACTGAGGGAGCGCCACACTGTCGGAGGGTCAGTACTGAGGGAGCGCCACACTGTCGGAGGGTCAGTACTGAGGGAGCGCCACACTGTCGGAGGGTCAGTACTGAGAAAGCGCCGCACTGTCGGAGGGTCAGTACTGAGGGAGCGCCGCACTGTCGGAGGGTCAGTACTGAGGGAGCGCCACACTGTCGGAGGGTCAGTACTGAGGGAGCGCCGCACTGTCGGAGGGTCAGTACTGAGAAAGCGCCACACTGTCGGAGGGTCAGTACTGAGGGAGCGCCACACTGTCGGAGGGTCAGTACTGAGAAAGCGCCGCACTGTCAGAGGGTCAGTACTGAGGGAGCGCCGCACTGTCGGAGGGTCAGTACTGAGGGAGCGCCACACTGTCGGAGGGTCAGGACTGAGGGAGCGCCGCACTGTCGGAGGGTCAGTACTGAGGGAGCGCCGCACTGTCGGAGGGTCAGTACTGAGGGAGCACCGCACTGTTGGAGGGTCAGTACTGAGGGAGCGCCGCACTGTTGGAGGGTCAGTACTGAGGGAGCACCGCACTGTTGGAGGGTCAGTACTGAGGGAGTGCCGCACTGTCGGAGGGTCAGTACTGAGGGAGCGCCACACTGTCGGAGGGTCAGTACTGAGGGAGCGCCACACTGTCGGAGGGTCAGTACTGAGGGAGCGCCACAGTGTCAGAGGGTCAGTACTGAGGGAGCGCCACACTGTCGGAGGGTCAGTACTGAGGGAGCGCCACACTGTCGGAGGGTCAGTACTGAGGGAGCGCCACACTGTCGGAGGGTCAGTACTGAGGGAGCGCCACACTGTCGGAGGGTCAGTACTGAGGGAGCGCCACACTGTCGGAGGGTCAGTACTGAGGGAGCGCCACACTGTCAGAGGGTCAGTACTGAGCGAGCTCCGCACTGTCGGAGGGTCAGTACTGAGGGAGTGCCGCACTGTCAGAGGGTCAACACTGAGGGAGTGCCGCACTGTCGGAGGGTCAGTACTGAGGGAGTGCCGCACTGTCAGAGGGTCAGTACTGAGGGAGGGCCGCACTGTCAGAGGGTCAATACTGAGGGAGTGCCGCACTGTCAGAGGGTCAGTACTGAGGGAGTGCCGCACTGTCAGAGGGTCAGTACTGAGGGAGCGCCACACTGTCGGAGGGTCAGGACTGAGGGAGCGCCGCACTGTCGGAGGGTCAGTACTGAGGGAGCGCCGCACTGTCGGAGGGTCAGTACTGAGGGAGCACCGCACTGTTGGAGGGTCAGTACTGAGGGAGCGCCGCACTGTTGGAGGGTCAGTACTGAGGGAGCACCGCACTGTTGGAGGGTCAGTACTGAGGGAGTGCCGCACTGTCGGAGGGTCAGTACTGAGGGAGTGCCGCGCTATCGGAGGGTCAGTATTGAGGGAGCGCCGCACTGTCGGAGGGTCAGTACTGAGGGAGCGCCGCACTGTTGGAGGGTCAGTACTGAAGGAGCGCCGCACTGTCGGAGAGTCAGTTCTGAGGGAGCGCCGCACTGTTGGAGGGTCAGTACTGAAGGAGCACCGCACTGTCGTAGGGTCAGTACTGAGGGAGCGCCGCACTGTTGGAGGGTCAGTACTGAGGGAGTGCCGCACTGTCGGAGGGTCAGTACTGAGGGAGTGCCGCGCTATCGGAGGGTCAGTATTGAGGGAGCGCCGCACTGTCGGAGGGTCAGTACTGAAGGAGCGCCGCACTGTCGGAGGGTCAGTACTGAGGGAGCGCTGCACTGTCGGAGGGTCAGTACTGAAGGAGCGCCGCACTGTCGGAGGGTCAGTACTGAGGGAGCGCCGCACTGTCGGAGAGTCAGTTCTGAGGGAGCGCCGCACTGTTGGAGGGTCAGTACTGAAGGAGCACCGCACTGTCGTAGGGTCAGTACTGAGGTAGCGCCGCACTGTTGGAGGGTCAGTACTGAAGGAGCGCCGCACTGTCGGAGGGTCAGTACTGAGGGAGCGCCGCACTGTCGGAGAGTCAGTTCTGAGGGAGCGCCGCACTGTTGGAGGGTCAGTACTGAAGGAGCACCGCACTGTCGTAGGGTCAGTACTGAGGTAGCGCCGCACTGTTGGAGGGTCAGTACTGAGGGAGCACCGCACTGTCGTAGGGTCAGTACTGAGGGAGCGCCGCACTGTTGGAGGGTCAGTACTGAAAGAGCACCGCACTGTCGTAGGGTCAATACTGAGGGAGCGCCGCACTGTTGGAGGGTCAGTATCAAGGGAGCGCCGCACTGTTGGAGGGTCAGTACTGAGGGAGCACCGCACTGTTGGAGGGTCAGTACTGAGGGTGCGCCGCACTGTTGGAGGGTCAGTACTGAGGGAGCACCGCACTGTTGGAGGGTCAGTACTGAGGGAGTGCCGCACTGTTGGAGGGTTAGTACCAAGGGAGCGCCGCACTGTTGGAGGGTCAGTACTGAGGGAGCACCGCACTGTTGGAGGGTCAGTACTGAGGGAGCGCCACACTGTCGGAGGGTCAGTACTGAGGGAGCGCCGCACTGTCGGAGGGTCAGTACTGAGGGAGCGCCGCACTGTCGGAGGGTCAGTACTGAGGGAGCACCGCACTGTTGGAGGGTCAGTACTGAGGGAGCGCCGCACTGTTGGAGGGTCAGTACTGAGGGAGCACCGCACTGTTGGAGGGTCAGTACTGAGGGAGTGCCGCACTGTCGGAGGGTCAGTACTGAGGGAGTGCCGCGCTGTCGGAGGGTCAGTATTGAGGGAGCGCCGCACTGTCGGAGGGTCAGTACTGAGGGAGCGCCGCACTGTTGGAGGGTCAGTACTGAAGGAGCGCCGCACTGTCGGAGGGTCAGTACTGAGGGAGCGCCGCACTGTCGGAGAGTCAGTTCTGAGGGAGCGCCGCACTGTTGGAGGGTCAGTACTGAAGGAGCACCGCACTGTCGTAGGGTCAGTACTGAGGGAGCGCCGCACTGTTGGAGGGTCAGTACTGAGGGAGCACCGCACTGTTGGAGGGTCAGTACTGAGGGAGTGCCGCACTGTCGGAGGGTCAGTACTGAGGGAGTGCCGCGCTATCGGAGGGTCAGTATTGAGGGAGCGCCGCACTGTCGGAGGGTCAGTACTGAAGGAGCGCCGCACTGTCGGAGGGTCAGTACTGAGGGAGCGCCGCACTGTCGGAGGGTCAGTACTGAGGGAGCGCCGCACTGTCGGAGAGTCAGTTCTGAGGGAGCGCCGCACTGTTGGAGGGTCAGTACTGAAGGAGCACCGCACTGTCGTAGGGTCAGTACTGAGGTAGCGCCGCACTGTTGGAGGGTCAGTACTGAAGGAGCGCCGCACTGTCGGAGGGTCAGTACTGAGGGAGCGCCGCACTGTCGGAGAGTCAGTTCTGAGGGAGCGCCGCACTGTTGGAGGGTCAGTACTGAAGGAGCACCGCACTGTCGTAGGGTCAGTACTGAGGTAGCGCCGCACTGTTGGAGGGTCAGTACTGAGGGAGCACCGCACTGTCGTAGGGTCAGTACTGAGGGAGCGCCGCACTGTTGGAGGGTCAGTACTGAAAGAGCACCGCACTGTCGTAGGGTCAGTACTGAGGGAGCGCCGCACTGTTGGAGGGTCAGTATTGAGGGAGCGCCGCACTGTCGGAGGGTCAGTACTGAGGGAGCACCGCACTGTTGGAGGGTCAGTACTGAGGGAGCGCCGCACTGTCAGAGGGTCAGTATTGAGGGAGCGCCGCACTGTTAGAGGGTCAGTACTGAGGGAGCACCGCACTGTTGGAGGGTCAGTACTGAGGGTACGCCGCACTGTTGGAGGGTCAGTACTGAGGGAGCGCCGCACTGTCGGAGGGTCAGTACTGAGGGAGCGCCGCACTGTCGGAGGGTCAGTACTGAGGGAGCGCCGCACTGTCGGAGGGTCAGTACTGAGGGAGCGCCGCACTGTTGGAGGGTCAGTACTGAGGGAGCACCGCACTGTTGGAGGGTCAGTACTGAGGGAGCGCCGCACTGTTAGAGGGTCAGTACTGAGGGAGCACCGCACTGTCGGAGGGTCAGTACTGAGGGAGCGCCGCACTGTCGGAGGGTCAGTACTGAGGGAGCGCCGCACTGTTGGAGGGTCAGTACTGAGGGAGCACCGCACTGTTGGAGGGTCAGTACTGAGGGAGCACCGCACTGTTGGAGGGTCAGTACTGAGGGTGCGCCGCACTGTTGGAGGGTCAGTACTGAGGGAGCGCCGCACTGTTGGAGGGTCAGTACTGAGGGTGCGCCGCACTGTTGGAGGGTCAGTACTGAGGGAGCACCGCACTGTTGGAGGGTCAGTACTGAGGGTGCGCCGCACTGTTGGAGGGTCAGTACTGAGGGTGCGCCGCACTGTTGGAGGGTCAGTACTGAGGGAGCACCGCACTGTTGGAGGGTCAGTACTGAGGGTACGCCGCACTGTTGGAGGGTCAGTACTGAGGGAGCGCCGCACTGTCGGAGGGTCAGTACTGAGGGAGCGCCGCACTGTTGGAGGGTCAGTACCAAGGGAGCGCCGCACTGTTAGAGGGTCAGTACTGAGGGAGCACCGCACTGTTGGAGGGTCAGTACTGAGGGTACGCCGCACTGTTGGAGGGTCAGTACTGAGGGAGCGCCGCACTGTCGGAGGGTCAGTACTGAGGGAGCGCCGCACTGTTGGAGGGTCAGTACCAAGGGAGCGCCGCACTGTTGGAGGGTCAGTACTGAGGGAGCACCGCACTGTTGGAGGGTCAGTACTGAGGGTGCGCCGCACTGTTGGAGGGTCAGTACTGAGGGAGCGCCGCACTGTTGGAGGGTCAGTACTGAGGGAGCACCACACTGTTGGAGGGTCAGTACTGAGGGTGCGCCGCACTGTTGGAGGGTCAGTACTGAGGGAGCACCGCACTGTTGGAGGGTCAGTACTGAGGGAGCACCGCATTGTCGGAGGGTCAGTACTGAGGGAGCACCGCACTGTCAGAGGGTCAGTACTGAGGGAGCACCGCACTGTCGGAGGGTCAGTACTGAGGGAGCACCGCACTGTCGGAGGGTCAGTACTGAGGGAGCACCGCACTGTCAGAGGGTCAGAGCAGTAGACTTCTCTCATTGCTCAACTGCTTCATTGCTAAATCTGCTGTTATGGGAATGTGTGGTGCCGTCACTGCTGAGAAAACTGACCGCAGAAAGGTGCTCTCATTCAGTCTCTCTCTCTCACCTCTGAGTCAGAAGGCGATACGTTTGAGGCCCATAATCTGTCAGAGGGTCAGTACTGAGGGAGAGCCACAGTGTCAGAGGGTCAGTACTGAGGGAGCGCCACAGTGTCAGAGGGTCAGTACTGAGGGAGCGCCACACTGTCGGAGGGTCAGTACTGAGGGAGCGCCACACTGTCGGAGGGTCAGTACTGAGGGAGCGCCACACTGTCGGAGGGTCAGTACTGAGGGAGCGCCACACTGTCGGAGGGTCAGTACTGAGGGAGCGCCACACTGTCGGAGGGTCAGTACTGAGGGAGCGCCACACTGTCAGAGGGTCAGTACTGAGCGAGCTCCGCACTGTCGGAGGGTCAGTACTGAGGGAGTGCCGCACTGTCAGAGGGTCAATACTGAGGGAGTGCCGCACTGTCGGAGGGTCAGTACTGAGGGAGTGCCGCACTGTCAGAGGGTCAGTACTGAGGGAGGGCCGCACTGTCAGAGGGTCAATACTGAGGGAGTGCCGCACTGTCAGAGGGTCAGTACTGAGGGAGTGCTGCACTGTCAGAGGGTCAGTACTGAGGGAGGGCCGCACTGTCGGAGATGTGCAATTTCAGGATGACACATTAATCCCAAGGCCCCTCCCCCCCCCGTCAACCCTTTTGTGTGGACATAAATGATCTCACAGTCCCTACTGGAAGAACAGTGAGGGCTGGAGGGGAGGGATTGTTATCCCTCAACCGACACCACTGAAAGAAGAGATGGATGGCGGCCATTTTCCTTACGTGGGATCTTGCTGTGCGCAACCTGGGCTGCGGCGCTTACCTGCATCGGCACGCTGACCACTGCCACTTGCAAATGCCGAGCGGTTGCATGCTAACCTTCCAGCTTCACTCCGCAGAGTTCCAAGTACCGGCTGACCGATCAGACAACCGCCTCATCCCAAAAGTATCGTACCTTCTTATCCTGCAGGTCTGTGGACAGCTCGTAGCTCTCCGAGAGGGACTTGGGGCGCTTGCTGGCATCCTCCTCTTCCTGTTTGCGCAGCGCCAAGCTGGCCGGCTGGTGCCGGGCCCTCTGGGCCCACTGAAGCTCCGCGCAGTGCGCCCGGCTGGGCGGATGGTCGAACGGCTCCTGCCTCAGGTCCACGTGGCACCGGTACGGGCCTTGGCCGCAGGGGCTGTCCACGATCGTGCCGGTCTCGCTGCCGTGCGTGTCGGCCTCCACGCTGGAGGGAACCAAGGGCAGCCGGTTAAACACTCGCGAGGTTTCCGAGGCGCCCCTTTCTAATCCCCCCCTCCCCACCCCACCCCTGGTGAAACCAGCACTCACTTTAGACCGGTGGGGGGGGTGGTGGGGGGGTGCTTCCGGCTCAGAATGGATCTATCCCTGGTGGCTACAAAGACGTTGACAGATGCAGGTACAAGGGGTTTGGAGTATACGAATAAAGCAGTCTTGCTGCAGCCGTGCAGGGCTTTAGAGAGATCACACCTGCAGTAGGAACATAGGACTTCGGAGCAGGAGTAGGCCCTTCGGCCCTTCGAGCCTGCTCCGCCATTCGAGAAGATCACGGCTGATGTGGTTGTGGTCTCAACTCCACTTTCCTATCCGCCCCCCAATAACCTTTAACTCCCCTTGCCTTTCAAAAATCTAACTCAGCCTTGAATATATTCAATGACCCGGCCTCCACTGCTATTTGGGGGAAGAGAATTCTGGAGACGAACGACCCTCTGAGAGAAAATAAATTCTACTCGTCGCCGTCTTAAAGGGGAGACCTCTTACTTCTTAAACTGTGTCCCCTGGTTCTCATCACCCCCACAAGGGGAAATGTCCTCCACTCTATCAAGTCCCCTCAGGATCTTTGTCTCAGTAAGATTACTTCTCATTCTTCAAAACTCCAATAAATAAATAAAGGCCCAACCTGCTCAACCTTCGGTGGTATCACCAGCACTAGGCTGCCGTGGGCCATTTTTGTACGAGGCCCTCACCCTGTCGTGGTACCACCGGGCCCAGGCCGACCTGCAGTCGCTCCCTCTCTGGCCCACGCCAAAAAAACATACCCTGTGGCTGTACCTACCTCACACGGACTGCAGCGGCTCAAGAAGGCGGCTCACCGCCACCTTCCCAAGGGGCAATCAGGGATGGGCGAAAGACGTTGGCCTGGCCAGCGATGCTCACAACCTGTGGGGGTGTAGGGCGGTGGTGGGGGGGGGTTCCTTACACGAACAGGGGGTGGGTGGCTTGCTCATTCCGCCCTCGGCGCCGGTCGCGGGCGCGGGTGGAGATGCCCGTTCCACGATCGCTGGCTCGGCGAGTCTGCTTTTCTGACCACCCTGCGGCTTCTCCCTCTCTTTCTCTCTCCCTTTGCATCCGCTCGTCCCTGTCTATCTCTTCTGAACTGCTCTGTCCAGAACCCCTCATGGTTTTAAACACCTCGACCAAATCTCCTCTCCACTGCCCCTTCTCTGCGCCCTCTCAGAAGCCTTCACCTCCTTCCGAAAGTGTGGTGCCTAGAGTTTGGCCCACAATACTCCAGCTGAGGTCAGACCATAGTTTTTAATAAAGGAACCGTCCCTCTGTTTCCCTGTCTTCCCTAAACACTGTCCTTCGCCCTGCAGCTCAATCTCTGTTTTCCCTCAGTCTCTGGGTTATATTGTTCCTGTGATTCTCTCTCTCTCTCTCTCTCTCTCTCCCTCCCTGCAGGCAATGAGTGCACAGTATTCAACAGCCACTGACAGAGTACACAGTTTAGTGACACAGCCCAGCCTCCTCTTTCACCTACGTGTATAGCAGGGCTCTGCTTGCTGCTTTCAGCTTCCGCGATCTCCTTATGCTGCCCAGACTAGGAGCTCTCTCCAGTGCCGAGCTGAAAGATGGCATACTGAGGCGGGCCATGCCAGGGGGCTATATCCGACGGAGTGAAGGGAAAGGCTCTTGAAAGCGGAGACTGAGGAAGGTCAACTTCTCGGCCGGGTCCAACTTCCAACGGAGAGCAAAAAGGAAAAAATAAACAACCGGCCCAGGCAGGTACCTCCCTGCAAATCTGTCAGACGGCCCAACTGGGAACAGACAGGTTCTCAGAGCCAATCCCTGCACAGATCCTGCTGGGGCCTGTCCTCTTCCTGGCCTGTAGCCCAGGCTGTGCCGAGCAGCTGCTCGGAGCAATCAGTTCCCTTCTCCCAGATGGTGGCAGCTTAAACACCGCCCACTCGCTGCATTCCCCAGACAACCCCATTCTCCGTATCCCACAGACTCTCAGCCTCCCTCTATCCCCGACCCTTCACCCTCCCTCTATCGCCGACTCTCACCTTCCCTCTATTCCTGACTCTCACCTTCCCTCTATCCCTGACTCTCACCTTCCCTCCCTCCCTGACGCTCGCTCTCCCTCTATCCCCAACCGCTCTCCCTCCCTCTATCGCTGACTATCACTGTCCCTCTATCCCTGATTCTCAGTCTCCCTCTATCCTGGACTCTCACTCTCACTCTATCCTGGACTCTCACCCTCCCTCTATCCCTGACTCTCACCCTCCCTCTATCCCTGACTCTCACTCTCACTCTCCCTCTGTCCTCGACTCTCACTCTCCCTCTGTCCCCGACTATCACTGTCCCTCTATCCTGGACTCTCACTCTCCCTCTATCCTGGACTCTCACCCTCCCTCTATCCCGGACTCTCACTCTCACTCTCCCTCTGTCCTCGACTCTCACGCTCCCTCTATCCCCGACTGTCACTCTCCCTCTATTCCCCGACTCTCACTCCCCCTCCACCCCCGACTCTCACACTCCCTCTATCCCCGGCTCGCACCCTCCCTCTATCCCCGACTCTCACCTTCCCTCTATCCCTGACTCTCACCTTCCCTCCCTCCCTGACGCTCGCTCTCCCTCTATCCCCAACCGCTCTCCCTCCCTCTATCGCTGACTATCACTGTCCCTCCTTCCCTGACTCTCGCTCTCCCTCTTTCCCTGACTCTCACCTTCCCTCCCTCCCTGACGCTCGCTCTCCCTCTATCCCCAACCGCTCTCCCTCCCTCTATCGCTGACTCCCCCTCTCCCTCTATCCCTGACTCTCACCTTCCCTCTATCCCCGATTCTCATTCTCCCTCTATCCTGGACTCTCACCCTCCCTCTATCCCTGACTCTCACTCTCCCTCTGTCCCCGACTGTCACTCTCCCTCTATTCCCCGACTCTCACTCCCCCTCCACCCCCGACTCTCACACTCCCTCTATCCCCGGCTCGCACCCTCCCTCTATCCCCAACTCCCGGTCTCCCTCTATCCCTGACTCTCAACTTCCCTCTATCCCCGATTCTCACCCTCCCTCTATCCCCGACTCTCACTGTCTCTCCATTCCCGAATCTCACTCTCCCTCCATCGCCAACTCTCATCCTCCCTCTATCCCCGACTCATTCTCCCTCTCTCCTTGACACTTACTCTCCCTCTAACCCCAGATCTCACCCTCCCTCTATCTCCGACACCCCCATCCATCTAGCCCTGACTAACCCCCCTCCCTCTATCCCTGACTCTCACTCTCCCTCTAACCCTGACTCTCACTCTCTCTCTATCCCTGACTCTCACTCTCTCTCTGTCCCCGACTCTCACTCTCCCTCCAACCCCGACTCTCACTCTCCCTCCAACCCCGACTCTCACTCTCTCTCTATCCCTGACTTTCACCCTCCCTCTAACCCTGACTCTCACTCTCTCTCTATCCCCGACTCTCACTCTCCCTCCAACCCCGACTCTCACTCTCTCTCTATCCCTGACTTTCACCCTCCCTCTAACCTTGACTCTCACTCTCTCTCTATCCCTGACGCTCACTCTCCCTCTATCCCCCTCCCTCTATCCCTGACTCTCACTCTCCCTCTAACCCTGACTCTCACTCTCTCTCTATCCCTGACGCTCACTCTCCCTCTATCCCCCCTCCCTCTACCCCTGACTTTCACCCTCCCTCTAACCCTGACTCTCACTCTCTCTCTATCCCTGACGCTCACTCTCCCTCTATCCCCCCTCCCTCTATCCCTGACTCTCACTCTCCCTCTAACCCTGACTCTCACTCTCTCTCTATCCCTGACGCTCACTCTCCCTCTATCCCCCCTCCCTCTATCCCTGACTCTCACCCTCTCTCTATCCCCGACTCTCACTCTCCCTCCAACCCCGACTCTCACTCTCTCTCTATCCCTGACTCTCACTCTCCCTCCAACCCCGACTCTCACTCTCTCTCTATCCCTGACTCTCGCTCTCCCTCTATCCCCGACTCTCACTCTCCCTCCAACCCCGACTCTCACTCTCTCTCTATCCCTGACGCTCACTCTCCCTCTATCCCCCCTCCCTCTATCCCTGACTCTCACCCTCCCTCTATCCCCGACTCTCACTCTCCCTCCAACCCCGACTCTCACTCTCTCTCTATCCCTGACTCTCACCCTCCCTCTATCCCCGACTCTCACTCTCCCTCCAACCCCGACTCTCACTCTCTCTCTATCCCTGACTCTCACTCTCCCTCTATCCCCTGATTCCTGGCTGTATCTCTGTCTCCACCCTCAGCTCTGTTCGACCTCTCTTGCCCTATCAGTGGCTCGCTGTTAATTTACATGTTAAAATGTTAGATTTGCAGCTTCTTTGGATTCTCGGCTCAGCTGTTAGCACAGCAGGATCTGCAGTACAGAGGGAGTCCATTCGGCCCACTGTTCCCGTGCCGCTCTTTGAAAGAGCAATCCAATTAATCCCCACTCCCCCCTCCTGCTCTTTCCTCCATACCCCTGTAAATTTCTCCCCTTCCAGTATTTCTCCGATTCCCCTTTTGAAAGTTACTATTGAATCTGCTTCCACCGCCCTTTCAGGCAGCGCGTTCCACATCACAACAACTCACTGAGTCGCAAACATTCTCCTCCTCTCCCCCTGTGGTTCTTTTCCCGATTATCTTAAATCTGTGTCCCTCTGGTTACCGACCCTCCTGCCACTGGAAACAGTTTCTCCTGACTTACTCCATCAAAATCCTTCCTGATTTTGAACGCCCCGATTAAATCTCCCCTTAACCTGCTCTGCTCTGAGGAGAACAATCCCAGCTTCTCCCAGTCTCTCCACATTAACTGAAGTCCCTCATCTTTACGGGAGGGGTGGAGGATATAGAGACGGTGGGTGTAACTCCACACGAGGACACATGCCAGTGTAGGCCGAGCCAGCCTGGATTTGTGAGGAGAAATCCAAAACATCACAGCACCTTAAACATTCCCATCTGTTTGTAAATTAGGGCTGGGGGGTTGGGGGTGGGAGTGGGGGGAGTGGGGGGGTGGGAGCAGGGGAGGGTGAACACCCCTCGGCATTCCCAATCCAGATTTCCCATCGACTGTTCAGACCCAGAGCCCAGCACAGCGGAGGAAGCAATAAAACAGGAAAGACAGAAATCCACCTGGATGGCAGATGGGAAAATATTTTTTAAAAAAACAGAGAGAGAGAGATACAGAGAGAAAGATAGAGAGACAGAGAGAGAGAGAGAGACAGAGAGAGTGAAAGACAGAGAGAGAGACAGAGACAGAGAGAGAGAGACAGAGAAAGATAGACACAGAGAGAGATAGATAGATAGAGAGAGAGACAGAGACAGCGAGAGAGAGATACAGAGAGAGAGAGAGAGAGAGATAGAGAGACAGAGAGAGATAGAGAGATAGAGAGACAGAGAGAGATAGATAGATAGAGAGAGAGACAGAGCGAGAGACAGAGAGAGAGAGAGACAGAGAGACAGCGAGAGAGACAGAGAGACAGAGAGAGAGAGAGATAGAGAGACAGAGAGAGAGATAGAGAGACAGAGAGAGAGAGAGATAGGCGGAGAGACAGAGAGACAGAGAGAGAGAGAGAGAGAGAGTGACAGAGAGAAACAGAGAGAGAGACAGAGAGAGAGAGAGAGAGAGTGACAGAGAGAAACAGAGAGAGTGACAGAAAGAAAGAGAGAGAGAGATACAGAGAGAAACAGAGATAAGTGGAGAGAGAGACAGAGAGAGACAGAGAGAGAGAGAAACAAACAGAGAGAAACAGATGGAGAGAGAGAAACAGAGACACAGAGAGGGAGAGAGAGATGGAGCAGGGCTGGTGACGTGAACTAGAGACGGGGGTGGGGGAGCCAAGGCGAGTGGAGCCAGCCCGTGACAGGGAGCTTTGAAAAACTACGAGCAGAAGGAAGATCCAGATGGGAGCATTCTCCGGAGCCCTGCGCAGGGGGTGGGGAGGGCCTGTGAACACAGTTCAGGGCCTCCTGGGACACCTGACAGGCAGGCCGGGCTTACCATCTCGAGAGTCTGTTGTGAAGCACGGGCTGCGTCTTCTCGGAGGCACAGTGCAGGCACCACATACTCTTATTGGAAAGGGAGACCCCGGAATCGCTCTGTCTTCTGCCTCTGGCAAGCCACCATTTGCACAGCTGTTGACGCCTTGACAACGGCTCGGAGCTCCTCCTGTTGCCAAGGCAGTCCAGCTCCGGGTCTATCTCGTCCTCCCCTGTTTCCTGCCTCCCAACCAAGGCTCCTCATATCCTTGGCATTGGACGAGAAGGCACAGTTAAAATAAAAGAGGGAAAAATACACAAGGCACTGAGGACAGTCTCAGAGAGGCTGTTTTGGTGATTCTTAAAGTGTTACTGTGTTCAGTTCTGGCTCCACACCCGAGGAAGGATATAGTGGCCTTGGAGGGAGGGCAGTGTAAATTCACCACAACGACAGCTAGACTCCAAGGGTTAAATTATGAGGAGAGATTACACAAACAGGGTAGGTTTATTTTAAATCTGAGATTGGTCGATTTTAGTTATCCAAAGGTCTGAAAGGATGTGGGGCAAAGGTTCGATCACAGATCAGCCATGATCTCATTGAATGGCCTCCTTCTGTTCCTGTGTAACAGGCACGAGAGGGACTGAATGGGCCTCCTCCTGTCCCTGTGCAACAGCCACGTGGGGCTGAATGGGCCTCCTCCTGTTCCTTTGTAACAGGCCCGAGAGGGGCTGAATGGGCCTCCTCCTGTTCCCGTGTAACAGACTCGAGAGGGGCTGAATGGGCCTCCTCCTGTTCCTGTGTAACAGACTCGAGAGGGGCTGAATGGGCCTCCTCCTGTTCCTGTAAGGCTCGAGAGGGGCTGAATGGCCTCCTCCTGTTGGTGGAATCCGATTTCTGGGTATTCTACTGTCCCGTCACTGCTCAGTTGTCTCCCCGTATCTGCCCACAGTGGCCGGTGCTGCAGTAGGGACCCACTCCTAGTCTCATCCAGTGAGTGCCTGGCAGACTATTTGGCCATGGGGTGCGGCATCAGAAGCAGTAGGTACATGCAAAGTAGGCGCGTTTCCCAGCACGGGTGCCTGGACAGGGGCTGATTCACTCCCTCTGCCACCTGGAGGGACGGGGAGGGGTCGGGGGGGGCGGGGTACACTGAGACTGAGTGCAGCGGCTGCCCTGCTAGCAGGTGCCACCATCAGTGCCATTTTTACCAGCTGACCCATCAAATGTTCATTGGATCCTTACCCTCTGTAACACCTGCTTGCCCAGGAATTCTGAGTGACAGCCCATCGGAGGAATGGATTCGTGGGTTAGACACGGAGCGGGAGTCAGCAACACGCCCCCAACACGGTCGAATAGCTCACAACTGCTCATTGCATTCTCTTGGGTGAGGTATCGGAGCAGAGGGTAGGGGAGGGGAGGGGTGGGGAGTGGAGTGGAGGGGAGGGGAGAGGAGACTGGGAGACGAGGAGAAAATACCTCATGGAGGACAAAAAAAACAACCTCGAGGGCAGGAGAAATGGGCTCCAATTGCCGACAAGGCCTCGTTGCCAGGGGCAACCAGGGCCTGGTTTGGCCAATTCCCTCTATCTAGCTGGTCACCATATCCCTGTTTCCTCTGGTGATGGATTCCTGGGGTTGTGGGGGATGGGGACGGGGGGCTGGGGGGGGGCGGGTAGGGAGGGAGGGGAGGGGTGGGAAGTGGAGTGGAGGGGAGGGGAGAGGTGGGGAGGGGAGAGGAGACTGAGAGACGAGGAGAAAATACCTCATGGAGGACAAAAAAAACAACCTCGAGGGCAGGAGAAATGGGCTCCAATTGCCGACAAGGCCTCGTTGCCAGGGGCAACCAGGGCCTGGTTTGGCCAATTCCCTCTACCTAGCTGGTCACCATATCCCAGTTTCCTCTGGTGATGGATTCCTGGTGTTGTGGGGGTCTGGAGGGGAGGGGGCGCTGGGGTTTGTCGCAGTAACGGTTGGGAGAAGCTTTAAAGCGAATGCCGCCTTCTTTAACCCAAGCGGGCCCTGTTTCGTGTCAACACTGGGAACATGGCTGCTCAGCATGGTCAATGTTTCAGGCTGCTCGCAGAACCTGCATTCTTCCTCCCGGGGCGGGGTGGAGGGGGGGGGGGGGGACGCTGCCCAGCTTCACAAGAATGGGTTAAGCTACAACTAGCTGGCACAGACGAGGCCTATTCCCTCGAGTGCAGGCGATTATCGATCGCCCCATGGCGTTAAAGCTGACTGAATCGAGGAACAGGCTTGAGAGGGGCTGAATGGGCCTCTTTCTCCCCTGACATCCCACAGCTCGACAGTCGACAGCTCAAGTCGAGCCTGCCGGTAACACGTAACAAGATCTGGTCGGAGGCCGTTCGACCTGGGAGAACTGGTTTTAATCTGACGCTGGCGTCACCTCAGCCACTGTTTACATTTGGATCCCTGACTCGCTGTTGGAATGCTCGCTATTTCCCAGAGCAGCTCTTCCAGCCCCCTTTTTTTTTTTTCCGCATTCTCTCAATTCCTCAAAAGTGCTCGTGGAGAGAGACGCCCATTAATCCCTCAGGTCTCGGACGAAGCCGAAGGCATCGTACGGCTCCTTCTCTCGAGGGGTCAGTAAACTGCCAGAAGGTCGCTTGCGCCCGCCCCACCCTCCCTGAGCAGAGGACTGAGCAGATAACACCTCGGCGAGCCTCTCCCGGTGAGAAGGCAAGATGATCGTGCCCGATTCCCACCCGCCTGACGTCACCTGCCCCACACCCTTGTCGACAGTGCTGGAGAGCGAGGGAGAAAGACAGAGAGAAATACTGAGCGCAGAGAGAGAGAGAGAGAGAGGGACAGACAGACCTGCAAAAGAGGTTTCTAAAGAGAGATTGGTGCACAGGAAGAGGCAAAGATTAAGAAGGAATTGTGATTCTGTATCACTTCAGGATACAGGGGCAGGACATTTGCACGTAGAAAGGAATAATGACCAGCTAATTCCCCCCTCCCACCCCACCACGCACTTCTTCCGATAGTGGCCGCGGGATCTTTTATACCCACTTCAGACGGAGGACGGGGGCCTCGAGTTTAACATCTCATTCGAAAGACGGCGCCTCTGACAGTCCGGCTCTCCCTCAGTACTGACCCTCTGACACTGCGGTGCTCCCTCAGTACTGACCCTCCGACAGCGTGGCGCTCCCTCAGTACTGACCCTCCGACAGTGCAGCTCTCCCTCAGTACTGACCCTCCGACAGTGCGGCACTCCCTCAGTACTGACCCTCCGACAGTGCGGCGCTCCCTCAGTACTGACCCTCCGACAGTGCAGCTCTCCCTCAGTACTGACCCTCCGACAGTGCGGCACTCCCTCAGTACTGACCCTCCGACAGTGCGGGCCTCCCTCGGTACTGACCCTCCAACAGCGCAGGCCTCCCTCCGTACTGACCCTCCGACAGCGCGGCCCTCCCTCAGTACTGCCCTCCGACAGCGCGGCGCTCCCTCAGTACTGACCCTCCGACAGTGCGGGCCTCCCTCGGTACTGACCCTCCAAGAGCGCGGGCCTCCCTCCGTACTGACCCTCCGACAGCGCGGCCCTCCCTCAGTACTGACTCTCTGACAGCGCGGCCCTCCCTCAGTACTGACCCTCCGACAGCGTGGCGCTCCCTCGGTACTGACCCTCCGACAGTGCGGCACTCCCTCCGTACTGACCCTCCGACAGCGCGGCCCTCCCTCAGTACTGACTCTCTGACAGCGCGGCCCTCCTTCAGTACTGACCCTCCGACAGCGTGGCGCTCCCTCGGTACTGACCCTCCGACAGCGTGGCGCTCCCTCGGTACTGACCCTCCGACAGCGCGGCCCTCCCTCAGTACTGACCCTCCGACAGCGCGGCGCTCCCTCAGTACTGACCCTCCGACAGTGCGGCACTCCCTCAGTACTGACCCTCCGACAGCACGGCGCTCACTCAGTACTGACCCTCCGACAGCGCGGCCCTCCCTCAGTACTGCGCTGGGAGAGTCGGCTTCGATTTTTTGTGCTCAAATCCCTGGGGAGAGTCATGAACCCAGAATCTTTCTGACCCAGAGGCCAGAGAGAGCTACAAGCTGAGTCACTGCCGGTACAATTAGAGAGAGAGGGGGGGAGAGACAGAAGTAAGGTCAGAGAGACATGTGGAGAGGTGGTGATGCCTGGAGAGAGGGAGAGAGAGAAACAGCAGTTGGTGAACAAACTGAGCCCTTTTAGGCAACTGCTCACATATTTACTGCACCCACCCCCCCTTCCCCCCCCCCCCCCTCCGCTGTCACCATTCACTTTCAGTCAGTCCGCCCCACGCTCTCAGGTCCTTCCACTGTCTCAATTTTAAGAGGAGGCTCTGCTCTCTGTCTCTTTCTCCCTGTTTCGCTCTCTCACTCTCTCCCCCTCTTTCTCACACTCTCTCTGCCATCTCTCTGACTCACTCTCTGTCTCTCTCTTCCCTCTTGCTTCTTTGCTCCCTGTCTCTCTGTTTCTCTCTGCCTCTCTTTCTCTCTATTTCAGTCACTGTCTCTCTCGCTCTGTCTCCCTCTCTCTCTTGATGTCTCTCTCCCTCTCTGACTGTCGCTCTCTGTCCCTCTCTCCCATTCTCTGTTCTTCTCTGTCTCTCTCTGTGTTTTGTCTCTCTCTATTTCTCTCTGTCTCTCTCACTGCCTCTCCCTCTCTATCTCAGTCTCTTTGTCTCTCTCTCTCACTCTCTTTGTCTCTCTCTGTCTCTCTCACTGCCTCTCCCTCTCTATCTCAGTCTCTTTGTCTCTCTCTCTCACTCTCTTTGTCTCTCTCTGTCTCTCTCTCACTGCCTCTCCCTCTCTATCTCAGTCTCTTTGACTCTCTCTCTCACGGCCTCTCCCTCTCTATCTCAGTCTCTTTGTCTTTCTCTCTCACGGCCTCTCCCTCTCTATCTCAGTCTCTTTGTCTCTCTCTCTCACTGCCTCTCCCTCTCTATCTCAGTCTCTTTGTCTCTCTCTCTCACGCTCTTTGTCTCTCTCTGTCTCTCTCTCACTGCCTCTCCCTCTCTATCTCAGTCTCTTTGTCTCTCTCTCTCACGGCCTCTCCCTCTCTATCTCAGTCTCTTTGTCTTTCTCTCTCTCTCACTGCCTCTCTCCCCGTCTCTCCCTCTCTCTCTATCTCAGTCTCTTTGTCTCTCTCTCTCACTGCCTCTCCCTCTCTATCTCAGTTTTTCTGTCTCTCTCTCTCTCTCACTGCCTCTCTCCCCGTCTCTCCCTCTCTCTCTATCTCAGTCTCTTTGTCTCTCTCTCTCTCACTGCCTCTCTCCCCGTCTCTCCCTCTCTCTCTATCTCAGTCTCTTTGTCTCTCTCTCTCTCACTGCCTCCCTCTCTATCTCAGTCTCTTTGTCTCTCTCTCTCTCACTGCCTCTCCCTCTCTATCTCAGTCTTTCTGTCTCTCTCTCTCTCTCACTGCCTCTCTCCCCGTCTCTCCCTCTCTCTCTCCCTCTCTCTCTCTCTCTGTCTTTGTCTCTCTCTCTCTCTTGAGCTGACAGGGGAGGGGAGGGTTGTTACATCGCTGATAATGAGGGTGACAGTGGAAGTCTCGCTACCTAATGTCACCCGAGGGTGTGACTGCTGCAGGGGGCTGAAGGAAGAGGAGACAAGACAGGGGTCTCAGGCATTGCACAGGCTACACCTATCGTTAACTGAGAACAGGGATGTTGCCAAGAAACCCCATCCCACCAACCCCCCCACCCCACTCCGTCCTGGGCAGGCAGATCAGCTATACCAGGAAGCATGGCTTGCGCTCAGCGAGTGGCTAGGAGGTTGACTGTGGGAGGCATCGCAATCCGTCTCCAACGTTGCCCTCATGCCTACGCCTCCCTGACGCCCAGTGTCAGGGGCAGCAGGAATCCTGCCAGATGCCCACTCACAGCACCCACCTGAACTCTGACCAGCTGACTGGGACCCTGCCTCGGTGTCCCGGTGAGGGGGGGGGGGGGGGTGGGGTCTAACACGATCGAGAGTTGCGGTGGGGATGGCCCCAGTGCCGCGGCAAAGTCACCTGTCTCGTGAGCCTGGCGGGCTGTTCGACTGCGATGTGCATCACGGCCGGGGCCCGAAGCCGCGCTCGACAGCGGCGTGTTTTCCAGCAGGGGTCACTGAGCAGCAGGGACCACCCGGGGAGGGCATTGGTCTCCGTGTAGGGCTGTGGGTGGGGGCCAGGAGTTGAGGGGAGGGTATGGTTTCCGTGCGCGCGTGAATGACACCCCCCCCCGTCCCCCCCACCTCGCTGGAGGAGACCGGATTGCCGCTCCAGTGAGGGGACAGCGACCGAGAAAGGACGAGCGCGTGGCCCCGTCTGACTCTCCTATCTCATTTCCCCCTTGCTTTCACTTCTTCATTCGCAGGTCTCATTCTTCCTCTGTACTCTGTCACTTCCACCCTTCCCATTTATGTGTGTGTGTGTGTGAGAGAGAGTTAAACCTGCAGTACTAAAGCCCATCCGAGCAGTTCCGGGCTCCACGCCTCAGGAAGGATAGACTGACCTTGGAGGTAGGGAAATATAGATTTACCATACTGATACCTGGACTCCAAAGGTTAAATTACCAGGAGAGATTACACAAAATAGGGCTGTATTCCCTGGAATTTGGGAAGTTTAGTGGGCGATTTGATCGAAATTTTCAAGATATTAAAGGGCGGGGGGTGGGAACAGGTAGGGTAGACAGAGAGAGAAACTATTTCTGCCAGCTGGGGAGTATGGGACGAGGGGGCAGGGTCCAAAAATGAGAGCCAGAACTTTCAGGAGTGAAATGAGGTGACAGTTCCACGCACAAAGCTGTGATGGCTGCCACAGTCGAATAGTCGGTCGGCACTCCACTATGGGGGTGGTCTTTAGGGATGGGGGCGGCTGGGGAGGGGGGGGGGGGTCATGGGTGTGTGATGGAATGCTGATAAGGGTCTCTGCACCACGAGGGAGCACCTTGAAAATGGAAGACTTGCATTTTTCTAGCGCCATTCACCATCACCCCATGACGCCCAAAACGAGTCACAGCCGATGCTTTTTTTTTTTGCGGTGCGGTCGCTGTTGCAATGCACGAGATGCCGCGGTCAATTTGCGCACAGCAAGATCCCACCCACACAGCAACGTGATAATGACCCAGATCATCTGTTTTGAGTGATGTTGGTTGAGGGATAAATATCGGCCTCAGGACCCCGGGGAGAACTCCCCCACTAGCCCGATCCACTCTTCTTCCAATAGTGGTTGTGGGATCTTTTACATCCACCTGAGGGGGAGCACAGGGGCCTCGAGTTTAATGTCTCATCCTAAATGACAGTCCCTCCGACAGGACTGCGCTCCCTCAGTACTGACCCTCCGACAGTGCGGCGCTCTCTCAGTACTGACCCTCCGACAGTGCGGCACTCCCTCAGTACTGACCCTCCGACAGTGCGGCGCTCCCGCAGTACTGACCCTCCGACAGTACGGCGCACCCTCAGTACTGACCCTCCGACAGTGCGGCGCTCCCTCAGTACTGACCCTCCGACAGTGCGGCTCTCCCTCACTACTGACCCTCCGACAGTGCGGCGCTCCCTCAGTACTGACCCTCCGACAGTGCGGCGCTTTCTCAGTACTGACCCTCCGACAGTGCGGCACTCCCTCAGTACTGACCCTCCGACAGTGCGGCGCTCCCTCAGTACTGACCCTCCGACAGTACGGCGCACCCTCAGTACTGACCCTCCGACAGTGCGGCGCTCCCTCAGTACTGACCCTCCGACAGTGCGGCACTCCCTCAGTACTGCCCCTCCGACAGCGCGGCGTTCCCTCAGTACTGACCCTCCGACAGTGCGGCGCTCCCTCACTACTGACCCTCCGACAGTGCGGCGCTCCCTCAGTACTGACCCTCCGACAGTGCGGCGCTCCCTCAGTACTGACCCTCCGACAGTGCGGCACTCCCTCAGTACTGCCCCTCCGACAGCGCGGCGCTCCCTCAGTACTGACCCTCCGACAGCGTGGCGTTCCCTCAGTACTGACCCTCCGACAGTGCGGCGCTCCCTCACTACTGATCCTCCGAGTGAGACCCACTGAGGCAAGGCTGCCAGGCTTGTCACTCCCACCCTGCACCCGACTGCAGACGTCTCCCCTCATCCCCCTGGATCTGCCCCTGTTCAGTTACCGCCCTCCTTTGACAGCAGCTGATTGCCCTGGGACATCAGCGCAGCTTCAGTCTCCCTTTCCCGCCCCTGAGTGCCTGTAGCATCCCCCCGTACTCACCCAACGCCTGGTGTCCCGGGGGGTGGCAGCTGGAACGGGCGCACCGAGCCCTGCCCAACCGTCAGAAGGCGCGATTTGGGGTGAGAAACGCGCAGTCCGGGGCAGAGAGGCCCGCTGTCCGCCTCCGACAAAGAAAGCCACTTCCCTCCGCGCAGCTTTCTGAGACTGCGACCGGTTGGAGGCAGCATGTGGTTCAGCCAGAAAACGAGCAGCCCCTCCCGTCAGTTGGCCGATTACACATCCTTGGGTGTTGGTCTGTGGTTTCCGAGGGTGGCAATGTGCTGCGGTTCGCAGGAGACTGAGAGATGAAGACAATTCAAGTGCACAGCTGAGGCAAAACCATGTCATCTCCAGCAGTTAACTCTGTGTGGGTGTCAGCCCTGACTTCAGTGGGCAGCACCGCTTGACTCAGATTTGGGAGGTTCTGGGCTGGAGTCGTGGCTGGAGCGCATAATTCAGGCCTGATGCTCCGCAGTACTGAGGGAGCGCCGCACTGTCAGAGGATCAGTACTGAGGGAGCGCCGCACTGTCAGAGGATCAGTACTAAGGGAGCGCCGCACTGTCGGGGGGTCAGTGCTGAGGGAGCGCCGCACTGTCAGAGGATCAGTACTGAGGGAGCGCCGCACTGTCAGAGGATCAGTACTAAGGGAGCGCCGCACTGTTGGAGGGTCAGTACTGAGGGAGCGCCGCACTGTCAGAGGATCAGTACTGAGGGAGCGCCGCACTGTCAGAGGATCAGTACTGAGGGAGCGCCGTACTGTCAGAGGATCAGTACTGAGGGAGTGCCGTACTGTCAGAGGATCAGTACTGAGGGAGTGCCGTACTGTCGGAGGGTCAGTACTGAGGGAGCGCCGCACTGTCGGAGGGTCAGTACTGAGGGAGCGCCGCACTGTCAGAGGATCAGTACTGAGGGAGTGCCGTACTGTCGAAGGGTCAGTACTGAGGGAGCGCCGCATTGTCAGAGGGTCAGTACTGAGGGAGCGCCGCACTGTCGGAGGATCAGTACTGAGGGAGTGCCGTACTGTCGGAGGGTCAGTACTGAGGGAGCGCCGCACTGTCAGAGGATCAGTACTGAGGGAGCACCGTACTGTCAGAGGATCAGTACTGAGGGAGTGCCGTACTGTCGGAGGGTCAGTACTGAGGGAGCGCCGCACTGTCGGAGGGTCAGTACTGAGGGAGCGCCGCACTGTCAGAGGATCAGTACTGAGGGAGTGCCGTACTGTCGAAGGGTCAGTACTGAGGGAGCGCCGCACTGTCAGAGGGTCAGTACTGAGGGAGCGCCGCACTGTCAGAGGATCAGTACTGAGGGAGCGCCGTACTGTCGGAGGGTCAGTACTGAGGGAGTGCCGTACTGTCGGAGGGTCAGTACTGAGGGAGCGCCGCACTGTCAGAGGATCAGTACTGAGGGAGCGCCGTACTGTCAGAGGATCAGTACTGAGGGAGTGCCGTACTGTTGGAGGGTCAGTACTGAGGGAGCGCCGCACTGTCGGAGGGTCAGTACTGAGGGAGCGCCGCACTGTCAGAGGATCAGTACTGAGGGAGTGCCGTACTGTCGAAGGGTCAGTACTGAGGGAGCGCCGCACTGTCAGAGGGTCAGTACTGAGGGAGCGCCGCACTGTCGGAGGATCAGTACTGAGGGAGCGCCGCACTGTCAGAGGATCAGTACTGAGGGAGCGCCGCGCTGTCAGAGGGTCAGTACTGAGGGAGCGCTGCACTGTCAGAGGATCAGTACTGAGGGAGCGCCGCACTGTTGGAGGGTCTGTACTGAGGGAGCGCCGCACTGTCAGATGATCAGTACTGAGGGAGCGCCGTACTGTCAGAGGATCAGTACTGAGGGAGTGCCGTACTGTCGAAGGGTCAGTACTGAGGGAGCGCCGCACTGTCAGAGGGTCAGTACTGAGGGAGCGCCGCACTGTCGGAGGATCAGTACTGAGGGAGCGCCGTACTGTCAGAGGATCAGTACTGAGGGAGTGCCGTACTGTCGGAGGGTCAGTACTGAGGGAGCGCTGCACTGTCGGAGGGTCAGTACTGAGGGAGCGCCGCACTGTCAGAGGATCAGTACTGAGGGAGTGCCGTACTGTCGAAGGGTCAGTACTGAGGGAGCGCCGCACTGTCAGAGGGTCAGTACTGAGGGAGCGCCGCACTGTCGGAGGATCAGTACTGAGGGAGCGCCGCACTGTCAGAGGATCAGTACTGAGGGAGCGCCGCGCTGTCAGAGGGTCAGTACTGAGGGAGCGCTGCACTGTCAGAGGGCCGGTACTGAGGGAGTGCCGCACTGTCGGAGGGCCAGTACTGAGGGAGCACCGCACTGTCGGAGGGCTGGTACTGAGGGAGCACCGCGCTGTCGGGGGGTCAGTACTGAGGGAGGGGCATGACTGAGGGTCAGTACTGAGGGAGCGCCACGCTGTCGGAGGGTCAGTACTGAGGGAGGGGCATGACTGAGGGTCAGTACTGAGGGAGCGCCGCACTGTCGGAGGGCTGGTCCTGAGGGAGCGCCGCACTGTCGGAGGGCTGGTACTGAGGGAGCGCCGCGCTGTCGGGGGGTCAGTACTGAGGGAAGGGCATGACTGAGGGTGCACTGCACAGTCGGGACAGGCCGTTTTTAGGATGACAGCTTTAAACCAGATTTAATTCTCCACCCTCGCTCCCACCCTGACCTCCTGCACCTCCTCATGAAGTTTGAGGAACGGCATCGCACCTTTCGATTGAGGCTTTTACATCCTTCCAGTCTCAACCTCGAGTTGAACAATTTCAGATGAGACCCAATGCTCCCAGTTCGTTTGTGCAGTAATTGTCGTTTCTGTTTTTCCATTTACACTTCCTGTGGACCCATCCTTTACCTATCCCATTTACATCTCCTTTTGCCTTGCATCTTCATCCCTTTTCTCATTCACATTCTCCTGCCCTCCACTCTACCCCAGAGCTTCCTGTTAGTTCTTGCCCCCACCTCTCCCCCCTTTCCCTGCTTAAAAGCAGTTACACCTCTCGCTTTTTTCCCCTTCTGATGAAAGGCTATTCCTCTGAAATGTTCACTCTCTCTCTCTCTCTCTGCACAGTCACTGACTGACCAGCTGAGTGTTTGCACCATTTTCCGATTCCGGCCCCTCCTGCCGCCCGCCCTCTCACGTCCCAGGGCCACTCTGGGAGGAAGAGCCCGTTGGGTGACAGTTCTCCCCGGTGTCCCGCGGCCGGTCTTTATCCCTCGGCTCACGCTGCTGGGAGAGAAAGGCGGATGATCTGGGCGTCACCGCATCGCTGCGTGTGGGATCTTGCTGTGCGCAGAAGGGCTGCTGCTGAGCAACGCGAGAGAGTAGGAAACAGGAGCTGGAAGAGGCCACTCGGCCCCTTCGAGGCTGCTCCACCAGTCAGGAAAAAGCTGCACACAGAAAATTCAGAGGGAAAGTGAAATAAGAGAGGGAAAGAGCAAGTACAAGGGTCGTTTGGCAGGCAACCTCGAAGGGAATCCAAAGTTCTTTTGTCGGCATGTGAACAGCTGTGATAAAGGTCATCGATCTGAAACGTTAACTCTGTTTCTCTCTCCACAGATTCTACCTGGCCCGCCGAGCATTTCCAGCACTTTCTGTCTTTTATTTCACATTTCCAGTTTACAGATTACAGGTAAAAGGCTTGTCAAACGGAGCAGCCCGAAAATTACAATGCAGCACTCATTTAGTTTACAATCGATCATCTTTCTCCGCCTCCCTCTCCCCCCCCCCACTTTAAGATGCTGCTTAAAACCAACCTCTTTGACTGAGCTTTCGGTCGCCTGTCCCTGCTATCTCCTCACGTGGCTCACTGACAACATTTGTCTGATATTAGTCCCCTCTCTGCCTGTCTCTCTCGCAGGTCCAGAAACAGGATGACGTTCCCCCAAATATCTATTGGACTCCCGCTCTGAGTCAGATGGTTGTGGGCTCAAGATAGACTTCAGAGACCTGAGCACAAAAATCCAGGCTGACAGGCCCAGTGCAGTATCTGAGGGAGAGCCGCACTGTCGGAGGGTCAGTTCTGCGGGAGCGCCGCGCTGTCGGAGGGTCAGTACCGAGGGAGCGCCGCACTGTTGGAGGGTCAGTACTGAGGGAGCACCGCGCTGTCGGAGGGTCAGTACCGAGGGAGCGCCGCACTGTTGGAGGGTCAGTACTGAGGGAGCGCCGCACTGTCGGAGAGTCAGTACTGAGGGAGCGCCGCACTGTCGGAGGGTCAGTACTGAGGGAGCCCTGCACTGTCGGAGGGTCAGTACTGAGGGATCGCCGCGCTGTCGGAGGGTCAGTACCGAGGGAGCGCCGCACTGTCGGAGGGTCAGTACTGAGGGTGTGCCGCCCTGTCGGAGTTGCCAACTTTGGAAGGAGATATTAGACCTGAGGTTCCTGTCTTCCCTATCAGGTGGATGTAACAGATCCCATGGTCACGACTGGAAGAAGTGTGGGGGGAGTCCTCCCCGGTGTCCTTGGCTCCAATATTTTTCCCTCGAACACCATCAATGAAAAACAGAGGATCTGGTCATTAAATGATGGGAAGGCCGAAGCCATAGTTTTCGTTTCCTGCTCTGCCCCCTCGCTCCCGACTCCATCCCTCTCCTTGCCAACAGTCTGAAGCTGAAACAGACTATTTGATGAGCTTCTGACCTCGTCTTCGCTCCGTCACTAAGACCGCCTGTTTCCACCTCTGCAACATCGCCCGTCTACACGTCTTTGTTCCCTCTAGACGTGACCATCCCAACGCACTGCTGGCTGGTCTCCCACATTCTACCCTCCATAAAGTTCAGCTCATCCATAACACTGCTACCCCTGTGTCCTAATTCACACCAAGGTCTTCTTCACACATCACCCCCGCTGTGCTTGGTAACCTACACTGGCTCCCGGGCTGCCAACGCCTCAATATTAAAATTCTTCTCCTTGTTTTCAAATCCCTCCATGGCTCTCACACCCCTCCCTATCTCTGTCACCTCCTCCAGCCCCAGAACCCTCCGTATCCCACTTGGAGCACTGTTCCGGTCTCCATATCACACTTGGAGCACTGTGTACTGTTCCAGTCTCCATATCCCACTTGGAACACTGTGTACAGTTCCAGTCTCCATATCACACTTGGAGCACTGTGTACAGTTCCAGTCTCCATATCACACTTGGAGCACTGTGTACAGTTCCAGTCTCCATATCACACTTGGAGCACTGTGTACAGTTCCAGTCTCCATATCACACTTGGAGCACTGTGTACAGTTCCAGTCTCCATATCCCACTTGGAGCACTGTGTACAGTTCCAGTCTCCATATCCCACTTGGAGCACTGTGTACAGTTCCAGTCTCCATATCCCACTTGGAACACTGTGTACAGTTCCGGTCTCCATATCCCACTTGGAGCATTGTGTACAGTTCCAGTCTCCATATCCCACTTGGAGCACTGTGTACAGTTCCAGTCTCCATATCCCACTTGGAACACTGTGTACAGTTCCAGTCTCCATATCCCACTTGGAGCACTGTGTACAGTTCCAGTCTCCATATCCCACTTGGAGCACTGTGTACAGTTCCAGTCTCCATATCCCACTTGGAACACTGTGTACAGTTCCGGTCTCCATATCCCACTTGGAGCACTGTGCACAGTTCCAGTCTCCATATCCCACTTGGAGCACTGTGTACAGTTCCAGTCTCCATATCCCACTTGGAACACTGTGTACAGTTCCAGTCTCCATATCCCACTTGGAGCACTGTGTACAGTTCCAGTCTCCATATCCCACTTGGAGCACTGTGTACAGTTCCAGTCTCCATATCCCACTTGGAGCAATGTGTACAGTTCCGGTCTCCATATCCCACTTGGAACACTGTGTACAGTTCCTGTCTCCATATCACACTTGGAACGCTGTGTACAGTTCCAGTCTCCATATCACACTTGGAGCACTGTGTACAGTTCCAGTCTCCATATCACACTTGGAACACTGTGTACAATTCTAGTCTCCATATCCCACTTGGAGCACTGTGTACAGTTCCAGTCTCCATATCCCACTTGGAGCAATGTGTACAGTTCCGGTCTCCATATCCCACTTGGAACACTGTGTACAGTTCCTGTCTCCATATCACACTTGGAACGCTGTGTACAGTTCCAGTCTCCATTTCACACTTGGAGCACTGTGTACAGTTCCAGTCTCCATATCACACTTGGAACACTGTGTACAATTCTAGTCTCCATATCCCACTTGGAGCACTGTGTACAGTTCCAGTCTCCATATCCCACTTGGAGCACTGTGTACAGTTCCGGTCTCCATATCACACTTGGAGCACTGTGTACAGTTCCAGTCTCCATATCCCACTTGGAGCACTGTGGACAGTTCCAGTCTCCATATCACACTTGGAGCACTGTGTACAGTTCCAGTCTCCATATCCCACTTGGAGCACTGTGTACAGTTCCGGTCTCCATATCACACTTGGAGCACTGTGTACAGTTCCAGTCTCCATATCACACTTGGAGCACTGTGTACAGTTCCAGTCTCCATATCACACTTGGAACACTGTGTACAGTTCCAGTCTCCATATCCCACTTGGAGCACTGTGTACAGTTCCAGTCTCCATATCCCACTTGGAGCACTGTGTACAGTTCCAGTCTCCATATCCCACTTGGAGCACTGTGTACAGTTCCAGTCTCCATATCACACTTGGAGCACTGTGTACAGTTCCAGTCTCCATATCACACTTGGAACACTGTGTACAGTTCCAGTCTCCATATCACACTTGGAGCACTGTGTACAGTTCCAGTCTCCATATCCCACTTGGAGCACTGTGTACAGTTCCAGTCTCCATATCACACTTGGAGCACTGTGTACAGTTCCAGTCTCCATATCCCACTTGGAGCACGGTGTACAGTTCCAGTCTCCATATCCCACTTGGAGCACTGTGTACAGTTCCAGTCTCCATATCACACTTGGAGCACTGTGTACAGTTCCAGTCTCCATATCCCACTTGGAGCACTATGTACAGTTCCAGTCTCTATATCCCACTTGTAGCACTGTGTACAGTTCCAGTCTCCATATCACACTTGGAGCACTGTGTACAGTTCCAGTCTCCATATCCCACTTGGAGCACTGTGTACAGTTCCAGTCTCCATATCCCACTTGGAGCACTGTGTACAGTTCCAGTCTCCATATCCCACTTGGAACACTGTGTACAGTTCCGGTCTCCATATCCCACTTGTAGCACTGTGTACAGTTCCAGTCTCCATATCACACTTGGAGCACTGTGTACAGTTCCAGTCTCCATATCACACTTGGAGCACTGTGTACAGTTCCAGTCTCCATATCCCACTTGGAACACTGTGTACAGTTCCAGTCTCCATATCCCACTTGGAACACTGTGTACAGTTCCAGTCTCCATATCCCACTTGGAGCACTGTGTACAGTTCCAGTCTCCATATCCCACTTGGAACACTGTGTACAGTTCCAGTCTCCATATCCCACTTGGAACACTGTGTACAGTTCCGGTCTCCATATCCCACTTGTAGCACTGTGTACAGTTCCAGTCTCCATATCACACTTGGAGCACTGTGTACAGTTCCAGTCTCCATATCACACTTGGAGCACTGTGTACAGTTCCAGTCTCCATATCCCACTTGGAGCACTGTGTACAGTTCCAGTCTCCATATCCCACTTGGAGCACTGTGTACAGTTCCAGTCTCCATATCACACTTGGAGCACTGTGTACAGTTCCGGTCTCCATATCACACTTGGAGCACTGTGTACAGTTCCGGTCTCCATATCCCACTTGGAGCACTGTGTACAGTTCCAGTCTCCATATCACACTTGGAGCACTGTGTACAGTTCCGGTCTCCATATCCCACTTGGAGCACTGTGTACAGTTCCAGTCTCCATATCCCACTTGGAGCACTGTGTACAGTTCCAGTCTCCATATCCCACTTGGAGCACTGTGTACAGTTCCAGTCTCCATATCACACTTGGAGCACTGTGTACAGTTCCAGTCTCCATATCACACTTGGAACACTGTGTACAGTTCCGGTCTCCATATCCCACTTGGAGCACTGTGTTCAGTTCCAGTCTCCATATCGCACTTGGAGCACTGTGTACAGTTCCAGTCTCCATATCCCACTTGGAGCACTGTGTACAGTTCCAGTCTCCATATCCCACTTGGAGCACTGTGTACAGTTCCAGTCTCCATATCACACTTGGAACACTGTGTACAGTTCCAGTCTCCATATCACACTTGGAGCACTGTGTACAGTTCCGGTCTCCATATCCCACTTGGAGCACTGTGTACAGTTCCAGTCTCCATATCCCACTTGGAGCACTGTGTACAGTTCCAGTCTCCATATCACACTTGGAACACTGTGTACAGTTCCAGTCTCCATATCCCACTTGGAACACTGTGTACAGTTCCAGTCTCCATATCACACTTGGAGCACTGTGTACAGTTCCAGTCGCCATATCACACTTGGAGCACTGTGTACAGTTCCAGTCTCCATATCACACTTGGAGCACTGTGTACAGTTCCAGTCTCCAAATAGCACTTGGAGCACTGTGTACAGTTCCAGTCTCCATATCCCACTTGGAACACTGTGTACAGTTCCAGTCTCCATATCCCACTTGGAGCACTGTGTACAGTTCCAGTCTCCATATCCCACTTGGAACACTGTGTACAGTTCCAGTCTCCATATCCCACTTGGAACACTGTGTACAGTTCCAGTCTCCATATCCCACTTGGAGCACTGTGTACAGTTCCAGTCTCCATATCCCACTTGGAACACTGTGTACAGTTCCAGTCTCCATATCACACTTGGAGCACTGTGTACAGTTCCAGTCTCCAAATAGCACTTGGAGCACTGTGTACAGTTCCAGTCTCCATATCACACTTGGAGCACTGTGTACAGTTCCAGTCTCCATATCACACTTGGAACACTGTGTACAGTTCCAGTCTCCATATCACACTTGGAGCACTGTGTACTGTTCCAGTCTCCATATCCCACTTGGAGCACTGTGTACAGTTCCAGTCTCCATATCACACTTGGAGCACTGTGTATAGTTCCTTTCTCTATATCACAGTCGGAGCACTGTGTACAGTTCCAGTCTCCATATCCCACTTGGAGCACTGTGTACAGTTCCAGTCTCCATATCACACTTGGAACACAGTGTACAGTTCCAGTCTCCATATCACACTTGGAACACAGTGTACAGTTCCAGTCTCCATATCGCACTTGGAGCACTGTGTACAGTTCCAGTCTCCATATCGCACTTGGAGCACTGTGTACAGTTCCAGTCGCCATATCACACTTGGAGCACTGTGTACAGTTCCAGTCGCCATATCACACTTGGAGCACTGTGTACAGTTCCAGTCTCCATATCCCACTTGGAACACTGTGTACAGTTCCAGTCTCCATATCCCACTTGGAGCACTGTGTACAGTTCCAGTCTCCAAATAGCACTTGGAGCACTGTGTACAGTTCCAGTCTCCATATCACACTTGGAGCACTGTGTACAGTTCCCATCTCCATATCCCACTTGGAGCACTGTGTACTGTTCCAGTCTCCATATCCCACTTGGAGCACTGTGTACAGTTCCAGTCTCCATATCCCACTTGGAGCACTGTGTACAGTTTCAGTCTCCATATCACACTTGGAGCACTGTGTACAGTTCCAGTCTCCATATCCCACTTGGAGCACTGTGTACAGTTCCGGTCTCCATATCACACTTGGAGCACTGTGTACAGTTCCAGTCTCCATATCGCACTTGGAGCACTGTGTACAGTTCCAGTCTCCATATCACACTTGGAGCACTGTGTACAGTTCCAGTCTCCATATCACACTTGGAGTACTGTGTATAGTTCCTGTCTCCATATCACAGTCGGAGCACTGTGTACAGTTCCAGTCTCCATATCACACTTGGAGCACTGTGTACAGTTCCAGTCTCCAAATAGCACTTGGAGCACTGTGTACAGTTCCAGTCTCCATATCACACTTGGAGCACTGTGTACAGTTCCAGTCTCCAAATAGCACTTGGAGCACTGTGTACAGTTCCAGTCTCCATATCACACTTGGAGCACTGTGTACAGTTCCAGTCTCCAAATAGCACTTGGAGCACTGTGTACAGTTCCAGTCTCCATATCACACTTGGAGCACTGTGTGCAGTTCCAGTCTCCATATCCCACTTGGAGCACTGTGTACAGTTCCAGTCTCCATATCCCACTTGGAGCATTGTGTACAGTTCCAGTCTCCATATCCCACTTGGAGCACTGTGTACAGTTCCGGTCTCCATATCACACTTGGAGCACTGTGTACAGTTCCAGTCTCCATATCCCACTTGGAGCACTGTGTACAGTTCCAGTCTCCATATCGCACTTGGAGCACTGTGTACAGTTCCAGTCTCCATATCACACTTGGAGCACTGTGTACAGTTCCAGTCTCCATATCACACTTGGAACACAGTGTACAGTTCCAGTCTCCATATCACACTTGGAACACAGTGTACAGTTCCAGTCTCCATATCGCACTTGGAGCACTGTGTACAGTTCCAGTCTCCATATCGCACTTGGAGCACTGTGTACAGTTCCAGTCTCCATATCGCACTTGGAGCACTGTGTACAGTTCCAGTCTCCATATCACACTTGGAGCACTGTGTACAGTTCCAGTCTCCATATCACACTTGGAGCACTGTGTACAGTTCCAGTCTCCATATCACACTTGGAGCACTGTGTACAGTTCCCGTCTCCATATTATAAAAAAGTATACAAAGGCATTGGAGAAGGTGTAAAAATGATTTACAAGGATGATATAAGAACTGAGCGATGATAACTATGAGGAAAGATTGAACAGGCCGGGACTCTGGAAGCTGAATGGGAAGCTGGATAAACACGTGAGGGAGAAAAGGATAGAAGGATATGGCGAGAGAGGGAGATGGAGAGCGGGTGGGAGGAGGCTCGAGTGGAGCTGAAACACCAGCACGGACCCAAGGTGAGAGGATTACATCAATGAGTGAGGGCTTTATGGAGATAGACTGTGTGCCCGGCATTCACTAAGGTCCATGATTCCCAGTATCAACGTGTATGTGCACCATTTTATGTCCCTTAATTGCTCACATGTCAACTGTAATCGCTGTGAAATCTTGGCGCTTTTAAACATCTCCACATTCCCCGCACAACGGCAAGCTGCTCCTGCTACCCTGACTGACATCATTCCGTCAGCTCGCTGGAGAGAGAGGGAGAGAGAAAGACAGAGAGGAAGAAGAAGGAAGAGAGATGGAGAAAGAATAGGTGGAGAGAGAGAGAGCAAGTCAGAAAAGAGATAGAAAGAGAGACAGACAGAGCAAGAGAGAGACACGGAGAGAAAGCGAGGTCGCGAGAAAGAGAGAAACAGTGAAAGAGACAGTGATAAAGAGGTGCAGAAAGGGATAGGAAGAGAGACAGAGAGAGCAGACGGAGACAAAAAGAGAGAGAGAGACAGAGAGAGGGAAGGAGTGACAGAGAGAGAGAGAGACAGAAAGAGAGAAACAGAGAGAGAGACAGACGGAAAGACAGAGAGAGAGAGACAGACTGACAGAGACAGAGAGAGACAGAGAAAGAGAGAGAGACAGACAGAGACAGAGAGAGAGAAGGACTGGCTGGAACAGAGAGAGACAGAGAGAGAGACAGAGAGAGAGAGAGAGAGACAGAGACAGAGAGAGAGACAGAGAGAGAGACAGAGAGAGACAGAGAGAGAGAGAGAGACAGACAGACAGACAGAGACAGAGAAGGCCTGACTGGAACAGAGAGAGACAGAGACAGAGAGTCAGAGAGATCGAGAGACAGAGAGAGAGAGACAGAGATAGAAAGAGAGAAACAAAGAGAGAGACAGACGGAAAGACAGAGAGAGAGAGACAGACTGACAGAGACAGAGAGAGAGAGACAGAGAGAGACAGAGACAGGGAGAGACAGAGAGAGAGAGAGAGAGAGTGTCAGAGACAGAGAGAGAGGGACAGCAGCATTCCAAAACAGAACTCACCAATCTGCAGACAGCAACGTGACACTCACAGTCCTGACTTAGGTCCGCTGATTCACCTCTTCTCCTTCCCCATTCTCTCTGCTTCTCACTCTGGCCCTCTCCTCTCCCACCGCCCCTCCTTCCTCAGCGACCCACTCACGCGTTTCGAAAACTCGCCTTCTCCCTCCCTGCTGCTTTTTTTTTTTGCGGCCCGTTTCTGGGAAACGGTGGTAACAGACCAATAATGCCTTCCGTACCAGCCAACTACAGAAACATAGGACTGTAAGACCGTAGGGACAGGAGTAGGCCATTCAGCCCCTCGATCCTGTTCCACCATTCAGTGAGATCAAGGCTGATCTGTGATCTAACTCCATATCCCTGCTTTTGCCCCATATCCCTTCATACATTTGGAGAATAAAACTCGATCAATCTCTCAGATTTAACAAATTACAACTGATCCAGCATCGATCGCCATTTGTAGGGGGGGGGTTCCAAACTTCTACAACCCTTTGTGTGTGGAAGTGTTTCCTAATTTCACTCCTGAAAGGTTTGGCTCTCATGTTTAGACTCTGCCCCCTCATCATGGACTCCCCAACCAAAAGAAATAGTTTCTCTCTCTCTCTACCCTACCCGTTCCCCTTAATATCTTGAAAATTTCGTTCAAACAACAACTTCTATTTATAAAGCACCTTTAACATAATTAAACATCCCAAGGTGCTTCACAGGAGCGATTATCAGACAAAATTTGACCCCGAGCCACATCAGGAGATGTTAGGGACGGGCGACCAATCGCTCGGTCAGAGAGGTCAGTTTTTACGGAGTGTCTTAAAGGAGGAGGGAGGGAGGCGGAGAGGTTTAGGGAGGGGAATTCCAGAGCTTAGGAGCCCCCAGGCAGCTGAAGGCTCGGCCGCCAATGGTGGAGCGATGGGAATCGGGGGGATGGTCAAGAGGCCGGAATTGGAGGAGCGCAGAGATCCCGGAGGGTTGTAGGAGGTTCCGGAGATGAGGAGGGGGCGAGGTGACGGAGGGATTGGAATACAAGGCTGAGAGGCGATTTGACCGAGGTGTTCAAAAACCATGAGGGGTCTGGGCAGAGGAGATGGAGAGAAACTGTTCCTGCTCGTGAAAGGATCGGGAACGGGAGGGCACAGATTTAAAGTCTTTGGTAAGAGGGGCAAAAGCGACAGCAGGAAAAACGTTTTGACGCAGCGAGTGGTTAGGGTCTGGAATGCGCTGCCTGAGAACGTGGTGGAGGCAGGTTCGATTGGAGCATTCAAAAGGGAATTAGACAGTCATATGAACAGGAAGTGCAGGGTTACGGGGAGAAGGCAGGGAAGTGGAACTGAGAGAATTGCTCTTTCAGAGAGCCGGTGCGGACACGATGGGCTGAACAGCCTCCTTCTGCACTGTAACGATTCTGTGATTTTAAAATCGAGCCGTTGCTTGACCGGGAGCCAATGTAGGTCAGCGAGCAGCGTGGGGTGATCGGGGAATGGGACTCGGTGCGAGTTAAGACAGGGGCAGTAGAGTTCTGGATGACTTTGAGTTTAACGGAGAGTAGAATGTGGGAGACCGGCCAGGAGTGCGTTGGAGTAGTCAAGTCTAGAGGGAATGAAGACATGAATGAGGGCTTCAGCAGCAGATGAGCTGAGACAGGAGTGAAGTTCACGGAGGTGGAAATAGGCGGTCTTAGTGATGGCGCGGATATGTGATCGGGAGCTCATCCTGGGGGTCAAATGTGACCCCGAGGTTACAAACAGGTTGGCTTAATCTCAGACTGTTGCCAGGGAGAGGGATGGAGTCGGTGGCGAGGGAGTTTGGAGCAGGGACCGAAAACTATGACTTCAATCTTTCCAATATTTAGTAGGAGGAAATTTCTGCTCATCCAGTACTGGATGTCGGATCAGCAGTCTGAGAATTCAGAGACAGCGGAGGAGTCGAGAGAGGTGGTGGTGAGGTAGAGCTGGGTGTCGTCAGTGTACATGTGAAAACTAACATTGTGCTTTCGGATGATGTCGCCGAGGGGCAGCACGTAGATGAGAAATAGGAGGGGGCCGAGGATAAATCCTTGGGGGACACTAGAGGTAACGGTGCGGGAGCAGGAAGAGAAGCCAATTCTCCGGCTACGATGAAATAGATAAGAATGGAACCAGGTGAGAGCAGTCCCACCCAGCTGGACGACAGCGGAGAGGCGGTGGAGGAGGATGGTGTGGTCATCCGTGTCAAAGGGTGCAGCAGGTCGAGGAGGACGAGGAGGGAAAGTTTATCTTTATCAGAGTCACATGGGATGTCATTTGTGACTTTACTTAGAGGCATTCCGGTACTGTGACAGGGACGGAAACCTGATTGGAGGGATTCAAACATAGATTTGGGAGGTGACAACACATTCAAGGACTTTGGAGAGGAGAGGGAGGTTGGATATGGGACGGTAGTTTGGAAGGGCAGAGGGGTGAAGGGTTGTTTTTTTGAGGAGGAGAGGAGAGATAACGGCAGATTTGAAGGGAAGGGGGCACAGTACCCAAACAAACCCCATGGAATACAATAATAATTCCTCTCACTCAACTCCACTCACTTTCCACCCCATCAGCCTCCATATCCAAAGGATCATCCTCCGCCATTTCCGCCACCTCCAGCGTGATGCCACTACCAAACGCATCTTCCCCTCCCTTCCCCTGTCAGCATTCCGATGGGATCGTTCCCTCCGCGACACCCTGGTCTACTTCTCCATTACCCCCACCACCTCGTCCCCGTCCCAGGGCACCTTCCCCTGCAATCGCAGGAGGTGTAATACCTGCCCATTTACCTCCTCTCTCTTCACTATCCCAGGCCCCAAACACTCCTTTCAGGTGAAGCAGCGATTTACTTGTACTTCTTTCAATGTAGTATACTGTATTCGCTGCTCACAATGTGGTCTCCTCTACATTGGGGGGACCGAACGCAGACTGGGTGACCGCTTTGCGGAACACCTCTGCTCAGTCTGCAAGCAGGACCCCGAGCTTCCGGTTGCTGGCCATTTCAACACTCCCCCCTGCTCTCATGCTCACATCTCTGTCCTGGGCTTGCTGTAGTGTTCCGGTGAACATCAACACAAGCTCGAAGAACAACATCTCATTGACCGATTAGGCACACTACAGCCTGCCGGACTGAACATTGAGTTCAATCATTTCAGAGCATGACGGGGCCCCCCATTTTACTTTCATTTTTAGTTATTTTTTTTCTTTTTCCTTTTTTTATATAATTTTTTTTTGTGTTTATTTTATTTCATTTCATCTTAGTTTGTTCAGTTTGCTTACCCACTGTTTTTTTTCATGTTTGTACTTGCGGATGTTCAACATTCAGTCCGTTAACACCCTATCTGTACTAATGCTTTGTCTTTCAACACACCATTAACATATTGTTTGCCTTTGCTCCACGACCTTCTGGTCAGCTATTCTGTGATCTTGTCCTATCTACACCTTCTCCTTTGTTATCGCTTGCCCCACACCCGCTTGACATGCTTATAACCTTCTATGTTTCTAATATTTGACAGTTCTGAAGAAGGGTCACTGACCTGAAACGTTAACTCTGCTTCTCTCTCCACAGACGCTGCCAGACCTGCTGAGTACTTCCAGCATTGCTTGTTTTTATTTCAGATTTCCAGCATCCGCAGTATTTTGCTTTTATTTCCGTAGAATACAACCCTAGTTTGTGAAGACTCTCCTCCCAATCTAGCCCTTGACATTCAGCTCGCAACCCTCAGCTAATCTGTCTGTGACAGTGGGGGAAAAGGGAGAGTGACCCTGAACAGGGATAGGCCCCAAAGTGTTGCACCACAGACATCTGACAAAATTATTGACCCAGCCGCGGACATAGGGGGCAATTAATCTGTATTTAAAGTGTATAGCCAAACTTATGCCATCAAAACACAGTCCCGTTTAAAACACATTTCTCCCTATTTAGTGAGATACCTGACATTGCTTTTGCTTGCACAAGTAGTCAATGTCAGCCTGCATATTTGATATAGCGATGCAGGGCATCCAGATAGATGTCCGTCTGTCAGGTGTGATCCTGATCTCTTTCTCTCCCCTCTCTCCCCTCCCCATCTCTTCCCCCCCCACTCCCTCTCTCTCCCCTTCTCTCTCTCACTCTCTCCCTTGTCCCCCTCTCTCCTGCCTTTTCTACGCTTTTTTTAAAAAAAAAGCCAGTCTGAAACAAGACACTGGAAAATTTCCCGTCCCCGAAATTACCAGTCACGGGCCCCAAAACCTGCTACCCCGGACACTGGTGTCCGTGTACGGGACTCATTGTCGATCCCTGTACCGAAACCTGTTAACCATCCAGTGACCCCAACCCCTGCTGTTTCCTGTGACACGTCAGCCGAGCACGGGTTCGCACTAGGTCACGATGCCTCCCATGGCCGAATTTCTTGCGACAACTCACCTGAAGAATTGGACGGCTGGAGATATCGGAAGGTAAGCCACTTCCTCACAGGGCTACTTAGCCCTGAGGAGGTGGAAAAAATTCCCTTTAATCTACACTGTTTAGAGAGAAAGTCTTGCATTCCTCCAGGACCTTCACCACGTCAGGACCTCCCAAAGAGCCTCACAGCCAAGAATGGACAGTGTGGTCACTGTTGTAATATAGGAAATGTGGCAGACAATTTGTGCACAGCAAGCTCCCACACACAGCAATGTGATAAGTGACCAGATCATCTGCATTAACTGATGTTGGTTGAGGGATAAATATTGGCCCCAGGACACCGGGGAGAACTCCCCCCGCCCCCCCCCCCCCCCACTGCTCTTCTTCCAATAGTGGGTGTGCAATCTTTTACATCCACCTGAGAGGGTGGAGGGGGGGAGGGGCCTCGGTTCAACAGCTCATCCCGATAGGCGGGATTTCTGACAGTGCGGCACTCCCTCAGTACTGACCCTCCGACAGTGTGGCGGTCCCTCAGTACTGACCCTCCGACAGTGTGGCGGTCCCTCAGTACTGACCCTCCGACAGTGCGACGCTCCCTCAGTACTGACCCTCCGACAGCGCGACGCTCCCTCAGTACTGACCCTCCGACAGTGCGGCGCTCCCTCAGTACTGACCCTCCGACAGTGCGGCGCTCCCTCAGTACTGACCCTCCGACAGTGTGGCGGTCCCTCAGTACTGACCCTCCGACAGTGCGGCGCTCCCTCAGTACTGACCCTCCGACAGTGCGGCACTCCCTCAGTACTGACCCTCCGACAGTGCGGCGCTCCCTCAGTACTGACCCTCTGACAGCGTGGCGCTCCCTCAGTACTGACCCTCCGACAGTGCGGCGCTCCCTCAGTACTGACCCTCCGACAGTGCGGCGCTCCCTCAGTACTGACCCTCTGACAGCGTGGCGCTCCCTCAGTACTGACCCTCCGACAGCGTGGCGCTCCCTCAGTACTGACCCTCTGACAGCGTGGCGGTCCCTCAGTACTGACCCTCCGACAGTGCGGCGCTCCCTCAGTACTGACCCTCTGACAGTGAGGCGCTCCCTCAGTACTGACCCTCCGACAGTGCGGCACTCCCTCAGTACTGACCCTCTGACAGTGTGGCGCTCCCTCAGTACTGCCCAGTGACAGTGCGGCGCTCCCTCAGTACTGACCCTCCGACAGTGCGGCACTCCCTCAGTACTGCGCAGTGACAGTGCGGCACTCCCTCAGTACTGCGCAGTGACAGTGCGGCACTCCCTCAGTACTGCGCAGTGACAGTGCGGCGCTCCCTCAGTACTGCCCAGTGACAGTGCGGCACTCCCTCAGTACTGCGCAGTGACAGTGCGGTGTTCCCTCAGTACTGCGCAGTGACAGTGCGCTGTTCCCTCAGTACTGCCCAGTGACAGTGCGGTGTTCCCTCAGTACTGCCCAGTGACAGTGCGGCACTCCCTCAGTACTGCGCTGTGACAGTGCGGTGTTCCCTCAGTACTGCCCAGTGACAGTGCGGCGCTCCCTCAGTACTGCCCAGTGACAGTGCGGTGTTCCCTCAGTACTGCGCAATGACAGTGCAGCACTGCCTCATTCCTGGCACTTGTTGGAGTTTCGGGCCTGGATTATGGGACTCAAGTCTCTGGAGTGGGAGTTCGAATCTGACCCCGAGGGGTGAGGGAGACCCACTGAACCAAGACTATGAAACACTCGACCACCTCCTGCCCAGTGGGTGCTGGGCCTCCGACTGACACTTTTCCTGCGTCTCGGGAAGCCACAGGCAGGCTGACAGGAGGAGTTGGTTTCAGAGCAGAGGAGGGAGTTCCTCGACTCGACGTAACGACAGCCTAACATTCCCGAGGAGAATGGGGAAACAAACACGCAGAGCCATTCCGAACTCTGCGATGCTGTCAGCTCACAGGAAAGTGGGAGCGATGCCAGAACAATCCTCTGGAACGCTCTGTGCTTTGAGTTTACTTTCTTCGTCCAATAGAAAATCTTTAAAAATTACAATGTTTGATTAACCCTTGGGATGGTCACCTGAGAAAGGAAGGAGAGGAACCTGCATTTCTCTAGAGCCTGACACGTCCTCAGGACCTCCCAAAGCACTACACAGCCAATGAAGTGTAGGGAGGTGTAGTTACTGTTTAACATTGGAACTGCAGCAGCCAATTTGCGCACAGGAAGATCCCACAAGCAGTAATGTGATAAATCACCGAGATCATTTGTTTTTTTTTTAAGGGATATTGGTTCAGGGATAAATATTGGGCCCCACCACAGGATGGCATTATAGAATCACGGAACGGTTACGGCACAGAATGAGGCCATTTGGCCCATCGTGTCTGTGCGAGCTCTCTGCAAGAGCAACTCACCGAGTCCCACTCCCTCATGACACGGCAAATTTTCCTGCTTCAGATAATTATCGAATTCTCTTCTGAAAGCCGTGACTGAAGCTGCCTCCCCCATACTCTCAGGCAGTGCATTCCAGGGAGAACTCTCCCCAATGTCCAGTTCTTCATCCAATCGAGGCCCAGGGATAGTTTTCATTCGCTTGTGAGGACAGACGGGCGCCCTCAGGTTAATGTCTTATCCCAAAAGACAGCACCTCCAACAGTGCGGTACTCCCTCAGTACTGACCCTCCGACAGTGTGGCGCTCCCTCAGTACTGACCCTCCGACAGTGCGTCACTCCCTCAGTACTGACCCTCCAACAGTGCAGCGCTCCCTCAGTACTGACCCTCCGACAGTGCGTCACTCCCTCAGTACTGACCCTCCAACAGTGCGGCGCTCCCTCAGTACTGACCCTCCGACAGTGCGTCACTCCCTCAGTACTGACCCTCCGACAGTGCGGCGTTCCCTCAGTACTGACCCTCCAACAGTGCGGCGCTCCCTCAGTACTGACCCTCCGACAGTGCGTCACTCCCTCAGTACTGACCCTCCGACAGTGCGGCGTTCCCTCAGTACTGACCCTCCAACAGTGCGGCGCTCCCTCAGTACTGACCCTCCGACAGTGCGGCGCTCCCTCAGTACTGACCCTCTGACAGTGCTGCGCTCCCTCAGTACTGACCCTCCGACAGTGCGGCACTCCCTCAGTACTGATCCTCCGACAGTGCGGCACTCTCTCAGTACTGACCCTCCGACAGTGCGGCACTCCCTCAGTACTGACCCTCCGACAGTGCGGCCCTCCCTCAGTACTGACCCTCCGACAGTGCTGCGCTCCCACAGTACTGACCCTCCGACAGTGCGGCCCTCCCTCAGTACTGAACCCCCGACAGTGCGGCGTCACTCAGTACTGACCCTCCGACAGTGCGGCGCTCCCTCAGTACTGACCCTCCGACAGTACTGCGCTCCCTCAGTACTGATCCTCTGACAGTGCGGCACTCCCTCAGTACTGATCCTCCGACAGTGCGGCCCTCCCTCAGTACTGACCCTCCGACAGTGCGGTGCTCCCTCAGTACTGACCCCCCGACAGTGCGGCGTCACTCAGTACTGACCCTCCGACAGTAATGCGCTCCCTCAGCACTGACCCTCCGACAGTACTGCGCTCCCTCAGTACTGACCCTCCGACAGTGCGGCACTCCCTCAGTACTGATCCTCCGACAGTGCGGCACTCCCTCAGTCCTGACCCTTCGACAGTGCGGCACTCCCTCAGTACTGACCCTCCGACAGTGCGGCCCTCCCTCAGTACTGACCCTCCGACAGTGCTGCGCTCCCTCAGTACTGACCCTCCGACAGTACTGCGCTCCCTCAGTACTGACCCTCCGACAGTGCGGCACTCCCTCAGTACTGATCCTCCGACAGTGCGGCACTCTCTCAGTACTGACCCTCCGACAGTGCGGCTCTCCCTCAGTACTGAACCTCCAACAGTGCGGCGCTCCCTCAGTACTGACCCTCCGACAGTGCGGCGCTCCCTCAGTACTGACCCTCTGACAGTGCTGCGCTCCCTCAGTACTGACCCTCCGACAGTGCGGCACTCCCTCAGTACTGATCCTCCGACAGTGCGGCACTCTCTCAGTACTGACCCTCCGACAGTGCGGCACTCCCTCAGTACTGACCCTCCGACAGTGCGGCCCTCCCTCAGTACTTACCCTCCGACAGTGCTGCGCTCCCTCAGTACTGACCCCCCGACAGTACGGCGTCACTCAGTACTGACCCTCCGACAGTACTGCGCTCCCTCAGTACTGACGCTCCGACAGTACTGCGCTCCCTCAGTACTGACCCTCCGACAGTGCGGCGTCACTCAGTACTGACCCTCCGACAGTACTGCGCTCCCTCAGTACTGACCCACCGATAGTGCGGCGCTCCCTCAGTACTGACCCTCCGTCAGTGCGGCACTCCCTCAGTACTGACCCTCCGACAGTGCGGCCCTCCCTCAGTACTGACCCTCCGACAGTGCTGCGCTCCCTCAGTACTGACCCCCCGACAGTGCGGCGTCACTCAGTACTGACCCACCGACAGTGCGGCGCTCCCTCAGTACTGACCCTCCGACAGTGTGGCACTCCCTCAGTACTGACCCTCTGACAGTACTGCGCTCCCTCAGTACTGACCCACCGACAGTGCGGCACTCCCTCAGTACTGACCCTCCGACAGTGCGGCGCTCCCTCAGTACTGACCCTTCAACAGTGCTGCACTCCCTCAGTACTGACCCTCCAACAGTGCTGCGCTCCCTCAGTACTGACCCTCCAACAGTGCTGCGCTCCCTCAGTACTGACCCTCCGACAGTGCGGTTCTCCCTCAGTACTGACCCTCCAACAGTGCTGCGCTCCCTCAGTACTGACCCTCCGACAGGGCGGTTCTCCCTCAGTACTGACCCTCCGACAGTGCGGCGCTCCCTCAGTACTGACCCTCCGACAGTGCGGTTCTCCCTCAGTACTGACCCTCCAACAGTGCTGCGCTCCCTCAGTACTGACCCTCCGACAGTGCGGCGCTCCCTCAGTACTGACCCTCCGACAGTGCGCTGCTCCCTCAGTACTGACCCTCTGACAGTGCGGTTCTCCTTCAGTACTGATCCTCCGACAGTGTGACGCTCCCTCAGTCCTGACCCTCTGACAGTGTGACGCTCCCTCAGTACTGACCCTCTGGCGCTCCCTCAGTACTGACCCTCTGACAGTGTTGTTATCCCTCAGTACTGACCCTCTGACAATGTGACGCTCCCTCAGTACTGACCCTCTGACAGTGTGGCGCTCCCTCAGTACTGACCCTCTGACAGTGCGGCACTCCCTCAGTACTGACCCTCCGACAGTGTGACGCTCCCTCAGTACTGACCCTCTGACAGTGTGGCACTCCCTCAGTACTGACCCTCCGACAGTGCGGCGTTCCCTCACTACTGACCCTCCGACAGTGCGGTTCTCCCTCAGTACTGACCCTCCGACCATGCAGTGTTCCCTCAGTACTGACCCTCCGACCATGCAGTGCTCCCTCAGTACTGACCCTCCGACAGTGCGGCGTTCCCTCAGTACTGACCCTCTGACAGTGCGGTTCTCCCTCAGTACTGACCCTCCGACCATGCATTGCTCCCTCAGGATACTCGCCAAAGAATTCCCAGCCTCTGACCTGCTCTTACTGATTGGGAGTCTCACTCAGCGCTTGGTAAGTGGGGGAAACATCTGCAATATTTATCCAGTCTGTTGTCATACCTCATTGTTTCTTCGCACTGGGCAATCTTCAGTTGTTCTCAAACACGGTCAGGACCATTCGTAATGAGGTGTGCTCCGAGCTGTCCCCAAAACCTGCCTCAACATTCACCGAACAGAATGGGAATAGGACAGACGCGAATCCGAAGCAGTTTAGCAGTCTCGACTGGCAGGAAGTGCTAATGGATCCCAGACTGCTTCTGCCTGAAGAATTTCCTGTTCTTAATGGTCCCGGAACAGCGTCAACAAGTCAGTGGCTCCAGACATTAGTGGTGGTCTGTGAAAACCCGACTGTCAGTCAGCTGTTGGATCATTTCTTAGATTGGCGCCCTGCCATTTGAACAGTCTGAGTGGCCTCACAGTTAGTTCATCAGTGAAGCAGCCAAAGGCAGACCTTGCAGAGCTTCTCTTTCCCGCCGTGTCTCCTGCCTCACCTGTCATCCCCAATTCCACCCTCAGTCTGGACAAAGAAACGTCCCTACCTACTGGGGTGTTTATATATAGAATAACAGATACCCGGGACTGAGATACAGACTGGAATCTAATCGAGGGGTTTATGTATAGAACAACAGATACCTGGGAGTGAGTTACAGACTGGAATCTAATCGAGGGGTTTATATATAGAATAACAGAAACCCGGGAGTGAGTTACAGACTGGAATCTAATCGAGGGGTTTATATATAGAATAACAGAAACCCGGGAGTGAGTTACAGACTGGAATCTAATCGAGGGGTTTACATATAGAATAACAGAAACCCGGGAGTGAGTTACAGACTGGAATCTAATCGAGGGGTTTATATATAGAATAACAGAAACCCGGGAGTGAGTTACAGACTGGAATCTAATCGAGGGGTTTATATATAGAATAACAGAAACCCGGGAGTGAGTTACAGACTGGAATCTAATCGAGGGGTTTATATATAGAATAACAGAAACCCGGGAGTGAGTTACAGACTGGAATCTAATCGAGGGGTTTATATATAGAATAACAGAAACCCGGGAGTGAGTTACAGACTGGAATCTAATCGAGGGGTTTATATATAGAATAACAGAAACCCGGGAGTGAGTTACAGACTGGAATCTAATCGAGGGGTTTATATATAGAATAACAGAAACCCGCGAGTGAGTTACAGACTGGAATCTAATCGAGGGGTTTATATATAGAATAACAGAAACCCGGGAGTGAGTTACAGACTGGAATCTAATCGAGGGGTTTATATATAGAATAACAGAAACCCGGGAGTGAGTTACAGACTGGAATCTAATCGAGGGGTTTACATATAGAATAACAGAAACCCGGGAGTGAGTTACAGACTGGAATCTAATCGAGGGGTTTACATATAGAATAACAGAAACCCGGGAGTGAGTTACAGACTGGAATCTAATCGAGGGGTTTATATATAGAATAACAGAAACCCGGGAGTGAGTTACAGACTGGAATCTAATCGAGGGGTTTATATATAGAATAACAGAAACCCGGGAGTGAGTTACAGACTGGAATCCAATCGAGGGGTTTATATATAGAATAACAGAAACCCGGGAGTGAGTTACAGACTGGAATCTAATCGAGGGGTTTATATATAGAATAACAGAAACCCGGGAGTGAGTTACAGACTGGAATCTAATCGAGGGGTTTATATATAGAATAACAGAAACCCGGGAGTGAGTTACAGACTGGAATCTAATCGAGGGGTTTATATATAGAATAAGAGAAACCCGGGAGTGAGTTACAGACTGGAATCTAATCGAGGGGTTTATATATAGAATAACAGAAACCCGGGAGTGAGTTACAGACTGGAATCTAATCGAGGGGTTTATATATAGAATAACAGAAACCCGGGAGTGAGTTACAGACTGGAATCTAATCGAGGGGTTTATATATAGAATAACAGAAACCCGGGAATGAGTGACAGACTGGAATCTAATTGAGGGGTTCGGTGGGGTTTATATATAGAATAACAGATACCCGGGAGTGAGTTACAGACTGGAATCTAATCGAGGGGTTTATATATAGAACAACAGAAATCCGGGAGTGAGTTACAGACTGGAATCTAATCGAGGGGTTCGGGGGGTTTATATTTTGAGTAACAGATACCCGGGAGTGAGTTACAGACTGGAATCTAATCGAAGGGTTTATATATAGAATAACAGATACCTGGGAGTGAGTTACAGACTGGAATCTAATCGAGGGATTCGGGGGGTTTATATATAGAATAACAGATACCCGGGAGTGAGTTACAGACTGCAATCTAATCGAGGGGTTCGGGGGGTTTAGAAAGAATAACAGATACCCGGGAGTGAATTACAGACTGGAATCTAATCGAGGGATTTGGGGGGTTTATATATAGAATAACAGATACCCGGGAGTGAGTTACAGACTGCAATCTAATCGAGGGGTTCGGGGGGTTTAGAAAGAATAACAGATACCCGGGAGTGAATTACAGACTGGAATCTAATCGAGGGATTTGGGGGGTTTATATATAGAATAACAGATACCTGGGAGTGAGTTACAGACTGCAATCTAATCGAGGGGTTTATATATAGAATCACAGATACCCGGGAGTGAGTTACAGACTGGAATCTAATCGAGGGGTTCGGGGGGTTTAGAAAGAATAACAGATACCCGGGAGTGAGTTACAGACTGGAATCTAATCGAGGCGTTCGGGGTGTTTACATACAGAATAACAGACATCCGGGAGTGAGTTACAGACTGGAATCTAATCGAGGGGTTTATATATAGAATAACAGATACCTGGGAGTGAGTTACAGACTGGAATCTAATCGAGGGGTTCGGGGGGTTTATATATAGAATAACATATACCCGGGAGTGAGTTACAGACTGGAATTTAATCGAGGTGTTCTGGGGGTTTATTTATGGAATAACAGATACCCGGGAGTGAGTTGCAGAATGGAATCTAATCGAGGACTTCGGGGGGGTTTATATATAGAATAACAGATACCCGGGAGTGAGTTGCAGACTGGAATCTAATCGAGGACTTCGGGGGGGTTTATATATAGAAGAACAGATACCCGGGAGTGAGTTACAGACTGGAATCTAATCGAGGAGCTCGGGGGGCTTACAGATAGAATAACTGATATCCGGGAGTGAGTTACAGACTATAATCTAATCGAGGGGTTTGGTGGGCTTTATATATAGAATAACAGATAACTGGGAGTGAGTTACAGACTGGAATCAAATCGAGGTGTTCTGGGGGTTTATATATGGAATAACAGATACCCGGGAGTGAGTTACAGACTGGAATCTAATTGAGGGGTTCGGTGGGCTTTATATATAGAATAACAGATACCCGGGAGTGAGTGACAGACTGGAATCTAATCGAGGGCTTCGGGGGTGTTTATATATAGAATAACAGATACCCGGGAGTGAGTTACAGACTGGAATCTAATCGAGGGGTTCGGTGGGCTTTATATATAGAATAACAGATACCCGGGAGTGAGTTACAGACTGGAATCTAATCGAGGGCTTCGGGGGGGTTTATATATAGAATAACAGGTAGCCGGGAGTGAGTTCCAGACTGGAATCTAATCGAGGGCTTCGGGGGGTTTATATATAGAATAACAGATACCCGGGAGTGAGTTACAGACTGGAATCTAATCGAAGCGTACGGGGGGATTATATATAGAATAACAGATACCCGGGAGAGAGTTACAGACGGGAATCTAATCGAGGGGTTCGGGGAGTTTATATATAGAATAACAGATACCCGGGAGTGAGTTACAGACTGGAATCTAATCGAGGGGTTCGGGGAGTTTATATATAGAATAACAGATACCCGGGAGTGAGTTACAGACTGGAATCTAATCGAGGGGTTCGGGGTGTTATATATAGAATAACAGATACCCGGGAGACAGTTACAGACGGGAATCTAATCGAGGGGTTCGGGGAGTTTATATATAGAATAACAGATACCTGGGAGAGAGTTACAGACGGGAATCTAATCGAGGGGTTCGGGGAGTTTATATATAGAATAACAGATACCCGGGAGAGAGTTACAGACGGGAATCCAAATGAGGGGTTCGGGGGGTTTAGAAAGAATAACAGATACCCGGGAGTGAGTTACAGACTGGAATCTAATCGAGGGGTTCGGGGGGTTTAGAAAGAATAACAGATACCCGGGAGTGAGTTACAGACGGGAATCTAATCGAGGGGTTCGGGGAGTTTATATATAGAATAACAGATACCTGGGAGTGAGTTACAGACTGGAATCTAATCGAGGGGTTCGGGGGGTTTATATATAGAATAACAGATACCCGGGAGAGAGTTACAGACGGGAATCTAAATGAGGGGTTCGGGGGGTTTAGAAAGAATAACAGATACCCGGGAGTGAGTTACAGACTGGAATCTAATCGAGGGGTTCGGGGGGGTTTATATATCGAATAACAGATACCCGGGAGTGAGTTACCGACTGGAATCTAATCGAGGGGTTCGGGGGGGTTATATATAGAATAACAGATACCCGGGAGTGAGTTACAGACTGGAATCTAATCGAGGGGTTCGGGGTGTTATATATAGAATAACAGATACCCGGGAGTGAGTTACAGACGGGAATCTAATCGAGGGGTTCGGTGGGTTTATATATAGAATAACAGAAACCCGGGAGTGAGTTACAGACTGGAATCTAATCGAGGGGTTCGGGGTGTTTATATATAGAATAACAGATACCCGGGAGTGAGTTACAGGCTGGAATCTAATTGAGGGATTCGGGGTGGCTTAGATATAGAATAACAGATTCCCGGGAGTGAGTTACAGGCTGGAATCTAATCGAGGGGTTCGGTGGGTTTATATATAGAATAACAGAAACCCGGGACTGAGTTACAGACTGGAATCTAATCGAGGGGTTCGGGGGGTTTATATATAGAATAACAGAAACCCGGGAGTGAGTTCCAGACTGGAAGCTAATCGAGGGCTTCGGGGGGTTTATATATAGAATAACAGAAACCCGGGAGTGAGTTCCAGACTGGAATCTAATCGAGGGCTTCGGGGGGTTTATATATAGAATAACAGAAACCCGGGAGTGAGTTACAGACTGGAATCTAATCGAGGGCTTCGGGGGGTTTATATATAGAATAACAGAAACCCGGGAGTGAGTTACAGACTGGAATCTAATCGAGGGCTTCGGGGGGTTTATATATAGAATAACAGAAACCCGGGAGTGAGTTACAGACTGGAATTTAATCGAGGGGTTTATATATAGAATAACAGATACCCGGGAGTGAGTTACAGACTGGAATCTAATCGAGGGGTTCAGGGGGGTTATATATAGAATAACAGATACCCGGGAGTGAGTTACAGACTGGAATCTAATCGAGGGGTTTATATATAGAATAACAGATACCTGGGAGTGAGTTACAGACTGGAATCTAATCGAGGGGTTCGGGGGGTTTATATATAGAATAACATATACCCGGGAGTGAGTTACAGACTGGAATTTAATCGAGGTGTTCTGGGGGTTTATTTATGGAATAACACATACCCGGGAGTGAGTTGCAGAATGGAATCTAATCGAGGAATTCGGGGGGGTTTATATATAGAATAACAGATACCCGGGAGTGAGTTGCAGACTGGAATCTAATCGAGGACTTCGGGGGGGTTTATATATAGAAGAACAGATACCCGGGAGTGAGTTACAGACTGGAATCTAATCGAGGAGCTCGGGGGGCTTACAGATAGAATAACTGATATCCGGGAGTGAGTTACAGACTATAATCTAATCGAGGGGTTTGGTGGGCTTTATATATAGAATAACAGATAACTGGGAGTGAGTTACAGACTGGAATCAAATCGAGGTGTTCTGGGGGTTTATATATGGAATAACAGATACCCGGGAGTGAGTTACAGACTGGAATCTAATTGAGGGGTTCGGTGGGCTTTATATATAGAATAACAGATACCCGGGAGTGAGTTACAGACTGGAATCTAATCGAGGGGTTCGGTGGGTTTATATATAGAATAACAGAAACCCGGGAGTGAGTTACAGACTGGAATCTAATCGAGGGGTTCGGGGTGTTTATATATAGAATAACAGATACCCGGGAGTGAGTTACAGGCTGGAATCTAATTGAGGGATTCGGGGTGGCTTAGATATAGAATAACAGATTCCCGGGAGTGAGTTACAGGCTGGAATCTAATCGAGGGGTTCGGTGGGTTTATATATAGAATAACAGAAACCCGGGACTGAGTTACAGACTGGAATCTAATCGAGGGGTTCGGGGGGTTTATATATAGAATAACAGAAACCCGGGAGTGAGTTCCAGACTGGAAGCTAATCGAGGGCTTCGGGGGGTTTATATATAGAATAACAGAAACCCGGGAGTGAGTTCCAGACTGGAATCTAATCGAGGGCTTCGGGGGGTTTATATATAGAATAACAGAAACCCGGGAGTGAGTTACAGACTGGAATCTAATCGAGGGCTTCGGGGGGTTTATATAGAGAATAACAGATACCCGGGAGTGAGTTACAGACTGGAATCTAATCGAGGGGTTCAGGGGGGTTATATATAGAATAACAGATACCCGGGAGTGAGTTACAGACTGGAATCTAATCGAGGGGTTTATATATAGAATAACAGATACCTGGGAGTGAGTTACAGACTGGAATCTAATCGAGGGGTTCGGGGGGTTTATATATAGAATAACATATACCCGGGAGTGAGTTACAGACTGGAATTTAATCGAGGTGTTCTGGGGGTTTATTTATGGAATAACACATACCCGGGAGTGAGTTGCAGAATGGAATCTAATCGAGGACTTCGGGGGGGTTTATATATAGAATAACAGATACCCGGGAGTGAGTTGCAGACTGGAATCTAATCGAGGGCTTCGGGGGGGTTTATATATAGAAGAACAGATACCCGGGAGTGAGTTACAGACTGGAATCTAATCGAGGAGCTCGGGGGGCTTACAGATAGAATAACTGATATCCGGGAGTGAGTTACAGACTATAATCTAATCGAGGGGTTTGGTGGGCTTTATATATAGAATAACAGATAACTGGGAGTGAGTTACAGACTGGAATCTAATTGAGGGGTTCGGTGGGCTTTATATATAGAATAACAGATACCCGGGAGTGAGTTACAGACTGGAATCTAATCGAGGGGTTCGGGGGGTTTATATATAGAATAACAGAAACCCGGGAGTGAGTTCCAGACTGGAATCTAATTGAGGGGTTCGGTGGGCTTTATATATAGAATAACAGATACCCGGGAGTGAGTTACAGACTGGAATCTAATCGAGGGGTTCGGGGGGTTTATATATAGAATAACAGAAACCCGGGAGTGAGTTCCAGACTGGAATCTAATCGAGGGCTTCGGGGGGTTTATATATAGAATAACAGATACCCGGGAGTGAGTTACAGACGGGAATCTAATCGAGGGGTTCGGGGAGTTTATATATAGAATAACAGATACCTGGGAGTGAGTTACAGACTGGAATCTAATCGAGGGGTTCGGGGGGTTTATATATAGAATAACAGATACCCGGGAGAGAGTTACAGACGGGAATCTAAATGAGGGGTTCGGGTGGTTTAGAAAGAATAACAGATACCCGGGAGTGAGATACAGACTGGAATCTAATCGAGGGGTTCGGGGGGTTTATATATCGAATAACAGATACCCGGGAGTGAGTTACCGACTGGAATCTAATCGAGGGGTTCGGGGGGGTTATATATAGAATAACAGATACCCGGGAGTGAGTTACAGACTGGAATCTAATCGAGGGGTTCGGGGTGTTTATATATAGAATAACAGATACCCGGGAGTGAGTTACAGGCTGGAATCTAATTGAGGGATTCGGGGTGTTTATATATAGAATAACAGATACCCGGGAGTGAGTTACAGGCTGGAATCTAATCGAGGGGTTCGGGGGGTTTATATATAGAATAACAGATTCCCGGGAGTGAGTTACAGGCTGGAATCTAATCGAGGGGTTCGGGGGGTTTATATATAGAATAACAGATAACTGGGAGTGAGTTACAGACTGGAATCTAATTGAGGGGTTCGGTGGGCTTTATATATAGAATAACAGATACCCGGGAGTGAGTTACAGACTGGAATCTAATCGAGGGGTTCGGGGGGTTTATATATAGAATAACAGAAACCCGGGAGTGAGTTCCAGACTGGAATCTAATTGAGGGGTTCGGTGGGCTTTATATATAGAATAACAGATACCCGGGAGTGAGTTACAGACTGGAATCTAATCGAGGGGTTCGGGGGGTTTATATATAGAATAACAGAAACCCGGGAGTGAGTTCCAGACTGGAATCTAATCGAGGGCTTCGGGGGGTTTATATATAGAATAACAGATACCCGGGAGTGAGTTACAGACGGGAATCTAATCGAGGGGTTCGGGGAGTTTATATATAGAATAACAGATACCTGGGAGTGAGTTACAGACTGGAATCTAATCGAGGGGTTCGGGGGGTTTATATATAGAATAACAGATACCCGGGAGAGAGTTACAGACGGGAATCTAAATGAGGGGTTCGGGTGGTTTAGAAAGAATAACAGATACCCGGGAGTGAGATACAGACTGGAATCTAATCGAGGGGTTCGGGGGGTTTATATATCGAATAACAGATACCCGGGAGTGAGTTACCGACTGGAATCTAATCGAGGGGTTCGGGGGGGTTATATATAGAATAACAGATACCCGGGAGTGAGTTACAGACTGGAATCTAATCGAGGGGTTCGGGGTGTTTATATATAGAATAACAGATACCCGGGAGTGAGTTACAGGCTGGAATCTAATTGAGGGATTCGGGGTGTTTATATATAGAATAACAGATACCCGGGAGTGAGTTACAGGCTGGAATCTAATCGAGGGGTTCGGGGGGTTTATATATAGAATAACAGATTCCCGGGAGTGAGTTACAGGCTGGAATCTAATCGAGGGGTTCGGGGGGTTTATATATAGAATAACAGATACCCGGGAGTGAGTTACAGACTGGAATCTAATCGAGGGCTTCGGGGGGTTTATATATAGAATAACAGATACCCGGGAGTGAGTTACAGACTGGAATCTAATCGAGGGGTTCGGGGGGTTTATATATAGAATAACAGAAACCCGGGAGTGAGTTACAGACGGGAATCTAATCGAGGGGTTCGGGGGGTTTATATATAGAATAACAGATACCCGGGAGTGAGTTACAGACTGGAATCTAATCGAGGGGTTCGGGGGGTTTATATATAGAATAACAGATACCCGGGAGTGAGTTGCAGACTGGAATCTAATCGAGAGGTTCGGGGTGTTATATATAGAATAACAGATACCCGGGAGTGAGTTACAGACGGGAATCTAATCGAGGGGTTCGGGGGGTTTATATATAGAATTACAGAGACCCGGGAGTGAGTTACAGACTGGAATCTAATCGAGGGGTTCGGGGTGTTTATATATAGAATAACAGATACCCGGGAGTGAGTTACAGACTGGAATCTAATCGAGGGATTCGGGGTGGCTTAGATATAGAATAACAGATTCCCGGGAGTGAGTTACAGGCTGGAATCTAATCGAGGGGTTCGGTGGGATATATATATAGAATAACAGATACCCGGGAGTGAGTTACAGACTGGAATCTAATCGAGGGGTTCGGGGTGTTATATATAGAATAACAGATACCCGGGAGTGAGTTACAGACGGGGATCTAATCGAGGGGTTCGGTGGGTTTATATATAGAATAACAGAAACCCGGGAGTGAGTTACAGACTGGAATCTAATCGAGGGGTTCGGGGTGTTTATATATAGAATAACAGATACCCGGGAGTGAGTTACAGGCTGGAATCTAATTGAGGGATTCGGGGTGGCTTATATATAGAATAACAGATTCCCGGGAGTGAGTTACAGGCTGGAATCTAATCGAGGGGTTCGGGGGGTTTATATAGAGAATAACAGATACCCGGGAGTGAGTTACAGGCTGGAATCTAATTGAGGGATTCGGGGTGGCTTATATATAGAATGACAGATACCCGGGAGTGAGTTACAGAGTGGAATCTAATGAGGGGTTCGGCGGGCTATATATAGAATAACAGATACCCGGGAGTGAGTGACAGACTGGAATCTAATCGATGGCTTCGGGGGTGTTTATATGTAGAATAACAGATACCCGGGAGTGAGTTACAGACTGGAATCTAATCGAGGGGTTCGGTGGGTTTATATATAGAATAACAGATACCCGGGAGTGAGTTACAGACTGGAATCTAATCGATGGCTTCGGGGGTGTTTATATGTAGAATAACAGATACCCGGGAGTGAGTTACAGACTGGAATCTAATCGAGGGGTTCGGTGGGTTTATATATAGAATAACAGATACCCGGGAGTGAGTTACAGACTGGAATCTAATCGAGGGCTTCGGGGGGTTTATATATAGAATAACAGATACCCGGGAGTGAGTTACAGACTGGAATCTAATCGAGGGGTTCGGTGGGTTTATATATAGAATAACAGATACCCGGGAGTGAGTTACAGACTGGAATCTAATCGAGGGCTTCGGGGGGTTTATATATAGAATAACAGATACCCGGGAGTGAGTTACAGACTGGAATCTAATCGAGGGCTTCGGCGTGTTTATATAGAGAATAACAGATACCCAGGAGTGAGTTACAGACTGGAATCTAATCGAGGGCTTCGGCGTGTTTATATAGAGAATAACAGATACCCGGGAGTGAGTTACAGACTGGAATCTAATCGAGGGGTTTATATATAGAATAACAGATACCCGGGAGTGAGTTACAGACTGGAATCTAATCGAGGGCTTCGGGGGGTTTATATAGAGAATAACAGATACCCGGGAGTGAGTTACAGACTGGAATCTAATCGAGGGGTTCAGGTGGTTTATATATAGAATAACAGATACCCGGGAGTGAGTTACAGACTGGAATCTAATCGAGGGGTTCGGGGTGTTTATATATAGAATAACAGATACCCGGGAGTGAGTTACAGGCTGGAATCTAATTGAGGGATTCGGGGTGGCTTAGATATAGAATAACAGATTCCCGGGAGTGAGATACAGACTGGAATCTAATCGAGGGCTTCGGGGGGTTTATATAGAGAATGACAGATACCCGGGAGTGAGTTACAGACTGGAATCTAATGAGGGGTTCGGGGGGCTATATATAGAATAACAGATACCCGGGAGTGAGTTACAGACTGGAATCTAATCGAGGGGTTCGGGGTGTTTATATAGAGAATAACAGATACCCGGGAGTGAGTTACAGACTGGAATCTAATCGAGGGCTTCGGGGGGTTTATATATAGAATAACAGATACCTGGGAGTGAGTTACAGACTGGAATCTAATCGAGGGATTCGGTGGGCTTTATATATAGAATAACAGATACCCGGGAGTGAGTTACAGGCTGGAATCTAATCGAGGGGTTCGGGGGGTTTATATAGAGAATGACAGATACCCGGGACTGAGTTACAGACTGGAATCTAATCGAGGGGTTCGGGGGGTTTATATAGAGAATAACAGATACCCGAGAGTCAGTTACAGACTGGAATCTAATCGAGGGTTTCGGGGGATTATATGTGGAACCACAGATACCCGGGAGTGAGTTACAGACTGGAATCTAATCGAGGAGTCCGGGGGGTTTATAGATGGAATAACAGAAACCCGGGAGTGAGTTACAGACTGGAATCTAATCGAGGAGTTCGGGGGGTTTATATATAGAATAACAGATACCCGGGAGTGAGTTACAGACTGGAATCTAATCGAGGGGTTCGGGGGGTTTATATATAGAATAACAGATAGCCAGGAGTGAGTTACAGACTGGAACCTAATTGAGCGGTTCGGGGAGGTTTATATATAGAATAACAGATACCCGGGAGTGAGTTACAGACTGGAATCTAATCGAGGGGTTCGGGGGGTTTATATATAGAATAACAGATACCCGGGAGTGAGTTACAGACTGGAATCTAATCGAGGGGTTCGGGGGGTTTATATATCGAATAACAGATACCCGGGAGTGAGTTACAGACTGGAATCTAATCGAGGGGTTCGGGGGGATATATATATAGAATAACAGATACCCGGGAGTGAGTTACAGACTGGAATCTAATCGAGGAGTTCGGGGGGTTTATATATAGAATAACAGATACCCGGGAGTGAGTTACAGACTGGAATCTAATCGAGGGGTTCGGGGGGTTTATATATAGAATAACAGATAGCCAGGAGTGAGTTACAGACTGGAACCTAATTGAGCGGTTCGGGGAGGTTTATATATAGAATAACAGATACCCGGGAGTGAGTTACAGACTGGAATCTAATCGAGGGGTTCGGGGGGTTTATATATAGAATAACAGATACCCGGGAGTGAGTTACAGACTGGAATCTCATGAGGGGTTCGGGGGGTTTATATATAGAATAACAGATACCCGGGAGTGAGTTACAGACTGGAATCTCATGAGGGGTTCGGGGGGTTTATATATAGAATAACAGATACCCGGGAGTGAGTTACAGACTGGAATCTAATCGAGGGGTTCGGGGGGTTTATATATAGAATAACAGATACCCGGGAGTGAGTTACAGACTGGAATCTAATCGAGGGGTTCGGGGGGTTTATATATAGAATAACAGATACCCGGGAGTGAGTTACAGACTGGAATCTAATCGAGGGGTTCGGGGTGGTTTATATATAGAATAACAGATACCCGAGAGTCAGTTACAGACTGGAATCTAATCGAGGGGTTCGGGGGATTATATATAGAATAACAGATACCCAGGAGTGAGTTACAGACTGGAATCTAATCGAGGAGTTCGGGGGGTTTATCGATAGAATAACAGATACCCGGGAGTGAGTTACAGACTGGAATCTAATCGAGGGGTTCGGGGGTTATATATAGAATAACAGATACCTGGGAGTGAGTTACAGACTGGAATCTAATCGAGGGCTTCGGGGGGGTCTATATATGGAATAACAGATACCCGGGAGTGAGTTACAGACTGGAATCTAATCGAGGGGTTCGGTGGGCTTTATATATAGAATAACAGATACCTGGGAGTGAGTTACAGACTGGAATCTAATCGAGGTCTTCTGGGAGTTTATATATGGAATAACAGATACCCGGGAGTGAGTGACAGACTGGAATCTAATCGATGGCTTCGGGGGTGTTTATATGTAGAATAACAGATACCCGGGAGTGAGTTACAGACTGGAATCTAATCGAGGGCTTCGGGGGTGTTTATATATAGAATAACAGATACCCGGGAGTGAGTTACAGACTGGAATCTAATCGAGGGGTTCGGGGGTTATATATAGAATAACAGATACCTGGGAGTGAGTTACAGACTGGAATCTAATCGAGGGCTTCGGGGGGGTCTATATATGGAATAACAGATACCCGGGAGTGAGTTACAGACTGGAATCTAATCGAGGGGTTCGGTGGGCTTTATATATAGAATAACAGATACCTGGGAGTGAGTTACAGACTGGAATCTAATCGAGGTCTTCTGGGAGTTTATATATGGAATAACAGATACCCGGGAGTGAGTGACAGACTGGAATCTAATCGATGGCTTCGGGGGTGTTTATATGTAGAATAACAGATACCCGGGAGTGAGTTACAGACTGGAATCTAATCGAGGGCTTCGGGGGTGTTTATATATAGAATAACAGATACCCGGGAGTGAGTTACAGACTGGAATCTAATCGAGGGGTTCGGGGGGTTGATATATAGAATAACAGATACCCGGGAGTGAGTTATAGACTGGAATCTAATCGAGGAGTTCGGGGGGCTTATAGATAGAATAACTGATATCCGGGAGTGAGTTACAGACTGGAATCTAATCGAAGCTTACGGGGGGATTATATATAGAATAACAGATACCCGGGAGTGAGTTACAGACGGGAATCTAAATGAGGGGTTCGGGGGGTTTAGAAAGAATAACAGATACCCGGGACTGAGTTACAGACTGGAATCTAATCGAGGAGTTCGGGGGGTTTATATATAGAATAAGAGATACCCGGGAGTGAGTAACAGACTGGAATCTAATCGAGGGCTTCGGGGGGTTTATATATAGAATAACAGATACCCGGGAGTGAGTTACAGACGGGAATCTAAATGAGGGGTTCGGGGGGTTTAGAAAGAATAACAGATACCCGGGACTGAGTTACAGACTGGAATCTAATCGAGGAGTTCGGGGGGTTTATATATAGAATAAGAGATACCCGGGAGTGAGTAACAGACTGGAATCTAATCGAGGGGTTCGGGTGGTTTATATATAGAATAACTGATACCCGGGAGTGAGTTACAGACTGGAATCTAATCGAGGAGTTCGGGGTGTTTATATATAGAATAACAGATACCCGGGAGTGAGTTACAGACTGGAATCTAATCGAGGAGTTCGGGGTGTTTATATATAGAATAACAGATACCCGGGAGTGAGTTACAGACTGGAATCTAATCGAGGGGTTCGGTGGGCTTTATATATAGAATAACAGATACCCGGGAGTGAGTTACAGACTGGAATCTAATGGAGGGGTTCGGGGGGTTTATATAGAATAACAGATACCAGGGAGTGAGTTACAGACTGGAATCTAATCGAGGGGTTCGGGGGGTTATGTATAGAATAACAGACACCCGGGAGTGAGTTGCAGACTGCAATCTAATCGAGTGGTTCGGGGAGGTTTATATATAGAATAACAGATACCCGGGAGTGAGTTACAGACTGCAATCTAATCGAGTGGTTCGGGGAGGTTTATATATAGAATAACAGATACCCGGGAGTGAGTTACAGACTGGAATCTCATGAGGGGTTCGGGGGGTTTATACATAGAATAACAGATACCCGGGAGTGAGTTACAGACTGCAATCTAATCGAGTGGTTCGGGGAGGTTTATATATAGAATAACAGATACCCGGGAGTGAGTTACAGACTGGAATCTCATGAGGGGTTCGGGGGGTTTATATATAGAATAACAGATACCCGGGAGTGAGTTACAGACTGGAATCTAATCGAGGTGTTCGGGGGGTTTATATATAGAATAACAGATACCTGAGAGTCAGTTACAGACTGGAATCTAATCGAGGGGTTCGGGGGATTATATATGGAACAACAGATACCCAGGAGTGAGTTACAGGCTGGAATCTAATCGAGGGGTTCGGGGGGTTTATATATAGAATAACAGATACCCGGGAGTGAGTTACAGACTGGAATCTAATCGAGGTGTTCGGGGGGTTTATATATAGAATAACAGATACCTGAGAGTCAGTTACAGACTGGAATCTAATCGAGGGGTTCGGGGGATTATATATGGAACAACAGATACCCAGGAGTGAGTTACAGGCTGGAATCTAATCGAGGGGTTCGGGGAGGTTTATATATAGAATAACAGATACCCGGGAGTGAGTTACAGACTGGAATCTAATCGAGGGGTTCGGGGAGGTTTATATATAGAATAACAGATACCCGGGAGTGAGTTACAGGCTGGAATCTAATCGAGGGGTTCGGGGGGATATATATATAGAATAACAGATACCCGGGAGTGAATTACAGACTGGAATCCAATCGAGGAGTTCGGGGGGTTTATCGATAGAATAACAGATACCCGGGAGTGAGTTACAGACTGCAATCTAATCGATGTTTTCGGGGGGTTTATATATAGAATAACAGATACCCGGGAGTGAGATACAGACTGGAATCTAATCGAGGGTTTCGGGGGGTTTATATATAGAATAACAGATACCCGAGAGTCAGTTACAGACTGGAATCTAATCGAGGGGTTCGGGGTTTATATATGGAACAACAGATACCCAGGAGTGAGTTACAGACTGGAATCTAATCGAGGTGTTCTGGGGGTTTATATATAGAATAACAGATACCCGGGAGTGAGTTACAGACTGGAATCTAATCGAGGTGTTCTGGGGGTTTATATATAGAATAACAGATACCCGGGAGTGAGTTACAGACTGGAATCTAATCGAGGGGTTCGGGGGTTATATATAGAATAACAGATACCCGGGAGTGAGTTACAGACTGGAATCTAATCGAGGGGTTCGGTGGGCTTTATATATAGAATAACAGATACCTGGGAGTGAGTTACAGACTGGAATCTAATCGAGGTGTTCTGGGGGTTTATATATAGAATAACAGATACCCGGGAGTGAGTTACAGACTGGAATCTAATCGAGGTCTTCTGGGGGTTTATATATGGAATAACAGATACCCGGGAGTGAGTGACAGACTGGAATCTAATCGATGGCTTCGGGGGTGTTTATATGTAGAATAACAGATACCCGGGAGTGAGTTACAGACTGGAATCTAATCGAGGGCTTCGGGGGGGGTTTATATATAGAATAACAGATACCCGGGAGTGAGTTACAGACTGGAATCTAATCGAGGGCTTCGGGGGGGTTTATATATAGAATAACAGATACCCGGGAGTGAGTTACAGACTGGAATCTAATCGAGGGCTTCGGGGGGGTTTATATATAGAATAACAGATACCCGGGAGTGAGTTACAGACTGGAATCTAATCGAGGTCTTCTGGGGGTTTATATATGGAATGACAGATACCCGGGAGTGAGTGACAGACTGGAATCTAATCGATGGCTTCGGGGGTGTTTATATGTAGAATAACAGATACCCGGGAGTGAGTTACAGACTGGAATCTAATCGAGGGCTTCGGGGGGGTTTATATATTAAATAACAGATACCCGGGAGTGAGTTACAGACTGGAATCTAATCGAGGGCTTCGGGGGGGTTTATATATAGAATAACAGATACCCGGGAGTGAGTTACAGACTGGAATCTAATCGAGGTCTTCTGGGGTGTTTATATGTAGAATAACAGATACCCGGGAGTGAGTTACAGACTGGAATCTAATCGAGGGCTTCGGGGGGGTTTATATATAGAATAACAGATACCCGGGAGTGAGTTACAGACTGGAATCTAATCGAGGTCTTCTGGGGGTTTATATATGGAATAACAGATACCCGGGAGTGAGTGACAGACTGGAATCTAATCGATGGCTTCGGGGGTGTTTATATGTAGAATAACAGATACCCGGGAGTGAGTTACAGACTGGAATCTAATCGAGGGCTTCGGGGGGGTTTATATATAGAATAACAGATACCCGGGAGTGAGTTACAGACTGGAATCTAATCGAGGGCTTCGGGGGGGTTTATATATAGAATAACAGATACCCGGGAGTGAGTTACAGACTGGAATCTAATCGAGGTCTTCTGGGGTGTTTATATGTAGAATAACAGATACCCGGGAGTGAGTTACAGACTGGAATCTAATCGAGGGCTTCGGGGGGGTTTATATATAGAATAACAGATACCCGGGAGTGAGTTACAGACTGGAATCTAATTGAGGGATTCGGGGTGGCTTAGATATAGAATAACAGATTCCCGGGAGTGAGTTACAGACTGGAATCTAATCGAGGGCTTCGGGGGGGTTTATATATAGAATAACAGATACCCGGGAGTGAGTTACAGACTGGAATCTAATCGAGGTCTTCTGGGGTGTTTATATATAGAATAACAGATACCCGGGAGTGAGTTACAGACTGGAATCTAATTGAGGGATTCGGGGTGGCTTAGATATAGAATAACAGATTCCCGGGAGTGAGTTACAGACTGGAATCTAATCGAGGAGTTCGGGGGGTTTATAGATAGAATAACAGATACCCGGGAGTGAGTTACAGACTGGAATCTAATCGAGGGGTTCGGGGGTTATATATAGAATAACAGATACCTGGGAGTGAGTTACAGACTGGAATCTAATCGAGGGCTTCGGGGGGGTCTATATATGGAATAACAGATACCCGGGAGTGAATTACAGACTGGAATCTAATCGAGGGGTTCGGGGGTTATATATAGAATAACAGATACCTGGGAGTGAGTTACAGACTGGAATCTAATCGAGGGGTTCGGGGGTTATATATAGAATAACAGATACCTGGGAGTGAGTTACAGACTGGAATCTAATCGAGGGCTTCGGGGGGGTCTATATATGGAATAACAGATACCCGGGAGTGAGTTACAGACTGGAATCTAATCGAGGGGTTCGGTGGGATATATATATAGAATAACAGATACCCGGGAGTGATTTACAGACTGGAATCTAATCGAGGGCTTCGGGGGGGTCTATATATGGAATAACAGATACCCGGGAGTGAGTTACAGACTGGAATCTAATCGAGGGGTTCGGTGGGATATATATATAGAATAACAGATACCCGGGAGTGAGTTACAGACTGGAATCTAATCGAGGGCTTCGGGGGGTTTATATAGAGAATAACAGATACCCGGGAGTGAGTTACAGACTGGAATCTAATCGAGGGGTTCGGGGGGTTTATATACAGAATAACAGATACCCGGGAGTGAGTTACAGACTGGAATCTAATCGAGGGCTTCGGGGGGGTCTATATATGGAATAACAGATACCCGGGAGTGAGTTACAGACTGGAATCTAATCGAGGGGTTCGGGGGTTATATATAGAATAACAGATACCTGGGAGTGAGTTACAGACTGGAATCTAATCGAGGGCTTCGGGGGGGTCTATATATGGAATAACAGATACCCGGGAGTGAGTTACAGACTGGAATCTAATCGAGGGGTTCGGTGGGATATATATATAGAATAACAGATACCCGGGAGTGAGTTACAGACTGGAATCTAATCGAGGGGTTCGGGGGGTTTATATACAGAATAACAGATACCCGGGAGTGAGTTACAGACTGGAATCTAATCGAGGGCTTCGGGGGGGTTTATATATAGAATAACAGATACCCGGGAGTGAGTTACAGACTGGAATCTAATCGAGGGGTTCGGGGGGTTTATATATAGAATAACAGATACCCGGGAGTGAGTTACAGACTGGAATCTAATCGAGGGGTTCGGGGGTTTATATATAGAATAACAGATACCCGGGAGTGAGTTACAGACTGGAATCTAATCGAGGGGTTCGGGGGGTTTATATATAGAATAACAGATACCCGGGAGTGAGTTACAGACTGGAATCTAATCGAGGGGTTCGGGGGGTTTATATATAGAATAACAGATACCCGGGAGTGAGTTACAGACTGGAATCTAATCGAGGGGTTCGGGGGTTATATATAGAATAACAGATACCCGGGAGTGAGTTACAGACTGGAATCTAATCGAGGGGTTCGGGGGTTATATATAGAATAACAGATACCCGGGAGTGAGTTACAGACTGGAATCTAATCGAGGGGTTCGGGGGGTTTATATATAGAATAACAGATACCCGGGAGTGAGTTACAGACTGGAATCTAATCGAGGGGTTTGGGTGGTTTATATAGAGAATAACAGATATCCGGGAGTGAGTTACAGACTGGAATCTAATCGAGGGCTTCGGGGGGTTTATATATAGAATAACAGATACCCGGGACTGAGTTACAGACTGGAATCTAATCGAGGGGTTCGGGGGGTTTATATACAGAATAACAGATACCCGGGAGTGAGTTACAGACTGGAATCTAATCGAGGGGTTCGGGGGTTATATATAGAATAACAGATACCCGGGAGTGAGTTACAGACTGGAATCTAATCGAGGGGTTCGGGGGGTTTATATATAGAATAACAGATACCCGGGAGTGAGTTACAGACTGGAATCTAATCGAGGGGTTCAGGGGGGTTTATATATAGAATAACAGATACCCGGGAGTGAGTTACAGACTGGAATCTAATCGAGGGGTTCGGGGGGTTTATATATAGAATAACAGATACCCGGGAGTGAGTTACAGACTGGAATCTAATCGAGGGGTTCGGGGGGTTTATATATAGAATAACAGATACCCGGGAGTGAGTTACAGACTGGAATCTAATCGAGGGGTTCAGGGGGGTTTATATATAGAATAACAGATACCCGGGAGTGAGTTACAGACTGGAATCTAATCGAGGGGTTCAGGGGGGTTTATATATAGAATAACAGATACCCGGGAGTGAGTTACAGACTGGAATCTAATCGAGGGGTTCAGGGGGGTTTATATATAGAATAACAGATACCCGGGAGTGAGTTACAGACTGGAATCTAATCGAGGTGTTCGGGGGGTTTATATGGAGAATAACAGATATCCGGGAGTGAGTTACAGACTGGAATCTAATCGAGGTATTCGGGGGGTTTATATAGAGAATAACAGATATCCGGGAGTGAGTTACAGACTGGAATCTAATCGAGGGGTTCAGGGGGGTTTATATATAGAATAACAGATACCCGGGAGTGAGTTACAGACTGGAATCTAATCGAGGGGTTCAGGGGGGTTGATATATAGAATAACAGATACCCGGGAGTGAGTTACAGACTGGAATCTAATCGAGGGGTTCAGGGGGGTTTATATATAGAATAACAGATACCCGGGAGTGAGTTACAGACTGGAATCTAATCGAGGTGTTCGGGGGGTTTATATAGAGAATAACAGATACCCGGGTGTGAGTTACAGACTGGAATCTAATCGAGGGGTTCAGGGGGGTTGATATATAGAATAACAGATACCCGGGAGTGAGTTACAGACTGGAATCTAATCGAGGGGTTCAGGGGGGTTTATATATAGAATAACAGATACCCGGGAGTGAGTTACAGACTGGAATCTAATCGAGGTGTTCGGGGGGTTTATATAGAGAATAACAGATATCCGGGAGTGAGTTACAGACTGGATTCTAATCGAGGGGTTCAGGGGGGTTTATATATAGAATAACAGATACCCGGGAGTGAGTTACAGACTGGAATCTAATCGAGGTGTTCGGGGGGTTTATATAGAGAATAACAGATATCCGGGAGTGAGTTACAGACTGGAATCTAATCGAGGTGTTCGGGGGGTTTATATATAGAATAACAGATACCCGGGAGTGAGTTACAGACTGGAATCTAATCGAGGGGTTCAGGGGGGTTGATATTGAGAATAACAGATACCCGGGAGTGAGTTACAGACTGGAATCTAATCGAGGGGTTCAGGGGGGTTTATATATAGAATAACAGATACCCGGGAGTGAGTTACAGACTGGAATCTAATCGAGGTGTTCGGGGGGTTTATATAGAGAATAACAGATACCCGGGAGTGAGTTACAGACTGGAACCTAATCGAGGGGTTCAGGGGGGTTGATATAGAGAATAACAGATACCCGGGAGTGAGTTACAGACTGGAATCTAATCGAGGGGTTCAGGGGGGTTTATATATAGAATAACAGATACCCGGGAGTGAGTTACAGACTGGAATCTAATCGAGGTGTTCGGGGGGTTTATATAGAGAATAACAGATACCCGGGAGTGAGTTACAGACTGGAATCTAATCGAGGGGTTCAGGGGGGTTTATATATAGAATAACAGATACCCGGGAGTGAGTTACAGACTGGAATCTAATCGAGGTGTTCGGGGGGTTTATATAGAGAATAACAGATACCCGGGAGTGAGTTACAGACTGGAATCTAATCGAGGGCTTCGGGGGGTTTATATATAGAATAACAGATACCCGGGAGTGAGTTACAGACTGGAATCTAATCGAGGTGTTCGGGGGGTTTATATATAGAATAACAGATACCCGGGAGTGAGTTACAGACTGGAATCTAATCGAGGTGTTCGGCGGGCTATCTATAGAATAACAGATACCCGGGAGTGAGTTACAGACTGGAATCTAATCGAGGGCTTCGGGGGGTTTATATATAGAATAACAGATACCCGGGAGTGAGTTACAGACTGGAATCTAATCGAGGGCTTCGGGGGGTTTATATAGAGAATAACAGATACCCGGGAGTGAGTTACAGACTGGAATCTAATCGAGGGGTTCGGGGGTTATATATAGAATAACAGATACCCGGGAGTGAGTTACAGACTGGAATCTAATCGAGGGGTTCGGGGGGTTTATATAGAATAACAGATACCCGGGAGTGAGTTACAGACTGGAATCTAATAGAGGGGTTCGGGGGTTATATATAGAATAACAGATACCCGGGAGTGAGTTACAGACTGGAATCTAATCGAGGGGTTCGGGGGGTTGATATATCGAATAACAGATACCCGGGAGTGAGTTACAGACTGGAATCTAATCGAGGGGTTCGGGGGGTTTATATATAGAATAACAGATACCCGGGAGTGAGTTACAGACTGGAATCTAATCGAGGGGTTCGGGGGTTATATATAGAATAACAGATACCAGGGAGTGAGTTACAGACTGGAATCTAATCGAGGGGTTCGGGGGTTATATATAGAATAACAGATACCAGGGAGTGAGTTACAGACTGGAATCTAATCGGGGGGTTCGGGTGGTTTATATATAGAATAACAGATACCCGGGAGTGAGTTACAGACTGGAATCTAATCGGGGGGTTCGGGTGGTTTATATAGAGAATAACAGATACCCGGGAGTGAGTTACAGACTGGAATCTAATCGAGGGGTTCGGGGGTTATATATAGAATAACAGATACCCGGGAGTGAGTTACAGACTGGAATCTAATCGAGGGGTTCGGGGGGTTGATATATCGAATAACAGATACCCGGGAGTGAGTTACAGACTGGAATCTAATCGAGGGGTTCGGGGGTTATATATAGAATAACAGATACCAGGGAGTGAGTTACAGACTGGAATCTAATCGAGGGGTTCGGGGGGTTTATATATAGAATAACAGATACCCGGGAGTGAGTTACAGACTGGAATCTAATCGAGGGCTTCGGGGGGTTTATATATAGAATAACAGATACCCGGGAGTGAGTTACAGACTGGAATCTAATCGAGGGGTTCGGTGGGTTTATATATAGAATAACAGATACCCGGGAGTGAATTACAGACTGGAATCTAATCGAGGGGTTCGGGGGGTTTATATATAGAATAACAGATACCCGGGAGTGAGTTACAGACTGGAATCTAATCGAGGGGTTCGGGGGGTTTATATATAGAATAACAGATACCCGGGAGTGAGTTACAGACTGGAATCTAATCGAGGGGTTCGGGGGGTTTATATATAGAATAACAGATACCCGGGAGTGAGTTACAGACTGGAATCTAATCGAGGGGTTCGGGGGTTATATATAGAATAACGGATACCCGGGAATGAGTTACAGACTGGAATCTAATCGAGGGGTTCGGGGGGTTTATATATAGAATAACAGATACCCGGGAATGAGTTACAGACTGGAATCTAATCGAGGGGTTCGGGGGGTTTATATATAGAATAACAGATACCCGGGAGTGAGTTACAGACTGGAATCTAATCGAGGGGTTCGGGGGTTATATATAGAATAACAGATACCCGGGAGTGAGTTACAGACTGGAATCTAATCGAGGGGTTCGGGGGTTATATATAGAATAACAGATACCCGGGAGTGAGTTACAGACTGGAATCTAATCGGGGGGTTCGGGTGGTTTATATATAGAATAACAGATACCCGGGAGTGAGTTACAGACTGGAATCTAATCGAGGGGTTCGGGGGGGTTTATATATAGAATAACAGATACCCGGGAGTGAGTTACAGACTGGAATCTAATCGAGTGGTTCGGGGGTTATATATAGAATAACGGATACCCGGGAATGAGTTACAGACTGGAATCTAATCGAGGGGTTCGGGGGGTTTATATATAGAATAACAGATACCCGGGAATGAGTTACAGACTGGAATCTAATCGAGGGGTTCGGGGGGTTTATATATAGAATAACAGATACCCGGGAGTGAGTTACAGACTGGAATCTAATCGAGGGGTTCGGGGGTTATATATAGAATAACAGATACCCGGGAGTGAGTTACAGACTGGAATCTAATCGAGGGGTTCGGGGGTTATATATAGAATAACAGATACCCGGGAGTGAGTTACAGACTGGAATCTAATCGAGGGGTTCGGGGGTTATATATAGAATAACGGATACCCGGGAATGAGTTACAGACTGGAATCTAATCGAGGGGTTCGGGGGGTTTATATATAGAATAACAGATACCCGGGAATGAGTTACAGACTGGAATCTAATCGAGGGGTTCGGGGGGTTTATATATAGAATAACAGATACCCGGGAGTGAGTTACAGACTGGAATCTAATCGGGGGGTTCGGGTGGTTTATATATAGAATAACAGATACCCGGGAGTGAGTTACAGACTGGAATCTAATCGAGGGGTTCGGGGGTTATATATAGAATAACGGATACCCGGGAATGAGTTACAGACTGGAATCTAATCGAGGGGTTCGGGGGGTTTATATATAGAATAACAGATACCCGGGAGTGAGTTACAGACTGGAATCTAATCGAGGGGTTCGGGGGTTATATATAGAATAACGGATACCCGGGAATGAGTTACAGACTGGAATCTAATCGAGGGGTTCGGGGGGTTTATATATAGAATAACAGATACCCGGGAATGAGTTACAGACTGGAATCTAATCGAGGGGTTCGGGGGGTTTATATATAGAATAACAGATACCCGGGAGTGAGTTACAGACTGGAATCTAATCGGGGGGTTCGGGTGGTTTATATATAGAATAACAGATACCCGGGAGTGAGTTACAGACTGGAATCTAATCGAGGGCTTCGGGGGGTTTATGTATAGAATAACAGATACCCAGGAGTGAGTTACAGACTGGAATCTAATCGGGGGGTTCGGGTGGTTTATATATAGAATAACAGATACCCGGGAGTGAGTTACAGACTGGAATCTAATCGAGGGGTTCGGGGGGGTTTATATATAGAATAACAGATACCCGGGAGTGAGTTACAGACTGGAATCTAATCGAGGGGTTCGGTGGGGTTTATATATAGAATAACAGATACCCGGGAGTGAGTTACAGACTGGAATCTAATCGAGGGCTTCGGGGGGTTTATATAGAGAATAACAGATACCCGGGAGTGAGTTACAGACTGGAATCTAATCGAGGGATTCGGGGGGGTTTATATATAGAATAACAGATACCCGGGAGTGAGTTACAGACTGGAATCTAATCGAGGGCTTCGGGGGGTTTATATATAGAATAACAGATACCCGGGAGTGAGTTACAGACTGGAATCTAATCGAGGGCTTCGGGGGGTTTATATAGAGAATAACAGATACCCGGGAGTGAGTTACAGACTGGAATCTAATCGAGGGGTTCGGGGGTTATATATAGAATAACAGATACCCGGGAGTGAGTTACAGACTGGAATCTAATCGAGGGGTTCGGGGGGTTTATATAGAATAACAGATACCCGGGAGTGAGTTACAGACTGGAATCTAATCGAGGGGTTCGGGGGTTATATATAGAATAACAGATACCCGGGAGTGAGTTACAGACTGGAATCTAATCGAGGGGTTCGGGGGGTTGATATATCGAATAACAGATACCCGGGAGTGAGTTACAGACTGGAATCTAATCGAGGGGTTCGGGGGGTTTATATATAGAATAACAGATACCCGGGAGTGAGTTACAGACTGGAATCTAATCGAGGGGTTCGGGGGTTATATATAGAATAACAGATACCAGGGAGTGAGTTACAGACTGGAATCTAATCGAGGGGTTCGGGGGTTATATATAGAATAACAGATACCAGGGAGTGAGTTACAGACTGGAATCTAATCGGGGGGTTCGGGTGGTTTATATATAGAATAACAGATACCCGGGAGTGAGTTACAGACTGGAATCTAATCGGGGGGTTCGGGTGGTTTATATAGAGAATAACAGATACCCGGGAGTGAGTTACAGACTGGAATCTAATCGAGGGGTTCGGGGGTTATATATAGAATAACAGATACCCGGGAGTGAGTTACAGACTGGAATCTAATCGAGGGGTTCGGGGGGTTGATATATCGAATAACAGATACCCGGGAGTGAGTTACAGACTGGAATCTAATCGAGGGGTTCGGGGGTTATATATAGAATAACAGATACCAGGGAGTGAGTTACAGACTGGAATCTAATCGAGGGGTTCGGGGGGTTTATATATAGAATAACAGATACCCGGGAGTGAGTTACAGACTGGAATCTAATCGAGGGCTTCGGGGGGTTTATATATAGAATAACAGATACCCGGGAGTGAGTTACAGACTGGAATCTAATCGAGGGGTTCGGTGGGTTTATATATAGAATAACAGATACCCGGGAGTGAATTACAGACTGGAATCTAATCGAGGGGTTCGGGGGGTTTATATATAGAATAACAGATACCCGGGAGTGAGTTACAGACTGGAATCTAATCGAGGGGTTCGGGGGGTTTATATATAGAATAACAGATACCCGGGAGTGAGTTACAGACTGGAATCTAATCGAGGGGTTCGGGGGGTTTATATATAGAATAACAGATACCCGGGAGTGAGTTACAGACTGGAATCTAATCGAGGGGTTCGGGGGTTATATATAGAATAACGGATACCCGGGAATGAGTTACAGACTGGAATCTAATCGAGGGGTTCGGGGGGTTTATATATAGAATAACAGATACCCGGGAATGAGTTACAGACTGGAATCTAATCGAGGGGTTCGGGGGGTTTATATATAGAATAACAGATACCCGGGAGTGAGTTACAGACTGGAATCTAATCGAGGGGTTCGGGGGTTATATATAGAATAACAGATACCCGGGAGTGAGTTACAGACTGGAATCTAATCGAGGGGTTCGGGGGTTATATATAGAATAACAGATACCCGGGAGTGAGTTACAGACTGGAATCTAATCGGGGGGTTCGGGTGGTTTATATATAGAATAACAGATACCCGGGAGTGAGTTACAGACTGGAATCTAATCGAGGGGTTCGGGGGGTTTATATATAGAATAACAGATACCCGGGAGTGAGTTACAGACTGGAATCTAATCGAGGGGTTCGGGGGTTATATATAGAATAACGGATACCCGGGAATGAGTTACAGACTGGAATCTAATCGAGGGGTTCGGGGGGTTTATATATAGAATAACAGATACCCGGGAATGAGTTACAGACTGGAATCTAATCGAGGGGTTCGGGGGGTTTATATATAGAATAACAGATACCCGGGAGTGAGTTACAGACTGGAATCTAATCGAGGGGTTCGGGGGTTATATATAGAATAACAGATACCCGGGAGTGAGTTACAGACTGGAATCTAATCGAGGGGTTCGGGGGTTATATATAGAATAACAGATACCCGGGAGTGAGTTACAGACTGGAATCTAATCGAGGGGTTCGGGGGTTATATATAGAATAACGGATACCCGGGAATGAGTTACAGACTGGAATCTAATCGAGGGGTTCGGGGGGTTTATATATAGAATAACAGATACCCGGGAATGAGTTACAGACTGGAATCTAATCGAGGGGTTCGGGGGGTTTATATATAGAATAACAGATACCCGGGAGTGAGTTACAGACTGGAATCTAATCGGGGGGTTCGGGTGGTTTATATATAGAATAACAGATACCCGGGAGTGAGTTACAGACTGGAATCTAATCGAGGGGTTCGGGGGTTATATATAGAATAACGGATACCCGGGAATGAGTTACAGACTGGAATCTAATCGAGGGGTTCGGGGGGTTTATATATAGAATAACAGATACCCGGGAGTGAGTTACAGACTGGAATCTAATCGAGGGGTTCGGGGGTTATATATAGAATAACGGATACCCGGGAATGAGTTACAGACTGGAATCTAATCGAGGGGTTCGGGGGGTTTATATATAGAATAACAGATACCCGGGAATGAGTTACAGACTGGAATCTAATCGAGGGGTTCGGGGGGTTTATATATAGAATAACAGATACCCGGGAGTGAGTTACAGACTGGAATCTAATCGGGGGGTTCGGGTGGTTTATATATAGAATAACAGATACCCGGGAGTGAGTTACAGACTGGAATCTAATCGAGGGCTTCGGGGGGTTTATGTATAGAATAACAGATACCCAGGAGTGAGTTACAGACTGGAATCTAATCGGGGGGTTCGGGTGGTTTATATATAGAATAACAGATACCCGGGAGTGAGTTACAGACTGGAATCTAATCGAGGGGTTCGGGGGGGTTTATATATAGAATAACAGATACCCGGGAGTGAGTTACAGACTGGAATCTAATCGAGGGGTTCGGTGGGGTTTATATATAGAATAACAGATACCCGGGAGTGAGTTACAGACTGGAATCTAATCGAGGGCTTCGGGGGGTTTATATAGAGAATAACAGATACCCGGGAGTGAGTTACAGACTGGAATCTAATCGAGGGATTCGGGGGGGTTTATATATAGAATAACAGATACCCGGGAGTGAGTTACAGACTGGAATCTAATCGAGGGGTTCGGGGGGGTTTATATATAGAATAACAGATACCAGGGAGTGAGTTACAGACTGGAATCTAATCGGGGGGTTCGGGTGGTTTATATATAGAATAACAGATACCCGGGAGTGAGTTACAGACTGGAATCTAATCGGGGGGTTCGGGTGGTTTATATAGAGAATAACAGATACCCGGGAGTGAGTTACAGACTGGAATCTAATCGAGGGGTTCGGGGGTTATATATAGAATAACAGATACCCGGGAGTGAGTTACAGACTGGAATCTAATCGAGGGGTTCGGGGGGTTGATATATCGAATAACAGATACCCGGGAGTGAGTTACAGACTGGAATCTAATCGAGGGGTTCGGGGGTTATATATAGAATAACAGATACCAGGGAGTGAGTTACAGACTGGAATCTAATCGAGGGGTTCGGGGGGTTTATATATAGAATAACAGATACCCGGGAGTGAGTTACAGACTGGAATCTAATCGAGGGGTTCGGGGGGTTGATATATCGAATAACAGATACCCGGGAGTGAGTTACAGACTGGAATCTAATCGAGGGCTTCGGGGGGTTTATATATAGAATAACAGATACCCGGGAGTGAGTTACAGACTGGAATCTAATCGAGGGGTTCGGTGGGTTTATATATAGAATAACAGATACCCGGGAGTGAATTACAGACTGGAATCTAATCGAGGGGTTCGGGGGGTTTATATATAGAATAACAGATACCCGGGAGTGAGTTACAGACTGGAATCTAATCGAGGGGTTCGGGGGGTTTATATATAGAATAACAGATACCCGGGAGTGAGTTACAGACTGGAATCTAATCGAGGGGTTCGGGGGGTTTATATATAGAATAACAGATACCCGGGAGTGAGTTACAGACTGGAATCTAATCGAGGGGTTCGGGGGTTATATATAGAATAACGGATACCCGGGAATGAGTTACAGACTGGAATCTAATCGAGGGGTTCGGGGGGTTTATATATAGAATAACAGATACCCGGGAATGAGTTACAGACTGGAATCTAATCGAGGGGTTCGGGGGGTTTATATATAGAATAACAGATACCCGGGAGTGAGTTACAGACTGGAATCTAATCGAGGGGTTCGGGGGTTATATATAGAATAACAGATACCCGGGAGTGAGTTACAGACTGGAATCTAATCGAGGGGTTCGGGGGTTATATATAGAATAACAGATACCCGGGAGTGAGTTACAGACTGGAATCTAATCGGGGGGTTCGGGTGGTTTATATATAGAATAACAGATACCCGGGAGTGAGTTACAGACTGGAATCTAATCGAGGGGTTCGGGGGGTTTATATATAGAATAACAGATACCCGGGAGTGAGTTACAGACTGGAATCTAATCGAGGGGTTCGGGGGTTATATATAGAATAACGGATACCCGGGAATGAGTTACAGACTGGAATCTAATCGAGGGGTTCGGGGGGTTTATATATAGAATAACAGATACCCGGGAATGAGTTACAGACTGGAATCTAATCGAGGGGTTCGGGGGGTTTATATATAGAATAACAGATACCCGGGAGTGAGTTACAGACTGGAATCTAATCGAGGGGTTCGGGGGTTATATATAGAATAACAGATACCCGGGAGTGAGTTACAGACTGGAATCTAATCGAGGGGTTCGGGGGTTATATATAGAATAACAGATACCCGGGAGTGAGTTACAGACTGGAATCTAATCGAGGGGTTCGGGGGTTATATATAGAATAACGGATACCCGGGAATGAGTTACAGACTGGAATCTAATCGAGGGGTTCGGGGGGTTTATATATAGAATAACAGATACCCGGGAATGAGTTACAGACTGGAATCTAATCGAGGGGTTCGGGGGGTTTATATATAGAATAACAGATACCCGGGAGTGAGTTACAGACTGGAATCTAATCGGGGGGTTCGGGTGGTTTATATATAGAATAACAGATACCCGGGAGTGAGTTACAGACTGGAATCTAATCGAGGGGTTCGGGGGTTATATATAGAATAACGGATACCCGGGAATGAGTTACAGACTGGAATCTAATCGAGGGGTTCGGGGGGTTTATATATAGAATAACAGATACCCGGGAGTGAGTTACAGACTGGAATCTAATCGAGGGGTTCGGGGGTTATATATAGAATAACGGATACCCGGGAATGAGTTACAGACTGGAATCTAATCGAGGGGTTCGGGGGGTTTATATATAGAATAACAGATACCCGGGAATGAGTTACAGACTGGAATCTAATCGAGGGGTTCGGGGGGTTTATATATAGAATAACAGATACCCGGGAGTGAGTTACAGACTGGAATCTAATCGGGGGGTTCGGGTGGTTTATATATAGAATAACAGATACCCGGGAGTGAGTTACAGACTGGAATCTAATCGAGGGGTTCGGGGGTTATATATAGAATAACGGATACCCGGGAATGAGTTACAGACTGGAATCTAATCGAGGGGTTCGGGGGGTTTATATATAGAATAACAGATACCCGGGAATGAGTTACAGACTGGAATCTAATCGAGGGGTTCGGGGGGTTTATATATAGAATAACAGATACCCGGGAGTGAGTTACAGACTGGAATCTAATCGGGGGGTTCGGGTGGTTTATATATAGAATAACAGATACCCGGGAGTGAGTTACAGACTGGAATCTAATCGAGGGCTTCGGGGGGTTTATGTATAGAATAACAGATACCCAGGAGTGAGTTACAGACTGGAATCTAATCGGGGGGTTCGGGTGGTTTATATATAGAATAACAGATACCCGGGAGTGAGTTACAGACTGGAATCTAATCGAGGGGTTCGGGGGGGTTTATATATAGAATAACAGATACCCGGGAGTGAGTTACAGACTGGAATCTAATCGAGGGGTTCGGTGGGGTTTATATATAGAATAACAGATACCCGGGAGTGAGTTACAGACTGGAATCTAATCGAGGGCTTCGGGGGGTTTATATAGAGAATAACAGATACCCGGGAGTGAGTTACAGACTGGAATCTAATCGAGGGATTCGGGGGGGTTTATATATAGAATAACAGATACCCGGGAGTGAGTTACAGACTGGAATCTAATCGAGGGGTTCGGGGGGGTTTATATATAGAATAACAGATACCAGGGAGTGAGTTACAGACTGGAATCTAATCGGGGGGTTCGGGTGGTTTATATATAGAATAACAGATACCCGGGAGTGAGTTACAGACTGGAATCTAATCGGGGGGTTCGGGTGGTTTATATAGAGAATAACAGATACCCGGGAGTGAGTTACAGACTGGAATCTAATCGAGGGGTTCGGGGGTTATATATAGAATAACAGATACCCGGGAGTGAGTTACAGACTGGAATCTAATCGAGGGGTTCGGGGGGTTGATATATCGAATAACAGATACCCGGGAGTGAGTTACAGACTGGAATCTAATCGAGGGGTTCGGGGGTTATATATAGAATAACAGATACCAGGGAGTGAGTTACAGACTGGAATCTAATCGAGGGGTTCGGGGGGTTTATATATAGAATAACAGATACCCGGGAGTGAGTTACAGACTGGAATCTAATCGAGGGGTTCGGGGGGTTGATATATCGAATAACAGATACCCGGGAGTGAGTTACAGACTGGAATCTAATCGAGGGCTTCGGGGGGTTTATATATAGAATAACAGATACCCGGGAGAGAGTTACAGACTGGAATCTAATCGAGGGGTTCGGTGGGTTTATATATAGAATAACAGATACCCGGGAGTGAATTACAGACTGGAATCTAATCGAGGGGTTCGGGGGGTTTATATATAGAATAACAGATACCCGGGAGTGAGTTACAGACTGGAATCTAATCGAGGGGTTCGGGGGGTTTATATATAGAATAACAGATACCCGGGAGTGAGTTACAGACTGGAATCTAATCGAGGGGTTCGGGGGGTTTATATATAGAATAACAGATACCCGGGAGTGAGTTACAGACTGGAATCTAATCGAGGGGTTCGGGGGTTATATATAGAATAACGGATACCCGGGAATGAGTTACAGACTGGAATCTAATCGAGGGGTTCGGGGGGTTTATATATAGAATAACAGATACCCGGGAATGAGTTACAGACTGGAATCTAATCGAGGGGTTCGGGGGGTTTATATATAGAATAACAGATACCCGGGAGTGAGTTACAGACTGGAATCTAATCGAGGGGTTCGGGGGTTATATATAGAATAACAGATACCCGGGAGTGAGTTACAGACTGGAATCTAATCGAGGGGTTCGGGGGTTATATATAGAATAACAGATACCCGGGAGTGAGTTACAGACTGGAATCTAATCGGGGGGTTCGGGTGGTTTATATATAGAATAACAGATACCCGGGAGTGAGTTACAGACTGGAATCTAATCGAGGGGTTCGGGGGGTTTATATATAGAATAACAGATACCCGGGAGTGAGTTACAGACTGGAATCTAATCGAGGGGTTCGGGGGTTATATATAGAATAACGGATACCCGGGAATGAGTTACAGACTGGAATCTAATCGAGGGGTTCGGGGGGTTTATATATAGAATAACAGATACCCGGGAATGAGTTACAGACTGGAATCTAATCGAGGGGTTCGGGGGGTTTATATATAGAATAACAGATACCCGGGAGTGAGTTACAGACTGGAATCTAATCGAGGGGTTCGGGGGTTATATATAGAATAACAGATACCCGGGAGTGAGTTACAGACTGGAATCTAATCGAGGGGTTCGGGGGTTATATATAGAATAACAGATACCCGGGAGTGAGTTACAGACTGGAATCTAATCGAGGGGTTCGGGGGTTATATATAGAATAACGGATACCCGGGAATGAGTTACAGACTGGAATCTAATCGAGGGGTTCGGGGGGTTTATATATAGAATAACAGATACCCGGGAATGAGTTACAGACTGGAATCTAATCGAGGGGTTCGGGGGGTTTATATATAGAATAACAGATACCCGGGAGTGAGTTACAGACTGGAATCTAATCGGGGGGTTCGGGTGGTTTATATATAGAATAACAGATACCCGGGAGTGAGTTACAGACTGGAATCTAATCGAGGGGTTCGGGGGTTATATATAGAATAACGGATACCCGGGAATGAGTTACAGACTGGAATCTAATCGAGGGGTTCGGGGGGTTTATATATAGAATAACAGATACCCGGGAGTGAGTTACAGACTGGAATCTAATCGAGGGGTTCGGGGGTTATATATAGAATAACGGATACCCGGGAATGAGTTACAGACTGGAATCTAATCGAGGGGTTCGGGGGGTTTATATATAGAATAACAGATACCCGGGAATGAGTTACAGACTGGAATCTAATCGAGGGGTTCGGGGGGTTTATATATAGAATAACAGATACCCGGGAGTGAGTTACAGACTGGAATCTAATCGGGGGGTTCGGGTGGTTTATATATAGAATAACAGATACCCGGGAGTGAGTTACAGACTGGAATCTAATCGAGGGGTTCGGGGGTTATATATAGAATAACGGATACCCGGGAATGAGTTACAGACTGGAATCTAATCGAGGGGTTCGGGGGGTTTATATATAGAATAACAGATACCCGGGAATGAGTTACAGACTGGAATCTAATCGAGGGGTTCGGGGGGTTTATATATAGAATAACAGATACCCGGGAGTGAGTTACAGACTGGAATCTAATCGGGGGGTTCGGGTGGTTTATATATAGAATAACAGATACCCGGGAGTGAGTTACAGACTGGAATCTAATCGAGGGCTTCGGGGGGTTTATGTATAGAATAACAGATACCCAGGAGTGAGTTACAGACTGGAATCTAATCGGGAGGTTCGGGTGGTTTATATATAGAATAACAGATACCCGGGAGTGAGTTACAGACTGGAATCTAATCGAGGGGTTCGGGGGGGTTTATATATAGAATAACAGATACCCGGGAGTGAGTTACAGACTGGAATCTAATCGAGGGGTTCGGTGGGGTTTATATATAGAATAACAGATACCCGGGAGTGAGTTACAGACTGGAATCTAATCGAGGGCTTCGGGGGGTTTATATAGAGAATAACAGATACCCGGGAGTGAGTTACAGACTGGAATCTAATCGAGGGATTCGGGGGGGTTTATATATAGAATAACAGATACCCGGGAGTGAGTTACAGACTGGAATCTAATCGAGGGGTTCGGGGGGGTTTATATATAGAATAACAGATACCCGGGAGTGAGTTACAGACTGGAATCTAATCGAGGGGTTCGGGGGTTATATATAGAATAACAGATACCCGGGAGTGAGTTACAGACTGGAATCTAATCGAGGGGTTCGGGGGTTATATATAGAATAACAGATACCAGGGAGTGAGTTACAGACTGGAATCTAATCGGGGGGTTCGGGTGGTTTATATATAGAATAACAGATACCCGGGAGTGAGTTACAGACTGGAATCTAATCGAGGGCTTCGGGGGGGTTTATATATAGAATAACAGATACCCGGGAGTGAGTTACAGACTGGAATCGAATCGAGGGCTTCGGGGGGGTTTATATATAGAATAACAGATACCCGGGAGTGAGTTACAGACTGGAATCTAATCGAGGGGTTCGGGTGGTTTATATATAGAATAACAGATACCCGGGAGTGAGTTACAGACTGGAATCTAATCGAGGGGTTCGGGGGGTTTATATATAGAATAACAGATACCCGGGAGTGAGTTACAGACTGGAATCTAATCGAGGGGTTCGGGGGGTTTATATACAGAATAACAGATACCCGGGAGTGAGTTACTAACTGGAATCTAATCGAGGGGTTCGGGGGGTTTATATATAGAATAACAGATACCCGGGAGTGAGTTACAGACTGGAATCTAATCGAGGTGTTCGGGGGGTTTATATATAGAATAACAGATACCCAGGAGTGAGTTACAGACTGGAATCTAATCGAGGGCTTCGGGGGGTTTATATATAGAATAACAGATACCCGGGAGTGAGTTACAGACTGGAATCTAATCGAGGGGTTCGGGGGGTTTATATACAGAATAACAGATACCCGGGAGTGAGTTACAGACTGGAATCTAATCGAGGGGTTCGGGGGGGTTTATATATAGAATAACAGATACCCGGGAGTGAGTTACAGACTGGAATCTAATCGAGGGGTTCGGGGGGGTTTATATATAGAATAACAGATACCCGGGAGTGAGTTACAGTGTGGAATCTAATCGAGGAGTTCGGGGGGTTTATATATAGAATAACAGATACCCGGGAGTGAGTTACAGACTGGAATCTAATCGAGGGGTTCAGGGGGTTTATATAGAGAATAACAGATACCCGGGGGTGAGTTACAGACTGGAATCTAATCGAGGGGTTCAGGGGGTTTATATAGAGAATAACAGATACCCGGGGGTGAGTTACAGACTGGAATCTAATCGAGGGGTTCGGGGGGTTTATATAGAGAATAACAGATACCCGGGAGTGAGTTACAGACTGGAATCTAATCGAGGGGTTCGGGGGGTTTATATAGAGAATAACAGATACCCGGGGGTGAGTTACAGACTGGAATCTAATCGAGGGGTTCTGGGGGTTTATATATAGAATAACAGATACCCGGGAGTGAGTTACAGACTGGAATCTAATCGAGGGGTTCGGGGGGTTTATATAGAGAATAACAGATACCCGGGAGTGAGTTACAGACTGGAATCTAATCGAGGGATTCGGGGGGTTTATATAGAGAATAACAGATACCCGGGAGTGAGTTACAGACTGGAATCTAATCGAGGGGTTCGGGGGGTTTATATAGAGAATAACAGATACCCGGGAGTGAGTTACAGACTGGAATCTAATCGAGGGCTTCGGGGGGTTTATATAGAGAATAACAGATACCCGGGAGTGAGTTACAGACTGGAATCTAATCGAGGGGTTCGGGGGGTTTATATAGAGAATAACAGATACCCGGGAGTGAGTTACAGACTGGAATCTAATCGAGGGATTCGGGGGGTTTATATAGAGAATAACAGATACCCGGGAGTGAGTTACAGACTGGAATCTAATCGAGGTGTTCTGGGGGTTATATATAGAATAACAGATACCCGGGAGTGAGTTACAGACGGGAATCTAATCGAGGGATTCGGGGGGTTTATATAGAGAATAACAGATACCCGGGAGTGAGTTACAGACTGGAATCTAATCGAGGGATTCGGGGGGTTTATATATAGAATAACAGATACCCGGGAGTGAGTTACAGACTGGAATCTAATCGAGGGATTCGGGGGGTTTATATATAGAATAACAGATACCCGGGAGTGAGTTACAGACTGGAATCTAATCGAGGGATTCGGGGGGTTTATATAGAGAATAACAGATACCCGGGAGTGAGTTACAGACTGGAATCTAATCGAGGGATTCGGGGGGTTTATATAGAGAATAACAGATACCCGGGAGTGAGTTACAGACTGGAATCTAATCGAGGGGTTCGGGGGGTTTATATAGAGAATAACAGATACCCGGGAGTGAGTTACAGACGGGAATCTAATCGAGGGCTTCGGGGGGTTTATATAGAGAATAACAGATACCCGGGAGTGAGTTACAGACGGGAATCTAATCGAGGGGTTCGGTGGGCTTTATATATAGAATAACAGATACCCGGGAGTGAGTTACAGACTGGAATCTAATCGAGGGGTTCGGGGGTTATATATAGAATAACAGATACCCGGGAGTGAGTTACAGACTGGAATCTAATCGAGGGGTTCGGGGGTTATATATAGAATAACAGATACCCGGGAGTGAGTTACAGACTGGAATCTAATCGAGGGCTTCGGGGGGGTTTATATATAGAATAACAGATACCCGGGAGTGAGTTACAGACTGGAATCTAATCGAAGCTTACGGGGGGATTATATATAGAATAACAGATACCCGGGAGTGAGTTACAGACGGGAATCTAATCGAGGGGTTCGGGGGGTTTATATATAGAATAACAGATACCCGGGAGTGAGTTACAGACGGGAATCTAAATGAGGGGTTCGGGGGGTTTAGAAAGAATAACAGATACCCGGGAGTGAGTTACAGACTGGAATCTAATCGAGGAGTTCGGGGAGTTTATATATAGAATAACAGATACCCGGGAGTGAGTTACAGACTGGAATCTAATCGAGGAGTTCGGGGAGTTTATATATAGAATAACAGATACCCGGGAGTGAGTTACAGACTGGAATCTAATCGAGGGCTTCGGGGGGTTTATATATAGAATAACAGATACCCGGGAGTGAGTTACAGACTGGAATCTAATCGAGGAGTTCGGGGAGTTTATATATAGAATAACAGATACCCGGGAGTGAGTTACAGACTGGAATCTAATCGAGGAGTTCGGGGTGTTTATATATAGAATAACAGATACCCGGGAGTGAGTTACAGACTGGAATCTAATCTAGGGGTTCGGTGGGCTTTATATATAGAATAACAGATACCCGGGAGTGAGTTACAGACTGGAATCTAATCGAGGGTTTCGGGTGGTTTATATATAGAATAACAGATACCCGGGAGTGAATTACAGACTGGAATCTAATCGAGGGGTTCGGGGTGTTTATATATAGAACAACAGATACCCGGGAGTGAGTTACAGACTGGAATCTAATCGAGGGTTTCGGAGGGGGGGAGGTTTATATATCAAATAACAGATACCCGGGAGTGAATAATAGACTGAAATCTAATCGAGGGGTTCGGGGGGTGGGGTTTATATATCAAATAACAGAAACCGAGAGTGAGTTACAGACTGGAATCAAATCGAGGGGTTCGGGGGGTTTATATATAGAATAACAGATACCCGGGAGTGAGTTACAGACTGGAATCTAATGGAGGGGTTCGGGGGGTTTATATAGAGTAACAGATACCCGGGAGTGAGTTACAGACTGGAATCTAATCGAGGGGTCGGGGGGGGTTTATATATAGAATAACAGATACCCGGGAGTGAGTTACAGACTGGAATCTAATCGAGGGGTTCGGGGGGTTATGTATAGAATAACAGATACCCGGGAGTGAGTTGCAGACTGCAATCTAATCGAGTGGTTCGGGGAGGTTTATATATAGAATAACAGATACCCGGGAGTGAGTTACAGACTGCAATCTCATGAGGGGTTCGGGGGGTTTATATATAGAATAACAGATACCCGAGAGTCAGTTACAGACTGGAATCTAATCGAGGGGTTCGGGGGATTATATATGGAACAACAGATACCCAGGAGTGAGTTACAGGCTGGATTGTAATCGAGGGGTTCGGGGTGGTTTATATATAGAATAACAGATACCCAGGAGTAAGTTACAGGCTGGAATCTAATCGAGGGGTTCGGGTGGTTTATATATAGAATAACAGATACCCAGGAGTAAGTTACAGGCTGGAATCTAATTGAGGGATGCGGGTGGTTTATATATAGAATAACAGATACCCGGGAGTGAGTTACAGACGGGAATCTAAATGAGGGGTTCGGGGGGTTTATATATAGAATAACAGATACCCGGGAGTGAATTACAGACTGGAATCTAATCGAGGGGTCGGGGGGGTTTATATATAGAATAACAGATACCCGGGAGTGTGTTACAGACTGGAATCTAATCGAGGGGTTCGGGGGGTTTATATATAGAATAACAGATACCCAGGAGTGAGTTACAGACTGGAATCTAATCGAGGGGTTCGGTGGGCTTTATATATAGAATAACAGATACCTGGGAGTGAGTTACAGACTGGAATCTAATCGAGGGGTTCGGGGGGTTTATATATAGAATAACAGATACCCAGGAGTGAGTTACAGACTGGAATCTAATCGAGGGGTTCGGTGGGCTTTATATATAGAATAACAGATACCTGGGAGTGAGTTACAGACTGGAATCTAATCGAGGTGTTCTGGGGGTTTATATATAGAATAACAGATACCCGGGAGTGAGTTACAGACTGGAATCTAATCGAGGTCTTCTGGGGTTTATATATGGAATAACAGATACCCGGGAGTGAGTGACAGACTGGAATCTAATCGATGGCTTCGGGGGTGTTTATATGTAGAATAACAGATACCCGGGAGTGAGTTACAGACTGGAATCTAATCGAGGGCTTCGGGGGGGTTTATATATAGAATAACAGATACCCGGGAGTGAGTTACAGACTGGAATCGAATCGAGGGCTTCGGGGGGTTTATATATAGAATAACAGATACCCGGGAGTGAGTTACAGACTGGAATCTAATCGAGGGGTTCGGGGGGTTTATATATAGAATAACAGATACCCGGGAGTGAGTTATAGACTGGAATCTAATCGAGGAGTTCGGGGGGCTTATAGATAGAATAACTGATATCCGGGAGTGAGTTACAGACTGGAATCTAATCGAAGCTTACGGGGGGATTATCTTTAGAATAACAGATACCCGGGAGAGAGTTACAGACGGGAATCTAATCGAGGGGTTCGGGGGGTTTATATATAGAATAACAGATACCCGGGAGTGAGTTACAGACGGGAATCTAATCGAGGGGTTCGGGGGGTTTATATATAGAATAACAGATACCCGGGAGTGAGTTACAGACGGGAATCTAAATGAGGGGTTCGGGGGGTTTAGAAAGAATAACAGATACCCGGGACTGAGTTACAGACTGGAATCTAATCGAGGAGTTCGGGGGGCTTATAGATAGAATAACTGATATCCGGGAGTGAGTTACAGACTGGAATCTAATCGAAGCTTACGGGGGGATTATATATAGAATAACAGATACCCGGGAGTGAGTTACAGACGGGAATCTAATCGAGGGGTTCGGGGGGTTTATATATAGAATCACAGATACCCGGGAGTGAGTTACAGACGGGAATCTAAATGAGGGGTTCGGGGGGTTTAGAAAGAATAACAGATACCCGGGACTGAGTTACAGACTGGAATCTAATCGAGGAGTTCGGGGGGTTTATATATAGAATAACAGATACCTGGGAGTGAGTTACAGACTGGAATCTAATCGAGGGCTTCGGGGGGGTTTATATATGGAATAACAGATACCCGGGAGTGAGTTACAGACTGGAATCTAATCGAGGGGTTCGGTGGGCTTTATATATAGAATAACAGATACCTGGGAGTGAGTTACAGACTGGAATCTAATCGAGGTGTTCTGGGGGTTTATATATAGAATAACAGATACCCGGGAGTGAGTTACAGACTGGAATCTAATCGAGGTCTTCTGGGGGTTTATATATGGAATAACAGATACCCGGGAGTGAGTGACAGACTGGAATCTAATCGATGGCTCCGGGGGTGTTTATATGTAGAATAACAGATACCCGGGAGTGAGTTACAGACTGGAATCTAATCGAGGGCTTCGGGGGGTTTATATATAGAATAACAGATACCCGGGAGTGAGTTACAGACGGGAATCTAATCGAGGGGTTCGGGGGGTTTATATATAGAATCACAGATACCCGGGAGTGAGTTACAGACTGGAATCTAATCGAGGGGTTCGGGTGGTTTATATATAGAATAACAGATACCCGGGAGTGAGTTACAGACGGGAATCTAAATGAGGGGTTCGGGGGGTTTAGAAAGAATAACAGATACCCGGGACTGAGTTACAGACTGGAATCTAATCGAGGAGTTCGGGGGGTTTATATATAGAATAACAGATACCTGGGAGTGAGTTACAGACTGGAATCTAATCGAGGGCTTCGGGGGGGGTTTATATATGGAATAACAGATACCCGGGAGTGAGTTACAGACTGGAATCTAATCGAGGGGTTCGGTGGGCTTTATATATAGAATAACAGATACCTGGGAGTGAGTTACAGACTGGAATCTAATCGAGGTCTTCTGGGGGTTTATATATGGAATAACAGATACCAGGGAGTGAGTGACAGACTGGAATCTAATCGATGGCTTCGGGGGTGTTTATATGTAGAATAACAGATACCCGGGAGTGAGTTACAGACTGGAATCTAATCGAGGGCTTCGGGGGGGTTTATATATAGAATAACAGATACCCGGGAGTGAGTTACAGACTGGAATCTAATCGAGGGGTTCGGGGGGTTGATATATAGAATAACAGATACCCGGGAGTGAGTTATAGACTGGAATCTAATGGAGGGGTTCGGGGGGTTTATATAGAATAACAGATACCCGGGAGTGAGTTACAGACTGGAATCTAATCGAGGGGTTCGGGGGGTTATGTATAGAATAACAGATACCCGGGAGTGAGTTAGAGACTGGAATCTAATCGAGGGGTTCGGGGGGTTACATGGAGAATAACAGATACCCGGGAGTGAGGACAGGCTTGAATCTAATCGAGGGGTTCGGGGGGTTTATATATAGAATAACAGATACCCGGGAGTGAGTTACAGGCTGGAATCTAATCGAGGGGTTCGGGGGGTTGATATATAGAATAACAGATACCCGGGAGTGAGTTACAGACTGGAATCTAATCGAGGGGTTCGGGGGGTTTATATATAGAATAACAGATACCCGGGAGTGAGTTACAGACTGGAATCTAATGGAGGGGTTCGGGGGGTTTATATAGAATAACAGATACCCGGGAGTGAGTTACAGACTGGAATCTAATCGAGGAGTTCGGGGGGGTTTATCGATAGAATAACAGATACCCGGGAGTGAGTTACAGACTGCAATCTAATCGATGTTTTCGGGGGGTTTATATATAGAATAACAGATACCCGGGAGTGAGTTACAGGCTGGATTGTAATCGAGGGGTTCGGGGTGGTTTATATATAGAATAACAGATACCCGGGAGTGAGTTACAGGCTGGAATCTAATTGAGGGATGCGGGGTGGCTTAGATATAGAATAACAGATACCCGGGAGTGAGTTACAGGCTGGAATCTATTCGAGGGGTTCGGGGGGATATATATATAGAATAACAGATACCCGGGAGTGAATTACAGACTGGAATCTAATCGAGGAGTTCGGGGGGTTTATAGATAGAATAACAGATACCCGGGAGTGAGTTACAGACTGGAATCTAATCGAGGGGTTCGGGGGTTATATATAGAATAACAGATACCCGGGAGTGAGTTACAGACTGGAATCTAATCGAAGCTTACGGGGGGATTATATATAGAATAACAGATACCCGGGAGTGAGTTACAGACGGGAATCTAATCGATGGGTTCGGGGGGTTTATATATAGAATAACAGATACCCGGGAGTGAGTTACAGACGGGAATCTAAATGAGGGGTTCGGGGGGTTTAGAAAGAATAACAGATACCCGGGACTGAGTTACAGACTGGAATCTAATCGAGGAGTTCGGGGGGTTTATATATAGAATAAGAGATACCCGGGAGTGAGTAACAGACTGGAATCCAATCGAGGGGTTCGGGTGGTTTATATATCGAATAACAGATACCCGGGAGTGAGTTACAGACTGGAATCTAATCGAGGAGTTCGGGGAGTTTATATATAGAATAACAGATACCCGGGAGTGAGTTACAGACTGGAATCTAATCGAGGAGTTCGGGGTGTTTATATATAGAATAACAGATACCCGGGAGTGAGTTACAGACTGGAATCTAATCGAGGGGTTCGGTGGGCTTTATATATAGAATAACAGATACCCGGGAGTGAGTTACAGACTGGAATCTAATCGAGGGGTTCGGTGGGCTTTATATATAGAATAACAGATACCCGGGAGTGAATTACAGACTGGAATCTAATCGAGGGGTTCGGGGTGTTTATATATAGAACAACAGATACCCGGGAGTGAGTTACAGACTGGAATCTAATCGAGGGTTTCGGAGGGGGGGGGGTTTATATATCAAATAACAGATACCCGGGAGTGAGTTATAGACTGGAATCTAATCGAGGGGTTCGGGGGGTGGGGTTTATATATCAAATAACAGAAACCGAGAGTGAGTTACAGACTGGAATCAAATCGAGGGGTTCGGGGGGTTTATATATAGAATAACAGATACCCGGAAGTGAGTTACAGACTGGAATCTAATGGAGGGGTTCGGGGGGTTTATATAGAGTAACAGATACCCGGGAGTGAGTTACAGACTGGAATCTAATCGAGGGGTTCGGGGGGTTATGTATAGAATAACAGATACCCGGGAGTGAGTTGCAGACTGCAATCTAATCGAGTGGTTCGGGGAGGTTTATATATAGAATAACAGATACCCGGGAGTGAGTTACAGACTGCAATCTAATCGAGTGGTTCGGGGAGGTTTATATATAGAATAACAGATACCCGGGAGTGAGTTACAGACTGGAATCTCATGAGGGGTTCGGGGGGTTTATACATAGAATAACAGATACCCGAGAGTCAGTTACAGACTGGAATCTAATCGAGGGGTTCGGGGGATTATATATGGAACAACAGATACCCAGGAGTGAGTTACAGGCTGGATTGTAATCGAGGGGTTCGGGGTGGTTTATATATAGAATAACAGATACCCAGGAGTGAGTTACAGGCTGGAATCTAATCGAGGAGTTCGGGGTGTTTATATATAGAATAACAGATACCCGGGAGTGAGTTACAGACTGGACTCTAATCGAGGTCTTCTGGGGTTTATATATGGAATAACAGATACCCGGGAGTGAGTTACAGACTGGAATCTAATCGAGGGGTTCGGTGTGGTTTATATATAGAATAACAGATACCCGGGAGTGAATTACAGACTGGAATCTAATCGAGGGGTTCGGGGGGTTTATAGATAGAATAACAGATACCCGGGAGTGAGTTACAGACTGGAATCTAATCGAGGGGTTCGGGGGTTATATATAGAATAACAGATACCTGGGAGTGAGTTACAGGCTGGAATCTAATCGAGGGGTTCGGGGGTTATATATAGAATAACAGATACCCAGGAGTGAGTTACAGACTGGAATCTAATCGAGGTGTTCTGGGGGTTTATATATGGAATAACAGATACCCGGGAGTGAGTTACAGACTGGAATCTAATCGAGGTCTTCTGGGGTTTATATATGGAATAACAGATACCCGGGAGTGAGTGACAGACTGGAATCTAATCGAGGGGTTCGGGGGGTTTATATATAGAATAACAGATACCCGGGAGTGAGTTACAGACTGGAATCTAATCGATGGCTTCCGGGGTGTTTATATGTAGAATAACAGATACCCGGGAGTGAGTTACAGACTGGAATCTAATCGAGGAGTTCGGGGGGCTTATAGATAGAATAACTGATATCCGGGAGTGAGTTACAGACTGGAATCTAATCGAAGCTTACGGGGGGATTATATATAGAATAACAGATACCCGGGAGAGAGTTATAGACTGGAATCTAATCGAGGAGTTCGGGGGGCTTATAGATAGAATAACTGATATCCGGGAGTGAGTTACAGACTGGAATCTAATCGAGGAGTTCGGGGGGCTTATATATAGAATAACAGATACCCGGGAGAGAGTTACAGACTGGAATCTAATCGAGGGGTTAGGGGGGTTATGTATAGAATAACAGATACCCGGGAGAGAGTTACAGACTGGAATCTAATCGAGGGGTTAGGGGGGTTATGTATAGAATAACAGATACCCGGGAGAGAGTTACAGACTGGAATCTAATCGAGGGGTTAGGGGGGTTATGTATAGAATAACTGATATCCGGGAGTGAGTTACAGACTGGAATCTAATCGAAGCTTACGGGGGGATTATATATAGAATAACAGATACCCGGGAGAGAGTTACAGACGGGAATCTAATCGAGGGGTTCGGGGGGTTTATATATAGAATAACAGATACCCGGGAGTGAGTTACAGACGGGAATCTAATCGAGGGGTTCGGGGGGTTTATATATAGAATAACAGATACCCGGGAGTGAGTTACAGACTGGAATCTAATCGAGGGGTTAGGGGGGTTATGTATAGAATAACAGATACCCGGGAGTGAGTTAGAGACTGGAATCTAATCGAGGGGTTCGGGGGGTTACATGGAGAATAACAGATACCTGGGAGTGAGGACAGGCTTGAATCTAATCGAGGGGTTCGGGGGGATTATATATAGAATAACAGATACCCGGGAGTGAGTTACAGACGGGAATCTAATCGAGGGGTTCGGGGGGTTTATATATAGAATCACAGATACCCGGGAGTGAGTTACAGACGGGAATCTAAATGAGGGGTTCGGGGGGTTTAGAAAGAATAACAGATACCCGGGACTGAGTTACAGACTGGAATCTAATCGAGGAGTTCGGGGGGTTTATATATAGAATAACAGATACCTGGGAGTGAGTTACAGACTGGAATCTAATCGAGGGCTTCGGGGGGGTTTATATATGGAATAACAGATACCCGGGAGTGAGTTACAGACTGGAATCTAATCGAGGGGTTCGGTGGGCTTTATATATAGAATAACAGATACCTGGGAGTGAGTTACAGACTGGAATCTAATCGAGGTGTTCTGGGGGTTTATATATAGAATAACAGATACCCGGGAGTGAGTTACAGACTGGAATCTAATCGAGGTCTTCTGGGGGTTTATATATGGAATAACAGATACCCGGGAGTGAGTGACAGACTGGAATCTAATCGATGGCTTCGGGGGTGTTTATATGTAGAATAACAGATACCCGGAGGTGAGTTACAGACTGGAATCTAATCGAGGGCTTCGGGGGGGTTTATATATAGAATAACAGATACCCGGGAGTGAGTTACAGACTGGAATCTAATCGAGGGGTTCGGGGGGTTGATATATAGAATAACAGATACCCGGGAGTGAGTTATAGACTGGAATCTAATGGAGGGTTTCGGGGGGTTTATATAGAATAACAGATACCCGGGAGTGAGTTACAGACTGGAATCTAATCGAGGGGTTCGGGGGGTTATGTATAGAATAACAGATACCCGGGAGTGAGTTAGAGACTGGAATCTAATCGAGGGGTTCGGGGGGTTTATATATAGAATAACAGATACCCGGGAGTGAGTTACAGACTGAAATCGACTCGAGGGTTTCGGGGGATTACATATGGAACAACCGAAACCCGGGAGTGAGGACAGGCTTGAATCTAATCGAGGGGTTCGGGGGGTTTATATATAGAATAACAGATACCCGGGAGTGAGTTACAGACTGGAATCTAATCGAGGGGTTCGGCGGGTTTATATATAGAATAACAGATACCCGGGTGTGAATTACAGATTGGAATCTACTCGAGGGGTTCGGGGGGTTACATGGAGAATAACAGATACCCGGGAGTGAGGACAGGCTTGAATCTAATCGAGGGGTTCGGGGGGTTTATATATAGAATAACAAATACCCGGGAGTGAGTTACAGACTGGAATCTAATCGAGGGGTTCGGGGAGGTTTATATATAGAATAACAGATACCCGGGAGTGAGTTACAGACTGGAATCTAATCGAGGGGTTCGGGGGGGCTTATATATAGAATAACAGATACCCGGGAGTGAGTTATAGACAGGAATCTAATCGAGGTGTTCGGGGGGTTTATATATAGAATAACAGATACCCGGGAGTGAGTTACAGACTGGAATCTAATCGAGGGGTTCGGGGGGCTTATAGATAGAATAACTGATATCCGGGAGTGAGTTACAGACTGGAATCTAATCGAAGCTTCCGGGGGGATTATATATAGAATAACAGATACCCGGGAGTGAGTTACAGACGGGAATCTAATCGAGGGGTTCGGGGGGTTTATATATAGAATAACAGATACCCGGGAGTGAGTTACAGACTGGAATCTAATCAAGGGGTTCGGGGGGTTAAATATAGAATAACAGATACCCGGGAGTGAGTTACAGACTGCAATCTAATCGAGGGGTTCGGGGGGGTTCATATATAGAATAACAGATACCCGGGAGTGAATTACAGACTGGAATCAAATCGAGGGGTTCGGGGTAGTTTATATATGGAATAACAGATACCCAGGAGTGAGTTACAGACTGGAATCTAATCGAGGTCTTCTGGGGTTTATATATGGAATAACAGATACCCGGGAGTGAGTTACAGACTGGACTCTAATCGAGGGGTTCGGTGTGGTTTATATATAGAATAACAGATACCCGGGAGTGAGTTACAGACTGGAATCTAATCGAGGTGTTCTGGGGGTTTATATATAGAATAACAGATACCCGGGAGTGAGTTACAGACTGGAATCTAATCGAGGTCTTCTGGGGTTTATATATGGAATAACAGATACCCGGGAGTGAGTGACAGACTGGAATCTAATCGAGGGCTTCGGGGGGTTTATATATATAATAACAGATACCCGGGAGTGAGTTACAGACTGGAATCTAATCGAGGGCTTCGGGGGGTTTATATATAGAATAACAGATACCCGGGAGTGAGTTACAGACTGGAATCTAATCGATGGCTTCGGGGGTGTTTATATGTAGAATAACAGATACCCGGGAGTGAGTTATAGACTGGAATCTAATCGAGGAGTTCGGGGGGCTTATAGATAGAATAACTGATATCCGGGAGTGAGTTACAGACTGGAATCTAATCGAAGCTTACGGGGGGATTATATATAGAATAACAGATACCCGGGAGTGAGTTACAGACGGGAATCTAATCGAGGGGTTCGGGGGGTTTATATATAGAATAACAGATACCCGGGAGAGAGTTACAGACGGGAATCTAATCGAGGGGTTCGGGGGTTTTATATATAGAATAACAGATACCCGGGAGTGAGTTACAGACGGGAATGTAATCAAGGGGTTCGGGGGGTTTATATATAGAATAACAGATACCCGGGAGTGAGTTACAGACGGGAATCTAAATGAGGGGTTCGGGGGGTTTAGAAAGAATAACAGATACCCGGGACTGAGTTACAGACTGGAATCTAATCCAGGAGTTCGGGGGGTTTATATATAGAATAACAGATACCTGGGAGTGAGTTACAGACTGGAATCTAATCGAGGGCTTCGGGGGGGTTTATATATGGAATAACAGATACCCGGGAGTGAGTTACAGACTGGAATCTAATCGAGGGGTTCGGTGGGCTTTATATATAGAATAACAGATACCTGGGAGTGAGTTACAGACTGGAATCTAATCGAGGTGTTCTGGGGGTTTATATATAGAATAACAGATACCCGGGAGTGAGTTACAGACTGGAATCTAATCGAGGGGTTCGGGGGGTTTATATATGGAATAACAGATACCCGGGAGTGAGTGACAGACTGGAATCTAATCGATGGCTTCGGGGGTGTTTATATGTAGAATAACAGATACCCGGGAGTGAGTTACAGACTGGAATCTAATCGAGGGCTTCGGGGGGGTTTATATATAGAATAACAGATACCCGGGAGTGAGTTACAGACTGGAATCTAATCGAGGGCTTCGGGGGGTTTATATATAGAATAACAGATACCCGGGAGTGAGTTACAGACTGGAATCTAATCGAGGAGTTCGGGGGGTTTATATATAGAATCACAGATACCCGGGAGTGAGTTACAGACGGGAATCTAAATGAGGGGTTCGGGGGGTTTAGAAAGAATAACAGATACCCGGGACTGAGTTACAGACTGGAATCTAATCGAGGAGTTCGGGGGGTTTATATATAGAATAACAGATACCTGGGAGTGAGTTACAGACTGGAATCTAATCGAGGGCTTCGGGGGGGTTTATATATGGAATAACAGATACCCGGGAGTGAGTTACAGACTGGAATCTAATCGAGGGGTTCGGTGGGCTTTATATATAGAATAACAGATACCTGGGAGTGAGTTACAGACTGGAATCTAATCGAGGTGTTCTGGGGGTTTATATATAGAATAACAGATACCCGGGAGTGAGTTACAGACTGGAATCTAATCGAGGTCTTCTGGGGGTTTATATATGGAATAACAGATACCCGGGAGTGAGTGACAGACTGGAATCTAATCGATGGCTTCGGGGGTGTTTATATGTAGAATAACAGATACCCGGAGGTGAGTTACAGACTGGAATCTAATCGAGGGCTTCGGGGGGGTTTATATATAGAATAACAGATACCCGGGAGTGAGTTACAGACTGGAATCTAATCGAGGGGTTCGGGGGGTTGATATATAGAATAACAGATACCCGGGAGTGAGTTATAGACTGGAATCTAATGGAGGGGTTCGGGGGGTTTATATAGAATAACAGATACCCGGGAGTGAGTTACAGACTGGAATCTAATCGAGGGGTTCGGGGGGTTATGTATAGAATAACAGATACCCGAGAGTGAGTTAGAGACTGGAATCTAATCGAGGGGTTCGGGGCGTTTATATATAGAATAACAGATACCCGGGTGTGAATTACAGACTGGAATCTACTCGAGGGGTTCGGGGGGTTACATGGAGAATAACAGATACCCGGGAGTCAGGACAGGCTTGAATCTAATCGAGGGGTTCGGGGGGTTTATATATAGAATAACAAATACCCGGGAGTGAGTTACAGACTGGAATCTAATCGAGGGGTTCGGGGAGGTTTATATATAGAATAACAGATACCCGGGAGTGAGTTACAGACTGGAATCTAATCGAGGGGTTCGGGGGGGCTTATATATAGAATAACAAATACCCGGGAGTGAGTTACAGACTGGAATCTAATCGAGGGGTTCGGGGAGGTTTATATATAGAATAACAGATACCCGGGAGTGAGTTACAGACTGGAATCTAATCGAGGTGTTCGGGGGGTTTATATATAGAATAACAGATACCCGGGAGTGAGTTACAGACTGGAATCTAATCGAGGAGTTCGGGGGGCTTAAAGATAGAATAACTGATATCCGGGAGTGAGTTACAGACTGGAATCTAATCGAAGCTTCCGGGGGGATTATATATAGAATAACAGATACCCGGGAGTGAGTTACAGACGGGAATCTAATCGAGGGGTTCGGGGGGTTTATATATAGAATAACAGATACCCGGGAGTGAGTTACAGACTGGAATCTAATCAAGGGGTTCGGGGGGTTAAATATAGAATAACAGATACCCGGGAGTGAGTTACAGACTGCAATCTAATCGAGGGGTTCGGGGGGGTTCATATATAGAATAACAGATACCCGGGAGTGAATTACAGACTGGAATCTAATCGAGGGGTTCGGGGTAGTTTATATATAGAATAACAGATACCCGGGAGTGAGATACAGACTGGAATCTAATCGAGGGTTTCGGTGAGCTTTATATATAGAATAACAGATACCCGGGTGTGAGTTACAGACTGCAATCTAATCGATGTTTTCGGGGGGTTTATATATAGAATAACAGATACCCGGGAGTGAGATACAGACTGGAATCTAATCGAGGGTTTCGGGGGGTTTATATATAGAATAACAGATACCCGAGAGTCAGTTACAGACTGGAATCTAATCGAGGGGTTCGGGGGATTATATATGGAACAACAGATACCCAGGAGTGAGTTACAGGCTGGATTGTAATCGAGGGGTTCGGGGTGGTTTATATATAGAATAACAGATACCCAGGAGTGAGTTACAGGCTGGAATCTAATCGAGGGGTTCGGGGGGATATATATATAGAATAACAGATACCCGGGAGTGAATTACAGACTGGAATCGAATCGAGGAGTTCGGGGTGTTTATATATAGAATAACAGATACCCGGGAGTGAGTTACAGACTGGAATCTAATCGAGGAGTTCGGTGGGTTTATATATAGAATAACAGATACCCGGGAGTGAGTTACAGACGGGAATCTAATCGAGGGGTTCGGGGGGTTTATATATAGAATAACAGATACCCGGGAGTGAGTTACAGACGGGAATCTAAATGAGGGGTTCGGGGGGTTTAGAAAGAATAACAGATACCCGGGACTGAGTTACAGACTGGAATCTAATCGAGGAGTTCGGGGGGTTTATATATAGAATAACAGATACCTGGGAGTGAGTTACAGACTGGAATCTAATCGAGGGCTTCGGGGGGGTTTATATATGGAATAACAGATACCCGGGAGTGAGTTACAGACTGGAATCTAATCGAGGGGTTCGGTGGGCTTTATATATAGAATAACAGATACCTGGGAGTGAGTTACAGACTGGAATCTAATCGACGTGTTCTGGGGGTTTATATATAGAATAACAGATACCCGGGAGTGAGTTACAGACTGGAATCTAATCGAGGTCTTCTGGGGGTTTATATATGGAATAACAGATACCCGGGAGTGAGTGACAGACTGGAATCTAATCGATGGCTTCGGGGGTGTTTATATGTAGAATAACAGATACCCGGGAGTGAGTTACAGGCTGGAATCTAATCGAGGGCTTCGGGGGGGTTTATATATAGAATAACAGATACCCGGGAGTGAGTTACAGACGGGAATCTAAATGAGGGCTTCGGGGGGGTTTATATATAGAATAACAGATACCCGGGAGTGAGTTATAGACTGGAATCTAATCGAGGAGTTCGGGGTGTTATATATAGAATAACTGATATCCGGGAGTGAGTTACAGACTGAAATCTAATCGAAGCTTACGGGGGAATTATATATAGAATAACAGATACCCGGGAGTGAGTTACAGACGGGAATCTAATCGAGGGGTTCGGGGGGTTTATATATAGAATAACAGATACCCGGGAGTGAGTTACAGACTGGAATCTAATCGAGGGGTTCGGGGGGTTTATATATAGAATAAGAGATAACCGGGAGTGAGTTACAGACGGGAATCTAATCGAGGGGTTCGGGGGGTTTATATATAGAATAACAGATACCCGGGAGTGAGTTACAGACGGGAATCTAAATGAGGGGTTCGGGGGGTTTAGAAAAAATAACAGATACCCGGGACTGAGTTACAGACTGGAATCTAATCGAGGAGTTCGGGGGGTTTATATATAGAATAAGAGATAACCGGGAGTGAGTTACAGACTGGAATCTAATCGAGGGGTTCGGGTGGTTTATATATAGAATAACAGATATCCAGGAGTGAGTTACAGACTGGAATCTAATCGAGGAGTTCGGGGTGTTTATATATAGAATAACAGATACCCGGGAGTGAGTTACAGACTGGAATCTAATCGAGGGGTTCGGGGGGTGGGGTTTATATATCAAATAACAGAAACCGAGAGTGAGTTACAGACTGGAATCAAATCGAGGGGTTCGGGGGGTTTATATATAGAATAACAGATACCCGGGAGTGAGTTACAGACTGGAATCTAATGGAGGGGTTCGGGGGGTTTATATAGAATAACAGATACCCGGGAGTGAGTTACAGACTGGAATCTAATCGAGGGGTTAGGGGGGTTATGTATAGAATAACAGATACCCGGGAGTGAGTTAGAGACTGGAATCTAATCGAGGGGTTCGGGGGGTTTATATATAGAATAACAGATACCTGGGAGTGAGGACAGGTCTGAATCTAATCGAGGGGTTCGGGGGGTTTATATATAGAATAACAGATACCCGGGAGTGAGGACAGGCTTGAATCTAATCGAGGGCTTCGGGGGGTTTATATATAGAATAACAGATACCCGGGAGTGAGTTACAGACGGGAATCTAAATGAGGGGTTCGGGGGGTTTAGAAAGAATAACAGATACCCGGGACTGAGTTACAGACTGGAATCTAATCGAGGAGTTCGGGGGGTTTATATATAGAATAAGAGATAACCGGGAGTGAGTTACAGACTGGAATCTAATCGAGGGGTTCGGGTGGTTTATATATAGAATAACAGATATCCGGGAGTGAGTTACAGACTGGAATCTAATCGAGGAGTTCGGGGTGTTTATATATAGAATAACAGATACCCGGGAGTGAGTTACAGACTGGAATCTAATCGAGGGGTTCGGGGGGTGGGGTTTATATATCAAATAACAGAAACCGAGAGTGAGTTACAGACTGGAATCAAATCGAGGGGTTCGGGGGGTTTATATATAGAATAACAGATACCCGGGAGTGAGTTACAGACTGGAATCTAATGGAGGGGTTCGGGGGGTTTATATAGAATAACAGATACCCGGGAGTGAGTTACAGACTGGAATCTAATCGAGGGGTTAGGGGGGTTATGTATAGAATAACAGATACCCGGGAGTGAGTTAGAGACTGGAATCTAATCGAGGGGTTCGGGGGGTTTATATATAGAATAACAGATACCTGGGAGTGAGGACAGGTCTGAATCTAATCGAGGGGTTCGGGGGGTTTATATATAGAATAACAGATACCAGGGAGTGAGGACAGGCTTGAATCTAATCGAGGGCTTCGGGGGGTTTATATATAGAATAACAGATACCCGGGAGTGAGTTACAGACGGGAATCTAAATGAGGGGTTCGGGGGGTTTAGAAAGAATAACAGATACCCGGGACTGAGTTACAGACTGGAATCTAATCGAGGAGTTCGGGGGGTTTATATATAGAATAACAGATACCTGGGAGTGAGTTACAGACTAGAATCTAATCGAGGGCTTCGGGAGGGTTTATATATGGAATAACAGATACCCGGGAGTGAGTTACAGACTGGAATCTAATCGAGGGGTTCGGTGGGCTTTATATATAGAATAACAGATACCTGGGAGTGAGTTACAGACTGGAATCTAATCGAGGTGTTCTGGGGGTTTATATATAGAATAACAGATACCCGGGAGTGAGTTACAGACTGGAATCTAATCGAGGTCTTCTGGGGGTTTATATATGGAATAACAGATACCCGGGAGTGAGTGACAGACTGGAATCTAATCGATGGCTTCGGGGGTGTTTATATGTAGAATAACAGATACCCGGGAGTGAGTTACAGACTGGAATCTAATCGAGGGGTTCGGGGGGTTGATATATAGAATAACAGATACCCGGGAGTGAGTTATAGACTGGAATCTAATGGAGGGGTTCGGGGGGTTTATATAGAATAACAGATACCCGGGAGTGAGTTACAGACTGGAATCTCATCGAGGGGTTCGGGGTGGTTTATAAATAGAATAACAGATACCCGGGAGTGAGTTACAGACTGGAATCTAATCGAGGGGTTCGGGGTCGTTTATTTATAGAATAACAGATACCCGGGAGTGAGTTACAGACTGGAATCTAATCGAGGGGTTCGGGGGGTTATGTATAGAATAACAGATACCCGGGAGTGAGTTAGAGACTGGAATCTAATCGAGGGGTTCGGGGGGTTACATGGAGAATAACAGATACCCGGGAGTGAGGACAGGCTTGAATCTGATCGAGGGGTTCGGGGGGTTTATATATAGAATAACAGATACCCGGGAGTGAGTTACAGACTGAAATCGACTCGAGGGTTTCGGGGGATTACATATGGAACAACCAAAACCCGGGAGTGAGGACAGGCTTGAATCTAATCGAGGGGTTCGGGGGGTTTATACATAGAATAACAAATACCCGGGTGTGAATTACAGACTGGAATCTACTCGAGGGGTTCGGGGGGTTACATGGAGAATAACAGATACCCGGGAGTGAGGACAGGCTTGAATCTAATCGAGGTGTTCGGGGAGGTTTATATATAGAATAACAGATACCCGGGAGTGAGTTACAGACTGGAATCTAATCGAGGTGTTCGGGGGGTTTATATATAGAATAACAGATACCCGGGAGTGAGTTACAGACTGGAATCTAATCGAGGGGTTCGGGGGGCTTATAGATAGAATAACTGATATCCGGGAGTGAGTTACAGACTGGAATCTAATCGAAGCTTCCGGGGGGATTATATATAGAATAACAGATACCCGGGAGTGAGTTACAGACGGGAATCTAATCGAGGGGTTCGGGGGGTTTATATATAGAATAACAGATACCCGGGAGTGAGTTACAGACTGGAATCTAATCAAGGGGTTCAGGGGGTTAAATATAGAATAACAGATACCCGGGAGTGAGTTACAGACTGCAATCTAATCGAGGGGTTCGGGGGGGTTCATATATAGAATAACAGATACCCAGGAGTGAGTTACAGGCTGGAATCTAATCGAGGGGTTCAGGGTGGTTTATATGTAGAATCACAGATACCCAGGAGTGAGTTTCAGACTGGAATCTAATCGAGGGGTTCGGGTGGTTTATATATAGAATAACAGATACCCGGGAGTGAGTTACAGAATGGAATCTAATCGAGGGGTTCGGGTGGTTTATATATAGAATAACAGATACCCGGGAGTGAGTTACGGGCTGGTATCTGATCGAGGGGTTCAGGGGGGTTTATATAGGATAACAGATACCCAGGAGTGAGTTACAGACTGGAATCTAATCGACAGGTACGGGGGATTTATATATAGAATAACAGATACGCAGGAGTGTGTTACAGACGATAACATAATCGAGGGGTTCGGGGGGTTTATACATAGAATAACAGATACCCGGGAATGAGTGACACACTGGAATCTAATCAAGGGTTTCGGGGGATTATATATGGAACAACAGATACCCAGGTGTGAGTTTCAAGCAGGTATCTAATCTAGGGGTTCGGGGTGGTTTATATATAGAATAACAGATACCCAGGAGTGTGTTACAGGCTGGAATCTAATCGAGGGATTCGGGGGGGGTTTATATATAGAATAACAGATACCCGGGAGTGAGTTATAGACTGGAATCTAATCGAGGGATTCGGGGGGGGTTTATATATCAAATAACAGATACCTGGGAGTGAGTTACAGACTGGAATCTAATCGACGTTTTCGGGGGGTTTATATATAGAATAACAGATACCCGGGAGTGAGTTACAGACTGGAATCTAATCGAGGGGTTCTGGGCGTTTATATATAGAAAAACAGATACCTGGGAGTGAGTTACAGAATGGAATCTAATCGAGGGGTTCGGGTGGTTTATATATAGAATAACAGATACCCGGGAGTGAGTTACAGACTGGAATCTAATTGAGGGGTTTATATATAGAATAACAGATACCCGGGAGTGAGTTACAGAATGGAATCTAATCGAGGGCTTCGGGGGGTTTATATATAGAATCACAAATACCCGGGAGTGAGTTACAGGCTGGAATCTAATCGAGGGATTCGGGGGGGGGTTTATATATCAAATAACAGATACCCGGGAGTGAGTTATAGACTGGAATCTAATCGAGGGATTCGGGGGGGGTTTATATATCAAATAACAGATACCTGGGAGTGAGTTACAGACTGGAATCTAATCGACGTTTTCGGGGGGTTTATATATAGAATAACAGATACCTGGGAGTGAGTTACAGACTGGAATCTAATCGAGGGGTTCTGGGCGTTTATATATAGAATAACAGATACCCGGGAGTGAGTTACAGACTGGAATCTAAGCGAGGTGTTCGGCTGGTTTATATATAGAATCACAAATACCCGGGAGTGAGTTACAGACTGGAATCTAATGGAGGGGTTCGGTGGGTTTATATATAGAATAACAGATACCCGGGTGTGAGTTACAGACTGGAATCTAATCGAGGGGTTCGGGGGGTTTATATATAGAATCACAAATACCCGGGAGTGAGTTACAGACTGGAATCTAATCGAGGGGTTCGGGGGGTTTATATATAGAATAACAGATACCCGGGAGTGAGTTACAGACTGGAATCTAATCGAGGGGTTCGGTGGGTTTATATATAGAATCACAAATACCCGGGAGTGAGTTACAGACTGGAATCTAATCGCGGGGTTCGCGGGGTTTTTTATAGAATAACAGATACCCGGGAGTGAGTTACAGACTGGAATCTAATCGAGGGGTTCTGGGGGTTTATATATAGAATAACAGAAACCCGGGAGTGAGTTACAGACTGCAATCATATCGAGAGGTTCGGGGGGGTTTATATATAGAATAACAGATACCCGGGAGTGAGTTACAGACTGGAATCTAATCGAGGAGTTCGGGGGGTTTATATATAGAATAACAGATACCCGGGAGTGAGTTACAGACTGGAATCTAATCGAGAGGTTTGGCTGGTTTATAGATAGAATCACAAATACCTGGGAGTGAGTTACAGACTGGAATCTAATCGAGGGGTTCGGGGGGTTTATATATAGAATAACAGATACCCGGGAGTGAGTTACAGACTGGAATCTAATCGAGAGGTTTGGCTGGTTTATATATAGAATCACAAATACCTGGGAGTGAGTTACAGACTGGAATCTAATCGAGGGGTTCGGGGGGTTTATGTATAGAATAACAGATACCCGGGAGTGAGTTACAGACTGGAATCTAATCGAGGGGTTCGGGGGGTTTATATATAGAATAACAGATACCCGGTAGTGAGTTACAGACTGGAATCTAAGCGAGGTGTTCGGCTGGTTTATATCTCGAATCACAAATACCCGGGAGTGAGTTACAGACTGGAATCTAATCGAGGGGTTCGGGGGGTTTATATATAGAATCACAAATACCCGGGAGTGAGTTACAGACTGGAATCTAATCGAGGGGTTCGGGGGGTTTATATATAGAATCACAAATACCCGGGAGTGAGTTACAGACTGGAATCTAATCGCGGGGTTTGCGGGGTTTTTTTATAGAATAACAGATACCCGGGAGTGAGTTACAGACTGGAATCTAATCGAGGGGTTCTGGGGGTTTAAATATAGAACAACAGATACCCGGGAGTGAGTTACAGACTGGAATCTAATCGAGGGGTTCTGGGGGTTTATATATAGAATAACAGAAACCCGGGAGTGAGTTACAGACTGGAATCTAATTGAGGGGTTTGTATGGAGAATAACAGATACCCGGGAGTGAGTTACAGACTGGAATCTAATCGCGGGGTTCGCGGGGTTTTTTATAGAATAACAGATACCCGGGAGTGAGTTACAGACTGGAATCTAATCGAGGGGTTCTGGGGGTTTAAATATAGAACAACAGATACCCGGGAGTGAGTTACAGACTGGAATCTAATCGAGGGGTTCGGGGGGTTTATATATAGAATAACAGATACCCGGGAGTGAGTTACAGACTGGAATCTAATCGAGGGGTTCTGGGGGTTTATATATAGAATAACAGAAACCCGGGAGTGAGTTACAGACTGGAATCTAATCGAGGGGTTCGGGGGGTTTATATATAGAATAACAGATACCCGGGAGTGAGTTACAGACTGGAATCTAATCGAGGGGTTCAGGGGGGTTTATATATAGAATAACAGATACCCGGTAGTGAGTTACAGACTGGAATCTAAGCGAGGTGTTCGGCTGGTTTATATATAGAATCACAAATACCCGGGAGTGAGTTACAGACTGGAATCTAATCGAGGGGTTCGGGGGGTTTATATACAGAATAACAGATACCCGGGTGTGAGTTACAGACTGGAATCTAATCGAGGGGTTCGGGGGGTTTATATATAGAATAACAGATACCCGGGAGTGAGTTACAGACTGGAATCTAATCGAGGGGTTCGGGGGGTTTATATATAGAATAACAGATACCCGGGAGTGAGTTACAGACTGGAATCTAATTGAGGGGTTCGGTGGGTTTATATATAGAATCACAAATACCCGGGAGTGAGTTACAGACTGGAATCTAATCGCGGGGTTCGCGGGGTTTTTTATAGAATAACAGATACCCGGGAGTGAGTTACAGACTGGAATCTAATCGAGGGGTTCTGGGGGTTTATATATAGAATAACAGAAACCCGGGAGTGAGTTACAGACTGGAATCTAATTGAGGGGTTTATATGGAGAATAACAGATACCCGGGAGTGAGTTACAGACTGGAATCTAATCGAGGGGTTCTGGGGGTTTATATATAGAATAACAGATACCCAGGAGTGAGTTACAGACTGGAATCTAATCGAGGGGTTCTGGGGGTTTATATATAGAATAACAGAAACCCGGGAGTGAGTTACAGAGTGGAATCTAATCGAGGGGTTCTGGGGGTTTATATATAGAATAACAGAAACCCGGGTGTGAGTTACAGACTGGAATCTAATCGAGGGGTTCGGGGGGTTTATATATAGAATAACAGATACCCGGGAGTGAGTTACAGACTGGAATCTAATCGAGGGGTTCGGGGGGTTTATATATAGAATAACAGATACCCGGGAGTGAGTTACAGACTGGAATCTAATTGAGGGGTTCGGTGGGTTTATATATAGAATCACAAATACCCGGGAGTGAGTTACAGACTGGAATCTAATCGCGGGGTTCGCGGGGTTTTTTATAGAATAACAGATACCCGGGAGTGAGTTACAGACTGGAATCTAATCGAGGGGTTCTGGGGGTTTATATATAGAATAACAGAAACCCGGGAGTGAGTTACAGACTGGAATCTAATTGAGGGGTTTATATGGAGAATAACAGATACCCGGGAGTGAGTTACAGACTGGAATCTAATCGAGGGGTTCGGGGGGTTTATATATAGAATAACAGATACCCAGGAGTGAGTTACAGACTGGAATCTAATCGAGGGGTTCTGGGGGTTTATATATAGAATAACAGAAACCCGGGAGTGAGTTACAGACTGGAATCTAATTGAGGGGTTTATATGGAGAATAACAGATACCCGGGAGTGAGTTACAGACTGGAATCTAATTGAGGGGTTTATATATAGAATAACAGATACCCAGGAGTGAGTTACAGACTGGAATCTAATCGAGGGGTTCTGGGGGTTTATATATAGAATAACAGAAACCCGGGAGTGAGTTACAGACTGGAATCTAATTGAGGGGTTTATATATAGAATAACAGATACCCGGGAGTGAGTTACAGACTGGAATCTAATCGAGAGGTTCGGGGGTTTTATGTATAGAATAACAGATACCCGGGAGTGAGTTACAGACTGGAATCTAATCGAGGGGTTCGGGGAGTTTATATATAGAATAACAGATACCCGGGAGTGAGTTCCAGACTGGAATCTAATCGAGGGGTTCGGGGGGTTTATATATAGAATAACAGATACCCGGGAGTGAGTTCCAGACTGGAATCTAATCGAGGGGTTCGGGGGGTTTATATATTGAATCACAGATACCCGGGAGTGAGTTACAGACTGGAATCTAATCGCGGGGTTCGCGGTGTTTATATATAGAATGACAGATACCCGGGAGTGAGTTACAGACTGGAATCTAATCGAGGGGTTCTGGGTGTTTATATATAGAACAACAGATACCCGGGAGTGAGTTACAGACTGGAATCTAATCGAGGGGTTCTGGGTGTTTATATATAGAATAACAGATACCCGGGAGTGAGTTACAGACTGGAATCTAATCGAGGGGTTCTGGGTGTTTATATATAGAATAACAGATACCCGGGAGTGAGTTACAGACTGGATTCTAATCTAGGGGTTCGGGGGGTTTATATATAGAATAACAGATACCCGGGAGTGAGTTACAGACAGGAATCTAATCGAGGGGTTCGGGGGGTTTATATATAGAATAACAGATACCCGGGAGTGAGTTACAGACTGGATTCTAATCTAGGGGTTCGGGGGGTTTAATATATAGAATAACAGATACCCGGGAGTGAGTTACAGACTGGATTCTAATCTAGGGGTTCGGAGGGTTTATATACAGAATAACAGATACCCGGGAGTGAGTTACAGACTGGATTCTAATCTAGGGGTTCGGGGGGTTTATATATAGAATAACAGATACCCGGGAGTGAGTTACAGACTGGAATCTAATCGAGGGGTTCGGGGGGTTTATATATAGAATAACAGATACCCGGGAGTGAGTTACAGACTGGAATCTAATCGAGGGGTTCGGGGGGTTTATATATAGAATGACAGATACCCGGGAGTGAGTTACAGACTGGAATCTAATCGAGGGGTTCTGGGTGTTTATATATAGAATAACAGATACCCGGGAGTGAGTTACAGACCTGGCTGATGAGTGGCAAATTGGATTCGCGCCACACAAGTGCCAGGCAATGACCATCTGCAAGAAGAGACGATCTAACCATCTCCCATTGACATTCAATGGCAGTACCATCACTGAATCCTGGGCGTTTCCATGACTAGAATATTACCTGGACCAGCCATACAAGTACATTGGCCACAAGAGCAGGTGAGATGTTGTGAATTCTGTGGTGAGTAACTCACCTCCTGACTCCCCAAAGCCTGTCCACCACCTACAAGGCACAAGTCAGGAGTGTGATGGAATACTCTCCACTTGCCTGGATGGGTGCAGCTCCAACAACACTCAAGAAGCTCGACACCATCCAGGACAAAGCAGCCCGCTTGATTGGCACCCCATCTACAAACATTCACTCCCTCCACCACCGACGCACAGTGGCAGCAGTGTGTACCATCTACAAGATGCACTGCAGCAACGCACCAAGGCTCCTTAGACAGCACCTTCCAAACCCACGACCTCTACCACCTAGAAGGACAAGGGCAGCAAATGCATGGGAACACCACCACCTGCAAGTTCCCCTCCATCCTGACTTGGAACTATATCACTGTCCCTTCACTGTCGCTGGGTCAAAATCCTGGAACTCCCTCCCTAACAGCACTGTGGGTGTACCTGCACCTCAAGGACTGCAGCTGTTCAAGAAGGTGGCTCACCACCACCTTCTCAAGGGGCAATCAGGGGTGGGCAATAAATGTTGGCTTCGCCAGCGATGCCTGTATGGTCAGGGTCACTCAGACTGTACAGTAAGGGGTTACTAAAAAGGTATGGTGCAGGGTCACTTAGGCTGCACGGTACATAGTCACTAGTTTGTCTGATACATTTTGACTGAATGGCATGGGGCCACTTGGATTGTGCAGTACAGGGTCACTCAGACTGTATGATACAGCGTCACTCATGTTGTACAGTTTATGGTCACTCAGATTGAATGATATGGGGGGAGGTCACTACAGTATAGGGTCATTAAGACTGTACACTTTGGTCAGTCAGACTGTACAATACAGTCAGTCAGACTGTATGGTATGGGGGTCAGTCAGACTGTGTGGTATGGGGTCACTTGGACTGTAGGGTACAGGGTCACTCTGGCTGTAGGATACAGCATCACTCCGACTAAAGGATACAGCGTTACTGTGACTGTAGGGTATACGGTCACTCTCAGACTGTACATTGCCGGGTCATTCTCAGAATGTATGGCACAGAGTCACTCAAACTGTAAGATACAGGGTCACTCAGACTGATTCAAGGTCATTCAGACTGCAAGATACAGGGTTACTTGGACTGTATGGTCAGGGGTCAATTAAACTATAAGATAGAGGGTCACTCGGACTGTAAGATACAGGATCATTCAGACTGTATGGTTCAGGGTCACTCAAGACTGTGCAGTTCAGGGTCACTCAGAATGAACGGTACAGGGTCACTCAGACCATAAGGTACAGGGTCACTCAGTCAGAATGGTACAGATCTCTCAGATGGTATGGTAGGGAGGTAACTCAGACTGAACAATACACGGTCACTCAGACTGTATATTACAGGCTCATTCTCAGACTATACGTATAGTATCACACCAGCTGCACAGTACCGGGTCACTCAGTCTGGTATGGGGTCACTCTGACAGTACAGTACAGGGTCACTCTGTATGGTACAGGGTCCTTCTGACTGTACAGTACAGGTTCACTCTCAGTACTGTCCAGGGTCACTCTGATTGTCCATAATAGGGTCACTTTCAAACTGTACGGCACAGGGTCACTCTGCATGTATGGTACACTCTCGCAGTGTACAATACAGGGTCACTCCAACTGTCTGGTACAAGGCCACTCCAACTGTATGGTCCAGGGTCACTCTCAGACTGTATTGTCCAGATTCACTCTGGCCATACGGTACAGGGTCACTCAGACTGTACAGTACAGGGTCACTCTCAGACTGTACAGTACAGGGTCACTCAAACTGTAAGGTATAGAGTGACCCATAATGTAAAGTACAGGGTGACTCTGACTGAATGGTACAAGGTCATTCCTACTGAACAGTACAGGGTAACTTAGATTGTATGCTACAGGATCACCCAAACTAAACGGTACAGGGTCAGTCCAACTATACGCTTCAGGGTTACTCAAACTGTCAGGTACAGGGTGACTGACTGTAGGATGCATTGTCATTCCGGCTGTATGATACAGGGTCACTCCGACTAAATGGTACAGGGTCACTCCGAATGTACGGTTCAGGGTTACTCAAACTAAGGTACAGGGTGACTGACTGAATGGTACAGTCCGTGTGGAGCAGGGTAACTCAAACTGGAAGATACAGGGTGACTCTGACTGTAGGGCACGTTGTCATTCACACTATACGGTACAGGGTCACCCCAACTAAATGGTACAGGGTCAGTCCGACTGTACGGCAAAGGGTAACTCGAACTGTACGGTACAGGGTTACTCACACAGCATAGTTCAGGGTCAATCGGACTGTACGGTACAGCCCAACAATTAGCTTGGCCAACTGTTGTCGCCTGGTGGGCCAGGGCCCTTCTCAGTCCTGCTCCCGGCTGCAAAGTCAGCACAAGGCCCTTCGAAGGTGGGAGACCCCATCCCGTGACCATGAAGATACAAACTCCCACCAAGGGCCTCCAGACCTGACCCAGCAATGCTAATCCCGATGGTCACAGAACAAGCAAAACTGGGCTCCTCTACAGCAACCTCCGATTGGCTACGTAACAAACAATAGGCGACTGCCCATGGGTCAGGTCCACCCAGTAACGAACATATTGTCAACATAATCTCGCTGCCAAAATCTGCCACGATTCCAATAATCCATAAAACATCCATACAACACAGAAACAGGCCATTCGGCCCATATGCTCCATGCCGGTTTCTGTATATTCTTGTACATCTCGTTTGCATCTTCTGCAGTGCCAGTATATCTGTTTGGTAATGTGGAAACTGGTACTCGGTATTTTCCTCTCAATTCCGTCCCTGGTGCCCCTGCGTTTGCTGTTTCTGTCGCCCTCATTCACCCTCACTGATGGTTTTGGGGAGTTTGACTGTGACCTCCTCCTCCCAACCCCAAGATTTGGTGCCACCTGCAGATTGAGAAATTGCGGTTTTGATCCCAAAGTCGAAACTGTTGATAAAACAGGGCCTTGCAGTGTAAAAGGAGAGGGGGAGAGGGGGGAGGGTTGGCGGGAGCAGTCAAGAAAAACCACATCAAAAGAGGTCTAACCATATATAACTTTTAATCATCAGGATTGAGGAACCAGAAGACTTAGTTTGCCCTCTCGTACAACTCTGCATTATAAAGACATTTCAGATCACGAGGAGCTGGTTTTACAATGGGTTGTAGGACTTAAGCTCAAAGAATCGATCCCACAGCCTACATTTCTCAACAGTTACAAATTGTCCTGAGGCTGCTGTGATCCGAAAGATGTCGTTAACATGATATTCCCTCTTCATTTCAGAAATTGAGATTGAAAAGTGTAATTTCCTTTCTTAAACATGGTTCATCCTAGTCTCCTTTTGTGTAATCGCGCCGTCATAAGCACGATGGCTGAAATACAAGGAGGCGAACGGACAGGCGAGGGAACTGAAAGGCTCTCGGTCGCCCGTGAAGGAGGATTGTATCTTCATGGTCACGGGATGGGGGTCTCCCACCTTCGAAGGGCCTTGTGCTGACTTTGTAGCCGGGAGCAGGACTGAGAGGGCCCTGGCCCACCAGGCGACAACAGTTGGCCAAGCTAATTGTTGGCAAGTGAACTTTGCTCCCAAGCAACCACAACACCAGACCCCAAACTCCAGGCAGTGACAGAACAGCCAAGGAGCTCTCGTATCGAGGCACTCTTAACTGCACGCAGTGAGTAATCTGCATCATGGCCCGCGGGAGCCCCAAACTCCACGGGAAGACAAGATCTCCCCATCATTTGCCGCCAGCAGCCCAGGTTCCTGTCTCCTCTCCAATGTGCCACCTCGCTGCGAGCCCATACCGAGGTGCGCCTTCCTCCTTCAGGGAAGGGACATTGGCCGAATCACAGGCAGAAAACAGCGCCAGGCCCTCAGATGGGCCAAGGGAGTCAGTCGTCTGCCGCCTCCCTTTCCCTTGAAGATCGATGGCAGTCCCAGACAGTGCTCAGAAGTCAAAATGCAGAGGGAGGAAATGTCTCAGCAGGAGGCCAAAATCATCCTTGAGGTGTTCCTCGGGCCTCCTCAAGCGGCGGGAAAGCCTTGACCGTTCCTCAGAGGGCTTAGCTGGTGACGGCTGGTCCGAGATTACCGACGAAGATCGAGGACGGTGAGCGGGCCGAGAGCACGTTTGGAATCAAGGCAAGGCTTTGGCAAGAGTGAAGAACGAGGGGAAAACCCAACAAGGCCGCCTTCGAAATCAGTGCGTTCAGGACTCTCCCGCTCCAGCTCGACTGTCCGGTGGAATACAAGTCTGGTGGCAGCTGTGTCAAGCACAACACTGGCGTCTTTGAACCCAACCGGCCCTCTTGACTTTGAGTTCCGAATGGTCAGTTAAGGAGAGCAAACAGGGGAGAGATAGAGTGAGAGACACAGACAGGTGGGAGGGCCAATAGGTGAGGAGGAAGGGAAAAGTGAAGATGATGCTTGTTACTGAAAGGAACAAAGAGGTTTTCTCCTCCTCCTCCTCACCACTCCGCAGTCTTCCAACTGTGTGTGTGTATGTGTGTCTGACGTGTGAGTGTGTATGTGTGAGTATGTGTGTGTGTGTTTGACTGTGTGCATGTGTGACAGTGTGTCTGTATGTGTGTGTGTGTGTGAGAGTGTATGTGTGTGTGTGTTTGACTGTGTGCATGTGTGACAGTGTGTCGGTATGTGTGTGTGTGAGTGTGTGTGTGAGTGAGTGTGTGTGTGTGTGTTTGACTGTGTGAATGTGTGACAGTGTGTCTGTATGTGTGTGTGTGAGTGTGAGTGTGTGTGTGAGTGTGAGTGTGTGTGTGAGTGTGTGTGTGAGTGTGTGTGTGTGTGTTTGACTGTGTGCATGTGTGACAGTGTGTCTGTATGTGTGTGTGTGTGTGTGAGTGAGTGTGTGTGTGAGTGAGTGTGTGTGTGTGTGTTTGACTGTGTGCATGTGTGACAGTGTGTCTGTATGTGTGTGTGTGAGTGTGTGTGTGAGTGTGTGTGTGTGTTTGTGTCAGTGTCTCTGGCCATGGTCTGATTGGTGGATATGGGGAGAAGTGGAAAGGAAGAAAACAAAAGCTTGGGATTGAAGGATGCAGCAGGAGGGCCGGAGTTGGGGGGGGCGGGGGGTTTAATCGTCCTTCCCTGGTTACCTCGAAGACGGACTGCTGCATTCCGAGGCTGGACAGCAAAACTGGTGAATTTCATCATCATCATCCATTCTGAAAGTGAGGGGGAGATACGGAGGAGAGAAAACAAGAGAGCAAACCGTCCAGAACATTCTCAGATTCCTAAACTGCCCTCTTGACATACAAACAGTACTGACCCAATAAAATACTGAATACTGCACAACACTATCACTCAGTAACCCCTCTCCCCCCACAACCCTGTGTTACTGACTGTATCTCTACTGATGTTAATCCAGCTCCCTCACACTGTCACACAGTAATCCCTCTCCCCCCAGCGCCCTGTGTTACTGACTGTATCTCTACTGATGTTAATCCAGCACCCTCACACTGTCACTCAGTAACCCCTCTCCCCCAGCGCCCTGTGTTACTGACTGTATCTCTACTGATGTTAATCCAGCTCCCTCACACTGTCACTCAGTAACCCCTCTCCCCCCACAACCCTGTGTTACTGACTGTATCTCTACTGATGTTAATCCAGCTCCCTCACACTGTCACTCAGTAACCCCTCTCCCCCCACAACCCTGTGTGACTGACTGTATCTCTACTGATGTTAATCCAGCTCCCTCAAACTGTCACTCAGTAACCCCTCTCCTCCCAGCGCCCTGTGTTACTGACTGTATCTCTACTGATGTTAATCCAGCTCCCTCACACTGTCACTCAGTAACCCCTCTCCCCCCAGCGCCCTGTGTTACTGACTGTATCTCTACTGATGTTAATCCAGCTCCCTCACACTGTCACTCAGTAACCCCTCTCCTCCCAGTGCACTGTGTTACTGACTGTATCTCTACTGATGTTAATCCAGCTCCCTCACACTGTCACTCAGTAACCCCTCTCCCCCCACAACCCTGTGTTACTGACTGTATCTCTACTGATGTTAATCCAGCTCCCTCACACTGTCACTCAGTAACCCCTCTCCCCCCACAACCCTGTGTTACTGACTGTATCTCTACTGATGTTAATCCAGCTCCCTCACCCTGTCACTCAGTAACCCCTCTCCCCCCAGCACCCTGTGTTACTGACTGTATCTCTACTGATAGTAATCCAGCTCCCTCACACTGTCACTCAGTAACCCCTCTCCCCCCACAACCCTGTGTTACTGACTGTATCTCTACTGATAGTAATCCAGCTCCCTCACACTGTCACTCAGTAACCCCTCTCCTCCCAGTGCCCTGTGTTACTGACTGTATCTCTACTGATGTTAATCCAGCTCCCTCACACTGTCACTCAGTAACCCCTCTCCCCCCAGCGCCCTGTGTTACTGACTGTATCACTACTGATGTTAATCCAGCTCCCTCACACTGTCACTCAGTAACCCCTCTCCCCCCAGCGCCCTGTGTTACTGACTGTATCTCTACTGATGTTAATCCATCTCCCTCACACTGTCACTCAGTAACCCCTCTCCCCCCAGCGCCCTGTGTTACTGACTGTATCTCTATTGATGTTAATCCAGCTCCCTCAGACTGTCACTCAGTAACCCTTCCCCCCCAGTGCCCTGTGATACTGACTGTATCTCCGCTGATGTTAACACAGCTCCCTCACACTGTCACTCAGCAACACCTCTCCCCCAGCACCCTGTGTTACTGACTGTATCTCCACTGTTGTTAATCCAGCTCCCTCACACTGTCACTCAGTAACCCCACTCCTCCCAGCGCCCTGTGTTACTGACTGCATCTCTATTGATGTTAATCCAGCTCCCTCACACTGTCACTCAGTAACCCCTCTCCCCCCACAACCCTGTGTTACTGACTGTATCTCTACTGATGTTAATCCAGCTCCCTCACACTGTCACTCAGTAACCCCTCTCCCCCCACAACCCTGTGTTACTGACTGTATCTCTACTGATGTTAATCCAGCTCCCTCACCCTGTCACTCAGTAACCCCTCTCCACCCAGCGCCCTGTGTTACTGACTGTATCTCTACTGATGTTAATCCAGCTCCCTCACACTGTCACACAGTAATCCCTCTCCCCCCAGCGCCCTGTGTTACTGACTGTATCTCTACTGATGTAAATCCAGCTCCCTCACACTGTCACTCAGTAACCCCTCTCCACCCAGCGCCCTGTGTTACTGACTGTATCTCTACTGATGTTAATCCAGCTCCCTCACACTGTCACACAGTAATCCCTCTCCCCCCAGCGCCCTGTGTTACTGACTGTATCTCTACTGATGTTAATCCAGCACCCTCACACTGTCACTCAGTAACCCCTCTCCCCCAGCGCCCTGTGTTACTGACTGTATCTCTACTGATGTTAATCCAGCTCCCTCACACTGTCACTCAGTAACCCCTCTCCCCCCACAACCCTGTGTTACTGACTGTATCTCTACTGATGTTAATCCAGCTCCCTCACACTGTCACTCAGTAACCCCTCTCCCCCCAGCGCCCTGTGTTACTGACTGTATCTCTATTGATGTTAATGCAGCTCCCTCACACTGTCACTCAGTAACCCCTCTCCCCCCAGCGCCCTGTGTTACTGACTGTATCTCTATTGATGTTAATGCAGCTCCCTCACACTGTCACTCAGTAACCCCTCTCCTCCTAGCGCACTGTGTTACTGACTGTATCTCTACTGATGTTAATCCAGCTCCCTCACACTGTCACTCAGTAACCCCTCTCCGCCCATCGCCCTGTGTTACTGACTGTATCTCCACTGATGTTAATCCAGCTCCCTCACACTGTCTCTCAGTAACCCCTCTCCCAAAAGCTCCCTGTGTTACTGACTGTATCTCTACTGATGTTAATCCAGCTCCCTCACACTGTCACTCAGTAACCCCTCTCCCAACAGCCCCCTGTGTTACTGACTGTATCTCTACTGATGTTAATCCAGCTCCCTCACACTGTCTCTCAGTAACCCCTCTCCCACCAGCCCCCTGTGTGACTGACTGTATCTCTACTGATGTTAATCCAGCTCCCTCACACTGTCACTCAGTAACCCCTCTCTCCCCAGCGTCCTGTGTTACTGATTGTATCTCTACTGATGTTAATCCAGCTCCCTCACACTGTCACTCAGTAACCCCTCTCCCCCACAGTGCCCTGTGTTACTGACTGTATATCTACTGATGTTAATCCAGCTCCCTCACACTGTCTCTCAGTAACCGCTCTCCCCTCAGCGTCCTGTGTTACTGACTGTATCTCTACTGATGTTAATCCAGCTCCCTCACACTGTCACTCAGTAACCCCTCTCTCCCCAGCCCCCTGTGTTACTGACTGTATCTCTACTGATGTTAATCCAGCTCCCTCACACTGTCTCTCAGTAACCCCTCTCCCACCAGCCCCCTGTGTTACTGACTGTATCTCTACTGATGTTAATCCAGCTCCCTCACACTGTCACTCAGTAACCCCTCTCTCCCCACCGTCCTGTGTTACTGATTGTATCTCTACTGATGTTAATCCAGCTCCCTCACACTGTCTCTCAGTAACCCCTCTCCCCCACAGTGCCCTGTGTTACTGACTGTATATCTACTGATGTTAATCCAGCTCCCTCACACTGTCTCTCAGTAACCGCTCTCCCCTCAGCGTCCTGTGTTACTGACTGTATCTCTACTGATGTTAATCCAGCTCCCTCACACTGTCACTCAGTAACCCCTCTCTCCCCAGCACCCTGTGTTACTGACTGTATCTCTACTGATGTTAATCCAGCTCCCTCACACTGTCACTCAGTAACCCCTCTCCTCCCAGCACCCTGTGTTACTGACTGTATCTCTACTGATGTTAATCCAGCTCCCTCACACTGTCACTCAGTAAACGCTCTCCTCCCAGCGCCCTGTGTTACTGACTGTATCTGAACCGATGTTAATCCAGCTCCCTCACACTGTCACTCAGTAACACCTCTCCTCCCAGCGCCCTGTGTTACTGACTGTATCTGAACCGATGTTAATCCAGCTCCCTCACATTGTCACTCAGTAACCCCTCTCCCCCCAGCGCCCTGTGTTACTGACTGTATCTCTGCTGATGTTAATCCAGCTCCCTCACACTGTCACTCAGTAACCCCTCTCCCCCCAGCGCCCTGTGTTACTGACTGTATCTCTACTGATGTTAATCCAGCTCCCTCACACTGACACTCAGTAACCCCTCACCCCCCCAGCGCCATGTGTTACTGACTGTATCTCTACTGATGTTAATCCAGCTCCCTCACACTGTCACTCAGTAACCCCTCTCCCCCCAGCGCCCTGTGTTACTGACTGTATCTCTGCTGATGTTAATCCAGCTCCCTCACACTGTCACTCAGTAACCCCTCTCCCCCCAGCGCCCTGTGTTACTGACTGTATCTCTACTGATGTTAATCCAGCTCCCTCACACTGTCACTCAGTAACCCCTCTCCCCCCAGCGCCCTGTGTTACTGACTGTATCTCTACTGATGTTAATCCAGCTCCCTCACACTGTCACTCAGTAACCCCTCTCTCCCCAGCGTCCTGTGTTACAGATTGTATCTCTACTGATGTTAATCCAGCTCCCTCACACTGTCACTCAGTAACCCCTCTCCCCCACAGTGCCCTGTGTTACTGACTGTATATCTACTGATGTTAATCCAGCTCCCTCACACTGTCTCTCAGTAACCGCTCTCCCCTCAGCGTCCTGTGTTACTGACTGTATCTCTACTGATGTTAATCCAGCTCCCTCACACTGTCACTCAGTAACCCCTCTCTCCCCAGCACCCTGTGTTACTGACTGTATCTCTACTGATGTTAATCCAGCTCCCTCACACTGTCACTCAGTAACCCCTCTCCTCCCAGCACCCTGTGTTACTGACTGTATCTCTACTGATGTTAATCCAGCTCCCTCACACTGTCACTCAGTAAACGCTCTCCTCCCAGCGCCCTGTGTTACTGACTGTATCTGAACCGATGTTAATCCAGCTCCCTCACACTGTCACTCAGTAACACCTCTCCTCCCAGCGCCCTGTGTTACTGACTGTATCTGAACCGATGTTAATCCAGCTCCCTCACATTGTCACTCAGTAACCCCTCTCCCCCCAGCGCCCTGTGTTACTGACTGTATCTCTGCTGATGTTAATCCAGCTCCCTCACACTGTCACTCAGTAACCCCTCTCCCCCCAGCGCCCTGTGTTACTGACTGTATCTCTACTGATGTTAATCCAGCTCCCTCACACTGACACTCAGTAACCCCTCACCCCCCCAGCGCCATGTGTTACTGACTGTATCTCTACTGATGTTAATCCAGCTCCCTCACACTGTCACTCAGTAACCCCTCTCCCCCCAGCGCCCTGTGTTACTGACTGTATCTCTGCTGATGTTAATCCAGCTCCCTCACACTGTCACTCAGTAACCCCTCTCCCCCCAGCGCCCTGTGTTACTGACTGTATCTCTACTGATGTTAATCCAGCTCCCTCACACTGTCACTCAGTAACCCCTCTCCCCCCAGCGCCCTGTGTTACTGATTGTATCTCTGCTGATGTTAATCCAAGCTCCCCAACACTGTCACTCAGTAACCTCTCTCCCCCAAGCGCCCTGTGTTACTGATTGTATCTCTACTGATGTTAATCCAGCTCCCTCACACTGTCACTCAGTAACCCCTCTCCTCCCAGCGCCCTGTGTTACTGACTGTAACTCTACTGATGTTAATCCAGCTTCCTCACACTGTCACTCAGTAACCCCTCTCCCCCCAGCGCCCTGTGTTACTGACTGTATCTCTACTGATGTCAATCCAGCTCCCTCACACTGTCACTCAGTAACCCCTCTCCACCCAGTGCCCTGTGTTACTGACTGTATCTCTGCTGATGTTAATCCAACTCCCTCACACTGTCTCTCAGTAAACCCTCTCCCCGAAGTGCCCTGTGTTACTGACTGTATCTCTACTGATGTAAATCCAGCTCCCTCACACTGTCACTCAGTAACCCCTCTCCACCCAGCGCCCTGTGTTACTGACTGTATCTCTACTGATGTTAATCCAGCTCCCTCACACTGTCACACAGTAATCCCTCTCCCCCCAGCGCCCTGTGTTACTGACTGTATCTCTACTGATGTTAATCCAGCACCCTCACACTGTCACTCAGTAACCCCTCTCCCCCAGCGCCCTGTGTTACTGACTGTATCTCTACTGATGTTAATCCAGCTCCCTCACACTGTCACTCAGTAACCCCACTCCCCCCACAACCCTGTGTTACTGACTGTATCTCTACTGATGTTAATCCAGCTCCCTCACACTGTCACTCAGTAACCCCTCTCCCCCCACAACCCTGTGTGACTGACTGTATCTCTACTGATGTTAATCCAGCTCCCTCAAACTGTCACTCAGTAACCCCTCTCCTCCCAGCGCCCTGTGTTACTGACTGTATCTCTACTGATGTTAATCCAGCTCCCTCACACTGTCACTCAGTAACCCCTCTCCCCCCAGCGCCCTGTGTTACTGACTGTATCTCTACTGATGTTAATCCAGCTCCCTCACACTGTCACTCAGTAACCCCTCTCCTCCCAGTGCCCTGTGTTACTGACTGTATCTCTACTAATGTTAATCCAGCTCCCTCACACTGTCACTCAGTAACCCCTCTCCCCCCACAACCCTGTGTTACTGACTGTATCTCCACTGATGTTAATCCAGCTCCCTCACACTGTCACTCAGTAACCCCTCTCCCCCCACAACCCTGTGTTACTGACTGTATCTCTACTGATGTTAATCGAGCTCCCTCACCCTGTCACTCAGTAACCCCTCTCCCCCCAGCACCCTGTGTTAATGACTGTATCTCTACTGATAGTAATCCAGCTCCCTCACACTGTCACTCAGTAACCCCTCTCCCCCCACAACCCTGTGTTACTGACTGTATCTCTACTGATAGTAATCCAGCTCTCTCACACTGTCACTCAGTAACCCCTCTCCCCCCACAACCCTGTGTTACTGACTGTATCTCTACTGATAGTAATCCAGCTCTCTCACACTGTCACTCAGTAACCCCTCTCCACCCAGCACCCTGTGTTACTGACTGTATCTCTACTGATGTCAATCCAGCTCCCTCACACTGTCACTCAGTAACCCCTCTCCTCCCAGTGCCCTGTGTTACTGACTGTATCTCTACTGATGTTAATCCAGCTCCCTCACACTGTCACTCAGTAACCCCTCTCCACTCAGCGCCCTGTGTTACTGACTGTATCACTACTGATGTTAATCCAGCTCCCTCACACTGTCACTCAGTAACCCCTCTCCCCCCAGCGCCCTGTGTTACTGACTGTATCTCTACTGTTGTTAATCCAGCTCCCTCACACTGTCACTCAGTAACCCCGCTCCTCCCAGCGCCCTGTGTTACTGACTGTATCTCTATTGATGTTAATCCAGCTCCCTCACACTGTCACTCAGTAACCCCTCTCCCCCCACAACCCTGTGTTACTGACTGTATCTCTACTGATATTAATCCAGCTCCCTCACACTGTCACTCAGTAACCCCTCTCCCCCCAGTGCCCTGTGTTACTGACTGTATCTCTACTGATGTTAATCCAGCTCCCTCACACTGTCACTCAGTAACCCCTCTCCCCCCAGCACCCTGTGTTACTGACTGTATCTCTACTGATAGTAATCCAGCTCCCTCACACTGTCACTCAGTAACCCCTCTCCCCCCACAACCCTGTGTTACTGACTGTATCTCTACTGATGTTAATCCAGCTCCCTCACACTGTCACTCAGTAACCCCTCTCCCCCCAGCGCCCTGTGTTACTGACTGTTTCTCTATTGATGTTAATGCAGCTCCCTCACACTGTCACTCAGTAACCCCTCTCCCCCCAGCGCCCTGTGTTACTGACTGTATCTCTATTGATGTTAATCCAGCTCCCTCACACTGTCACTCAGTAACCCCTCTCCCCCCAGCACCCTGTGTTACTGACTGTATCTCTATTGATGTTAATCCAGCTCCCTCACACTGTCACTCAGTAACCCCTCTCCTCCCAGCACCCTGTGTTACTGACTGTATCTCTACTGATGTTAATCCAACTCCCTCACACTGTCACTCAGTAACCCCTCTCCTCCTAGCGCCCTGTGTTACTGACTGTATCTCTACTGATGTTAATCCAGCTCCCTCACACTGTCACTCAGTAACCCCTCTCCGCCCATCGCCCTGTGTTACTGACTGTATCTCCACTGATGTTAATCCAGCTCCCTCACACTGTCTCTCAGTAACCCCTCTCCCACCAGCCCCCTGTGTTACTGACTGTATCTCTACTGATGTTAATCCAGCTCCCTCACACTGTCACTCAGTAACCCCTCTCCCAACAGCCCCCTGTGTTACTGACTGTATCTCTACTGATGTTAATCCAGCTCCCTCACACTGTCTCTCAGTAACCCCTCTCCCACCAGCCCCCTGTGTTACTGACTGTATCTCTACTGATGTTAATCCAGCTCCATCACACTGTCACTCAGTAACCCCTCTCTCCCCAGCGTCCTGTGTTACTGATTGTATCTCTACTGATGTTAATCCAGCTCCCTCACACTGTCACTCAGTAACCCCTCTCCCCCACAGTGCCCTGTGTTACTGACTGTATATCTACTGATGTTAATCCAGCTCCCTCACACTGTCACTCAGTAACCCCTCTCCTCCCAGCACCCTGTGTTACTGACTGTATCTCTACTGATGTTAATCCAGCTCCCTCACACTGTCACTCAGTAACCCCTCTCCTCCTAGCGCCCTGTGTTACTGACTGTATCTCTATTGATGTTAATCCAGCTCCCTCACACTGTCACTCAGTAACCCCTCTCCCCCCAGCACCCTGTGTTACTGACTGTATCTCTATTGATGTTAATCCAGCTCCCTCACACTGTCACTCAGTAACCCCTCTCCCCCCAGCGCCCTGTGTTACTGACTGTATCTCTACTGATGTTAATCCAGCTCCCACACACTGTCACTCAGTAACCCCTCTCCTCCCAGCACCCTGTGTTACTGACTGTATCTCTACTGATGTTAATCCAGCTCCCTCACACTGTCACTCAGTAACCCCTCTCCTCCTAGCGCCCTGTGTTACTGACTGTATCTCTACTGATGTTAATCCAGCTCCCTCACACTGTCACTCAGTAACCCCTCTCCCCCCAGCACCCTGTGTTACTGACTGTATCTCTATTGATGTTAATCCAGCTCCCTCACACTGTCACTCAGTAACCCCTCTCCCCCCAGCGCCCTGTGTTACTGACTGTATCTCTACTGATGTTAATCCAGCTCCCTCACACTGTCACTCAGTAACCCCTCTCCCAACAGCCCCCTGTGTTACTGACTGTATCTCTACTGATGTTAATCCAGCTCCCTCACACTGTCTCTCAGTAACCCCTCTCCCACCAGCCCCCTGTGTTACTGACTGTATCTCTACTGATGTTAATCCAGCTCCCTCACACTGTCACTCAGTAACCCCTCTCTCCCCAGCGTCCTGTGTTACTGATTGTATCTCTACTGATGTTAATCCAGCTCCCTCACACTGTCACTCAGTAACCCCTCTCCCCCACAGTGCCCTGTGTTACTGACTGTATATCTACTGATGTTAATCCAGCTCCCTCACACTGTCTCTCAGTAACCGCTCTCCCCTCAGCGTCCTGTGTTACTGACTGTATCTCTACTGATGTTAATCCAGCTCCCTCACACTGTCACTCAGTAACCCCTCTCTCCCCAGCACCCTGTGTTACTGACTGTATCTCTACTGATGTTAATCCAGCTCCCTCACACTGTCACTCAGTAACCCCTCTCCTCCCAGCACCCTGTGTTACTGACTGTATCTCGACTGATGTTAATCCAGCTCCCTCACACTGTCACTCAGTAACCCCTCTCCTCCCAACGCCCTGTGTTACTGACTGTATCTCTACTGATGTTAATCCAGCTCCCTCACACTGTCACTCAGTAACACCTCTCCTCCCAGCGCCCTGTGTTACTGACTGTATCTCTACTGATGTTAATCCAGCTCCCACACACTGTCACTCAGTAACCCCTCTCCCCCCAGCGCCCTGTGTTACTGACTGTATCTCTACTGATGTTAATCCAGCTCCCTCACACTGTCACTCAGAAACCCCTCTCCCCCAGCGCCCTGTGTTACTGACTGTATCTCTACTGATGTTAATCCAGCTCCCACACACTGTCACTCAGTAACCCCTCTCCCCCCAGCGCCCTGTGTTACTGACTGTATCTCTACTGATGTTAATCCAGCTCCCTCACACTGTCACTCAGAAACCCCTCTCCCCCAGCGCCCTGTGTTACTGACTGTATCTCTACTGATGTTAATCCAGCTCCCTCACACTGTCACTCAGTAACCCCTCTCCTCCCAGCACCCTGTGTTAATGACTGTATCTCTACTGATGTTAATCCAGCTCCCTCACACTGTCACTCAGTAACCCCTCTCCCCCCACAACCCTGTGTGACTGACTGTATCTCTACTGATGTTAATCCAGCTCCCTCAAACTGTCACTCAGTAACCCCTCTCCTCCCAGCGCCCTGTGTTACTGACTGTATCTCTACTGATGTTAATCCAGCTCCCTCACACTGTCACTCAGTAACCCCTCTCCCCCCAGCGCCCTGTGTTACTGACTGTATCTCTACTGATGTTAATCCAGCTCCCTCACACTGTCACTCAGTAACCCCTCTCCTCCCAGTGCCCTGTGTTACTGACTGTATCTCTACTGATGTTAATCCAGCTCCCTCACACTGTCACTCAGTAACCCCTCTCCCCCCACAACCCTGTGTTACTGACTGTATCTCCACTGATGTTAATCCAGCTCCCTCACACTGTCACTCAGTAACCCCTCTCCCCCCACAACCCTGTGTTACTGACTGTATCTCTACTGATGTTAATCGAGCTCCCTCACCCTGTCACTCAGTAACCCCTCTCCCCCCAGCACCCTGTGTTAATGACTGTATCTCTACTGATAGTAATCCAGCTCCCTCACACTGTCACTCAGTAACCCCTCTCCCCCCACAACCCTGTGTTACTGACTGTATCTCTACTGATAGTAATCCAGCTCTCTCACACTGTCACTCAGTAACCCCTCTCCCCCCACAACCCTGTGTTACTGACTGTATCTCTACTGATAGTAATCCAGCTCTCTCACACTGTCACTCAGTAACCCCTCTCCACCCAGCACCCTGTGTTACTGACTGTATCTCTACTGATGTCAATCCAGCTCCCTCACACTGTCACTCAGTAACCCCTCTCCTCCCAGTGCCCTGTGTTACTGACTGTATCTCTACTGATGTTAATCCAGCTCCCTCACACTGTCACTCAGTAACCCCTCTCCACTCAGCGCCCTGTGTTACTGACTGTATCACTACTGATGTTAATCCAGCTCCCTCACACTGTCACTCAGTAACCCCTCTCCCCCCAGCGCCCTGTGTTACTGACTGTATCTCTACTGTTGTTAATCCAGCTCCCTCACACTGTCACTCAGTAACCCCGCTCCTCCCAGCGCCCTGTGTTACTGACTGTATCTCTATTGATGTTAATCCAGCTCCCTCACACTGTCACTCAGTAACCCCTCTCCCCCCACAACCCTGTGTTACTGACTGTATCTCTACTGATATTAATCCAGCTCCCTCACACTGTCACTCAGTAACCCCTCTCCCCCCAGTGCCCTGTGTTACTGACTGTATCTCTACTGATGTTAATCCAGCTCCCTCACACTGTCACTCAGTAACCCCTCTCCCCCCAGCACCCTGTGTTACTGACTGTATCTCTACTGATAGTAATCCAGCTCCCTCACACTGTCACTCAGTAACCCCTCTCCCCCCACAACCCTGTGTTACTGACTGTATCTCTACTGATGTTAATCCAGCTCCCTCACACTGTCACTCAGTAACCCCTCTCCCCCCAGCGCCCTGTGTTACTGACTGTTTCTCTATTGATGTTAATGCAGCTCCCTCACACTGTCACTCAGTAACCCCTCTCCCCCCAGCGCCCTGTGTTACTGACTGTATCTCTATTGATGTTAATCCAGCTCCCTCACACTGTCACTCAGTAACCCCTCTCCCCCCAGCACCCTGTGTTACTGACTGTATCTCTATTGATGTTAATCCAGCTCCCTCACACTGTCACTCAGTAACCCCTCTCCTCCCAGCACCCTGTGTTACTGACTGTATCTCTACTGATGTTAATCCAACTCCCTCACACTGTCACTCAGTAACCCCTCTCCTCCTAGCGCCCTGTGTTACTGACTGTATCTCTACTGATGTTAATCCAGCTCCCTCACACTGTCACTCAGTAACCCCTCTCCGCCCATCGCCCTGTGTTACTGACTGTATCTCCACTGATGTTAATCCAGCTCCCTCACACTGTCTCTCAGTAACCCCTCTCCCACCAGCCCCCTGTGTTACTGACTGTATCTCTACTGATGTTAATCCAGCTCCCTCACACTGTCACTCAGTAACCCCTCTCCCAACAGCCCCCTGTGTTACTGACTGTATCTCTACTGATGTTAATCCAGCTCCCTCACACTGTCTCTCAGTAACCCCTCTCCCACCAGCCCCCTGTGTTACTGACTGTATCTCTACTGATGTTAATCCAGCTCCATCACACTGTCACTCAGTAACCCCTCTCTCCCCAGCGTCCTGTGTTACTGATTGTATCTCTACTGATGTTAATCCAGCTCCCTCACACTGTCACTCAGTAACCCCTCTCCCCCACAGTGCCCTGTGTTACTGACTGTATATCTACTGATGTTAATCCAGCTCCCTCACACTGTCACTCAGTAACCCCTCTCCTCCCAGCACCCTGTGTTACTGACTGTATCTCTACTGATGTTAATCCAGCTCCCTCACACTGTCACTCAGTAACCCCTCTCCTCCTAGCGCCCTGTGTTACTGACTGTATCTCTATTGATGTTAATCCAGCTCCCTCACACTGTCACTCAGTAACCCCTCTCCCCCCAGCACCCTGTGTTACTGACTGTATCTCTATTGATGTTAATCCAGCTCCCTCACACTGTCACTCAGTAACCCCTCTCCCCCCAGCGCCCTGTGTTACTGACTGTATCTCTACTGATGTTAATCCAGCTCCCACACACTGTCACTCAGTAACCCCTCTCCTCCCAGCACCCTGTGTTACTGACTGTATCTCTACTGATGTTAATCCAGCTCCCTCACACTGTCACTCAGTAACCCCTCTCCTCCTAGCGCCCTGTGTTACTGACTGTATCTCTACTGATGTTAATCCAGCTCCCTCACACTGTCACTCAGTAACCCCTCTCCCCCCAGCACCCTGTGTTACTGACTGTATCTCTATTGATGTTAATCCAGCTCCCTCACACTGTCACTCAGTAACCCCTCTCCCCCCAGCGCCCTGTGTTACTGACTGTATCTCTACTGATGTTAATCCAGCTCCCTCACACTGTCACTCAGTAACCCCTCTCCCAACAGCCCCCTGTGTTACTGACTGTATCTCTACTGATGTTAATCCAGCTCCCTCACACTGTCTCTCAGTAACCCCTCTCCCACCAGCCCCCTGTGTTACTGACTGTATCTCTACTGATGTTAATCCAGCTCCCTCACACTGTCACTCAGTAACCCCTCTCTCCCCAGCGTCCTGTGTTACTGATTGTATCTCTACTGATGTTAATCCAGCTCCCTCACACTGTCACTCAGTAACCCCTCTCCCCCACAGTGCCCTGTGTTACTGACTGTATATCTACTGATGTTAATCCAGCTCCCTCACACTGTCTCTCAGTAACCGCTCTCCCCTCAGCGTCCTGTGTTACTGACTGTATCTCTACTGATGTTAATCCAGCTCCCTCACACTGTCACTCAGTAACCCCTCTCTCCCCAGCACCCTGTGTTACTGACTGTATCTCTACTGATGTTAATCCAGCTCCCTCACACTGTCACTCAGTAACCCCTCTCCTCCCAGCACCCTGTGTTACTGACTGTATCTCTACTGATGTTAATCCAGCTCCCTCACACTGTCACTCAGTAACCCCTCTCCTCCCAACGCCCTGTGTTACTGACTGTATCTCTACTGATGTTAATCCAGCTCCCTCACACTGTCACTCAGTAACACCTCTCCTCCCAGCGCCCTGTGTTACTGACTGTATCTCTACTGATGTTAATCCAGCTCCCACACACTGTCACTCAGTAACCCCTCTCCCCCCAGCGCCCTGTGTTACTGACTGTATCTCTACTGATGTTAATCCAGCTCCCTCACACTGTCACTCAGAAACCCCTCTCCCCCAGCGCCCTGTGTTACTGACTGTATCTCTACTGATGTTAATCCAGCTCCCACACACTGTCACTCAGTAACCCCTCTCCCCCCAGCGCCCTGTGTTACTGACTGTATCTCTACTGATGTTAATCCAGCTCCCTCACACTGTCACTCAGAAACCCCTCTCCCCCAGCGCCCTGTGTTACTGACTGTATCTCTACTGATGTTAATCCAGCTCCCTCACACTGTCACTCAGTAACCCCTCTCCTCCCAGCGCCCTGTGTTACTGACTGTATCTCTACTGATGTTAATCCAGCTCCCACACACTGTCACTCAGTAACCCCTCTCCCCCCAGCGCCCTGTGTTACTGACTGTATCTCTACTGATGTTAATCCAGCTCCCTCACACTGTCACTCAGAAACCCCTCTCCCCCAGCGCCCTGTGTTACTGACTGTATCTCTACTGATGTTAATCCAGCTCCCTCACACTGTCACTCAGTAACCCCTCTCCTCCCAGCACCCTGTGTTACTGACTGTATCTCTACTGATGTTAATCCAGCTCCCTCACACTGTCACTCAGTAAACGCTCTCCTCCCAGCGCCCTGTGTTACTGACTGTATCTGAACCGATGTTAATCCAGCTCCCTCACACTGTCACTCAGTAACACCTCTCCTCCCAGCGCCCTGTGTTACTGACTGTATCTGAACCGATGTTAATCCAGCTCCCTCACATTGTCACTCAGTAACCCCTCTCCCCCCAGCGCCCTGTGTTACTGACTGTATCTCTGCTGATGTTAATCCAGCTCCCTCACACTGTCACTCAGTAACCCCTCTCCCCCCAGCGCCCTGTGTTACTGACTGTATCTCTACTGATGTTAATCCAGCTCCCTCACACTGACACTCAGTAACCCCTCACCCCCCCAGCGCCATGTGTTACTGACTGTATCTCTACTGATGTTAATCCAGCTCCCTCACACTGTCACTCAGTAACCCCTCTCCCCCCAGCGCCCTGTGTTACTGACTGTATCTCTGCTGATGTTAATCCAGCTCCCTCACACTGTCACTCAGTAACCCCTCTCCCCCCAGCGCCCTGTGTTACTGACTGTATCTCTACTGATGTTAATCCAGCTCCCTCACACTGTCACTCAGTAACCCCTCTCCCCCCAGCGCCCTGTGTTACTGACTGTATCTCTACTGATGTTAATCCAGCTCCCTCACACTGTCACTCAGTAACCCCTCTCTCCCCAGCGTCCTGTGTTACAGATTGTATCTCTACTGATGTTAATCCAGCTCCCTCACACTGTCACTCAGTAACCCCTCTCCCCCACAGTGCCCTGTGTTACTGACTGTATATCTACTGATGTTAATCCAGCTCCCTCACACTGTCTCTCAGTAACCGCTCTCCCCTCAGCGTCCTGTGTTACTGACTGTATCTCTACTGATGTTAATCCAGCTCCCTCACACTGTCACTCAGTAACCCCTCTCTCCCCAGCACCCTGTGTTACTGACTGTATCTCTACTGATGTTAATCCAGCTCCCTCACACTGTCACTCAGTAACCCCTCTCCTCCCAGCACCCTGTGTTACTGACTGTATCTCTACTGATGTTAATCCAGCTCCCTCACACTGTCACTCAGTAAACGCTCTCCTCCCAGCGCCCTGTGTTACTGACTGTATCTGAACCGATGTTAATCCAGCTCCCTCACACTGTCACTCAGTAACACCTCTCCTCCCAGCGCCCTGTGTTACTGACTGTATCTGAACCGATGTTAATCCAGCTCCCTCACATTGTCACTCAGTAACCCCTCTCCCCCCAGCGCCCTGTGTTACTGACTGTATCTCTGCTGATGTTAATCCAGCTCCCTCACACTGTCACTCAGTAACCCCTCTCCCCCCAGCGCCCTGTGTTACTGACTGTATCTCTACTGATGTTAATCCAGCTCCCTCACACTGACACTCAGTAACCCCTCACCCCCCCAGCGCCATGTGTTACTGACTGTATCTCTACTGATGTTAATCCAGCTCCCTCACACTGTCACTCAGTAACCCCTCTCCCCCCAGCGCCCTGTGTTACTGACTGTATCTCTGCTGATGTTAATCCAGCTCCCTCACACTGTCACTCAGTAACCCCTCTCCCCCCAGCGCCCTGTGTTACTGACTGTATCTCTACTGATGTTAATCCAGCTCCCTCACACTGTCACTCAGTAACCCCTCTCCCCCCAGCGCCCTGTGTTACTGATTGTATCTCTGCTGATGTTAATCCAAGCTCCCCAACACTGTCACTCAGTAACCTCTCTCCCCCAAGCGCCCTGTGTTACTGATTGTATCTCTACTGATGTTAATCCAGCTCCCTCACACTGTCACTCAGTAACCCCTCTCCTCCCAGCGCCCTGTGTTACTGACTGTAACTCTACTGATGTTAATCCAGCTTCCTCACACTGTCACTCAGTAACCCCTCTCCCCCCAGCGCCCTGTGTTACTGACTGTATCTCTACTGATGTCAATCCAGCTCCCTCACACTGTCACTCAGTAACCCCTCTCCACCCAGTGCCCTGTGTTACTGACTGTATCTCTGCTGATGTTAATCCAACTCCCTCACACTGTCTCTCAGTAAACCCTCTCCCCGAAGTGCCCTGTGTTACTGACTGTATCTCTACTGATGTAAATCCAGCTCCCTCACACTGTCACTCAGTAACCCCTCTCCACCCAGCGCCCTGTGTTACTGACTGTATCTCTACTGATGTTAATCCAGCTCCCTCACACTGTCACTCAGTAACCCCTCTCCTCCCAGCGCCCTGTGTTACTGACTGTATCTCTACTGATGTTAATCCAGCTCCCACACACTGTCACTCAGTAACCCCTCTCCCCCCAGCGCCCTGTGTTACTGACTGTATCTCTACTGATGTTAATCCAGCTCCCTCACACTGTCACTCAGAAACCCCTCTCCCCCAGCGCCCTGTGTTACTGACTGTATCTCTACTGATGTTAATCCAGCTCCCTCACACTGTCACTCAGTAACCCCTCTCCTCCCAGCACCCTGTGTTACTGACTGTATCTCTACTGATGTTAATCCAGCTCCCTCACACTGTCACTCAGTAAACGCTCTCCTCCCAGCGCCCTGTGTTACTGACTGTATCTGAACCGATGTTAATCCAGCTCCCTCACACTGTCACTCAGTAACACCTCTCCTCCCAGCGCCCTGTGTTACTGACTGTATCTGAACCGATGTTAATCCAGCTCCCTCACATTGTCACTCAGTAACCCCTCTCCCCCCAGCGCCCTGTGTTACTGACTGTATCTCTGCTGATGTTAATCCAGCTCCCTCACACTGTCACTCAGTAACCCCTCTCCCCCCAGCGCCCTGTGTTACTGACTGTATCTCTACTGATGTTAATCCAGCTCCCTCACACTGACACTCAGTAACCCCTCACCCCCCCAGCGCCATGTGTTACTGACTGTATCTCTACTGATGTTAATCCAGCTCCCTCACACTGTCACTCAGTAACCCCTCTCCCCCCAGCGCCCTGTGTTACTGACTGTATCTCTGCTGATGTTAATCCAGCTCCCTCACACTGTCACTCAGTAACCCCTCTCCCCCCAGCGCCCTGTGTTACTGACTGTATCTCTACTGATGTTAATCCAGCTCCCTCACACTGTCACTCAGTAACCCCTCTCCCCCCAGCGCCCTGTGTTACTGACTGTATCTCTACTGATGTTAATCCAGCTCCCTCACACTGTCACTCAGTAACCCCTCTCTCCCCAGCGTCCTGTGTTACAGATTGTATCTCTACTGATGTTAATCCAGCTCCCTCACACTGTCACTCAGTAACCCCTCTCCCCCACAGTGCCCTGTGTTACTGACTGTATATCTACTGATGTTAATCCAGCTCCCTCACACTGTCTCTCAGTAACCGCTCTCCCCTCAGCGTCCTGTGTTACTGACTGTATCTCTACTGATGTTAATCCAGCTCCCTCACACTGTCACTCAGTAACCCCTCTCTCCCCAGCACCCTGTGTTACTGACTGTATCTCTACTGATGTTAATCCAGCTCCCTCACACTGTCACTCAGTAACCCCTCTCCTCCCAGCACCCTGTGTTACTGACTGTATCTCTACTGATGTTAATCCAGCTCCCTCACACTGTCACTCAGTAAACGCTCTCCTCCCAGCGCCCTGTGTTACTGACTGTATCTGAACCGATGTTAATCCAGCTCCCTCACACTGTCACTCAGTAACACCTCTCCTCCCAGCGCCCTGTGTTACTGACTGTATCTGAACCGATGTTAATCCAGCTCCCTCACATTGTCACTCAGTAACCCCTCTCCCCCCAGCGCCCTGTGTTACTGACTGTATCTCTGCTGATGTTAATCCAGCTCCCTCACACTGTCACTCAGTAACCCCTCTCCCCCCAGCGCCCTGTGTTACTGACTGTATCTCTACTGATGTTAATCCAGCTCCCTCACACTGACACTCAGTAACCCCTCACCCCCCCAGCGCCATGTGTTACTGACTGTATCTCTACTGATGTTAATCCAGCTCCCTCACACTGTCACTCAGTAACCCCTCTCCCCCCAGCGCCCTGTGTTACTGACTGTATCTCTGCTGATGTTAATCCAGCTCCCTCACACTGTCACTCAGTAACCCCTCTCCCCCCAGCGCCCTGTGTTACTGACTGTATCTCTACTGATGTTAATCCAGCTCCCTCACACTGTCACTCAGTAACCCCTCTCCCCCCAGCGCCCTGTGTTACTGATTGTATCTCTGCTGATGTTAATCCAAGCTCCCCAACACTGTCACTCAGTAACCTCTCTCCCCCAAGCGCCCTGTGTTACTGATTGTATCTCTACTGATGTTAATCCAGCTCCCTCACACTGTCACTCAGTAACCCCTCTCCTCCCAGCGCCCTGTGTTACTGACTGTAACTCTACTGATGTTAATCCAGCTTCCTCACACTGTCACTCAGTAACCCCTCTCCCCCCAGCGCCCTGTGTTACTGACTGTATCTCTACTGATGTCAATCCAGCTCCCTCACACTGTCACTCAGTAACCCCTCTCCACCCAGTGCCCTGTGTTACTGACTGTATCTCTGCTGATGTTAATCCAACTCCCTCACACTGTCTCTCAGTAAACCCTCTCCCCGAAGTGCCCTGTGTTACTGACTGTATCTCTACTGATGTAAATCCAGCTCCCTCACACTGTCACTCAGTAACCCCTCTCCACCCAGCGCCCTGTGTTACTGACTGTATCTCTACTGATGTTAATCCAGCTCCCTCACACTGTCACACAGTAATCCCTCTCCCCCCAGCGCCCTGTGTTACTGACTGTATCTCTACTGATGTTAATCCAGCACCCTCACACTGTCACTCAGTAACCCCTCTCCCCCAGCGCCCTGTGTTACTGACTGTATCTCTACTGATGTTAATCCAGCTCCCTCACACTGTCACTCAGTAACCCCACTCCCCCCACAACCCTGTGTTACTGACTGTATCTCTACTGATGTTAATCCAGCTCCCTCACACTGTCACTCAGTAACCCCTCTCCCCCCACAACCCTGTGTGACTGACTGTATCTCTACTGATGTTAATCCAGCTCCCTCAAACTGTCACTCAGTAACCCCTCTCCTCCCAGCGCCCTGTGTTACTGACTGTATCTCTACTGATGTTAATCCAGCTCCCTCACACTGTCACTCAGTAACCCCTCTCCCCCCAGCGCCCTGTGTTACTGACTGTATCTCTACTGATGTTAATCCAGCTCCCTCACACTGTCACTCAGTAACCCCTCTCCTCCCAGTGCCCTGTGTTACTGACTGTATCTCTACTGATGTTAATCCAGCTCCCTCACACTGTCACTCAGTAACCCCTCTCCCCCCACAACCCTGTGTTACTGACTGTATCTCCACTGATGTTAATCCAGCTCCCTCACACTGTCACTCAGTAACCCCTCTCCCCCCACAACCCTGTGTTACTGACTGTATCTCTACTGATGTTAATCGAGCTCCCTCACCCTGTCACTCAGTAACCCCTCTCCCCCCAGCACCCTGTGTTAATGACTGTATCTCTACTGATAGTAATCCAGCTCCCTCACACTGTCACTCAGTAACCCCTCTCCCCCCACAACCCTGTGTTACTGACTGTATCTCTACTGATAGTAATCCAGCTCTCTCACACTGTCACTCAGTAACCCCTCTCCCCCCACAACCCTGTGTTACTGACTGTATCTCTACTGATAGTAATCCAGCTCTCTCACACTGTCACTCAGTAACCCCTCTCCACCCAGCACCCTGTGTTACTGACTGTATCTCTACTGATGTCAATCCAGCTCCCTCACACTGTCACTCAGTAACCCCTCTCCTCCCAGTGCCCTGTGTTACTGACTGTATCTCTACTGATGTTAATCCAGCTCCCTCACACTGTCACTCAGTAACCCCTCTCCACTCAGCGCCCTGTGTTACTGACTGTATCACTACTGATGTTAATCCAGCTCCCTCACACTGTCACTCAGTAACCCCTCTCCCCCCAGCGCCCTGTGTTACTGACTGTATCTCTACTGTTGTTAATCCAGCTCCCTCACACTGTCACTCAGTAACCCCGCTCCTCCCAGCGCCCTGTGTTACTGACTGTATCTCTATTGATGTTAATCAAGCTCCCTCACACTGTCACTCAGTAACCCCTCTCCCCCCACAACCCTGTGTTACTGACTGTATCTCTACTGATATTAATCCAGCTCCCTCACACTGTCACTCAGTAACCCCTCTCCCCCCAGTGCCCTGTGTTACTGACTGTATCTCTACTGATGTTAATCCAGCTCCCTCACACTGTCACTCAGTAACCCCTCTCCCCCCAGCACCCTGTGTTACTGACTGTATCTCTACTGATAGTAATCCAGCTCCCTCACACTGTCACTCAGTAACCCCTCTCCCCCCACAACCCTGTGTTACTGACTGTATCTCTACTGATGTTAATCCAGCTCCCTCACACTGTCACTCAGTAACCCCTCTCCCCCCAGCGCCCTGTGTTACTGACTGTTTCTCTATTGATGTTAATGCAGCTCCCTCACACTGTCACTCAGTAACCCCTCTCCCCCCAGCGCCCTGTGTTACTGACTGTATCTCTATTGATGTTAATCCAGCTCCCTCACACTGTCACTCAGTAACCCCTCTCCCCCCAGCACCCTGTGTTACTGACTGTATCTCTATTGATGTAAATCCAGCTCCCTCACACTGTCACTCAGTAACCCCTCTCCTCCCAGCACCCTGTGTTACTGACTGTATCTCTACTGATGTTAATCCAACTCCCTCACACTGTCACTCAGTAACCCCTCTCCTCCTAGCGCCCTGTGTTACTGACTGTATCTCTACTGATGTTAATCCAGCTCCCTCACACTGTCACTCAGTAACCCCTCTCCGCCCATCGCCCTGTGTTACTGACTGTATCTCCACTGATGTTAATCCAGCTCCCTCACACTGTCTCTCAGTAACCCCTCTCCCACCAGCCCCCTGTGTTACTGACTGTATCTCTACTGATGTTAATCCAGCTCCCTCACACTGTCACTCAGTAACCCCTCTCCCAACAGCCCCCTGTGTTACTGACTGTATCTCTACTGATGTTAATCCAGCTCCCTCACACTGTCTCTCAGTAACCCCTCTCCCACCAGCCCCCTGTGTTACTGACTGTATCTCTACTGATGTTAATCCAGCTCCATCACACTGTCACTCAGTAACCCCTCTCTCCCCAGCGTCCTGTGTTACTGATTGTATCTCTACTGATGTTAATCCAGCTCCCTCACACTGTCACTCAGTAACCCCTCTCCCCCACAGTGCCCTGTGTTACTGACTGTATATCTACTGATGTTAATCCAGCTCCCTCACACTGTCACTCAGTAACCCCTCTCCTCCCAGCACCCTGTGTTACTGACTGTATCTCTACTGATGTTAATCCAGCTCCCTCACACTGTCACTCAGTAACCCCTCTCCTCCTAGCGCCCTGTGTTACTGACTGTATCTCTATTGATGTTAATCCAGCTCCCTCACACTGTCACTCAGTAACCCCTCTCCCCCCAGCACCCTGTGTTACTGACTGTATCTCTATTGATGTTAATCCAGCTCCCTCACACTGTCACTCAGTAACCCCTCTCCCCCCAGCGCCCTGTGTTACTGACTGTATCTCTACTGATGTTAATCCAGCTCCCACACACTGTCACTCAGTAACCCCTCTCCTCCCAGCACCCTGTGTTACTGACTGTATCTCTACTGATGTTAATCCAGCTCCCTCACACTGTCACTCAGTAACCCCTCTCCTCCTAGCGCCCTGTGTTACTGACTGTATCTCTACTGATGTTAATCCAGCTCCCTCACACTGTCACTCAGTAACCCCTCTCCCCCCAGCACCCTGTGTTACTGACTGTATCTCTATTGATGTTAATCCAGCTCCCTCACACTGTCACTCAGTAACCCCTCTCCCCCCAGCGCCCTGTGTTACTGACTGTATCTCTACTGATGTTAATCCAGCTCCCTCACACTGTCACTCAGTAACCCCTCTCCCAACAGCCCCCTGTGTTACTGACTGTATCTCTACTGATGTTAATCCAGCTCCCTCACACTGTCTCTCAGTAACCCCTCTCCCACCAGCCCCCTGTGTTACTGACTGTATCTCTACTGATGTTAATCCAGCTCCCTCACACTGTCACTCAGTAACCCCTCTCTCCCCAGCGTCCTGTGTTACTGATTGTATCTCTACTGATGTTAATCCAGCTCCCTCACACTGTCACTCAGTAACCCCTCTCCCCCACAGTGCCCTGTGTTACTGACTGTATATCTACTGATGTTAATCCAGCTCCCTCACACTGTCTCTCAGTAACCGCTCTCCCCTCAGCGTCCTGTGTTACTGACTGTATCTCTACTGATGTTAATCCAGCTCCCTCACACTGTCACTCAGTAACCCCTCTCTCCCCAGCACCCTGTGTTACTGACTGTATCTCTACTGATGTTAATCCAGCTCCCTCACACTGTCACTCAGTAACCCCTCTCCTCCCAGCACCCTGTGTTACTGACTGTATCTCTACTGATGTTAATCCAGCTCCCTCACACTGTCACTCAGTAACCCCTCTCCTCCCAACGCCCTGTGTTACTGACTGTATCTCTACTGATGTTAATCCAGCTCCCTCACACTGTCACTCAGTAACACCTCTCCTCCCAGCGCCCTGTGTTACTGACTGTATCTCTACTGATGTTAATCCAGCTCCCACACACTGTCACTCAGTAACCCCTCTCCCCCCAGCGCCCTGTGTTACTGACTGTATCTCTACTGATGTTAATCCAGCTCCCTCACACTGTCACTCAGAAACCCCTCTCCCCCAGCGCCCTGTGTTACTGACTGTATCTCTACTGATGTTAATCCAGCTCCCTCACACTGTCACTCAGTAACCCCTCTCCCCCCAGCGCCCTGTGTTACTGACTGTATCTCGACTGATGTTAATCCAGCTCCCTCACATTGTCACTCAGTAACCCCTCTCCCCCCAGCGCCCTGTGTTACTGACTGTATCTCTACTGATGTTAATCCAGCTCCCTCACACTGACACTCAGTAACCCCTCACCCCCCCAGCACCCTGTGTTACTGACTGTATCTCTACTGATGTTAATCCAGCTCCCTCACACTGTCACTCAGTAACCCCTCTCCCCCCAGCGCCCTGTGTTACTGACTGTATCTCTGCTGATGTTAATCCAGCTCCCTCACACTGTCACTCAGTAACCCCTCTCCCCCAGCACCCTGTGTTACTGATTGTATCTCTACTGATGTTAATCCAGCTCCCTCACACTGTCTCTCAGTAACCCCTCTCCCCCCAGCACCCTGTGTTACTGACTGTATCTCTGCTGATGTTAATCCAGCTCCCTCACACTGTCACTCAGTAACCCCTCTCCCCCAAGCGCCCTGTGTTACTGATTGTATCTCTACTGATGTTAATCCAGCTCCCTCACACTGTCACTCAGTAACCCCTCTCCTCCCAGCGCCCTGTGTTACTGACTGTAACTCTACTGATGTTAATCCAGCTCCCTCACACTGTCACTCAGTAACCCCTCTCCACCCAGTGCCCTGTGTTACTGACTGTATCTCTGCTGATGTTAATCCAACTCCCTCACACTGTCTCTCAGTAAACCCTCTCCCCGAAGTGCCCTGTGTTACTGACTGTATCTCTACTGATGTAAATCCAGCTCCCTCACACTGTCACTCAGTAACCCCTCTCCACCCAGCGCCCTGTGTTACTGACTGTATCTCTACTGATGTTAATCCAGCTCCCTCACACTGTCACACAGTAATCCCTCTCCCCCCAGCGCCCTGTGTTACTGACTTTATCTCTACTGATGTTAATCCAGCACCCTCACACTGTCACTCAGTAACCCCTCTCCCCCAGCGCCCTGTGTTACTGACTGTATCTCTACTGATGTTAATCCAGCTCCCTCACACTGTCACTCAGTAACCCCTCTCCCCCCACAACCCTGTGTTACTGACTGTATCTCTACTGATGTTAATCCAGCTCCCTCACACTGTCACTCAGTAACCCCTGTCCCCCCACAACCCTGTGTGACTGACTGTATCTCTACTGATGTTAATCCAGCTCCCTCAAACTGTCACTCAGTAACCCCTCTCCTCCCAGCGCCCTGTGTTACTGACTGTATCTCTACTGATGTTAATCCAGCTCCCTCACACTGTCACTCAGTAACCCCTCTCCCCCCAGCGCCCTGTGTTACTGACTGTATCTCTACTGATGTTAATCCAGCTCCCTCACACTGTCACTCAGTAACCCCTCTCCCCCCACAACCCTGTGTTACTGACTGTATCTCTACTGATGTTAATCCAGCTCCCTCACACTGTCACTCAGTAACCCCTCTCCCCCCACAACCCTGTGTTACTGACTGTATCTCCACTGATGTTAATCCAGCTCCCTCACACTGTCACTCAGTAACCCCTCTCCCCCCACAACCCTGTGTTACTGACTGTATCTCTACTGATGTTAATCCAGCTCCCTCACCCTGTCACTCAGTAACCCCTCTCCCCCCACAACCCTGTGTTACTGACTGTATCTCTACTGATAGTAATCCAGCTCCCTCACATTGTCACTCAGTAACCCCTCCCCCACAGTGCCCTGTGTTACTGACTGTAGCTCTACTGATGTTAATCCAGCTCCCTCACACTGTCACTCAGTAACCCCTCTCCCCCCCACGCCCTGTGTTACTGACTGTATCTCTCTTGATGTTAATCCAGCTCCCTCACACTGTCACTCAGTAACCGCTCTCTCCCCCCAGCGCCCTGTGTTACTGACTGTATCTCTCCTGATGTTAATCCAGCTCCCTCACACTGTCACTCAGTAACCGCTCTCTCCCTCAAGTGCCCTGTGTTACTGACTGTATCTCTACTGATGTAAATCCAGCTCCCTCACACTGTCACTCAGTAACCCCTCTCCCCCCAGTGTCCTGTGTTACTGACTGTATCTCTACTGATGTTAATCCAGCTCCCTCACTCTGTCACTCAGTAACCCCTCTCCCCCCAGTGCCCTGTGTTACTAACTGTATCTCTACTGATGTTAATCCAGCTCCCTCACTCTGTCACTCAGTAACCCCTCTCCCCCCAGTGCCCTGTGTTACTAACTGTATCTCTACTGATGTTAATCCAGCTCCCTCAAACTGTCACTCAGTAACCCCTCTCCCCCCAGCGCCCTGTGTTACTGACTGTATCTCTATTGATGTTAATCCACCACCCTCACACTGTCACTCAGTAACCCCTCTCCCCCCAGTGTCCTGTGTTACTGACTGTATCTCTACTGATGTTAATCCAGCTCCCTCACACTGTCACTCAGTAACCCCTCTCCCCTCAGCGTCCTGTGTTACTGACTGTATCTCTACTGATGTTAATCCAGCTCCCTCACACTGTCACTCAGTAACCCCTCTCCCCCAGCACCCTGTGTTACTGACTGTATCTCTACTGATGTTAATCCAGCTCCCTCACACTGTCACTCAGTAACACCTCTCCTCCCAGCACCCTGTTACTGACTGTATCTCTACTGATGTTAATCCAGCTCCCTCACACTGTCACTCAGTAACACCTCTCCTCCCAGCGCCCTGTGTTACTGATTGTATCTGAACCGATGTTAATCCAGCTCTCTCACATTGTCACTCAGTAACCCCTCTCCCCCCGCGCCCTGTGTTACTGACTGTATCTGAACCGATGTTAATCCAGCTCCCTCACACTGTCACTCAGTAACACCTCTCCTCCCAGCGCCCTGTGTTACTGACTGTATCTCTACTGATGTTAATCCAGCTCCCTCACACTGTCACTCAGTAACCCCTCTCCCCCCATCGCCCTGTGTTACTGACTGTATCTCTCCTGATGTTAATCCAGCTCCCTCACACTGTCACTCAGTAACCCCTCTCCCCCCGCGCCCTGTGTTACTGACTGTATCTCTCCTGATGTTAATCCAGCTCCCTCACACTGTCACTCAGTAACCCCTCTCCTCCCAGCGCACTGTGTTACTGACTGTATCTCTTCTGATGTTAATCCAGCTCCCTCACACTGTCACTCAGTAACCCCTCTCCTCCCAGCGCACTGTGTTACTGACTGTATCTCTTCTGATGTTAATCCAGCTCCCTCACACTGTCACTCAGTAACCCCTCTCCCTCCAGCGCCCTGTGTTACTGACTGTATCTCTACTGATGTTAATCCAGCTCCCTCACACTGTCACTCAGCAACCCCTCTCCCCCCAGCGCCCTGTGTTACTGACTGTATCTCTACATATGTTAATGCAGCTCCCTCACACTGTCACACAGTAACCCCTCTCCCTCCAGCACCCTGTGTTACTGACTGTATCTCTACTGATGTCAATCCAGCTCCCTCATACTGTCACTCAGTAACCCCTCTCCACCCAGCGCCCTGTGTTACTGACTGTATCTCTGCTGATATTAATCCAGCTCCCTCACACTGTCACTCAGTAACCCCTCACCTCCCAGCGCCCTGTGTTACTGACTGTATCTCTGCTGATATTAATCCAGCTCCCTCACACTGTCACTCAGTAACCCCTCTCCCCCCAGCGCCCTGTGTTACTGATTGTATCTCTGCTGATGTTAATCCAAGCTCCCTCACACTGTCACTCAGTAACCCCTCTCCCCCCAGCGCCCTGTGTTACTGACTGTATCTCTGCTGTTGTTAATCCAGCTCCCTCACACTGTCACTCAGTAACTCCTCTCCCCCCAGTGCCCTGTGTTACTGACTGTATCTCTACTGATGTTAATCCAGCTCCCTCACACTGTCACTCAGTAACCCCTCTCCCCCCAGAGCCCTGTGTTACTGATTGTATCTCTACTGATGTTAATCCAGCTCCCTCACACTGTCACTCAGTAACCTCTCTCCTCCCAGCGCCCTGTGTTACTGACTGTATCTCTGCTGATGTTAATCCAGCTCCCTCACACTGTCACTCAGTAACCCCTCTCCACCCAGTGCCCTGTGTTACTGACTGTATCTCTGCTGATGTTAATCCAGCTCCCTCACACTGTCTCTCAGTAAACCCTCTCCCCCAAGTGCCCTGTGTTACTGACTGTATCTCTACTGATGTTAATCCACCTCCCTCACACTGTCACTCAGTAACCCCTCTCCTGCCAGCGCCCTGTGTTACTGACTGTATCTCTACTGATGTTAATCCAGCTCCCTCACACTGTCACTCAGGAACCCCTCTCCTCCCAGCGCACTGTGTTACTGACTGTATCTCTACTGATGTTAATCCAGCTCTCACACTGTCACTCAGTAACCCCTCTCCCCCCGCGCCCTGTGTTACTGACTGTATCTCTACTGATGCTAATCCAGCTCCCTCACACTGTCACTCAGTAACCCCTCTCCCTCCAGCGCCCTGTGTTACTGACTGTATCTCTACTGATGTTAATCCAGCTCCCTCACACTGTCACTCAGTAACCCCTCCCCCAAAGTGCCCTGTGTTACTGACTGTATCTCTGCTGATGTTAATCCAGCTCCCTCACACTGTCACTCAGTAAACCCTCTCCCCCCAGCGCACTGTGTTACTGACTGTATCTCTGATGTTAATCCAGCTCCCTCACACTGTCACTCAGTAAACCCTCTCCCCCAAGTGCCCTGTGTTACTGACTGTATCTCTGCTGATGTTAATCCAGCTCCCTCACACTGTCACTCAGTAACCCCTCTCCCCCAGCGCCCTGTGTTACTGACTGTATCTCTGGTGATGTTAATCCAGCTCCCTCACACTGTCACTCAGTAACCCCTCTCCCCCCAGCGCACTGTGTTACTGACTGTATCTCTACTGATGTTAATCCAGCTCCCTCACACTGTCACTCAGTAACCCCTCCCCCAAAGTGCCCTGTGTTACTGACTGTATCTCTGCTGATGTTAATCCAGCTCCCTCACACTGTCACTCAGTAAACCCTCTCCCCCAGCACCCTGTGTTACTAACTGTATCTCTGCTGATGTTAATCCAGCTCCCTCACACTGTCACTCAGTAAACCCTCTCCCCCAAGTGCCCTGTGTTACTGACTGTATCTCTGCTGATGTTAATCCAGCTCCCTCACACTGTCACTCAGTAAACCCTCTCCCCCAAGTGCCCTGTGTTACTGACTGCATCTCTGCTGATGTTAATCCAGCTCCCTCACACTGTCACTCAGTAAACCCTCTCCCCCAAGTGCCCTGTGTTACTGACTGTATCTCTGCTGATGTTAATCCAGCTCCCTCACACTGTCACTCAGTAAACCCTCTCCCCCAAGTGCCCTGTGTTACTGACTGTATCTCTACTGATGTTAATCCAGCTCCCTCACACTGTCACTCAGTAACCCCTCTCCCCCAGCACCCTGTGTTACTGACTGTATCTCTGCTGATGTTAATCCAGCTCCCTCACACTGTCACTCAGTAAACCCTCTCCCCCAGCACCCTGTGTTACTAACTGTATCTCTGCTGATGTTAATCCAGCTCCCTCACACTGTCACTCAGTAAACCCTCTCCCCCAGCACCCTGTGTTACTAACTGTATCTCTGCTGATGTTAATCCAGCTCCCTCACACTGTCACTCAGTAAACCCTCTCCCCCCAGAGCCCTGTGTTACTGATTGTATCTCTACTGATGTTAATCCAGCTCCCTCACACTGTCACTCAGTAACCTCTCTCCTCCCAGCGCCCTGTGTTACTGACTGTATCTCTGCTGATGTTAATCCAGCTCCCTCACACTGTCACTCAGTAACCCCTCTCCCCCCAGAGCCCTGTGTTACTGATTGTATCTCTACTGATGTTAATCCAGCTCCCTCACACTGTCACTCAGTAACCTCTCTCCTCCCAGCGCCCTGTGTTACTGACTGTATCTCTGCTGATGTTAATCCAGCTCCCTCACACTGTCACTCAGTAACCCCTCTCCACCCAGTGCCCTGTGTTACTGACTGTATCTCTGCTGATGTTAATCCAGCTCCCTCACACTGTCTCTCAGTAAACCCTCTCCCCCAAGTGCCCTGTGTTACTGACTGTATCTCTACTGATGTTAATCCACCTCCCTCACACTGTCACTCAGTAACCCCTCTCCTGCCAGCGCCCTGTGTTACTGACTGTATCTCTACTGATGTTAATCCAGCTCCCTCACACTGTCACTCAGGAACCCCTCTCCTCCCAGCGCACTGTGTTACTGACTGTATCTCTACTGATGTTAATCCAGCTCTCACACTGTCACTCAGTAACCCCTCTCCCCCCGCGCCCTGTGTTACTGACTGTATCTCTACTGATGCTAATCCAGCTCCCTCACACTGTCACTCAGTAACCCCTCTCCCTCCAGCGCCCTGTGTTACTGACTGTATCTCTACTGATGTTAATCCAGCTCCCTCACACTGTCACTCAGTAACCCCTCCCCCAAAGTGCCCTGTGTTACTGACTGTATCTCTGCTGATGTTAATCCAGCTCCCTCACACTGTCACTCAGTAAACCCTCTCCCCCCAGCGCACTGTGTTACTGACTGTATCTCTGATGTTAATCCAGCTCCCTCACACTGTCACTCAGTAAACCCTCTCCCCCAAGTGCCCTGTGTTACTGACTGTATCTCTGCTGATGTTAATCCAGCTCCCTCACACTGTCACTCAGTAACCCCTCTCCCCCAGCGCCCTGTGTTACTGACTGTATCTCTGGTGATGTTAATCCAGCTCCCTCACACTGTCACTCAGTAACCCCTCTCCCCCCAGCGCACTGTGTTACTGACTGTATCTCTACTGATGTTAATCCAGCTCCCTCACACTGTCACTCAGTAACCCCTCCCCCAAAGTGCCCTGTGTTACTGACTGTATCTCTGCTGATGTTAATCCAGCTCCCTCACACTGTCACTCAGTAAACCCTCTCCCCCAGCACCCTGTGTTACTAACTGTATCTCTGCTGATGTTAATCCAGCTCCCTCACACTGTCACTCAGTAAACCCTCTCCCCCAAGTGCCCTGTGTTACTGACTGTATCTCTGCTGATGTTAATCCAGCTCCCCCACACTGTCACTCAGTAAACCCTCTCCCCCAAGTGCCCTGTGTTACTGACTGCATCTCTGCTGATGTTAATCCAGCTCCCTCACACTGTCACTCAGTAAACCCTCTCCCCCAAGTGCCCTGTGTTACTGACTGTATCTCTGCTGATGTTAATCCAGCTCCCTCACACTGTCACTCAGTAAACCCTCTCCCCCCAAGTACCCTGTGTTACTGACTGTATCTCTACTGATGTTAATCCAGCTCCCTCACACTGTCACTCAGTAACCCCTCTCCCCCAGCACCCTGTGTTACTGACTGTATCTCTGCTGATGGTAATCCAGCTCCCTCACACTGTCACTCAGTAAACCCTCTCCCCCAGCACCCTGTGTTACTAACTGTATCTCTGCTGATGTTAATCCAGCTCCCTCACACTGTCACTCAGTAAACCCTCTCCCCCAGCACCCTGTGTTACTAACTGTATCTCTGCTGATGTTAATCCAGCTCCCTCACACTGTCACTCAGTAAACCCTCTCCCCCAAGTGCCCTGTGTTACTGACTGTATCTCTATTGATGTTAATCCAGCTCCCTCACACTGTCACTCAGTAACCCATCTCCCTCCAGCGTCCTGTTTTACTGACTGTATCTCTGCTGATGTTAATCCAGCTCCCTCACACTGTCACTCAGTAAACCCTCTCCCCCAAGTGCCTTGTGTTACTGACTGTATCTCTGCTGATGTTAATCCATCTCCCTCACACTGTCACTCAGTAACCCCTCTCCCCCAGCACCCTGTTTTACTGACTGTATCTCTGCTGATGTTAATCCAGCTCCCTCACACTGTCACTCAGTAACCCCTCTCCCCCAGCACCCTGTGTTACTGACTGTATCTCTGCTGATGTTAATCCAGCTCCCTCACACTGTCACTCAGTAACCCCTCCCCCAAAGTGCCCTGTGTTACTGACTGTATCTCTGCTGATGTTAATCCAGCTCCCTCACACTGTCACTCAGTAAACCCTCTACCAAGTGCCCTGTGTTACTGACTGTATCTCTACTGATGTTAATCCAGCTCCCTCACACTGTCACTCAGTAACCCCTCTCCCCCAGCGCCCTGTGTTACTGACTGTATCTCTGCTGATGTTAATCCAGCTCCCTCACACTGTCACTCAGTAAACCCTCTCCCCCAGCACCCTGTGTTACTAACTGTATCTCTGCTGATGTTAATCCAGCTCCCTCACACTGTCACTCAGTAAACCCTCTCCCCCAGCACCCTGTGTTACTAACTGTATCTCTGCTGATGTTAATCCAGCTCCCTCACACTGTCACTCAGTAAACCCTCTCCCCCCAGAGCCCTGTGTTACTGATTGTATCTCTACTGATGTTAATCCAGCTCCCTCACACTGTCACTCAGTAACCTCTCTCCTCCCAGCGCCCTGTGTTACTGACTGTATCTCTGCTGATGTTAATCCAGCTCCCTCACACTGTCACTCAGTAACCCCTCTCCCCCCAGAGCCCTGTGTTACTGATTGTATCTCTACTGATGTTAATCCAGCTCCCTCACACTGTCACTCAGTAACCTCTCTCCTCCCAGCGCCCTGTGTTACTGACTGTATCTCTGCTGATGTTAATCCAGCTCCCTCACACTGTCACTCAGTAACCCCTCTCCACCCAGTGCCCTGTGTTACTGACTGTATCTCTGCTGATGTTAATCCAGCTCCCTCACACTGTCTCTCAGTAAACCCTCTCCCCCAAGTGCCCTGTGTTACTGACTGTATCTCTACTGATGTTAATCCACCTCCCTCACACTGTCACTCAGTAACCCCTCTCCTGCCAGCGCCCTGTGTTACTGACTGTATCTCTACTGATGTTAATCCAGCTCCCTCACACTGTCACTCAGGAACCCCTCTCCTCCCAGCGCACTGTGTTACTGACTGTATCTCTACTGATGTTAATCCAGCTCTCACACTGTCACTCAGTAACCCCTCTCCCCCCGCGCCCTGTGTTACTGACTGTATCTCTACTGATGCTAATCCAGCTCCCTCACACTGTCACTCAGTAACCCCTCTCCCTCCAGCGCCCTGTGTTACTGACTGTATCTCTACTGATGTTAATCCAGCTCCCTCACACTGTCACTCAGTAACCCCTCCCCCAAAGTGCCCTGTGTTACTGACTGTATCTCTGCTGATGTTAATCCAGCTCCCTCACACTGTCACTCAGTAAACCCTCTCCCCCCAGCGCACTGTGTTACTGACTGTATCTCTGATGTTAATCCAGCTCCCTCACACTGTCACTCAGTAAACCCTCTCCCCCAAGTGCCCTGTGTTACTGACTGTATCTCTGCTGATGTTAATCCAGCTCCCTCACACTGTCACTCAGTAACCCCTCTCCCCCAGCGCCCTGTGTTACTGACTGTATCTCTGGTGATGTTAATCCAGCTCCCTCACACTGTCACTCAGTAACCCCTCTCCCCCCAGCGCACTGTGTTACTGACTGTAATTCTACTGATGTTAATCCAGCTCCCTCACACTGTCACTCAGTAACCCCTCCCCCAAAGTGCCCTGTGTTACTGACTGTATCTCTGCTGATGTTAATCCAGCTCCCTCACACTGTCACTCAGTAAACCCTCTCCCCCAGCACCCTGTGTTACTAACTGTATCTCTGCTGATGTTAATCCAGCTCCCTCACACTGTCACTCAGTAAACCCTCTCCCCCAAGTGCCCTGTGTTACTGACTGTATCTCTGCTGATGTTAATCCAGCTCCCCCACACTGTCACTCAGTAAACCCTCTCCCCCAAGTGCCCTGTGTTACTGACTGCATCTCTGCTGATGTTAATCCAGCTCCCTCACACTGTCACTCAGTAAACCCTCTCCCCCAAGTGCCCTGTGTTACTGACTGTATCTCTGCTGATGTTAATCCAGCTCCCTCACACTGTCACTCAGTAAACCCTCTCCCCCCAAGTGCCCTGTGTTACTGACTGTATCTCTACTGATGTTAATCCAGCTCCCTCACACTGTCACTCAGTAACCCCTCTCCCCCAGCACCCTGTGTTACTGACTGTATCTCTGCTGATGGTAATCCAGCTCCCTCACACTGTCACTCAGTAAACCCTCTCCCCCAGCACCCTGTGTTACTAACTGTATCTCTGCTGATGTTAATCCAGCTCCCTCACACTGTCACTCAGTAAACCCTCTCCCCCAGCACCCTGTGTTACTAACTGTATCTCTGCTGATGTTAATCCAGCTCCCTCACACTGTCACTCAGTAAACCCTCTCCCCCAAGTGCCCTGTGTTACTGACTGTATCTCTGCTGATGTTAATCCAGCTCCCTCACACTGTCACTCAGTAACCCCTCTCCACCCAGCGCCCTGTGTTACTGACTGTATCTCTATTGATGTTAATCCAGCTCCCTCACACTGTCACTCAGTAACCCATCTCCCTCCAGCGTCCTGTTTTACTGACTGTATCTCTGCTGATGTTAATCCAGCTCCCTCACACTGTCACTCAGTAAACCCTCTCCCCCAAGTGCCTTGTGTTACTGACTGTATCTCTGCTGATGTTAATCCATCTCCCTCACACTGTCACTCAGTAACCCCTCTCCCCCAGCACCCTGTTTTACTGACTGTATCTCTGCTGATGTTAATCCAGCTCCCTCACACTGTCACTCAGTAACCCCTCTCCCCCAGCACCCTGTGTTACTGACTGTATCTCTGCTGATGTTAATCCAGCTCCCTCACACTGTCACTCAGTAACCCCTCCCCCAAAGTGCCCTGTGTTACTGACTGTATCTCTGCTGATGTTAATCCAGCTCCCTCACACTGTCACTCAGTAAACCCTCTACCAAGTGCCCTGTGTTACTGACTGTATCTCTACTGATGTTAATCCAGCTCCCTCACACTGTCACTCAGTAACCCCTCTCCCCCAGCGCCCTGTGTTACTGACTGTATCTCTGCTGATGTTAATCCAGCTCCCTCACACTGTCACTCAGTAACCCCTCTCCCCCCAGCGCACTGTGTTACTGACTGTATCTCTACTGATGTTAATCCAGCTCCCTCACACTGTCACTCAGTAAACCCTCTCCTCCCAGCGCCCTGTGTTACTGACTGTATCTCTACTGATGTTAATCCAGCTCCCTCACACTGTCACTCAGTAACCCCTCTCCCCCAAGTGCCCTGTGTTACTGACTGTATCTGTGCTGATGTTAATCCAGCTCCCTCACACTGTCACTCAGTAACCCCTCTCCCCCCAGCGCCCTGTGTTACTGACTGTATCTCTACTGATGTTAATCCAGCTCCCTCACACTGTCACTCAGTAACCCCTCTCCCCCAAGTGCCCTGTGTTACTGACTGTATCTCTACTGATGTCAATCCACCTCCCTCACACTGTCACTCAGTAACCCCTCTCCTCCCAGCGCCCTGTGTTACTGACTGTATCTCTACTGATGTTAATCCACCTCCCTCACACTGTCACTCAGTAACCCCTCTCCTCCCAGCGCCCTGTGTTACTGTCTGTATCTCTACTGATGTTAATCCAGCTCCCTCACACTGTCACTCAGTAACCCCTCTCCTCCCAGCGCACTGTGTTACTGACTGTATCTCTACTGATGTTAATCCAGCTCTCACACTGTCACTCAGTAACCCCTCTCCCCCCAGCGCCCTGAGTTACTGACTGTATCTCTACTGATGCTAATCCAGCTCCCTCACACTGTCACTCAGTAACCCCTCTCCCTCCAGCGCCCTGTGTTACTGACTGTATCTCTGCTGATGTTAATCCAGCTCCCTCACACTGTCACTCAGTAACCCCTCCCCCAAAGTGCCCTGTGTTACTGACTGTATCTCTGCTGATGTTAATCCAGCTCCCTCACACTGTCACTCAGTAAACCCTCTCCCCCAAGTGCCCTGTGTTACTGACTGTATCTCTGCTGATGTTAATCCAGCTCCCTCACACTGTCACTCAGTAAACCCTCTCCCCCAAGTGCCCTGTGTTACTGACTGTATCTCTGCTGATGTTAATCCAGCTCCCTCACACTGTCACTCAGTAAACCCTCTCCCCCAAGTGCCTTGTGTTACTGACTGTATCTCTGCTGATGTTAATCCAGCTCCCTCACACTGTCACTCAGTAACCCCTCCCCCAAAGTGCCCTGTGTTACTGACTGTATCTCTGCTGATGTTAATCCAGCTCCCTCACACTGTCACTCAGTAAACCCTCTACCAAGTGCCCTGTGTTACTGACTGTATCTCTACTGATGTTAATCCAGCTCCCTCACACTGTCACTCAGTAACCCCTCTCCCCCAGCGCCCTGTGTTACTGACTGTATCTCTGCTGATGTTAATCCAGCTCCCTCACACTGTCACTCAGTAACCCCTCTCCCCCCAGCGCACTGTGTTACTGACTGTATCTCTACTGATGTTAATCCAGCTCCCTCACACTGTCACTCAGTAACCCCTCCCCCAAAGTGCCCTGTGTTACTGACTGTATCTCTGCTGATGTTAATCCAGCTCCCTCACACTGTCACTCAGTAAACCCTCTCCCCCAGCACCCTGTGTTACTAACTGTATCTCTGCTGATGTTAATCCAGCTCCCTCACACTGTCACTCAGTAACCCCTCCCCCAAAGTGCCCTGTGTTACTAACTGTATCTCTGCTGATGTTAATCCAGCTCCCTCACACTGTCACTCAGTAAACCCTCTCCCCCAGCACCCTGTGTTACTAACTGTATCTCTGCTGATGTTAATCCAGCTCCCTCACACTGTCACTCAGTAACCCCTCCCCCAAAGTGCCCTGTGTTACTAACTGTATCTCTGCTGATGTTAATCCAGCTCCCTCACACTGTCACTCAGTAAACCCTCTCCCCCAGCACCCTGTGTTACTAACTGTATCTCTGCTGATGTTAATCCAGCTCCCTCACACTGTCACTCAGTAACCCCTCCCCCAAAGTGCCCTGTGTTACTGACTGTATCTCTGCTGATGTTAATCCAGCTCCCTCACACTGTCACTCAGTAAACCCTCTCCCCCAGCACCCTGTGTTACTAACTGTATCTCTGCTGATGTTAATCCAGCTCCCTCACACTGTCACTCAGTAACCCCTCCCCCAAAGTGCCCTGTGTTACTAACTGTATCTCTGCTGATGTTAATCCAGCTCCCTCACACTGTCACTCAGTAAACCCTCTCCCCCAGCACCCTGTGTTACTAACTGTATCTCTGCTGATGTTAATCCAGCTCCCTCACACTGTCACTCAGTAACCCCTCTCCTCCCAGTGCCCTGTGTTACTGACTGTATCTCTGCTGATGTTAATCCAGCTCCCTCACACTGTCACTCAGTAAACCCTCTCCCCCAAGTGCCCTGTGTTACTGACTGTATCTCTGCTGATGTTAATCCAGCTCCCTCACACTGTCACTCAGTAAACCCTCTGCCCCAAGTGCCCTGTGTTACTGACTGTATCTCTGCTGATGTTAATCCAGCTCCCTCACACTGTCACTCAGTAAACCCTCTCCCCCAAAGTGCCCTGTGTTACTAACTGTATCTCTGCTGATGTTAATCCAGCTCCCTCACACTGTCACTCAGTAAACCCTCTCCCCCAGCACCCTGTGTTACTAACTGTATCTCTGCTGATGTTAATCCAGCTCCCTCACACTGTCACTCAGTAACCCCTCCCCCAAAGTGCCCTGTGTTACTAACTGTATCTCTGCTGATGTTAATCCAGCTCCCTCACACTGTCACTCAGTAAACCCTCTCCCCCAGCACCCTGTGTTACTAACTGTATCTCTGCTGATGTTAATCCAGCTCCCTCACACTGTCACTCAGTAACCCCTCCCCCAAAGTGCCCTGTGTTACTGACTGTATCTCTGCTGATGTTAATCCAGCTCCCTCACACTGTCACTCAGTAAACCCTCTCCCCCAGCACCCTGTGTTACTAACTGTATCTCTGCTGATGTTAATCCAGCTCCCTCACACTGTCACTCAGTAACCCCTCCCCCAAAGTGCCCTGTGTTACTAACTGTATCTCTGCTGATGTTAATCCAGCTCCCTCACACTGTCACTCAGTAAACCCTCTCCCCCAGCACCCTGTGTTACTAACTGTATCTCTGCTGATGTTAATCCAGCTCCCTCACACTGTCACTCAGTAACCCCTCTCCTCCCAGTGCCCTGTGTTACTGACTGTATCTCTGCTGATGTTAATCCAGCTCCCTCACACTGTCACTCAGTAAACCCTCTCCCCCAAGTGCCCTGTGTTACTGACTGTATCTCTGCTGATGTTAATCCAGCTCCCTCACACTTTCACTCAGTAAACCCTCTGCCCCAAGTGCCCTGTGTTACTGACTGTATCTCTGCTGATGTTAATCCAGCTCCCTCACACTGTCACTCAGTAAACCCTCTCCCCCAAGTGCCCTGTGTTACTGACTGTATCTCTACTGATGTTAATCCAGCTCCCTCACACTGTCACTCAGTAACCCCTCCCCCAAAGTGCCCTGTGTTACTGACTGTATCTCTGCTGATGTTAATCCAGCTCCCTCACACTGTCACTCAGTAAACCCTCTCCCCCAAGTGCCCTGTGTTACTGACTGTATCTCTGCCGATGTTAATCCAGCTCCCTCACACTGTCACTCAGTAAACCCTCTCCCCCAAGTGCCCTGTGTTACTGACTGTATCTCTGCTGATGTTAATCCAGCTCCCTCACACTGTCACTCAGTAACCCCTCCCCCAAAGTGCCCTGTGTTACTGACTGTATCTCTGCTGATGTTAATCCAGCTCCCTCACACTGTCACTCAGTAAACCCTCTACCAAGTGCCCTGTGTTACTGACTGTATCTCTACTGATGTTAATCCAGCTCCCTCACACTGTCACTCAGTAACCCCTCTCCCCCAGCGCCCTGTGTTACTGACTGTATCTCTGCTGATGTTAATCCAGCTCCCTCACACTGTCACTCAGTAACCCCTCTCCCCCCAGCGCACTGTGTTACTGACTGTATCTCTACTGATGTTAATCCAGCTCCCTCACACTGTCACTCAGTAACCCCTCCCCCAAAGTGCCCTGTGTTACTAACTGTATCTCTGCTGATGTTAATCCAGCTCCCTCACACTGTCACTCAGTAAACCCTCTCCCCCAGCACCCTGTGTTACTAACTGTATCTCTACTGATGTTAATCCAGCTCCCTCACACTGTCACTCAGTAAACCCTCTCCCCCAGCACCCTGTGTTACTAACTGTATCTCTGCTGATGTTAATCCAGCTCCCTCACACTGTCACTCAGTAACCCCTCCCCCAAAGTGCCCTGTGTTACTAACTGTATCTCTGCTGATGTTAATCCAGCTCCCTCACACTGTCACTCAGTAAACCCTCTCCCCCAGCACCCTGTGTTACTAACTGTATCTCTGCTGATGTTAATCCAGCTCCCTCACACTGTCACTCAGTAACCCCTCCCCCAAAGTGCCCTGTGTTACTAACTGTATCTCTGCTGATGTTAATCCAGCTCCCTCACACTGTCACTCAGTAAACCCTCTCCCCCAGCACCCTGTGTTACTAACTGTATCTCTGCTGATGTTAATCCAGCTCCCTCACACTGTCACTCAGTAACCCCTCTCCTCCCAGTGCCCTGTGTTACTGACTGTATCTCTGCTGATGTTAATCCAGCTCCCTCACACTGTCACTCAGTAAACCCTCTGCCCCAAGTGCCCTGTGTTACTGACTGTATCTCTGCTGATGTTAATCCAGCTCCCTCACACTGTCACTCAGTAAACCCTCTCCCCCAAGTGCCCTGTGTTACTGACTGTATCTCTACTGATGTTAATCCAGCTCCCTCACACTGTCACTCAGGAACCCCTCCCCCAAAGTGCCCTGTGTTACTGACTGTATCTCTGCTGATGTTTATCCAGCTCCCTCACACTGTCACTCAGTAAACCCTCTGCCCCAAGTGCCCTGTGTTACTGACTGTATCTCTGCTGATGTTAATCCAGCTCCCTCACACTGTCACTCAGTAAACCCTCTCCCCCAAGTGCCCTGTGTTACTGACTGTATCTCTACTGATGTTAATCCAGCTCCCTCACACTGTCACTCAGTAACCCCTCCCCCAAAGTGCCCTGTGTTACTGACTGTATCTCTGCTGATGTTAATCCAGCTCCCTCACACTGTCACTCAGTAAACCCTCTCCCCCAAGTGCCCTGTGTTACTGACTGTATCTCTACTGATGTTAATCCAGCTCCCTCACACTGTCACTCAGGAACCCCTCCCCCAGCACCCTGTGTTACTAACTGTATCTCTGCTGATGTTAATCCAGCTCCCTCACACTGTCACTCAGTAACCCCTCTCCTCCCAGTGCCCTGTGTTACTGACTGTATCTCTGCTGATGTTAATCCAGCTCCCTCACACTGTCACTCAGTAAACCCTCTCCCCCAAGTGCCCTGTGTTACTGACTGTATCTCTGCTGATGTTAATCCAGCTCCCTCACACTGTCACTCAGTAAACCCTCTCCCCCAAGTGCCCTGTGTTACTGACTGTATCTCTGCTGATGTTAATCCAGCTCCCTCACACTGTCACTCAGTAACCCCTCCCCCAAAGTGCCCTGTGTTACTGACTGTATCTCTGCTGATGTTAATCCAGCTCCCTCACACTGTCACTCAGTAAACCCTCTACCAAGTGCCCTGTGTTACTGACTGTATCTCTACTGATGTTAATCCAGCTCCCTCACACTGTCACTCAGTAACCCCTCTCCCCCAGCGCCCTGTGTTACTGACTGTATCTCTGCTGATGTTAATCCAGCTCCCTCACACTGTCACTCAGTAACCCCTCTCCCCCCAGCGCACTGTGTTACTGACTGTATCTCTACTGATGTTAATCCAGCTCCCTCACACTGTCACTCAGTAACCCCTCCCCCAAAGTGCCCTGTGTTACTAACTGTATCTCTGCTGATGTTAATCCAGCTCCCTCACACTGTCACTCAGTAAACCCTCTCCCCCAGCACCCTGTGTTACTAACTGTATCTCTACTGATGTTAATCCAGCTCCCTCACACTGTCACTCAGTAAACCCTCTCCCCCAGCACCCTGTGTTACTAACTGTATCTCTGCTGATGTTAATCCAGCTCCCTCACACTGTCACTCAGTAACCCCTCCCCCAAAGTGCCCTGTGTTACTAACTGTATCTCTGCTGATGTTAATCCAGCTCCCTCACACTGTCACTCAGTAAACCCTCTCCCCCAGCACCCTGTGTTACTAACTGTATCTCTGCTGATGTTAATCCAGCTCCCTCACACTGTCACTCAGTAACCCCTCCCCCAAAGTGCCCTGTGTTACTAACTGTATCTCTGCTGATGTTAATCCAGCTCCCTCACACTGTCACTCAGTAAACCCTCTCCCCCAGCACCCTGTGTTACTAACTGTATCTCTGCTGATGTTAATCCAGCTCCCTCACACTGTCACTCAGTAACCCCTCTCCTCCCAGTGCCCTGTGTTACTGACTGTATCTCTGCTGATGTTAATCCAGCTCCCTCACACTGTCACTCAGTAAACCCTCTGCCCCAAGTGCCCTGTGTTACTGACTGTATCTCTGCTGATGTTAATCCAGCTCCCTCACACTGTCACTCAGTAAACCCTCTCCCCCAAGTGCCCTGTGTTACTGACTGTATCTCTACTGATGTTAATCCAGCTCCCTCACACTGTCACTCAGTAACCCCTCCCCCAAAGTGCCCTGTGTTACTGACTGTATCTCTGCTGATGTTAATCCAGCTCCCTCACACTGTCACTCAGTAAACCCTCTCCCCCAAGTGCCCTGTGTTACTGACTGTATCTCTACTGATGTTAATCCAGCTCCCTCACACTGTCACTCAGGAACCCCTCCCCCAAAGTGCCCTGTGTTACTGACTGTATCTCTGCTGATGTTTATCCAGCTCCCTCACACTGTCACTCAGTAAACCCTCTACCAAGTGCCCTGTGTTACTGACTGTATCTCTACTGATGTTAATCCAGCTCCCTCACACTGTCACTCAGTAACCCCTCTCCCCCAGCGCCCTGTGTTACTGACTGTATCTCTGCTGATGTTAATCCAGCTCCCTCACACTGTCACTCAGTAACCCCTCTCCCCCCAGCGCACTGTGTTACTGACTGTATCTCTACTGATGTTAATCCAGCTCCCTCACACTGTCACTCAGTAACCCCTCCCCCAAAGTGCCCTGTGTTACTGACTGTATCTCTGCTGATGTTAATCCAGCTCCCTCACACTGTCACTCAGTAAACCCTCTCCCCCAGCACCCTGTGTTACTAACTGTATCTCTGCTGATGTTAATCCAGCTCCCTCACACTGTCACTCAGTAAACCCTCTCCCCCAAGTGCCCTGTGTTACTGACTGTATCTCTGCTGATGTTAATCCAGCTCCCTCACACTGTAACTCAGTAACCCCTCTCTCCTCCCAGCGCACTGTGTTACTGACTGTATCTCTGCTGATGTTAATCCAGCTCCCTCACACTGTCACTCAGTAAACCCTCTCCCCCAAGTGCCCTGTGTTACTGACTGTATCTCTACTGATGTTAATCCAGCTCCCTCACACTGTCACTCAGTAACCCCTCCCCCAAAGTGCCCTGTGTTACTGACTGTATCTCTGCTGATGTTAATCCAGCTCCCTCACACTGTCACTCAGTAAACCCTCTCCCCCAAGTGCCCTGTGTTACTGACTGTATCTCTGCTGATGTTAATCCAGCTCCCTCACACTGTCACTCAGTAAACCCTCTCCCCCAAGTGCCCTGTGTTACTGACTGTATCTCTGCTGATGTTAATCCAGCTCCCTCACACTGTCACTCAGTAACCCCTCCCCCAAAGTGCCCTGTGTTACTGACTGTATCTCTGCTGATGTTAATCCAGCTCCCTCACACTGTCACTCAGTAAACCCTCTACCAAGTGCCCTGTGTTACTGACTGTATCTCTACTGATGTTAATCCAGCTCCCTCACACTGTCACTCAGTAACCCCTCTCCCCCAGCGCCCTGTGTTACTGACTGTATCTCTGCTGATGTTAATCCAGCTCCCTCACACTGTCACTCAGTAACCCCTCTCCCCCCAGCGCACTGTGTTACTGACTGTATCTCTACTGATGTTAATCCAGCTCCCTCACACTGTCACTCAGTAACCCCTCCCCCAAAGTGCCCTGTGTTACTAACTGTATCTCTGCTGATGTTAATCCAGCTCCCTCACACTGTCACTCAGTAAACCCTCTCCCCCAGCACCCTGTGTTACTAACTGTATCTCTACTGATGTTAATCCAGCTCCCTCACACTGTCACTCAGTAAACCCTCTCCCCCAGCACCCTGTGTTACTAACTGTATCTCTGCTGATGTTAATCCAGCTCCCTCACACTGTCACTCAGTAACCCCTCCCCCAAAGTGCCCTGTGTTACTAACTGTATCTCTGCTGATGTTAATCCAGCTCCCTCACACTGTCACTCAGTAAACCCTCTCCCCCAGCACCCTGTGTTACTAACTGTATCTCTGCTGATGTTAATCCAGCTCCCTCACACTGTCACTCAGTAACCCCTCCCCCAAAGTGCCCTGTGTTACTAACTGTATCTCTGCTGATGTTAATCCAGCTCCCTCACACTGTCACTCAGTAAACCCTCTCCCCCAGCACCCTGTGTTACTAACTGTATCTCTGCTGATGTTAATCCAGCTCCCTCACACTGTCACTCAGTAACCCCTCTCCTCCCAGTGCCCTGTGTTACTGACTGTATCTCTGCTGATGTTAATCCAGCTCCCTCACACTGTCACTCAGTAAACCCTCTGCCCCAAGTGCCCTGTGTTACTGACTGTATCTCTGCTGATGTTAATCCAGCTCCCTCACACTGTCACTCAGTAAACCCTCTCCCCCAAGTGCCCTGTGTTACTGACTGTATCTCTACTGATGTTAATCCAGCTCCCTCACACTGTCACTCAGTAACCCCTCCCCCAAAGTGCCCTGTGTTACTGACTGTATCTCTGCTGATGTTAATCCAGCTCCCTCACACTGTCACTCAGTAAACCCTCTCCCCCAAGTGCCCTGTGTTACTGACTGTATCTCTACTGATGTTAATCCAGCTCCCTCACACTGTCACTCAGGAACCCCTCCCCCAAAGTGCCCTGTGTTACTGACTGTATCTCTGCTGATGTTTATCCAGCTCCCTCACACTGTCACTCAGTAAACCCTCTACCAAGTGCCCTGTGTTACTGACTGTATCTCTACTGATGTTAATCCAGCTCCCTCACACTGTCACTCAGTAACCCCTCTCCCCCAGCGCCCTGTGTTACTGACTGTATCTCTGCTGATGTTAATCCAGCTCCCTCACACTGTCACTCAGTAACCCCTCTCCCCCCAGCGCACTGTGTTACTGACTGTATCTCTACTGATGTTAATCCAGCTCCCTCACACTGTCACTCAGTAACCCCTCCCCCAAAGTGCCCTGTGTTACTGACTGTATCTCTGCTGATGTTAATCCAGCTCCCTCACACTGTCACTCAGTAAACCCTCTCCCCCAGCACCCTGTGTTACTAACTGTATCTCTGCTGATGTTAATCCAGCTCCCTCACACTGTCACTCAGTAAACCCTCTCCCCCAAGTGCCCTGTGTTACTGACTGTATCTCTGCTGATGTTAATCCAGCTCCCTCACACTGTAACTCAGTAACCCCTCTCTCCTCCCAGCGCACTGTGTTACTGACTGTATCTCTGCTGATGTTAATCCAGCTCCCTCACATTGTCACTCAGTAACCCCTCTCCCCCAGCGCCCTGTGTTGCTGACTGTATCTCTGCTGATGTTAATCCAGCTCCCTCACACTGTCACTCAGTAAACCCTCTACCAAGTGCCCTGTGTTACTGACTGTATCTCTACTGATGTTAATCCAGCTCCCTCACACTGTCACTCAGTAACCCCTCTCCCCCAGCGCCCTGTGTTACTGACTGTATCTCTGCTGATGTTAATCCAGCTCCCTCACACTGTCACTCAGTAACCCCTCTCCCCCCAGCGCACTGTGTTACTGACTGTATCTCTACTGATGTTAATCCAGCTCCCTCACACTGTCACTCAGTAACCCCTCCCCCAAAGTGCCCTGTGTTACTAACTGTATCTCTGCTGATGTTAATCCAGCTCCCTCACACTGTCACTCAGTAAACCCTCTCCCCCAGCACCCTGTGTTACTAACTGTATCTCTACTGATGTTAATCCAGCTCCCTCACACTGTCACTCAGTAAACCCTCTCCCCCAGCACCCTGTGTTACTAACTGTATCTCTGCTGATGTTAATCCAGCTCCCTCACACTGTCACTCAGTAACCCCTCCCCCAAAGTGCCCTGTGTTACTAACTGTATCTCTGCTGATGTTAATCCAGCTCCCTCACACTGTCACTCAGTAAACCCTCTCCCCCAGCACCCTGTGTTACTAACTGTATCTCTGCTGATGTTAATCCAGCTCCCTCACACTGTCACTCAGTAACCCCTCCCCCAAAGTGCCCTGTGTTACTAACTGTATCTCTGCTGATGTTAATCCAGCTCCCTCACACTGTCACTCAGTAAACCCTCTCCCCCAGCACCCTGTGTTACTAACTGTATCTCTGCTGATGTTAATCCAGCTCCCTCACACTGTCACTCAGTAACCCCTCTCCTCCCAGTGCCCTGTGTTACTGACTGTATCTCTGCTGATGTTAATCCAGCTCCCTCACACTGTCACTCAGTAAACCCTCTGCCCCAAGTGCCCTGTGTTACTGACTGTATCTCTGCTGATGTTAATCCAGCTCCCTCACACTGTCACTCAGTAAACCCTCTCCCCCAAGTGCCCTGTGTTACTGACTGTATCTCTACTGATGTTAATCCAGCTCCCTCACACTGTCACTCAGTAACCCCTCCCCCAAAGTGCCCTGTGTTACTGACTGTATCTCTGCTGATGTTAATCCAGCTCCCTCACACTGTCACTCAGTAAACCCTCTCCCCCAAGTGCCCTGTGTTACTGACTGTATCTCTACTGATGTTAATCCAGCTCCCTCACACTGTCACTCAGGAACCCCTCCCCCAAAGTGCCCTGTGTTACTGACTGTATCTCTGCTGATGTTTATCCAGCTCCCTCACACTGTCACTCAGTAAACCCTCTACCAAGTGCCCTGTGTTACTGACTGTATCTCTACTGATGTTAATCCAGCTCCCTCACACTGTCACTCAGTAACCCCTCTCCCCCAGCGCCCTGTGTTACTGACTGTATCTCTGCTGATGTTAATCCAGCTCCCTCACACTGTCACTCAGTAACCCCTCTCCCCCCAGCGCACTGTGTTACTGACTGTATCTCTACTGATGTTAATCCAGCTCCCTCACACTGTCACTCAGTAACCCCTCCCCCAAAGTGCCCTGTGTTACTGACTGTATCTCTGCTGATGTTAATCCAGCTCCCTCACACTGTCACTCAGTAAACCCTCTCCCCCAGCACCCTGTGTTACTAACTGTATCTCTGCTGATGTTAATCCAGCTCCCTCACACTGTCACTCAGTAAACCCTCTCCCCCAAGTGCCCTGTGTTACTGACTGTATCTCTGCTGATGTTAATCCAGCTCCCTCACACTGTAACTCAGTAACCCCTCTCTCCTCCCAGCGCACTGTGTTACTGACTGTATCTCTGCTGATGTTAATCCAGCTCCCTCACACTGTCACTCAGTAAACCCTCTCCCCCAAGTGCCCTGTGTTACTGACTGTATCTCTACTGATGTTAATCCAGCTCCCTCACACTGTCACTCAGTAACCCCTCCCCCAAAGTGCCCTGTGTTACTGACTGTATCTCTGCTGATGTTAATCCAGCTCCCTCACACTGTCACTCAGTAAACCCTCTCCCCCAAGTGCCCTGTGTTACTGACTGTATCTCTGCTGATGTTAATCCAGCTCCCTCACACTGTCACTCAGTAAACCCTCTCCCCCAAGTGCCCTGTGTTACTGACTGTATCTCTGCTGATGTTAATCCAGCTCCCTCACACTGTCACTCAGTAACCCCTCCCCCAAAGTGCCCTGTGTTACTGACTGTATCTCTGCTGATGTTAATCCAGCTCCCTCACACTGTCACTCAGTAAACCCTCTACCAAGTGCCCTGTGTTACTGACTGTATCTCTACTGATGTTAATCCAGCTCCCTCACACTGTCACTCAGTAACCCCTCTCCCCCAGCGCCCTGTGTTACTGACTGTATCTCTGCTGATGTTAATCCAGCTCCCTCACACTGTCACTCAGTAACCCCTCTCCCCCCAGCGCACTGTGTTACTGACTGTATCTCTACTGATGTTAATCCAGCTCCCTCACACTGTCACTCAGTAACCCCTCCCCCAAAGTGCCCTGTGTTACTAACTGTATCTCTGCTGATGTTAATCCAGCTCCCTCACACTGTCACTCAGTAAACCCTCTCCCCCAGCACCCTGTGTTACTAACTGTATCTCTACTGATGTTAATCCAGCTCCCTCACACTGTCACTCAGTAAACCCTCTCCCCCAGCACCCTGTGTTACTAACTGTATCTCTGCTGATGTTAATCCAGCTCCCTCACACTGTCACTCAGTAACCCCTCCCCCAAAGTGCCCTGTGTTACTAACTGTATCTCTGCTGATGTTAATCCAGCTCCCTCACACTGTCACTCAGTAAACCCTCTCCCCCAGCACCCTGTGTTACTAACTGTATCTCTGCTGATGTTAATCCAGCTCCCTCACACTGTCACTCAGTAACCCCTCCCCCAAAGTGCCCTGTGTTACTAACTGTATCTCTGCTGATGTTAATCCAGCTCCCTCACACTGTCACTCAGTAAACCCTCTCCCCCAGCACCCTGTGTTACTAACTGTATCTCTGCTGATGTTAATCCAGCTCCCTCACACTGTCACTCAGTAACCCCTCTCCTCCCAGTGCCCTGTGTTACTGACTGTATCTCTGCTGATGTTAATCCAGCTCCCTCACACTGTCACTCAGTAAACCCTCTGCCCCAAGTGCCCTGTGTTACTGACTGTATCTCTGCTGATGTTAATCCAGCTCCCTCACACTGTCACTCAGTAAACCCTCTCCCCCAAGTGCCCTGTGTTACTGACTGTATCTCTACTGATGTTAATCCAGCTCCCTCACACTGTCACTCAGTAACCCCTCCCCCAAAGTGCCCTGTGTTACTGACTGTATCTCTGCTGATGTTAATCCAGCTCCCTCACACTGTCACTCAGTAAACCCTCTCCCCCAAGTGCCCTGTGTTACTGACTGTATCTCTACTGATGTTAATCCAGCTCCCTCACACTGTCACTCAGGAACCCCTCCCCCAAAGTGCCCTGTGTTACTGACTGTATCTCTGCTGATGTTTATCCAGCTCCCTCACACTGTCACTCAGTAAACCCTCTACCAAGTGCCCTGTGTTACTGACTGTATCTCTACTGATGTTAATCCAGCTCCCTCACACTGTCACTCAGTAACCCCTCTCCCCCAGCGCCCTGTGTTACTGACTGTATCTCTGCTGATGTTAATCCAGCTCCCTCACACTGTCACTCAGTAACCCCTCTCCCCCCAGCGCACTGTGTTACTGACTGTATCTCTACTGATGTTAATCCAGCTCCCTCACACTGTCACTCAGTAACCCCTCCCCCAAAGTGCCCTGTGTTACTGACTGTATCTCTGCTGATGTTAATCCAGCTCCCTCACACTGTCACTCAGTAAACCCTCTCCCCCAGCACCCTGTGTTACTAACTGTATCTCTGCTGATGTTAATCCAGCTCCCTCACACTGTCACTCAGTAAACCCTCTCCCCCAAGTGCCCTGTGTTACTGACTGTATCTCTGCTGATGTTAATCCAGCTCCCTCACACTGTAACTCAGTAACCCCTCTCTCCTCCCAGCGCACTGTGTTACTGACTGTATCTCTGCTGATGTTAATCCAGCTCCCTCACATTGTCACTCAGTAACCCCTCTCCCCCAGCGCCCTGTGTTGCTGACTGTATCTCTGCTGATGTTAATCCAGCTCCCTCACACTGTCTCTCAGTAACCTGGTTAGGGGCATGGTATGCATGGAGATTGAGCGGTGCGGGCGAGATTAAAACCAACTGCAGACAAACAAAACACGAGAGGCTTCACTGTTTATGTTGGGTAATGGGAGCTGATGAGGCATGCAGTGACAGCTGACAGAACAGAGAGCAGAGAAGACACTGTTGTCAAAGACATTAACATATGATCATGGAGACCTCTCAACTAGACCCTGGAATATTAATTTATACCTGGTCTCAGTGACAAAATTTGTGCGCCAGTTTCTTTGTATCAGATCCCTGGGAGTGTCTCAGGTGATCCGGGCGAATGTGTCAGTATTTACAGGGGGCTCCCCGGGGAGTGTGTCAGTATTTACAGGGGGGGCCCCGGGGAGTGTGTCAGTATTTACAGGGGGTCCCCGGGGGAGTGTGTCAGTATTTACAGGGGGGTCCCCGGGGAGTGTGTCAGTATTTACAGGGGGGTCCCCGGGGAGTGTGTCAGTATTTACAGGGGGGTCCCCGGGGGAGTGTGTCAGTATTTACAGGGGGTCCCCGGGGGAGTGTGTCAGTATTTACAGGGGGTCCCCGGGGGAGTGTGTCAGTATTTACAGGGGGGTCCCCGGGGAGTGTGTCAGTATTTACAGGGGGTCCCCAGGGGAGTGTGTCAGTATTTACAGGGGGTCCCCGGGGAGTGTGTCAGTATTTACAGGGGGGTCCCCGGGGAGTGTGTCAGTATTTACAGGGGGTCCCCGGGGGAGTGTGTCAGTATTTACAGGGGTTTCTGCGGGGAGTGTGTCAGTATTTACAGAGGTCCCGGGGAGTGTGTCAGTATTTACAGGGGGGTCCCCAGGGAGTGTGTCAGTATTTACAGGGGGGTCCCCGGGGAGTGTGTCAGTATTTACAGGGGGGTCCCCGGGGAGTGTGTCAGTGTATACAGGGGGGTCATCGGGGAGAGTGTCAGTATTTACAGGGGGGTCCCCGGGGAGTGTGTCAGTATTTACAGGGGGGTCCCCGGGGAGTGTGTCAGTGTATACAGGGGGGTCATCGGGGAGTGTGTCAGTATTTACAGGGGGGTCCCCGGGGAGTGTGTCAGTATTTACAGGGGGGTCCCCGGGGAGTGTGTCAGTGTATACAGGGGGGTCATCGGGGAGAGTGTCAGTATTTACAGGGGGGTCCCCGGGGAGTGTGTCAGTATTTACAGGGGGTCCCCGGGGAGTGTGTCAGTATTTACAGGGGGGTCATCGGGGAGAGTGTCAGTATTTACAGGGGGTCCCCGGGGAGTGTGTCAGTACTTACAGGGGGGAACCCCGGGGAGTGTGTCAGTACTTACAGGGGGGTCCCCGGGGAGTGTGTCAGTATTTACAGGGGGTCCCCGGGGAGTGTGTCAGTATTTACAGGGGGGTCATCGGGGAGAGTGTCAGTATTTACAGGGGGTCCCCGGGGAGTGTGTCAGTACTTACAGGGGGGACCCCGGGGAGTGTGTCAGTACTTACAGGGGGGTCCCCGGGGAGTGTGTCAGTATTTACAGGGGGTCCCCGGGGGAGTGTGTCAGTATTTACAGGGGGGTCCCCGGGGAGTGTGTTAGTATTTACAGTGGATCCCCAGGGGAGTGTGTCAGTATTTAGAGGGGGTCCCCGGGGAGTGTGTCAGTATTTAGAGGGGGTCCCCGGGGAGTGTGTCAGTATTTACTGAGGGTCACCGGGGAGTGTGTCAGTATTTACAGAGGGTCCCCGGGGAGTATGTCAGTATTTACAAGGTGTCCCCGGGGGAGTGTGTCAGTATTTACAGGGGTTCCCCGGGTGAGTGTGTCAGTATTTACAGGGGGTCCCCAGGGGAGTGTGTCAGTATTTACAAGGTGTCCCCGGGGAGTGTGTCAGTATTTACAGAGGGTCCCCGGGGAGTGTGTCGGTATTTACAGGGGGTCCCCAGGGGAGTGTGTCCGTATTTACAGGGGGTCCCCGGGGAGTTCGTCAGTATTTACAGGGGGTCCCCGGGGAGTGTGTCAGTATTTACAGGGGGTTCCCGGGGGAGTGTGTCAGTATTTACAGGGGGTTCTGCGGGGAGAGTGTCAGTATTTACAGGGGGGTCTGCGGGGAGTGTGTCAGTATTTACAGGGGGTCCCCGGGGGAGTGTGTCAGTATTTACAGGTGGTCCCTGGGGAGTGTGTCAGTATTTACAAGGGGGTCCCCGGGGATTGTGTCAGTATTTACAGGGGGGTCCCCGGGGAGTGTGTCAGTATTTACAGGGGGTCCCCAGGGGAGTGTGTCAGTATTTACAAGGTGTCCCCGGGGGAGAGTGTCAGTAATTACTGGGGTTCCCCGGGGAGTGTGTCAGTATTTACAGGGGGTCCCCGGGGAGTGTGTCAGTAATTACAGGAGGTCCCCGGGGAATGTATCAGTATTTACAGGGGGATCCCTGGGGAGTGTGTCAGTATTTACAGGGGGGTCCCCGGGGGAGTGTGTCAGTATTTGTAGGGATTCCCGTGAGTGTGTCAGTATTTACAGGGGATCCCTGGGGAGTGTGTCAGTATTTACAGGGGATCCCCGGGGAGTGTGTCAGTATTTACAGGGGGTCCCCGGGGAGTGTGTCAGTATTTACAGGGGGTCCCCGGGGAGTGTGTCAGTATTCACAGGGGGTCCCCGGGGAGTGTGTCAGTATTTACAGGGGGGTCCCCGGGGGAGTGTGTCAGTATTTACAGGGGGTCCCAGGAGAGTGAGTCAGTATTTACAGTGGGGTCCCAGGGGAGTGTGTCAGTATTTACAGGGGGTCCTCGGGGAGTGTGTCAGTATTTACAGGGGGGTCCCCGGGGGAGTGTGTCAGTATTTACAGGGGGTCCCAGGAGAGTGAGTCAGTATTTACAGTGGGGTCCCAGGGGAGTGAGTCAGTATTTACAGGGGGGTCCCCGGGGAGTGTGTCAGTATTTACAGGGGGTCCCCCGGGGAGTGTGTCAGTATTTACAGGGGGTCCCCGGGGAGTGTGTCAGTATTTACAGGGGGTCCTCGGGGAGTGTGTCAGTATTTACAGGGGGGTCCCCGGGGGAGTGTGTCAGTATTTACAGGGTGTCCCCGGGGAGTGTATCAGTATTTACAGGGTGTCCCCGGGGAGTGTGTCAGTATTTACAGGGGGGTCTCCGGGGGAGTGTGTCAGTATTTACAGGGTGTCCCCGGGGAGTGTGTCAGTATTTACAGGGGGTCCCCGGGGGAGTGTGTCAGTATTTACAGGGTGTCCCCGGGGAGTGTATCAATATTTACAGGGGGTCCCCGGGGAGTGTGTCAGTATTTACAGGGGGTCCCCGGGGAGTGTGTCAGTATTTACAGGGTGTCCCCGGGGAGTGTGTCAGTATTTACAGGGGGGTCTCCGGGGAGTGTGTCAGTATTTACAGGGGGGTCCCCGGGGAGTGTGTCAGTATTTATTTCGGGCTCTCCGGCACGTAGTGCCTTTGAATCTGACCTCCGTTCGTCAACTTTTCAAGTGGAGATGTGGATTGGAATGGAAACTGGAAAAATGTCCCCACACGGTGTGGCTGCCCGGATCTGCATCTGTGCTAAGGCGTAATCCGGAGACAAGGAGGAAAAGTTAGATTTGGGGAAGGTGACGCAGACTGTCATTTCCTGCCGGCGATGTGCATTCGGCTCTCCCTCGGCTGAGGAACGGAGTCGAACAGTGGGCGGGACACTGGCCTTCTCCTCCACCTCCCACAACCACCAAGCACCCCCTGCCCCCCACCACTCCCCAGGGACCTGCATGCAAATCCCGGCCTGGATCTAAAGTGGCGGTGAGGCGGGATTAACACTCACGGACGGGAGATGTAACTAAGACGGTGAATTCTCTGTGTGGGAGGGCGGCGGGGGACATGCGTGCTGAGGGTGGGCAAGGGATTTGGGAAGGCAATGCACGCACGGCGGTGGGATTAAGGGTCCCCCCACACCCCCCCAACAGAATTTGAGGAGAAGGCGGAGGCAATGATGCTTCAAACACGGCCCTGAACTGGTGGGGACGACCCTCGGCCCAATGAGAAGGCCCCAGGCTTCCACTGTAATCTCAGAACGGACTGACTACACCATGGGTGTGATCAATTTTCTTTTCCTTAGCTTTGCTGACACCCTTCCCCCCCGCCCCCCCCCCCCCCCACCCCCAAAACAATTTTTAAGCCCTCTTCTCAATCTGAGATTGCCCCCGGGCCCACTCCCCTTGGAGGCCCCGACTCCCGCAGGGATTCCATGGCCACTGGCCGTCAACCGACGCTGGACCGATCGTTCGTTTTAAATCTGGGAGATCGGCGGGTTTTTGTTCCCCAAAGACATGAAGGGATATGGGGGCAAAAGGCGGACGGAGGTCGGCCACAGATCAGCCATGACCTCACTGAATGGCGGAATGGGCTTGGAGGGGCTGAGCGGCCACTTCCTATTCCGACGCTCTTATCTCCACCAGCGCCCAACTTGAGTCTTTGTGTGGTCGTCTCGACTCGAGAGCGTTGACGGGGATTGTCACACTTGAGTCGGACTGGTCCACTGGGAGTCACTGGTCATTGAATGGGAGTGGCAAACCAGCCTAAACTTTGCCACTCTCCCCTTCCCCCCACTAACCAAGGGGCACTGAGGGTAATTTTAGGGCCTCCATGCCAACCCAGGTGATGCCAAGAAACTGGGCGGGAGCCAATGGCTGGACCCCATGCTGTGCAGTGCCCTTACCAAGAACAGCTCATCCGATTGGACTCAAAGGAGGATTTGCACCTTCGTCCAATTGGCTGCTGACTCAGGTGTGCACGTGTACAGCCTCCGAGCATTCCTCCGCGGCTGGGACCACCGCGTTGACGACAGCGTTGTTCCACCGAACCTCTCGGCCTGGGGAAGGCCCCGCCCCCCCTCACCGTCGCGTGCGGCCTAACCCGGAGGGGGCTGGGGCAGGGAAAGCGCAGAAATGACCCCACCTGCAGCTTGAACGGATTCTTTTTGTAAGAGAGCTCGGTTAATGGCGAGGGTGCCCGGTCTCCGGAAAGTTCCCAAACCCCAAATCAAGACAGGCTGGGCCGGGCCTTCCGGAAAGTTGATGCAATATCCCCTCCGTCCCCTTTGGGCTTTATGAGACGGGGGAGGTGCAAGATGGGTGAGGAGCGAGGTGGGGGAGAAGGAAGAAGGGGGTGTAGATTTAGCTGTTCGGGGGGGGGGGGGGGCGGGCGTCGGGAGTGGGGGTATGGCTGAGGGAGGAAGGGAGGGGGGAGAATTGGATCGATTTGGATCCAACGCCCGCACCCCTTGACTCACGTGGATGAAACTGGCGGCCTTTACAGTGCGCAGCCAGGGGCAGCGTTAAGAGGGCACCATGAAACAGCGGGGTGGGGGGGGTGGGGGTGGTGGTGGTGTGGGGGGAATGGGTGGGTGTGGGATGGGAGTGCAAGGGAACAGAGTGGGTGGGCTGGCGGAGGAAGCAGGGGTGTAAACTATGCTTACCTGCAATCTGTGTGTCTCACGGGGTTACCTAGATGGGTGGTGTGCAATGTAGCAGGGCAGCAAAACTGGTGGAGAGTGTTTACAGACCTACAAAGAAAACACATAGAGTGAAAGACTAGAAATCAACGGAAAAAGGAAACACACAGGGCAAGAGGGCGGAAGAGGGAAAAGGAGAAGCTGGGGTGGGTTGGGGGGGGGTGGGGTGGAAAAGAAAATCAAAAACGGAATTAAAGAGAGACCAGAGCAGAAATGAAGAAAAACGAAAGCAGAAACACAGAAATGGGACGCAAATCACAGTGATTTCGGAAATCAAAAGCGAGGAAGCAGCTGAGGGGCTGAAACAGATCTCCTCCGGCAATGCCAGTCGCCTGCCTTGCAGTGCACAATCCGCGCCGGTGGAGAAACGAAGGGAAGAAAGCGGCGTGTATCTTAAATAAAAAATCTTTAAAAACGCGGAGATGGAATACGGGAACCCTCCCCGCCCTCCGCTACTTCTGTCGATCTGCTTCAAAGAGCTGGGCGCGGAGATAGACTCGGAAAAGATATTTACAGCGGATGGGAAAGGGTGCTTAAACTAGTCTCGGGCGAATCGCAGAGGGGAAAACAAGTGTTCCCCACTTGCTTCGGAGGGAGTGGAGGGTCTCACTGGAGCCTCCAGCTGCACCTCATCCCCTCGCCTCCCCTTACCCGCACCCAGTCCGCGACCCAGCCAATGCAGGCAAGGTCATGCAGGCAGGCTCTCCACGACTGGGCACGTCAGCTGAGGCTTCCCGACGTTCGCCCTTCGGCTAATCCGACCTTTCGCTGATGCCCTGTCTGGGCTCATGCCAAATCCCATTCACCTCTCAAGCTTCCTGTGCTCGCCGGGTTGCAGTGGCACCCGGTGAAACCGCTTGTAAAATTCTCATCCGTGCTTTCAGATCCCGCCATGTCCCCCCTCCCTATCTCTGGAAGCTCCTCCAACCAGCGACAACCTGAGATCTCTGCGCTCAACCAATTCCGTCCTCGACAGCACCCCTCCTCCCCGATTCCCATCGCTCCACCTCTGCAGCCGTGCCGTCAGCTGCTGGGGACCCGAAGCTCAGCAATTCCATCCCTAAACCTCTCGCTTTCCCTCTCTCCTCCTTTAAGATGTGCGGTTTTACAATGATAAAAGTGCAATATAATTATAAGTTGTTGCTGTTCAGTCAGTACCACTAACTCATCGCTCAGAAAGTCATGGATTTGAGATTATTATCGAGGCCAACATGTCGGAGGGTCAGTACTGAGGGAGCACGACGTTGTCGGAGGGTCAGTACTGAGGGAGCGCCGCACTGTCGGAGGGTCAGTACTGAGGGAGCGCCGCACTGTCGGAGGGTCAGTACTGAGGGAGCGCCGCACTGTCGGAGGGTCAGTACTGAGGGAGCGCCGCACTGTCGGAGGGTCAGTACTGAGGGAGAGCCGCACTGTCGGAGGGTCAGTACTGAGGGAGCACCACGCTGTCGGAGTGTCAGTACTGAGGGAGTGCCGCACTGTCGGAGGGTCAGTACTGAGGGAGCGCCGCACTGTCGGAGGGTCAGTACTGAGGGAGCACGACGTTGTCGGAGGGTCAGTACTGAGGGAGCGCCGCACTGTCGGAGGGTCAGTACTGAGGGAGCACCACGCTGTCGGAGTGTCAGTACTGAGGGAGTGCCGCACTGTCGGAGGGTCAGTACTGAGGGAGCGCCGCACTGTCGGAGGGTCAGTACTGAGGGAGCGCCGCACTGTCGTAGGGTCAGTACTGAGGGAGTGCCGCACTGTCGTAGTGTCAGTACTGAGGGAGCGCCGCACTGTCGTAGGGTCAGTACTGAGGGAGCGCCGCACTGTCGTAGGGTCAGTACTGAGGGAGTGCCGCACTGTCGTAGTGTCACTACTGAGGGAGCGCCGCACTCTCGTAGGGTCAGTACTGAGGGAGTGCCGCACTGTCGGAGGGTCAGAAATGAGGGAGCGCCGCACTGTCGTAGGGTCAGTACTGAGGGAGTGCCGCACTGTCGTAGTGTCAGTACTGAGGGAGCACGACGTTGTCGGAGGGTCAGTACTGAGGGAGCGCCACGCTGTCGGAGGGTCAGTACTGAGGGAGCGCCGCACTGTCGTAGGGTCAGTACTGAGGGAGTGCCGCACTGTCGTAGTGTCAGTACTGAGGGAGCGCCGCACTGTCGTAGGGTCAGTACTGAGGGAGCGCCGCACTGTCGTAGGGTCAGTACTGAGGGAGTGCCGCACTGTCGTAGTGTCAGTACTGAGGGAGCGCCGCACTGTCGTAGGGTCAGTACTGAGGGAGTGCCGCACTGTCGGAGGGTCAGAAATGAGGGAGCGCCGCACTGTCGTAGGGTCAGTACTGAGGGAGCGCCGCACTGTCGGAGGGTCAGTACTGAGGGAGCGCCGCACTGTCGGAGGGTCAGGACTGAGGGAGCGCCGCACTGTCGGAGTGTCAGTACTGAGGGAGCGCCGCACTGTCGGAGGGTCAGTACTGAGGGAGCACCGCACTGTCGGAGGGTCAGTACTGAGGGAGCGCCGCACTGTCGGATGGTCAGTACTGAGGGAGCGCCGCACTGTCGGAGGGTCAGGACTGAGGGAGCGCCGCACTGTCGGAGGGTCAGTACTGAGGGAGCACCGCACTGTCGGAGGGTCAGTACTGAGGGAGCGCCGCACTGTCGCAGGGTCAGTACTGAGGGAGCGCCGCACTGTCGGAGGGTCAGTACTGAGGGAGCGCCGCACTGTCGGAGTGTCAGTACTGAGGGAGCGCCGCACTGTCGGAGGGTCAGTACTGAGGGAGCGCCGCACTGTCGCAGGGTCAGTACTGAGGGAGCGCCGCACTGTCGGAGGGTCAGTACTGAGGGAGCGCCGCACTGTCGGAGTGTCAGTACTGAGGGAGCGCCGCACTGTCGGAGGGTCAGTACTGAGGGAGCGCCGCACTGTCGGAGGGTCAAGTACTGAGGGAGCGCCGCACTGTCGGAGTGTCAGTATTGAGGGAGCGCCGCACTGTCGGAGGGTCAGTACTGAGGGAGCGCCGCACTGTCGGAGTGTCAGTATTGAGGGAGCGCCGCACTGTCGTAGGGTCAGTACTGAGGGAGCGCCGCACTGTCGTAGGGTCAGTACTGAGGGAGCGCCGCACTGTCGGAGTGTCAGTATTGAGGGAGCGCCGCACTGTCGGAGGGTCAGTACTGAGGGAGCGCCGCACTGTCGTAGGGTCAGTACTGAGGGAGCGCCGCACTGTCGTAGGGTCAGTACTGAGGGAGCGCCGCACTGTCGTAGGGTCAGTACTGAGGGAGCGCCGCACTGTCGTAGGGTCAGTACTGAGGGAGCGCCGCACTGTCGGAAGGTCAGTACTGAGGGAGCGCCGCACTGTCAGATGGTCAGTATTGAGGGAGGGCCACACTGTCGGAGGGTCAGTACTGAGGGAGCGCCGCACTGTCGTAGGGTCAGTACTGAGGGAGCGCCGCACTGTCGTAGGATCAGTACTGAGGGAGCGCCGCACTGTCGGAGGGTCAGTACTGAGGGAGCACCACGCTGTCGGAGGGTCAGTACTGAGGGAGCGCCACGCTGTCGGAGGGTCAGTACTGAGGGTGCGCCGCACTGTCGGAGGGACAGTACTGAGGGAGCGCCGCACTGTCGTAGGGTCAGTACTGAGGGAGCGCCGCACTGTCGTAGGGTCAGTACTGAGGGAGCGCAGCACTGTCGTAGGATCAGTACTGAGGGAGCGCCGCACTGTCGGAGGGTCAGTACTGAGGGAGCACCACGCTGTCTGAGGGTCAGTACTGAGGGAGCGCCACGCTGTCGGAGGGTCAGTACTGAGGGGACGCCGCACTGTCGGAGGGTCAGTACTGAGGGTGCGCCGCACTGTCTGAGGGTCAGTACTGAGGGAGCGCCACGCTGTCGGAGGGTCAGTACTGAGGGGACGCCGCACTGTCGTAGGGTCAGTACTGAGGGAGCGCAGCACTGTCGTAGGATCAGTACTGAGGGAGCACCGCACTGTCGGAGGGTCAGTACTGAGGGAGAGTCGCACTGTCGGAGGGTCAGTACTGAGGGAGCGCCGCACTGTCGGAGGGTCAGTACTGAGGGTGCGCCGCAGTGTCTGAGGGTCAGTACTGAGGGAGCGCCACGCTGTCGGAGGGTCAGTACTGAGGGAGCACCGCCCTGTCGGAGGGTCAGTATTGAGGGAGCACCGCACTGTCGGAGGGTCAGTACTGAGGGAGCGCCGCACTGTCAGAAGGTCAGTACCGAGGGAGCACCGCACTGTCGGAGGGTCAGTACTGAGGGTGCGCCGCACTGTTGGAAGGACAGTACTGAGGGAGCACCGCACAGTCGGAGGGTCAGTATTGAGGGAGCGCCGCACTGTCGGAGGGTCAGTACTGAGGGAGCACCGCACTGTCGGAGGGTCAGGACTGAGGGAGCACCGCACTGTCGGAGGGTCAGTACTGAGGGAGCACCGCACTGTCGGAGGGTCAGGACTGAGGGAGCGCCGCACTGTCAGAGGGTCAGTATTGAGGGAGCGCCGCACTGTCGGAGGATCAGTACTGAGGGTGCGCCACACTGTCGGAGGGTCAGTACTGAGGGAGCGCCGCACTGTCGGAGGGTCAGTACTGAGGGAGCACCACGCTGTCGGAGGGTCAGTACTGAGGGAGCGCCACGCTGTCTGAGGGTCAGTACTGAGGGAGCGCCACTCTGTCTGAGGGTCAGTACTGAGGGAGCGCCGCACTGTCGGAAGGTGAGTACTGAGGGAGCGCCGCACTGTCAGATGGTCAGTATTGAGGGAGGGCCACACTGTCGGAGGGTCAGTACTGAGGGAGCGCCTCACTGTCGTAGGGTCAGTACTGAGGGAGCGGCACGCTGTCGGAGAGTCAGTACTGAGGGAGAGTCGCACTGTCGGAGGGTCAGTACTGAGGGAGCGCCGCACTGTCGGAGGGTCAGTACTGAGGGAGCGCCGCACTGTCGGAGGGTCAGTATTGAGGGAGCACCGCACTGTCGGAGGGTCAGAACTGAGGGCGCGCCGCAGTGTCTGAGGGTCAGTACTGAGGGAGGGCCACGCTGTCGGAGGGTCAGTACTGAGGGAGCACCGCCCTGTCGGAGGGTCAGTATTGAGGGAGCACCGCACTGTTGGAAGGTCAGTACTGAGGGAGCACCGCACAGTCGGAGGGTCAGTATTGAGGGAGTGCCGCACTGTTGGAAGGTCAGTACTGAGGGAGCACCGCACTGTCGGAGGGTCAGTACTGAGGGTGCGCCGCACTGTTGGAAGGTCAGTACTGAGGGAGCGCCGCACTGTCGGAGGGTCAGTATTGAGGGAGCGCCGCACTGTCGGAGGGTCAGTACAGAGGGAGCGCCGCACTGTTGGAGGGTCAGTACTGAGGGAGCACCACGCTGTCGGAGGGTCAGTACTGAGGGAGCGCCACGCTGTCTGAGGGTCAGTACTGAGGGAGCGCCACTCTGTCTGAGGGTCAGTACTGAGGGAGCGCCGCACTGTCGGAAGGTCAGTACTGAGGGAGCGCCGCACTGTCAGATGGTCAGTATTGAGGGAGGGCCACACTGTCGGAGGGTCAGTACTGAGGGAGCGCCGCACTGTCGTAGGGTCAGTACTGAGGGAGCGCCGCACTGTCGGAAGGTCAGTACTGAGGGAGCGCCGCAGTGTCGGAGGGTCAGTACTGAGGAAGCGCCGCACTGTCGTAGGGTCAGTACTGAGGGAGCGCCGCACTGTCGTAGGGTCAGTACTGAGGGAGCGCCGCACTGTCGGAGGGTCAGTACTGAGGGAGCGCCACGCTGTCTGAGGGTCAGTACTGAGGGAGCGCCACGCTGTCGGAGGGTCAGTACTGAGGGGACGCCGCACTGTCGGAGGGTCAGTACTGAGGGAGCACCACGCTGTCGGAGGGTCAGTACTGAGGGAGCACCGCACTGTCGGAGGGTCAGTATTGAGGGAGCACCGCACTGTCGGAGGGTCAGTACTGAGGGTGCGCCGCAGTGTCTGAGGGTCAGCACTGAGGGAGCGCCACGCTGTCGGAGGGTCAGTACTGAGGGAGCACCGCCCTGTCGGAGGGTCAGTATTGAGGGAGCACTGCACTGTCGGAGGGTCAGGACTGAGGGAGCGCCGGACTGTCAGAGGGTCAGTATTGAGGGAGCGCCGCACTGTCGGAGGGTCAGTACTGAGGGTGCGCCACACTGTCGGAGGGTCAGTGCTGAGGGAGCGCCGCACTGTCGGAGGGTCAGTACTGAGGGAGCGCCTCACTGTCGGAGGGTCAGTACTGAGGGAGCGCCGCACTGTCGGAGGGTCAGTACTGAGGGAGCACCACGCTGTCGGAGGGTCAGTACTGAGGGAGCGCCACTCTGTCTGAGGGTCAGTACTGAGGGAGCGCCGCACTGTCGGAAGGTCAGTACTGAGGGAGCGCCGCACTGTCAGATGGTCAGTATTGAGGGAGGGACACACTGTCGGAGGGTCAGTACTGAGGGAGCGCCGCACTGTCGTAGGGTCAGTACTGAGGGAGCGCCGCACTGTCGTAGGGTCAGTACTGAGGGAGCGCCGCACTGTCGGAGGGTCAGTACTGAGGGAGCGCCGCACTGTCGGAGGGTCAGTACTGAGGGAGCGCCACGCTGTCTGAGGGTCAGTACTGAGGGAGCGCCACGCTGTCGGAGGGTCAGTACTGAGGGGACGCCGCACTGTCGGAGGGTCAGTACTGAGGGTGCGCCGCACTGTCTGAGGGTCAGTACTGAGGGAGCGGCACGCTGTCGGAGGGTCAGTACTGAGGGAGCACCGCACTGTCGGAGGGTCAGTATTGAGGGAGCACCGCACTGTCGGAGGGTCAGTACTGAGGGTGCGCCGCAGTGTCTGAGGGTCAGTACTGAGGGAGCGCCACGCTGTCGGAGGGTCAGTACTGAGGGAGCACCGGCCTGTCGGAGGGTCAGTATTGAGGGAGCACCGCACTGTCGGAGGGTCAGTACTGAGGGAGCGCCGCACTGTCGGAAGGTCAGTACTGAGGGAGCGCCGCACTGTCGGAAGGTCAGTATTGAGGGAGCACCGCACTGTCGGAGGGTCAGTATTGAGGGAGTGCCGCACTGTTGGAAGGTCAGTACTGAGGGAGCGCCGCACTGTCGGAAGGTCAGTACTGAGGGAGCGCCGCACTGTCGGAAGGTCAGTATTGAGGGAGCACCGCACTGTCGGAGGGTCAGTATTGAGGGTGCGCCGCACTGTTGGAAGGTCAGTACTGAGGGAGCACCGCACAGTCGGAGGGTCAGTATTGAGGGAGCGCCGCACTGTTGGAAGGTCAGTACTGAGGGAGCACCGCACTGTCGGAGGGTCAGTACTGAGGGAGCACCGCACTGTCGGAGGGGCAGGACTGAGGGAGCGCCGCACTGTCGGAGGGTCAGTATTGAGGGAGTGCCGCACTGTTGGAAGGTCAGTACTGAGGGAGCACCGCCTTGTCGCAGGGTCAGTACTGAGGGTGCGCCGCACTGTTGGAAGGTCAGTACTGAGGGAGCGTGGCACTGTCGGAGGGTCAGTGCTGAGGGAGCGCCGCACTGTCGGAGGGTCAGTACTGAGGGAGCGCCGCACTGTCGGAGGGTCAGTAAAGAGGGAGCGCGGCACTGTCGGAGGGTCAGTACTGAGGGAGCGCGGCACTGTCGGAGGGTCAGTATTGAGGGAGCACTGCACTGTCGGAGGGTCAGTACTGAGGGAGCACCACGCTGTCGGAGGGTCAGTACTGAGGGAGCGCCACGCTGCCTGAGGGTCAGTACTGAGTGAGCGCCGCGCTGTCGGAGGGTCAGTACTGAGGGGGCGCCACGCTGTCTGAGAGTCAGTTCTGAGTGAGCGCCGCACTGTCGTAGGGTCAGTACTGAGGGTGCGCCGCACTGTCTGAGGGTCAGTACTGAGTGAGCGCCGCACTGTCGGAGGGTCAGTACTGAGGGAGTGCCGTACTGTTGGAAGGTCAGTACTGAGGGAGCACCGCACTGTCTGAGGGTCAGTACTGAGGGAGTGCCGTACTGTTGGAAGGTCAGTACTGAGGGAGCACCGCACTGTCTGAGGGTCAGTACTGAGGGAGCGCCACGATGTTGGAGGGTCAGTACTGAGGGAGCGCCGCACTGTCGGAGGGTCAGTACTGAGGGAGCACCGCACTGTCTGAGGGTCAGTACTGAGCGAGCGCCGCTCTGTCGGAGGGTCAGTACTGAGGGAGCGCCGTACTGTTGGAAGGTCAGTACTGAGGGAGCACCGCACTGTCTGAGGGTCAGTACTAAGGGAGCGCCACGATGTTGGAGGGTCAGTACTGAGGGAGAGTCGCACTGTCGGAGGGTCAGTACTGAGGGATCGCCGCACTGTCGGAGGGTCAGTACTGAGGGAGCGCCGCACTGTCGTAGGGTCAGTACTGAGGGAGCGCCGCACTGTCGTAGGGTCAGTACTGAGGGAGCGCCGCACTGTCGTAGGGTCAGCACTGAGGGAGCGCCGCACTGTCGGAAGGTCAGTACTGAGGGAGCGCCGCACTGTCAGATGGTCAGTATTGAGGGGACGCCGCACTGTCGGAGGGTCAGTACTGAGGGGACGCCGCACTGTCGGAGGGTCAGTACTGAGGGTGCGCCGCACTGTCTGAGGGTCAGTACTGAGGGAGCGCCACGCTGTCGGAGGGTCAGTACTGAGGGGACGCCGCACTGTCTGAGGGTCAGTACTGAGGGAGTGCTGCACTGTCGGAGAGTCAGTACTGAGGGATCGCCGCACTGTCGGAGGGTCAGTACTGAGGGAGCGCCGCACTGTCGTAGGGTCAGTACTGAGGGAGCGCCGCACTGTCGGAGGGTCAGTACTGACGGAGCACCACGCTGTCGGAGGGTCAGTACTGAGGGAGCGCCACGCTGTCTGAGGGTCAGTACTGAGGGAGCGCCACGCTGTCGGAGGGTCAGTACTGAGGGGACGCCGCACTGTCGGAGGGTCAGTACTGAGGGTGCGCCGCACTGTCTGAGGGTCAGTACTGAGGGAGCGGCACGCTGTCGGAGGGTCAGTACTGAGGGAGCACCGCACTGTCGGAGGGTCAGTATTGAGGGTGCGCCGCAGTGTCTGAGGGTCAGTACTGAGGGAGCGCCACGCTGTCGGAGGGTCAGTACTGAGGGTGCGCCGCACTGTTGGAAGGTCAGTACTGAGGGAGCACCGCACAGTCGGAGGGTCAGTATTGAGGGAGCGCCGCACTGTTGGAAGGTCAGTACTGAGGGAGCACCGCACTGTCGGAGGGTCAGTACTGAGGGAGCACTGCACAGTCGGAGGGTCAGTATTGAGGAGCGCCGCACTGTTGGAAGGTCAGTACTGAGGGAGCACCGCACAGTCGGAGGGTCAGTATTGAGGGAGCGCCGCACTGTTGGAAGGTCAGTACTGAGGGAGCACCGCACTGTCGGAGGGTCAGTACTGAGGGAGCACTGCACTGTCGGAGGGTCAGGAATGAGGGAGCGCCGGACTGTCAGAGGGTCAGTATTGAGGGAGCGCCGCACTGTCGGAGGGTCAGTACTGAGGGTGCGCCACACTGTCGGAGGGTCAGTGCTGAGGGAGCGCCGCACTGTCGGAGGGTCAGTACTGAGGGAGCGCCTCACTGTCGGAGGGTCAGTACTGAGGGAGCGCCGCACTGTCGGAGGGTCAGTACTGAGGGAGCACCACGCTGTCGGAGGGTCAGTACTGAGGGAGCGCCACTCTGTCTGAGGGTCAGTACTGAGGGAGCGCCGCACTGTCGGAAGGTCAGTACTGAGGGAGCGCCGCACTGTCAGATGGTCAGTATTGAGGGAGGGACACACTGTCGGAGGGTCAGTACTGAGGGAGCGCCGCACTGTCGTAGGGTCAGTACTGAGGGAGCGCCGCACTGTCGTAGGGTCAGTACTGAGGGAGCGCCGCACTGTCGGAGGGTCAGTACTGAGGGAGCGCCGCACTGTCGGAGGGTCAGTACTGAGGGAGCGCCACGCTGTCTGAGGGTCAGTACTGAGGGAGCGCCACGCTGTCGGAGGGTCAGTACTGAGGGGACGCCGCACTGTCGGAGGGTCAGTACTGAGGGTGCGCCGCACTGTCTGAGGGTCAGTACTGAGGGAGCGGCACGCTGTCGGAGGGTCAGTACTGAGGGAGCACCGCACTGTCGGAGGGTCAGTATTGAGGGAGCACCGCACTGTCGGAGGGTCAGTACTGAGGGTGCGCCGCAGTGTCTGAGGGTCAGTACTGAGGGAGCGCCACGCTGTCGGAGGGTCAGTACTGAGGGAGCACCGGCCTGTCGGAGGGTCAGTATTGAGGGAGCACCGCACTGTCGGAGGGTCAGTACTGAGGGAGCGCCGCACTGTCGGAAGGTCAGTACTGAGGGAGCGCCGCACTGTCGGAAGGTCAGTATTGAGGGAGCACCGCACTGTCGGAGGGTCAGTATTGAGGGAGTGCCGCACTGTTGGAAGGTCAGTACTGAGGGAGCGCCGCACTGTCGGAAGGTCAGTACTGAGGGAGCGCCGCACTGTCGGAAGGTCAGTATTGAGGGAGCACCGCACTGTCGGAGGGTCAGTATTGAGGGTGCGCCGCACTGTTGGAAGGTCAGTACTGAGGGAGCACCGCACAGTCGGAGGGTCAGTATTGAGGGAGCGCCGCACTGTTGGAAGGTCAGTACTGAGGGAGCACCGCACTGTCGGAGGGTCAGTACTGAGGGAGCACCGCACTGTCGGAGGGGCAGGACTGAGGGAGCGCCGCACTGTCGGAGGGTCAGTATTGAGGGAGTGCCGCACTGTTGGAAGGTCAGTACTGAGGGAGCACCGCCTTGTCGCAGGGTCAGTACTGAGGGTGCGCCGCACTGTTGGAAGGTCAGTACTGAGGGAGCGTGGCACTGTCGGAGGGTCAGTGCTGAGGGAGCGCCGCACTGTCGGAGGGTCAGTACTGAGGGAGCGCCGCACTGTCGGAGGGTCAGTAAAGAGGGAGCGTGGCACTGTCGGAGGGTCAGTACTGAGGGAGCGCGGCACTGTCGGAGGGTCAGTATTGAGGGAGCACTGCACTGTCGGAGGGTCAGTACTGAGGGAGCACCACGCTGTCGGAGGGTCAGTACTGAGGGAGCGCCACGCTGCCTGAGGGTCAGTACTGAGTGAGCGCCGCGCTGTCGGAGGGTCAGTACTGAGGGGGCGCCACGCTGTCTGAGAGTCAGTTCTGAGTGAGCGCCGCACTGTCGTAGGGTCAGTACTGAGGGTGCGCCGCACTGTCTGAGGGTCAGTACTGAGTGAGCGCCGCACTGTCGGAGGGTCAGTACTGAGGGAGTGCCGTACTGTTGGAAGGTCAGTACTGAGGGAGCACCGCACTGTCTGAGGGTCAGTACTGAGGGAGTGCCGTACTGTTGGAAGGTCAGTACTGAGGGAGCACCGCACTGTCTGAGGGTCAGTACTGAGGGAGCGCCACGATGTTGGAGGGTCAGTACTGAGCGAGCGCCGCTCTGTCGGAGGGTCAGTACTGAGGGAGCGCCGCACTGTCGGAGGGTCAGTACTGAGGGAGTGCCGTACTGTTGGAAGGTCAGTACTGAGGGAGCACCGCACTGTCTGAGGGTCAGTACTGAGGGAGCGCCACGATGTTGGAGGGTCAGTACTGAGGGAGAGTCGCACTGTCGGAGGGTCAGTACTGAGGGATCGCCGCACTGTCGGAGGGTCAGTACTGAGGGAGCGCAACACTGTCGGAGGGTCACTACTGAGGGAGTGCCGCACTGTTGGAAGGTCAGTACTGAGGGAGCGCCGTACTGTCAGAGGGTCAGTACTGAGGGAGCGCCGCACTGTCGGAGGGTCAGTGCTGAGGAAGCGCCGCACTGTCGGAGGGTCAGTACTGAGGGAGCGCCGCACTTTCGGAGGGTCAGTACTGAAGGAGCGCCGCACTGTCGGAGGGTCAGTACTGAGGGAGCACCGGACTGTTTGAGGGTCAGTACTGAAGGAGCGCCGCACTGTCGGAGGGTCAGTACTGAGGGAGCGTCGCACTGTTGGAGGGTCAGTACTGAGGGAGCACCGCACTGTCAGAGGGTCAGTACTGAGGAGGCGCCGCACTGTCGTAGGGTCAGTACTGAGGGAGTGCCGCACTGTCGGAGGGTCAGTACTGAGGGAGCGCCACGCTGTCTGAGGGTCAGTACTGAGGGAGCACCACGCTGTCGGAGGGTCAGTACCGAGGGGACGCCGCACTGTCTGAGGGTCAGTACTGAGGGAGCGCCACGCTGTCGGAGGGTCAGTACTGAGGGAGCGCCGCACTGTCGGAGGGTCAGTACTGAGGGAGCGCCGCACTGTCGTAGGGTCAGTACTGAGGGAGCGCCGCACTGTCGGAGGGTCAGTACTGAGGGAGCGCCGCACTGTCGGAGGGTCAGTACTGAGGGAGCACCGCACTGTCGGAGGGTCAGTACTGAGGGGACGCCGCACTGTCGGAAGGTCAGTACTGAGGGTGCGCCGCACTGTCTGATGGTCAGTACTGAGGGAGCGGCACGCTGTCGGAGGGTCAGTACTGAGGGAGCACCGCACTGTCGGAGGGTCAGTATTGAGGGAGCACCGCACTGTCGGAGGGTCAGTACTGAGGGTGCGCCGCAGTGTCTGAGGGTCAGTACTGAGGGAGCGCCACGCTGTCGGAGGGTCAGTACTGAGGGAGCACCGCCCTGTCGGAGGGTCAGTATTGAGGGAGTGCCGCACTGTTGGAAGGTCAGTACTGAGGGAGCACCGCCTTGTCGCAGGGTCAGTACTGAGGGAGCGCCGCTCTGTCGGAAGGTCAGTATTGAGGGAGCACCGCTCTGTCGCAGGGTCAGTACTGAGGGTGCGCCGCACTGTTGGAAGGTCAGTACTGAGGGAGCACCGCACTGTCGGAGGGTCAGTATTGAGGGAGTGCCGCACTGTTGGAAGGTCAGTACTGAGGGAGCACCGCCTTGTCGCAGGGTCAGTACTGAGGGTGCGCCGCACTGTTGGAAGGTCAGTACTGAGGTAGCACCGCACAGTCGGAGGGTCAGTATTGAGGGAGCGCCGCACTGTTGGAAGGTCAGTACTGAGGGAGCACCGCACTTGTCGGAGGGTCAGTACTGAGGGAGCACCGCACTGTCGGAGGGTCAGGACTGAGGGAGCGCCGCACTGTCAGAGGGTCAGTATTGAGGGAGCGCCGCACTGTCGGAGGGTCAGTACTGAGGGTGCGCCACACTGTCGGAGGGTCAGTGCTGAGGGAGCGCCGCACTGTCGGAGGGTCAGTGCTGAGGAAGCGCCGCACTGTAGGAGGGTCAGTGCTGAGGGAGCGCCGCACTGTCGGAGGGTCAGTACTGAGCGAGCGTGGCACTGTCGGAGGGTCAGTGCTGAGGGAGCGCCGCACTGTCGGAGGGTCAGTAAAGAGGGAGCACTGCACGGTCGGAGGGTCAGTACTGAGGGAGCACCACGCTGTCGGAGGGTCAGTACTGAGGGAGCGCCACGCTGTCTGAGAGTCAGTTCTGAGTGAGCGCCGCACTGTCGTAGGGTCAGTACTGAGGGTGCGCCGCACTGTCTGAGGGTCAGTACTGATGGAGCGCCACGCTGTCGGAGGGTCAGTACTGAGCGAGCGCCGCTCTGTCGGAGGGTCAGTACTGAGGGAGCGCCGCACTGTCGGAGGGTCAGTACTGAGGGAGTGCCGTAATGTTGGAAGGTCAGTACTGAGGGAGCACCGCACTGTCTGAGGGTCAGTACTGAGGGAGTGCTGCACTGTCGGAGGTCAGATCTGAGGGAGCGCCGGACTGTCGGAGGGACAGTACTGAGGGAGCGCCGCACTGTCGGAGGGTCAGTACTGAGGTAGCGCCGCACTGTCGGAGGGTCAGTCCTGAGGGAGCGCCGCACTGTCGGAGGGTCAGTACTGAGGGAGCGCCGCCCTGTCGGAGGGACAGTACTGAGGGAGCGCCGCACTGTCGGAGGGACAGTACTGAGTGAGCGACGCACTGTCGGAGGGTCAGTACTGAGGGAGCGCCGCACTGTCGGAGGGTCAGTACTGAGGGAGCGCCGCACTGTCGGAGGGTCAGTAATGAGGGAGCGCCACACTGTCGGAGGGTCAGTACTGAGGGAGGGCTGCACGGTCGGAGGGTCAGTACTGAGGGAGTGCCGCACTGTCGGAGGGTCAGTTCTGAGGGAGTGCCACACTGTCGGAGGGTCAGTACTGAGGGAGTGCCGCAGTGTTGCAGGGTCAGTAATGAGGGAGCTCCGCACTTTCGGAGGGTCAGTTCTGAGGGAGTCCCGCACTGACGGAGGGTCAGTACTGAGGGAGCGCCGCACTGTCGGAGGGTGAGTACTGAGGGAGCGCCGCACTGTCGGAGGGTCAGTACTGTGGGAGTGCCGCACTGTCAGAGGGTCAGTACTGAGGGAGTGCCGCACTGTCGGAGGGTCTGTACTGAGGGAGCGCCGAACTGTCGGAGGGTCGGTACTGAGGGAGCGCCGCATGGTCGGAGGGTCAGTACTGAGGGAGTGACGCAATGTCGGAGGGTCAGTTCTGAGGGAGTGCTGCACTGTCGGAGGTCAGATCTGAGGGAGCGCCGCACTGTCGGAGGGTCAGTACTGAGGGAGCGCCGGACTGTCGGAGGGACAGTACTGAGGGATCGCCGCACTGTCGGAGGGTCAGTACTGAGGGAGCGCCGCACTGTCGGAGGGTCAGTACTGAGGGAGCGCCACTCTGTAGGAGGGTCAGTACTGAGGGAGTGCCACGCTGTAGGAGGGTCAGTACTGAGGGAGCGCCGCGCAGTCGGAGGGTCAGTATTGAGGGAGCACCGCACTGTCGGAGGGTCAGTACTGAGGGAGCGCCACGCTGTCGGAGGGTCAGTACTGAGGGAGCACCGCACTGTCGGAGGGTCAGTATTGAGGGAGCACCGCACTGTCGGAGGGACAGTACTGAGGGTGCGCCGCAGTGTCTGAGGGTCAGTACTGAGGGAGCGCCATGCTGTCGGAGGGTCAGTACTGAGGGAGCACCGCCCTGTCGGAGGGTCAGTACTGAGGGAGCGCCGCACTGTCGGAGGGTCAGTACTAAGGGTGCGCCGCACTGTTGGAAGGTCAGTACTGAGGGAGCAACGCACTGTCGGAGGGTCAGTACTGAGGGAGTGACGCAATGTCGGAGGGTCAGTTCTGAGGGAGTGCTGCACTGTCGGAGGTCAGATCTGAGGGAGCGCCGCACTGTCGGAGGGTCAGCACTGAGGGAGCGCCGGACTGTCGGAGGGACAGTACTGAGGGATCGCCGCACTGTCGGAGGGTCAGTACTGAGGGAGCGCCGCACTGTCGGAGGGTCAGTACAGAGGGAGCGCCACTCTGTAGGAGGGTCAGTACTGAGGGAGTGCCACGCTGTAGGAGGGTCAGTACTGAGGGAGCGCCGCGCAGTCGGAGGGTCAGTATTGAGGGAGCACCGCACTGTCGGAGGGTCAGTATTGAGGGAGCACTGCACTGTCAGAGGGTCAGTATTGAGGGAGCACTGCACTGTCGGAGGGTCAGTACTGAGGGAGCGCCGCACTGTTGGAGGGTCAGTACTGAGGGAGCAATGCACTGTCGGAGGGTCAGTATTGAGGGAGCACTGCACTGTCGGAGGGTCAGTATTGAGGGAGCACTGCACTGTCGGAGGGTCAGTATTGAGGGAGCACTGCACTGTCGGAGGGTCAGTACTGAGGGAGCGCCGCACTGTTGGAGGGTCAGTACTGAGGGAGCACCGCCCTGTCGGAGGGTCAGTATTGAGGGAGCACTGCACTGTCGGAGGGTCAGTACTGAGGGAGCGCCGCACTGTCGGAGGGTCAGTACTGAGGGAGCGCCGAAATGTCGGAGGGTCAGTAATGAGGGAGCGCCGCACTGTCGGAAGGTCAGTATTGAGGGAGCACCGCACTGTCGGAGGGTCAGTACTGAGGGAGCACCGCACTGTCGGAAGGTCAGTATTGAGGGAGCACCGCACTGTCGGAGGGTCAGTACTGAGGGAGCGCCGCACTGTCGGATGGTCAGTACTGAGGGAGCGCCGCACTGTCGGATGGTCAGTACTGAGTGAGCGCCGTGCTGTCGGAGGGTCAGTACTGAGTGAGCGCCGCACTGTCGGAGGGTCAGTATTGAGTGAGCGCCGCACTGTCGGAAGGTCAGTACTGAGTGAGCGCCGCGCTGTCGGAGGGTCAGTACTGAGTGAGCGCCGCGCTGTCGGAGGGTCAGTACTGAGTGAGCGCCGCGCTGTCGGAGGGTCAGTACTGAGTGAGCGCCGCGCTGTCGGAGGGTCAGTACTGAGGGAGCACCGCACTGTCGGAGGGTCAGTACTGAGGGAGCGCCGCACTGTCAGAGGGTCAGTACTGAGGGAGCGCCGCACTGTCGGAGGGTCAGCACTGAGGGTGCGCCGCGCTGTTGGAAGGTCAGTACTGAGGGAGCACCGCACTGTCGGAGGGTCAGTATTGAGGGAGCGCAGCACTGTCGGAGGGTCAGTACTGAGGGAGCACCGCACTGTCAGAGGGTCAGTACTGAGGGAGCGCCGCACTGTCAGAGGGTCAGTGCTGAGTGAGGGCCGCACTGTCGGAGGGTCAGTAATGAGGGAGCGCCGCACTGTCAGAGGGTCAGTGCTGAGTGAGGGCCGCACTGTCGGAGGGTCAGTAATGAGGGAGCGCCGCACTGTCGGAGGGTCAGTACTGAGGGGGCGCCACGCATTCTGAGGGTCAGTACTGAGTGAGCAACGCGCTGTCGGAGGGTCAGTACTGAGGGGGCGCCACGCTGTCTGAGGGTCAGTACTGAGGGAGCGCCGCACTGTCGGAGGGTCAGTACTGAGGGGGCGCCGCACTGTCGGAGGGTCAGTACTGAGGGTGCGACGCACTGTCTGAGGGTCAGTACTGAGTGAGGGCCGCACTGTCGGAGGGTCAGTAATGAGGGAGCGCCGCACGGTCGGAGGGTCAGTACTGAGGGAGCACCGCACTGTTGGAGGGTCAGTGCTGAGGGAGCGCCGAAATGTCGGAGGGTCAGTAATGAGGGAGCGCCGAAATGTCGGAGGGTCAGTACTGAGGGTGCGCCGCACTGTCTGAGGGTCAGTACTGAGTGAGGGCCGCACTGTCGGAGGGTCAGTAATGAGGGAGCGCCGCACTGTTGGAGGGTCAGTACTGAGGGAGCGCCGGACTGTCGGAGGGACAGTACTGAGGGATCGCCGCACTGTCGGAGGGTCAGTACTGAGGGAGCGCCGCACTGTCGGAGGGTCAGTACTGAGGGAGCGCCACTCTGTATGAGGGTCAGTACTGAGGGAGTGCCACGCTGTAGGAGGGTCAGTACTGAGGGAGCGCCGCGCAGTCGGAGGGTCAGTATTGAGGGAGCACCGCACTGTCGGAGGGTCAGTACTGAGGGAGCGCCACGCTGTCGGAGGGTCAGTACTGAGGGAGCACCGCACTGTCGGAGGGTCAGTATTGAGGGAGCACCGCACTGTCGGAGGGACAGTACTGAGGGTGCGCCGCAGTGTCTGAGGGTCAGTACTGAGGGAACGCCATGCTGTCGGAGGGTCAGTACTGAGGGAGCACCGCCCTGTCGGAGGGTCAGTATTGAGGGAGCGCCGCACTGTCGGAGGGTCAGTACTGAGGGAGCGCCGCACTGTCGGAGGGTCAGTACTAAGGGTGCGCCGCACTGTCAGAGTGTCAGTACTGAGGGAGTGCCGCACTGTCAGAGGGTCAGTACTGAGGGAGCGCCGCACTGTCGGAGGGTCAGTGCGGAGGGAGCGCCGAAATGTCGGAGGGTCAGTAATGAGGGAGCGCCGCACTGTTGTAGGGTCAGTACTGAGGGAGCGCCGCACTGTCTGAGGGTCAGTACTGAGTGAGCGCCGCACTGTCGTAGGGTCAGTACTGAGTGAGCGCCGCACTGTCGGATGGTCAGTACTGAGGGGGCGCCGCACTGTCTGAGGGTCAGTACTGAGTGAGCGCCGCACTGTCGTAGGGTCAGTACTGAGTGAGCGCCGCACTGTCTGAGGGTCAGTACTGAGTGAGCGCCGCACTGTCGTAGGGTCAGTACTGAGTGAGCGCCGCACTGTCGGATGGTCAGTACTGAGGGGGCGCCACGCATTCTGAGGGTCAGTACTGAGTGAGCAACGCGCTGTCAGAGGGTCAGTACTGAGGGGGCGCCACGCTGTCTGAGGGTCAGTACTGAGGGAGCGCCGCACTGTCGGAGGGTCAGTACTGAGGGGGCGCCGCACTGTCGGAGTGTCAGTACTGAGGGTACGCCGCACTGTCTGAGGGTCAGTACTGAGGGAGCGCCGCACAGTCGGAGGGTCAGTGCTGAGTGAGCGCCGCACTGTCGTAGGGTCAGTACTGAGTGAGCGCCGCACTGTCGTAGGGTCAGTACTGAGTGAGCGCCGCACTGTCGGATGGTCAGTACTGAGGGGGCGCCACGCATTCTGAGGGTCAGTACTGAGTGAGCAACGCGCTGTCAGAGGGTCAGTACTGAGGGGGCGCCACGCTGTCTGAGGGTCAGTACTGAGGGAGCGCCGCACTGTCGGAGGGTCAGTACTGAGGGGGCGCCGCACTGTCGGAGTGTCAGTACTGAGGGTACGCCGCACTGTCTGAGGGTCAGTACTGAGGGAGCGCCGCACAGTCGGAGGGTCAGTGCTGAGGGAGCGCCGAAATGTCGGAGGGTCAGTAATGAGGGAGCGCCGCAATGTCGGAGGTACAGTACTGAGGGAGCACCGCACTGTCGGAGGATCAGTATTGAGGGAGCACTGCACTGTCGGAGGGTCAGTACTGAGGGAGCGCCGCACTGTTGGAAGGTCAGTACTGAGGGAGCAACGCACTGTCGGAGGGTCAGTACTGAGGGAGTGACGCAATGTCGGAGGGTCAGTTCTGAGGGAGTGCTGCACTGTCGGAGGTCAGATCTGAGGGAGCGCCGCACTGTCGGAGGGTCAGCACTGAGGGAGCGCCGGACTGTCGGAGGGACAGTACTGAGGGATCGCCGCACTGTCGGAGGGTCAGTACTGAGGGAGCGCCGCACTGTCGGAGGGTCAGTACTGAGGGAGAGACACTCTGTAGGAGGGTCAGTACTGAGGGAGTGCCACGCTGTAGGAGGGTCAGTACTGAGGGAGCGCCGCGCAGTCGGAGGGTCAGTATTGAGGGAGCACCGCACTGTCGGAGGGTCAGTATTGAGGGAGAACTGCACTGTCGAGGGTCAGTATTGAGGGAGCACTGCACTGTCGGAGGGTCAGTACTGAGGGAGCGCCGCACTGTTGGAGGGTCAGTACTGAGGGAGCAACGCACTGTCGGAGGGTCAGTATTGAGGGAGCACTGCACTGTCGGAGGGTCAGTATTGAGGGAGCACTGCACTGTCGGAGGGTCAGTACTGAGGGAGCGCCGCACTGTTGGAGGGTCAGTACTGAGGGAGCACCGCCCTGTCGGAGGGTCAGTATTGAGGGAGCACTGCACTGTCGGAGGGTCAGTACTGAGGGAGCGCCGAAATGTCGGAGGGTCAGTAATGAGGGAGCGCCGCACTGTCGGAGGGTCAGTACTGAGGGAGCACCGCACTGTCGGAAGGTCAGTATTGAGGGAGCACCGCACTGTCGGAGGGTCAGTACTGAGGGAGCGCCGCACTGTCGGATGGTCAGTACTGAGGGAGCGCCGCACTGTCGGATGGTCAGTACTGAGTGAGCGCCGCGCTGTCGGAGGGTCAGTACTGAGTGAGCGCCGCGCTGTCGGAGGGTCAGTACTGAGTGAGCGCCGCACTGTCGGAAGGTCAGTATTGAGGGAGCACCGCATTGTCGGAGGGTCAGTACTGAGGGAACGCCGCACTGTCGGAGGGTCAGTACTGAGGGAGCGCCGCACTGTCAGAGGGTCAGTACTGAGGGAGCGCCGCACTGTTGGAAGGTCAGTACTGAGGGAGCACCGCACTGTCGGAGGGTCAGTACTGAGGGAGCGCCGCACTGTCGGAGGGTCAGTACTGAGGGAGCGCCGCACTGTCAGAGGGTCAGTACTGAGGGAGCGCCGCACTGTCGGAGGGTCAGCACTGAGGGTGCGCCGCGCTGTTGGAAGGTCAGTACTGAGGGAGCACCGCACTGTCGGAGGGTCAGTATTGAGGGAGCGCCGCACTGTCGGAGGGTCAGTACTGAGGGAGCGCCGCACTGTCAGAGGGTTAGTACTGAGGGAGCGCCGCACTGTCAGAGGGTCAGTGCTGAGTGAGGGCCGCACTGTCGGAGGGTCAGTAATGAGGGAGCGCCGCACTGTCAGAGGGTCAGTGCTGAGTGAGGGCCGCACTGTCGGAGGGTCAGTAATGAGGGAGCGCCGCACTGTCGGAGGGTCAGTACTGAGGGGGCGCCACGCATTCTGAGGGTCAGTACTGAGTGAGCAACGCGCTGTCGGAGGGTCAGTACTGAGGGGGCGCCACGCTGTCTGAGGGTCAGTACTGAGGGAGCGCCGCACTGTCGGAGGGTCAGTACTGAGGGGGCGCCGCACTGTCGGAGGGTCAGTACTGAGGGTGCGCCGCACTGTCTGAGGGTCAGTACTGAGTGAGGGCCGCACTGTCGGAGGGTCAGTAATGAGGGAGCGCCGCACGGTCGGAGGGTCAGTACTGAGGGAGCACCGCACTGTCGGAGGGTCAGTGCTGAGGGAGCGCCGAAATGTCGGAGGGTCAGTAATGAGGGAGCGCCGAAATGTCGGAGGGTCAGTACTGAGGGTGCGCCGCACTGTCTGAGGGTCAGTACTGAGTGAGGGCCGCACTGTCGGAGGGTCAGTAATGAGGGAGCGCCGCACTGTCGGAGGGTCAGTACTGAGGGAGCACCGCACTGTCGGAGGGTCAGTGCTGAGGGAGCGCCGAAATGTCGGAGGGTCAGTAATGAGGGAGCGCCGAAATGTCGGAGGGTCAGTACTGAGGGTGCGCCGCACTGTCTGAGGGTCAGTACTGAGGGAGCGCCGCACTGTCGGAGGGTCAGTACTGAGGGAGCGCAGCACTATCGGAGGGTCAGTACTGAGGGAGCACCGCACTGTCGGAGGGTCAGTGCTGAGGGAGCGCCGAAATGTCGGAGGGTCAGTAATGAGGGTGCGCCGCAATGTCGGAGGGTCAGTACTGAGGGAGCGCCGCACCGTCGGAGGGTCGGTACTGAGGGAGCGCCGCATTGTCGGAGGGTCAGTACTGAGGGAGCACCGCACTGTCGGAGGGTCAGTATTGAGGGAGCACCGCACTGTCGGAGGGACAGTACTGAGGGTGCGTCGCAGTGTCTGAGGGTCAGTACTGAGGGAGCGCCACGCTGTCGGAGGGTCAGTACTGAGGGAGCACCGCCCTGTCGGAGGGTCAGTATTGAGCGAGCACTGCACTGTCTGAGGGTCAGTACTGAGGGAGCGCCGCACTGTCGGAGGGTCAGTACTGAGGGAGTGACGCAATGTCGGAGGGTCAGTTCTGAGGGAGTGCTGCACTGTCGGAGGTCTGATCTGAGGGAGCGCCGGACTGTCGGAGGGACAGTACTGAGGGAGCGCCGAAATGTCGGAGGGTCAGTAATGAGGGAGCGCCGCACTGTCGGAGGGTCAGTACTGAGGGAGCGCCGCACTGCCGTAGGGTCAGTACTGAGGGAGCGCCGCACTGTCGGAGGGTCAGTACTGAGGGAACACCACGCTGTCGGAGGGTCAGTACTGAGTGAGCGCCGCGCTGTCGGAGGGTCAGTACTGAGTGAGCGCCGCGCTGTCGGAGGGTCAGTACTGAGGGGGCGCCACGCATTCTGAGGGTCAGTACTGAGTGAGCAACGCGCTGTCGGAGGGTCAGTACTGAGGGGGCGCCACGCTGTCTGAGGGTCAGTACTGAGGGAGCGCCGCACTGTCGGAGGGTCAGTACTGAGGGGGCACTGCACTGTCGGAGGGTCAGTACTGAGGGTGCGCCGCACTGTCTGAGGGTCAGTACTGAGGGAGCGCCGCACTGTCGGAGGGTCAGTACTGAGGGAGCGCAGCACTGTCGGAGGGTCAGTACTGAGGGAGCACCGCACTGTCGGAAGGTCAGTACTGAGGGAGCACCGCCCTGTCGGAGGGTCAGTATTGAGGGAGCACCGCATTGTCGGAGGGTCAGTACTGAGGGAGCGCCGCACTGTTGGAAGGTCAGTACTGAGGGAGCACCGCACTGTCGGAGGGTCAGTACTGAGGGAGCACCGCACTGTCGGAGGGTCAGTATTGAGGGAGCGCCGCACTGTCGGAGGGTCAGTACTGAGGGAGCGCCGCACTGTCAGAGGGTCAGTACTGAGGGAGCGCCGCACTGTCAGAGGGTCAGTGCTGAGTGAGGGCCGCACTGTCGGAGGGTCAGTAATGAGGGAGCGCCGCACTGTCGGAGGGTCAGTACTGAGGGAGCGCCGCACTGTCAGAGGGTCAGTGCTGAGTGAGGGCCGAACTGTCGGAGGGTCAGTAATGAGGGAGCGCCGCACTGTCGGAGGGTCAGTACTGAGGGGGCGCCACGCATTCTGAGGGTCAGTACTGAGTGAGCAACGCGCTGTCGGAGGGTCAGTACTGAGGGGGCGCCACGCTGTCTGAGGGTCAGTACTGAGGAGGCGCCGCACTGTCGGAGGGTCAGTACTGAGGGGGCGCCGCACTGTCGGAGGGTCAGTACTGAGGGTGCGCCGCACTGTCTGAGGGTCAGTACTGAGTGAGGGCCGCACTGTCGGAGGGACAGTAATGAGGGAGCGCCGCACGGTCGGAGGGTCAGTACTGACGGAGCACCGCACTGTCGGAGGGTCAGTGCTGAGGGAGCGCCGAAATGTCGGAGGGTCAGTAATGAGGGAGCGCCGAAATGTCGGAGGGTCAGTACTGAGGGTGCGCCGCACTGTCTGAGGGTCAGTACTGAGTGAGGGCCGCACTGTCGGAGGGTCAGTAATGAGGGAGCGCCGCACTGTCGGAGGGTCAGTACTGAGGGAGCACCGCACTGTCGGAGGGTCAGTGCTGAGGGAGCGCCGAAATGTCGGAGGGGCAGTAATGAGGGAGCGCCGAAATGTCGGAGGGTCAGTACTGAGGGTGCGCCGCACTGTCTGAGGGTCAGTACTGAGGGAGCGCCGCACTGTCGGAGGGTCAGTACTGAGGGGGCGCCACGCATTCTGAGGGTCAGTACTGAGTGAGCAACGCGCTGTCGGAGGGTCAGTACTGAGGGGGCGCCACGCTGTCTGAGGGTCAGTACTGAGGGAGCGCCGCACTGTCGGAGGGTCAGTACTGAGGGGGCGCCGCACTGTCGGAGGGTCAGTACTGAGGGTGCGCCGCACTGTCTGAGGGTCAGTACTGAGTGAGGGCCGCACTGTCGGAGGGTCAGTAATGAGGGAGCGCCGCACGGTCGGAGGGTCAGTACTGAGGGAGCACCGCACTGTCGGAGGGTCAGTGCTGAGGGAGCGCCGAAATGTCGGAGGGTCAGTAATGAGGGAGCGCCGAAATGTCGGAGGGTCAGTACTGAGGGTGCGCCGCACTGTCTGAGGGTCAGTACTGAGTGAGGGCCGCACTGTCGGAGGGTCAGTAATGAGGGAGCGCCGCACTGTCGGAGGGTCAGTACTGAGGGAGCACCGCACTGTCGGAGGGTCAGTGCTGAGGGAGCGCCGAAATGTCGGAGGGGCAGTAATGAGGGAGCGCCGAAATGTCGGAGGGTCAGTACTGAGGGTGCGCCGCACTGTCTGAGGGTCAGTACTGAGGGAGCGCCGCACTGTCGGAGGGTCAGTACTGAGGGAGCGCAGCACTATCGGAGGGTCAATACTGAGGGAGCACCGCACTGTCGGAGGGTCAGTGCTGAGGGAGCGCCGAAATGTCGGAGGGTCAGTAATGAGGGTGCGCCGCAATGTCGGAGGGTCAGTACTGAGGGAGCGCCGCACCGTCGGAGGGTCGGTACTGAGGGAGCGCCGCATTGTCGGAGGGTCAGTACTGAGGGAGCACCGCACTGTCGGAGGGTCAGTATTGAGGGAGCACCACACTGTCGGAGGGACAGTACTGAGGGTGCGCCGCAGTGTCTGAGGGTCAGTACTGAGGGTGCGCCACGCTGTCGGAGGGTCAGTACTGAGGGAGCACCGCCCTGTCGGAGGGTCAGTACTGAGGGAGTGCCACGCTGTAGGAGGGTCAGTACTGAGGGAGCACCGCCCTGTCGGAGGGTCAGTACTGAGGGAGTGCCACGCTGTAGGAGGGTCAGTACTGAGGGAGCGTCGCGCAGTCGGAGGGTCAGTATTGAGGGAGCACCGCACTGTCGGAGGGTCAGTACTGAGGGAGTGCTGCACTGTCGGAGGTCAGATCTGAGGGAGAGCCGCACTGTCGGAGGGTCAGTACTGAGGGAGCGCCGGACTGTCGGAGGGACAGTACTGAGGGATCGCCATACTGTCGGAGGGTCAGTACTGAGGGAGCGCCGCACTGTCGGAGGGTCAGTACTGAGGGAGCGCCACTCTGTAGGAGGGTCAGTACTGAGGGAGTGCCACGCTCTAGGAGGGTCAGTACTGAGGGAGCGCCGCGCAGTCGGAGGGTCAGTATTGAGGGAGCACCGCACTGTCGGAGGGTCAGTACTGAGCAAGCGCCACGCTGTCGGAGGGTCAGTACTGAGGGAGCACCGCACTGTCGGAGGGTCAGTATTGAGGGAGCACCGCACTTTCGGAGGGACAGTACTGAGGGTGCGCCGCAGTGTCTGAGGGTCAGTACTGAGGGAGCGCCACGCTGTCGGAGGGTCAGTACTGAAGGAGCGCCGCACTGTCGGAGGGTCAGTACTGAGGGAGCGCAGCACTGTCGGAGGGTCAGTACTGAGGGAGCACCGCACTGTCGGAAGGTCAGTATTGAGGGAGCACCGCACTGTCGGAGGGTCAGTACTGAGGGAGCGCCACGCTGTCGGACGGTCAGTACTGAGGGAGCACCGCCCTGTCGGAGGGTCAGTATTGAGGGAGCACCGCATTGTCGGAGGGTCAGTACTGAGGGAGCACCGCACTGTCGGAGGGTCAGTACTGAGGGAGCGCCACGCTGTCGGACGGTCAGTACTGAGGGAGCACCGCCCTGTCGGAGGGTCAGTATTGAGGGAGCACCGCATTGTCGGAGGGTCAGTACTGAGGGAGCACCGCACTGTCGGAGGGTCAGTACTGAGGGAGCGCCACGCTGTCGGACGGTCAGTACTGAGGGAGCACCGCCCCGTCGGAGGGTCAGCACTGAGGGTGCGCCGTGCTGTTGGAAGGTCAGTACTGAGGGAGCACCGCACTGTCGGAGGGTCAGTACTGAGGGAGCGCTGCACTGTCAGAGGGTCAGTACTGAGGGAGCGCCGCACTGTCAGAGGGTCAGTACTGAGGGAGCGCCGCACTGTCAGAGGGTCAGTACTGAGGGAGCGCCGCAATGTCGGAGGGTCAGTACTGAGGGAGTGCCGCACTGTCAGAGGGTCAGTACTGAGGGAGCGCCGCACTGTCAGAGGGTCAGTACTGAGGGAGCGCCGCACTGTCGGAGGGTCAGTACAGAGGGAGCGCCGCACTGTCAGAGGGTCAGTACTGAGGGAGCGCCGCACTGTCAGAGGGTCAGTACTGAGGGAGCGCCGCACTGTCAGAGGGTCAGTGCTGAGTGAGGGCCGCACTGTCAGAGGGTCAGTAATGAGGGAGCGCCACACTGTCGGAGGGTCAGTACTGAGGGGGCGCCACGCATTCTGAGGGTCAGTACTGAGTGAGCAACGCGCTGTCGGAGGGTCAGTACTGAGGGGGCGCCACGCTGTCTGAGGGTCAGTCCTGAGGGAGCGCCGCACTGTCGGAGGGTCAGTACTGAGGGGGCGCCGCACTGTCGGAGGGTCAGTACTGAGGGTGCGCCGCACTGTCTGAGGGTCAGTACTGAGGGAGCGCCGCACTGTCGGAGGGTCAGTAATGAGGGAGCGCCGCACTGTCGGAGGGTCAGTACTGAGGGAGAACCGCCCTGTCGGAAGGTCAGTACTGAGGGTGCGCCGCAGTGTCTGAGGGTCAGTACTGAGGGAGCGCCGCACTGTCGGAGGGTCAGTACTGAGGGAGCGCCGAAATGTCGGAGGGTCAGTAATGAGGGAGCGCCGCACTGTCGGAGGGTCAGTACTGAGGGAGCGCCGCACTGCCGTAGGGTCAGTACTGAGGGAGCGCCGCACTGTCGGAGGGTCAGTACTGAGGGAGCACCACGCTGTCGGAGGGTCAGTACTGAGTGAGCGCCGCGCTGTCGGAGGGTCAGTACTGAGTGAGCGCCGCGCTGTCGGAGGGTCAGTACTGAGGGGGCGCCACGCATTCTGAGGGTCAGTACTGAGTGAGCAACGCGCTGTCGGAGGGTCAGTACTGAGGGGGCGCCACGCTGTCTGAGGGTCAGTACTGAGGGAGCGCCGCACTGTCGGAGGGTCAGTACTGAGGGGGCGCCGCACTGTCGGAGGGTCAGTACTGAGGGTGCGCCGCACTGTCTGAGGGTCAGTACTGAGGGAGCGCCGCACTGTCGGAGGGTCAGTACTGAGGGAGCGCCGCACTGTCGGAGGGTCAGTACTGAGGGAGCACCGCACTGTCGGAAGGTCAGTATTGAGGGAGCACCGCACTGTCGGAGGGTCAGTACTGAGGGTGCGCCGCAGTGTCTGAGGGTCAGTACTGAGGGAGCGCCACGCTGTCGGACGGTAAGTACTGAGGGAGCACCGCCCTGTCGGAGGGTCAGTATTGAGGGAGCACCGCATTGTCGGAGGGTCAGTACTGAGGGAGCGCCGCACTGTTGGAAGGTCAGTACTGAGGGAGCACCGCACTGTCGGAGGGTCAGTACTGAGGGAGCACCGCACTGTCGGAGGGTCAGTATTGAGGGAGCGCCGCACTGTCGGAGGGTCAGTACTGAGGGAGCGCCGCACTGTCAGAGGGTCAGTACTGAGGGAGCGCCGCACTGTCAGAGGGTCAGTGCTGAGTGAGGGCCGCACTGTCGGAGGGTCAGTAATGAGGGAGCGCCGCACTGTCGGAGGGTCAGTACTGAGGGAGCGCCGCACTGTCAGAGGGTCAGTGCTGAGTGAGGGCCGAACTGTCGGAGGGTCAGTAATGAGGGAGCGCCGCACTGTCGGAGGGTCAGTACTGAGGGGGCGCCACGCATTCTGAGGGTCAGTACTGAGTGAGCAACGCGCTGTCGCAGGGTCAGTACTGAGGGGGCGCCACGCTGTCTGAGGGTCAGTACTGAGGGAGCGCCGCACTGTCGGAGGGTCAGTACTGAGGGGGCGCCGCACTGTCGGAGGGTCAGTACTGAGGGTGCGCCGCACTGTCTGAGGGTCAGTACTGAGTGAGGGCCGCACTGTCGGAGGGTCAGTAATGAGGGAGCGCCGCACGGTCGGAGCGTCAGTACTGAGGGAGCACCGCACTGTCGGAGGGTCAGTGCTGAGGGAGCGCCGAAATGTCGGAGGGTCAGTAATGAGGGAGCGCCGAAATGTCGGAGGGTCAGTACTGAGGGTGCGCCGCACTGTCTGAGGGTCAGTACTGAGTGAGGGCCGCACTGTCGGAGGGTCAGTAATGAGGGAGCGCCGCACTGTCGGAGGGTCAGTACTGAGGGAGCACCGCACTGTCGGAGGGTCAGTGCTGAGGGAGCGCCGAAATGTCGGAGGGGCAGTAATGAGGGAGCGCCGAAATGTCGGAGGGTCAGTACTGAGGGTGCGCCGCACTGTCTGAGGGTCAGTACTGAGGGAGCGCCGCACTGTCGGAGGGTCAGTACTGAGGGAGCGCAGCACTATCGGAGGGTCAGTACTGAGGGAGCACCGCACTGTCGGAGGGTCAGTGCTGAGGGAGCGCCGAAATGTCGGAGGGTCAGTAATGAGGGTGCGCCGCAATGTCGGAGGGTCAGTACTGAGGGAGCGCCGCACCGTCGGAGGGTCAGTACTGAGGGAGCGCTGCATTGTCGGAGGGTCAGTACTGAGGGAGCACCGCACTGTCGGAGGGTCAGTATTGAGGGAGCACCACACTGTCGGAGGGACAGTACTGAGGGTGCGCCGCAGTGTCTGAGGGTCAGTACTGAGGGTGCGCCACGCTGTCGGAGGGTCAGTACTGAGGGAGCACCGCCCTGTCGGAGGGTCAGTACTGAGGGAGTGCCACGCTGTAGGAGGGTCAGTACTGAGGGAGCACCGCCCTGTCGGAGGGTCAGTACTGAGGGAGTGCCACGCTGTAGGAGGGTCAGTACTGAGGGAGCGTCGCTCAGTCGGAGGGTCAGTATTGAGGGAGCACCGCACTGTCGGAGGGTCAGTACTGAGGGAGTGCTGCACTGTCGGAGGTCAGATCTGAGGGAGAGCCGCACTGTCGGAGGGTCAGTACTGAGGGAGCGCCGGACTGTCGGAGGGACAGTACTGAGGGATCGCCATACTGTCGGAGGGTCAGTACTGAGGGAGCGCCGCACTGTCGGAGGGTCAGTACTGAGGGAGCGCCACTCTGTAGGAGGGTCAGTACTGAGGGAGTGCCACGCTGTAGGAGGGTCAGTACTGAGGGAGCGCCGCGCAGTCGGAGGGTCAGTATTGAGGGAGCACCGCACTGTCGGAGGGTCAGTACTGAGCAAGCGCCACGCTGTCGGAGGGTCAGTACTGAGGGAGCACCGCACTGTCGGAGGGTCAGTATTGAGGGAGCACCGCACTTTCGGAGGGACAGTACTGAGGGTGCGCCGCAGTGTCTGAGGGTCAGTACTGAGCAAGCGCCACGCTGTCGGAGGGTCAGTACTGAGGGAGCACCGCACTGTCGGAGGGTCAGTATTGAGGGAGCACCGCACTGTCGGAGGGTCAGTACTGAGGGAGTGCCGCAGTGTCTGAGGGTCAGTACTGAGAGAGCGCCACGCTGTCGGAGGGTCAGTACTGAAGGAGCGCCGCACTGTCGGAGGGTCAGTACTGAGGGAGCGCAGCACTGTCGGAGGGTCAGTACTGAGGGAGCACCGCACTGTCGGAAGGTCAGTATTGAGGGAGCACCACACTGTCGGAGGGTCAGTACTGAGGGAGCGCCACGCTGTCGGACGGTCAGTACTGAGGGAGCACCGCCCTGTCCGATGGTCAGTATTGAGGGAGCACCGCATTGTCGGAGGGTCAGTACTGAGGGAGCACCGCACTGTCGGAGGGTCAGTACTGAGGGAGCGCCACGCTGTCGGACGGTCAGTACTGAGGGAGCACCGCCCTGTCGGAGGGTCAGTATTGAGGGAGCACCGCCCCGTCGGAGGGTCAGCACTGAGGGTGCGCCGCGCTGTTGGAAGGTCAGTACTGAGGGAGCACCGCACTGTCGGAGGGTCAGTACTGAGGGAGCGCTGCACTGTCAGAGGGTCAGTACTGAGGGAGCGCCGCACTGTCAGAGGGTCAGTACTGAGGGAGCGCCGCACTGTCAGAGGGTCAGTACTGAGGGAGCGCCGCAATGTCGGAGGGTCAGTACTGAGGGAGCGCCGCACTGTCAGAGGGTCAGTACTGAGGGAGCGCCGCACTGTCAGAGGGTCAGTACTGAGGGAGCGCCGCACTGTCGGAGGGTCAGTACTGAGGGAGCGCCGCACTGTCAGAGGGTCAGTACTGAGGGAGCGCCGCACTGTCAGAGGGTCAGTACTGAGGGAGCGCCGCACTGTCAGAGGGTCAGTGCTGAGTGAGGGCCGCACTGTCGGAGGGTCAGTAATGAGGGAGCGCCACACTGTCGGAGGGTCAGTACTGAGGGGGCGCCACGCATTCTGAGGGTCAGTACTGAGTGAGCAACGCGCTGTCGGAGGGTCAGTACTGAGGGGGCGCCACGCTGTCTGAGGGTCAGTCCTGAGGGAGCGCCGCACTGTCGGAGGGTCAGTACTGAGGGGGCGCCGCACTGTCGGAGGGTCAGTACTGAGGGTGCGCCGCACTGTCTGAGGGTCAGTACTGAGTGAGGGCCGCACTGTCGGAGGGTCAGTAATGAGGGAGCGCCGCACGGTCGGAGGGTCAGTACTGAGGGAGCACCGCACTGTCGGAGGGTCAGTGCTGAGGGAGCGCCGAAATGTCGGAGGGTCAGTAATGAGGGAGCGCCGAAATGTCGGAGGGTCAGTACTGAGGGTGCGCCGCACTGTCTGAGGGTCAGTACTGAGTGAGGGCCGCACTGTCGGAGGGTCAGTAATGAGGGAGCGCCGCACTGTCGGAGGGTCAGTACTGAGGGAGCACCGCACTGTCGGAGGGTCAGTGCTGAGGGAGCGCCGAAATGTCGGAGGGTCAGTAATGAGGGAGCGCCGAAATGTCGGAGGGTCAGTACTGAGGGTGCGCCGCACTGTCTGAGGGTCAGTACTGAGGGAGCGCCGCACTGTCGGAGGGTCAGTACTGAGGGAGCGCAGCACTGTCGGAGGGTCAGTACTGAGGGAGCACCGCACTGTCGGAGGGTCAGTGCTGAGGGAGCGCCGAAATGTCGGAGGGTCAGTAATGAGGGTGCGCCGCAATGTCGGAGGGTCAGTACTGAGGGGGCGCCGCACCGTCGGAGGGTCGGTACTGAGGGAGCGCCGCATTGTCGGAGGGTCAGTAATGAGGGAGCGCCGCACTGTCGGAGGGTCAGTACTGAGGGCGCGCCGCACTGTCGGAGGGTCAGTACTGAGGGAGCGCCGCACTGTCAGAGGGTCAGTGCTGAGTGAGGGCCGCACTGTCGGAGGGTCAGTAATGAGGGAGCGCCGCACTGTCGGAGGGTCAGTACTGAGGGGGCGCCACGCATTCTGAGGGTCAGTACTGAGTGAGCAACGCGCTGTCGGAGGGTCAGTACTGAGGGGGCGCCACGCTGTCTGAGGGTCAGTACTGAGGGAGCGCCGCACTGTCGGAGGGTCAGTACTGAGGGGGCGCCGCACTGTCGGAGGGTCAGTACTGAGGGTGCGCCGCACTGTCTGAGGGTCAGTACTGAGTGAGGGCCGCACTGTCGGAGGGTCAGTAATGATGGAGCGCCGCACGGTCGGAGGGTCAGTAATGAGGGAGCGCCGAAATGTCGGAGGGTCAGTACTGAGGGTGCGCCGCACTGTCTGAGGGTCAGTACTGAGTGAGGGCCGCACTGTCGGAGGGTCAGTAATGAGGGAGCGCCGCACTGTCGGAGGGTCAGTACTGAGGGAGCACCGCACTGTCGGAGGGTCAGTGCTGAGGGAGCGCCGAAATGTCGGAGGGTCAGTAATGAGGGAGCGCCGAAATGTCGGAGGGTCAGTACTGAGGGTGCGCCGCACTGTCTGAGGGTCAGTACTGAGGGAGCGCCGCACTGTCGGAGGGTCAGTACTGAGGGAGCGCAGCACTATCGGAGGGTCAGTACTGAGGGAGCACCGCACTGTCGGAGGGTCAGTGCTGAGGGAGCGCCGAAATGTCGGAGGGTCAGTAATGAGGGTGCGCCGCAATGTCGGAGGGTCAGTACTGAGGGAGCGCCGCACCGTCGGAGGGTCGGTACTGAGGGAGCGCCGCATTGTCGGAGGGTCAGTACTGAGGGAGCACCGCACTGTCGGAGGGTCAGTATTGAGGGAGCACCACACTGTCGGAGGGACAGTACTGAGGGTGCGCCGCAGTGTCTGAGGGTCAGTACTGAGGGTGCGCCACGCTGTCGGAGGGTCAGTACTGAGGGAGCACCGCCCTGTCGGAGGGTCAGTACTGAGGGAGTGCCACACTGTAGGAGGGTCAGTACTGAGGGAGTGCCACGCTCTAGGAGGGTCAGTACTGAGGGAGCGCCGCGCAGTCGGAGGGTCAGTACTGAGGGAGCGCCGGACTGTCGGAGGGACAGTACTGAGGGATCGCCATACTGTCGGAGGGTCAGTACTGAGGGAGCGCCGCACTGTCGGAGGGTCAGTACTGAGGGAGCGCCACTCTGTAGGAGGGTCAGTACTGAGGGAGTGCCACGCTCTAGGAGGGTCAGTACTGAGGGAGCGCCGCGCAGTCGGAGGGTCAGTATTGAGGGAGCACCGCACTGTCGGAGGGTCAGTACTGAGCAAGCGCCACGCTGTCGGAGGGTCAGTACTGAGGGAGCACCGCACTGTCGGAGGGTCAGTATTGAGGGAGCACCGCACTTTCGGAGGGACAGTACTGAGGGTGCGCCGCAGTGTCTGAGGGTCAGTACTGAGGGAGCGCCACGCTGTCGGAGGGTCAGTACTGAAGGAGCGCCGCACTGTCGGAGGGTCAGTACTGAGGGAGCGCAGCACTGTCGGAGGGTCAGTACTGAGGGAGCACCGCACTGTCGGAAGGTCAGTATTGAGGGAGCACCGCACTGTCGGAGGGTCAGTACTGAGGGAGCGCCACGCTGTCGGACGGTCAGTACTGAGGGAGCACCGCCCTGTCGGAGGGTCAGTATTGAGGGAGCACCGCATTGTCGGAGGGTCAGTACTGAGGGAGCACCGCACTGTCGGAGGGTCAGTACTGAGGGAGCGCCACGCTGTCGGACGGTCAGTACTGAGGGAGCACCGCCCTGTCGGAGGGTCAGTATTGAGGGAGCACCGCCCCGTCGGAGGGTCAGCACTGAGGGTGCGCCGCGCTGTTGGAAGGTCAGTACTGAGGGAGCACCGCACTGTCGGAGGGTCAGTACTGAGGGAGCGCTGCACTGTCAGAGGGTCAGTACTGAGGGAGCGCCGCACTGTCAGAGGGTCAGTACTGAGGGAGCGCCGCACTGTCAGAGGGTCAGTACTGAGGGAGCGCCGCAATGTCGGAGGGTCAGTACTGAGGGAGTGCCGCACTGTCAGAGGGTCAGTACTGAGGGAGCGCCGCACTGTCAGAGGGTCAGTACTGAGGGAGCGCCGCACTGTCGGAGGGTCAGTACAGAGGGAGCGCCGCACTGTCAGAGGGTCAGTACTGAGGGAGCGCCGCACTGTCAGAGGGTCAGTACTGAGGGAGCGCCGCACTGTCAGAGGGTCAGTGCTGAGTGAGGGCCGCACTGTCGGAGGGTCAGTAATGAGGGAGCGCCACACTGTCGGAGGGTCAGTACTGAGGGGGCGCCACGCATTCTGAGGGTCAGTACTGAGTGAGCAACGCGCTGTCGGAGGGTCAGTACTGAGGGGGCGCCACGCTGTCTGAGGGTCAGTCCTGAGGGAGCGCCGCACTGTCGGAGGGTCAGTACTGAGGGGGCGCCGCACTGTCGGAGGGTCAGTACTGAGGGTGCGCCGCACTGTCTGAGGGTCAGTACTGAGGGAGCGCCGCACTGTCGGAGGGTCAGTAATGAGGGAGCGCCGCACTGTCGGAGGGTCAGTACTGAGGGAGAACCGCCCTGTCGGAAGGTCAGTACTGAGGGTGCGCCGCAGTGTCTGAGGGTCAGTACTGAGGGAGCGCCGCACTGTCGGAGGGTCAGTACTGAGGGAGCGCCGAAATGTCGGAGGGTCAGTAATGAGGGAGCGCCGCACTGTCGGAGGGTCAGTACTGAGGGAGCGCCGCACTGCCGTAGGGTCAGTACTGAGGGAGCGCCGCACTGTCGGAGGGTCAGTACTGAGGGAGCACCACGCTGTCGGAGGGTCAGTACTGAGTGAGCGCCGCGCTGTCGGAGGGTCAGTACTGAGTGAGCGCCGCGCTGTCGGAGGGTCAGTACTGAGGGGGCGCCACGCATTCTGAGGGTCAGTACTGAGTGAGCAACGCGCTGTCGGAGGGTCAGTACTGAGGGGGCGCCACGCTGTCTGAGGGTCAGTACTGAGGGAGCGCCGCACTGTCGGAGGGTCAGTACTGAGGGGGCGCCGCACTGTCGGAGGGTCAGTACTGAGGGTGCGCCGCACTGTCTGAGGGTCAGTACTGAGGGAGCGCCGCACTGTCGGAGGGTCAGTACTGAGGGAGCGCCGCACTGTCGGAGGGTCAGTACTGAGGGAGCACCGCACTGTCGGAAGGTCAGTATTGAGGGAGCACCGCACTGTCGGAGGGTCAGTACTGAGGGTGCGCCGCAGTGTCTGAGGGTCAGTACTGAGGGAGCGCCACGCTGTCGGACGGTAAGTACTGAGGGAGCACCGCCCTGTCGGAGGGTCAGTATTGAGGGAGCACCGCATTGTCGGAGGGTCAGTACTGAGGGAGCGCCGCACTGTTGGAAGGTCAGTACTGAGGGAGCACCGCACTGTCGGAGGGTCAGTACTGAGGGAGCACCGCACTGTCGGAGGGTCAGTATTGAGGGAGCGCCGCACTGTCGGAGGGTCAGTACTGAGGGAGCGCCGCACTGTCAGAGGGTCAGTACTGAGGGAGCGCCGCACTGTCAGAGGGTCAGTGCTGAGTGAGGGCCGCACTGTCGGAGGGTCAGTAATGAGGGAGCGCCGCACTGTCGGAGGGTCAGTACTGAGGGAGCGCCGCACTGTCAGAGGGTCAGTGCTGAGTGAGGGCCGAACTGTCGGAGGGTCAGTAATGAGGGAGCGCCGCACTGTCGGAGGGTCAGTACTGAGGGGGCGCCACGCATTCTGAGGGTCAGTACTGAGTGAGCAACGCGCTGTCGGAGGGTCAGTACTGAGGGGGCGCCACGCTGTCTGAGGGTCAGTACTGAGGGAGCGCCGCACTGTCGGAGGGTCAGTACTGAGGGGGCGCCGCACTGTCGGAGGGTCAGTACTGAGGGTGCGCCGCACTGTCTGAGGGTCAGTACTGAGTGAGGGCCGCACTGTCGGAGGGTCAGTAATGAGGGAGCGCCGCACGGTCGGAGCGTCAGTACTGAGGGAGCACCGCACTGTCGGAGGGTCAGTGCTGAGGGAGCGCCGAAATGTCGGAGGGTCAGTAATGAGGGAGCGCCGAAATGTCGGAGGGTCAGTACTGAGGGTGCGCCGCACTGTCTGAGGGTCAGTACTGAGTGAGGGCCGCACTGTCGGAGGGTCAGTAATGAGGGAGCGCCGCACTGTCGGAGGGACAGTACTGAGGGAGCACCGCACTGTCGGAGGGTCAGTGCTGAGGGAGCGCCGAAATGTCGGAGGGGCAGTAATGAGGGAGCGCCGAAATGTCGGAGGGTCAGTACTGAGGGTGCGCCGCACTGTCTGAGGGTCAGTACTGAGGGAGCGCCGCACTGTCGGAGGGTCAGTACTGAGGGAGCGCAGCACTATCGGAGGGTCAGTACTGAGGGAGCACCGCACTGTCGGAGGGTCAGTGCTGAGGGAGCGCCGAAATGTCGGAGGGTCAGTAATGAGGGTGCGCCGCAATGTCGGAGGGTCAGTACTGAGGGAGCGCCGCACCGTCGGAGGGTCAGTACTGAGGGAGCGCTGCATTGTCGGAGGGTCAGTACTGAGGGAGCACCGCACTGTCGGAGGGTCAGTATTGAGGGAGCACCACACTGTCGGAGGGACAGTACTGAGGGTGCGCCGCAGTGTCTGAGGGTCAGTACTGAGGGTGCGCCACGCTGTCGGAGGGTCAGTACTGAGGGAGCACCGCCCTGTCGGAGGGTCAGTACTGAGGGAGTGCCACGCTGTAGGAGGGTCAGTACTGAGGGAGCACCGCCCTGTCGGAGGGTCAGTACTGAGGGAGTGCCACGCTGTAGGAGGGTCAGTACTGAGGGAGCGTCGCGCAGTCGGAGGGTCAGTATTGAGGGAGCACCGCACTGTCGGAGGGTCAGTACTGAGGGAGTGCTGCACTGTCGGAGGTCAGATCTGAGGGAGAGCCGCACTGTCGGAGGGTCAGTACTGAGGCAGCGCCGGACTGTCGGAGGGACAGTACTGAGGGATCGCCATACTGTCGGAGGGTCAGTACTGAGGGAGCGCCGCACTGTCGGAGGGTCAGTACTGAGGGAGCGCCACTCTGTAGGAGGGTCAGTACTGAGGGAGTGCCACGCTGTAGGAGGGTCAGTACTGAGGGAGCGCCGCGCAGTCGGAGGGTCAGTATTGAGGGAGCACCGCACTGTCGGAGGGTCAGTACTGAGCAAGCGCCACGCTGTCGGAGGGTCAGTACTGAGGGAGCACCGCACTGTCGGAGGGTCAGTATTGAGGGAGCACCGCACTTTCGGAGGGACAGTACTGAGGGTGCGCCGCAGTGTCTGAGGGTCAGTACTGAGCAAGCGCCACGCTGTCGGAGGGTCAGTACTGAGGGAGCACCGCACTGTCGGAGGGTCAGTATTGAGGGAGCACCGCACTGTCGGAGGGTCAGTACTGAGGGAGTGCCGCAGTGTCTGAGGGTCAGTACTGAGAGAGCGCCACGCTGTCGGAGGGTCAGTACTGAAGGAGCGCCGCACTGTCGGAGGGTCAGTACTGAGGGATCGCAGCACTGTCGGAGGGTCAGTACTGAGGGAGCACCGCACTGTCGGAAGGTCAGTATTGAGGGAGCACCACACTGTCGGAGGGTCAGTACTGAGGGAGCGCCACGCTGTCGGACGGTCAGTACTGAGGGAGCACCGCCCTGTCGGAGGGTCAGTATTGAGGGAGCACCGCATTGTCGGAGGGTCAGTACTGAGGGAGCACCGCACTGTCGGAGGGTCAGTACTGAGGGAGCGCCACGCTGTCGGACGGTCAGTACTGAGGGAGCACCGCCCTGTCGGAGGGTCAGTATTGAGGGAGCACCGCCCCGTCGGAGGGTCAGCACTGAGGGTGCGCCGCGCTGTTGGAAGGTCAGTACTGAGGGAGCACCGCACTGTCGGAGGGTCAGTACTGAGGGAGCGCTGCACTGTCAGAGGGTCAGTACTGAGGGAGCGCCGCACTGTCAGAGGGTCAGTACTGAGGGAGCGCCGCACTGTCAGAGGGTCAGTACTGAGGGAGCGCCGCAATGTCGGAGGGTCAGTACTGAGGGAGCGCCGCACTGTCAGAGGGTCAGTACTGAGGGAGCGCCGCACTGTCAGAGGGTCAGTACTGAGGGAGCGCCGCACTGTCGGAGGGTCAGTACTGAGGGAGCGCCGCACTGTCAGAGGGTCAGTACTGAGGGAGCGCCGCACTGTCAGAGGGTCAGTACTGAGGGAGCGCCGCACTGTCAGAGGGTCAGTGCTGAGTGAGGGCCGCACTGTCGGAGGGTCAGTAATGAGGGAGCGCCACACTGTCGGAGGGTCAGTACTGAGGGGGCGCCACGCATTCTGAGGGTCAGTACTGAGTGAGCAACGCGCTGTCGGAGGGTCAGTACTGAGGGGGCGCCACGCTGTCTGAGGGTCAGTCCTGAGGGAGCGCCGCACTGTCGGAGGGTCAGTACTGAGGGGGCGCCGCACTGTCGGAGGGTCAGTACTGAGGGTGCGCCGCACTGTCTGAGGGTCAGTACTGAGTGAGGGCCGCACTGTCGGAGGGTCAGTAATGAGGGAGCGCCGCACGGTCGGAGGGTCAGTACTGAGGGAGCACCGCACTGTCGGAGGGTCAGTGCTGAGGGAGCGCCGAAATGTCGGAGGGTCAGTAATGAGGGAGCGCCGAAATGTCGGAGGGTCAGTACTGAGGGTGCGCCGCACTGTCTGAGGGTCAGTACTGAGTGAGGGCCGCACTGTCGGAGGGTCAGTAATGAGGGAGCGCCGCACTGTCGGAGGGTCAGTACTGAGGGAGCACCGCACTGTCGGAGGGTCAGTGCTGAGGGAGCGCCGAAATGTCGGAGGGTCAGTAATGAGGGAGCGCCGAAATGTCGGAGGGTCAGTACTGAGGGTGCGCCGCACTGTCTGAGGGTCAGTACTGAGGGAGCGCCGCACTGTCGGAGGGTCAGTACTGAGGGAGCGCAGCACTGTCGGAGGGTCAGTACTGAGGGAGCACCGCACTGTCGGAGGGTCAGTGCTGAGGGAGCGCCGAAATGTCGGAGGGTCAGTAATGAGGGGGCGCCGCACCGTCGGAGGGTCGGTACTGAGGGAGCGCCGCATTGTCGGAGGGTCAGTAATGAGGGAGCGCCGCACTGTCGGAGGGTCAGTACTGAGGGCGCGCCGCACTGTCGGAGGGTCAGTACTGAGGGAGCGCCGCACTGTCAGAGGGTCAGTGCTGAGTGAGGGCCGCACTGTCGGAGGGTCAGTAATGAGGGAGCGCCGCACTGTCGGAGGGTCAGTACTGAGGGGGCGCCACGCATTCTGAGGGTCAGTACTGAGTGAGCAACGCGCTGTCGGAGGGTCAGTACTGAGGGGGCGCCACGCTGTCTGAGGGTCAGTACTGAGGGAGCGCCGCACTGTCGGAGGGTCAGTACTGAGGGGGCGCCGCACTGTCGGAGGGTCAGTACTGAGGGTGCGCCGCACTGTCTGAGGGTCAGTACTGAGTGAGGGCCGCACTGTCGGAGGGTCAGTAATGAGGGAGCGCCGCACGGTCGGAGGGTCAGTAATGAGGGAGCGCCGAAATGTCGGAGGGTCAGTACTGAGGGTGCGCCGCACTGTCTGAGGGTCAGTACTGAGTGAGGGCCGCACTGTCGGAGGGTCAGTAATGAGGGAGCGCCGCACTGTCGGAGGGTCAGTACTGAGGGAGCACCGCACTGTCGGAGGGTCAGTGCTGAGGGAGCGCCGAAATGTCGGAGGGTCAGTAATGAGGGAGCGCCGAAATGTCGGAGGGTCAGTACTGAGGGTGCGCCGCACTGTCTGAGGGTCAGTACTGAGGGAGCGCCGCACTGTCGGAGGGTCAGTACTGAGGGAGCGCAGCACTATCGGAGGGTCAGTACTGAGGGAGCACCGCACTGTCGGAGGGTCAGTGCTGAGGGAGCGCCGAAATGTCGGAGGGTCAGTAATGAGGGTGCGCCGCAATGTCGGAGGGTCAGTACTGAGGGAGCGCCGCACCGTCGGAGGGTCGGTACTGAGGGAGCGCCGCATTGTCGGAGGGTCAGTACTGAGGGAGCACCGCACTGTCGGAGGGTCAGTATTGAGGGAGCACCACACTGTCGGAGGGACAGTACTGAGGGTGCGCCGCAGTGTCTGAGGGTCAGTACTGAGGGTGCGCCACGCTGTCGGAGGGTCAGTACTGAGGGAGCACCGCCCTGTCGGAGGGTCAGTACTGAGGGAGTGCCACACTGTAGGAGGGTCAGTACTGAGGGAGCACTGCCCTGTCGGAGGGTCAGTACTGAGGGAGTGCCACGCTGTAGGAGGGTCAGTACTGAGGGAGCGTCGCGCAGTCGGAGGGTCAGTATTGAGGGAGCACCGCACTGTCGGAGGGTCAGTACTGAGGGAGTGCTGCACTGTCGGAGGTCAGATCTGAGGGAGAGCCGCACTGTCGGAGGGTCAGTACTGAGGGAGCGCCGGACTGTCGGAGGGACAGTACTGAGGGATCGCCATACTGTCGGAGGGTCAGTACTGAGGGAGCGCCGCACTGTCGGAGGGTCAGTACTGAAGGAGCGCCACTCTGTAGGAGGGTCAGTACTGAGGGAGTGCCACGCTGTAGGAGGGTCAGTACTGAGGGAGCGCCGCGCAGTCGGAGGGTCAGTATTGAGGGAGCACCGCACTGTCGGAGGGTCAGTACTGAGCAAGCGCCACGCTGTCGGAGGGTCAGTACTGAGGGAGCACGCACTGTCGGAGGGTCAGTATTGAGGGAGCACCGCACTTTCGGAGGGTCAGTACTGAGGGAGCGCCACGCTGTCGGACGGTCAGTACTGAGGGAGCACCGCCCTGTCGGAGGGTCAGTATTGAGGGAGCACCGCCCCGTCGGAGGGTCAGCACTGAGGGTGCGCCGCGCTGTTGGAAGGTCAGTACTGAGGGAGCACCGCACTGTCGGAGGGTCAGTACTGAGGGAGCGCCGCACTGTCAGAGTGTCAGTACTGAGGGAGCGCCGCACTGTCAGAGGGTCAGTACTGAGGGAGCGCCGCACTGTCAGAGGGTCAGTACTGAGGGAGCGCTGCAATGTCGGAGGGTCAGTACTGAGGGAGCGCCGCACTGTCAGAGGGTCAGTACTGAGGGAGCGCCGCACTGTCAGAGGGTCAGTACTGAGGGAGCGCCGCACTGTCGGACGGTCAGTACTGAGGGAGCGCCGCACTGTCAGAGGGTCAGTACTGAGGGAGCGCCGCACTGTCAGAGGGTCAGTGCTGAGTGAGGGCCGCACTGTCGGAGGGTCAGTAATGAGGGAGCGCCACACTGTCGGAGGGTCAGTACTGAGGGGGCGCCACGCATTCTGAGGGTCAGTACTGAGTGAGCAACGCGCTGTCGGAGGGTCAGTACTGAGGGGGCGCCACGCTGTGTGAGGGTCAGTCCTGAGGGAGCGCCGCACTGTCGGAGGGTCAGTACTGAGGGGGCGCCGCACTGTCGGAGGGTCAGTACTGAGGGTGCGCCGCACTGTCTGAGGGTCAGTACTGAGTGAGGGCCGCACTGTCGGAGGGTCAGTAATGAGGGAGCGCCGCACGGTCGGAGGGTCAGTACTGAGGGAGCACCGCACTGTCGGAGGGTCAGTGCTGAGGGAGCGCCGAAATGTCGGAGGGTCAGTAATGAGGGAGCGCCGAAATGTCGGAGGGTCAGTACTGAGGGTGCGCCGCACTGTCTGAGGGTCAGTACTGAGTGAGGGCCGCACTGTCGGAGGGTCAGTAATGAGGGAGCGCCGCACTGTCGGAGGGTCAGTACTGAGGGAGCACCGCACTGTCGGAGGGTCAGTGCTGAGGGAGCGCCGAAATGTCGGAGGGTCAGTAATGAGGGAGCGCCGAAATGTCGGAGGGTCAGTACTGAGGGTGCGCCGCACTGTCTGAGGGTCAGTACTGAGGGAGCGCCGCACTGTCGGAGGGTCAGTACTGAGGGAGCGCAGCACTGTCGGAGGGTCAGTACTGAGGGAGCACCGCACTGTCGGAGGGTCAGTGCTGAGGGAGCGCCGAAATGTCGGTCAGTAATGAGGGTGCGCCGCAATGTCGGAGGGTCAGTACTGAGGGGGCGCCGCACCGTCGGAGGGTCGGTACTGAGGGAGCGCCGCATTGTCGGAGGGTCAGTAATGAGGGAGCGCCGCATTGTCGGAGGGTCAGTACTGAGGGAGCACCGCACTGTCGGAGGGTCAGTATTGAGGGAGCACCGCACTGTCGGAGGGACAGTACTGAGGGTGCGCCGCAGTGTCTGAGGGTCAGTACTGAGGGAGCGCCGCACTGTCGGAGGGTCAGTACTGAGGGAGCACCGCCCTGTCGGAGGGTCAGTATTGAGGGAGCACTGCACTGTCGGAGGGTCAGTACTGAGGGAGCGCCGCACTGTCGGAGGGTCAGTACTGAGGGAGTGACGCAATGTCGGAGGGTCAGTTCTAAGGGAGTGCTGCACTGTCGGAGGTCAGATCTGAGGGAGCGCCGAACTGTCGGAGAGTCAGTACTGAGGGAGCGCTGGACTGTCGGAGGGACAGTACTGAGGGATCGCCGCACTGTCGGAGGGTCAGTACTGAGGGAGCGCCGCACTGTCGGAGGGTCAGTACAGAGGGAGCGCCACTCTGTAGGAGGGTCAGTACTGAGGGAGTGCCACGCTGTAGGAGGGTCAGTACTGAGGGAGCGCCGCGCAGTCGGAGGGTCAGTATTGAGGGAGAACCGCACTGTCGGAGGGTCAGTACTGAGGGAGCGCCACGCTGTCGGAGGGTCAGTACTGAGGGAGCACCGCACTGTCGGAGGGTCAGTATTGAGGGAGCACCGCACTTTCGGAGGGACAGTACTGAGGGTGCGCCGCAGTGTCTGAGGGTCAGTACTGAGGGAGCGCCACGCTGTCGGAGGGTCAGTACTGAGGGAGCACCGCCCTGTCGGAGGGTCAGTATTGAGGGAGCACTGCACTGTCGGAGGGTCAGTACTGAGGGAGCGCCGCACTGTCGGAGTGTCAGTACTGAGGGAGCGCCGCACTGTCAGAGGGTCAGTACTGAGGGAGCGCCGCACTGTCAGAGGGTCAGTACTGAGGGAGCGCCGCACTGTCAGAGGGTCAGTGCTGAGTGAGGGCCGCACTGTCGGAGGGTCAGCAATGAGGGAGCGCCGCACTGTCGGAGGGTCAGTACTGAGGGTGCGCCGCACTGTCGGAGGGTCAGTACTGAGGGAGCGCCGCAAGGTCGGAGGGTCAGTACTGAGGGAGCACCGCACTGTCAGAGGGTCAGTACTGAGGGAGCGCCGCACTGTCGTAGGGTCAGTACTGAGGGAGCGCCGCACTGTCTGAGCGTCAGTACTGAGGGAGCGCCACGCTGTCGGATGGTCAGTACTGAGGGAGCGCCGCACTGTCGGAGGGGCAGTACTGAGGGAGCACCGCACTGTCGGAGGGTCAGTACTGAGGGAGAACCGCCCTGTCGGAGGGTCAGTACTGAGGGTGCGCCGCAGTGTCTGAGGGTCAGTACTGAGGGAGCGCCGCACTGTCGGAGGGTCTGTACTGAGGGAGCGCCGCACTGTCGGAGGGTCTGTACTGAGGGAGCGCCGCACTGTCGGAGGGTCAGTAATGAGGGAGCGCCGCACTGTCGGAGGGTCTGTACTGAGGGAGCGCCGCACTGTCGGAGGGTCAGTACTGAGGGTGCGCCGCACTGTTGGAGGGTCAGTACTGAGGGAGCACCGCACTGTCAGAGAGTCAGTACTGAGGGAGCGCCGCACTGTCGGAGGGTCAGTACTGAGGGAGCGACGCACTGTTGGAGGGACTGTACTGAGGGAGCACCGCACTGTCGGAGGGTCAGTACTGAGCGAGCACCGCCCTGTCGGAGGGTCAGTATTGAGGGAGCACTGCACTGTCGGAGGGTCAGTACTGAGGGAGCGCCGCACTGTCGGAGGGTCAGTACTGAGGGAGCGCCGCACTGTCAGAGGGTCAGTACTGAGGGAGCGCCGCACTGTCAGAGGGTCAGTACTGAGGGAGCGCCGCACTGTCAGAGGGTCAGTGCTGAGTGAGGGCCGCACTGTGGGAGGGTCAGTAATGAGGGAGCGCCGCACTGTCGGAGGGTCAGTACTGAGGGTGCGCCGCACTGTCGGAGGGTCAGTACTGAGGGAGCGCCGCAATGTCGGAGGGTCAGTACTGAGGGAGCACCGCACTGTCAGAGGGTCAGTACTGAGGGAGCGCCGCACTGTCGTAGGGTCAGTACTGAGGGAGCGCCGCACTGTCTGAGCGTCAGTACTGAGGGAGCGCCACGCTGTCGGATGGTCAGTACTGAGGGAGCGCCACGCTGTATGAGGGTCAGTACTGAGTGAGCGCCGCACTGTCGGAGGGTCAGTACTGAGAGAGAACCGCCCTGTCGGAGGGTCAGTACTGAGGGAGCGCAACACTGTCGGAGGGTCAGTACTGAGGGAGCGCCACGATGTTGGAGGGTCAGTACTGAGGGAGAGTCGCACTGTCAGAGGGTCAGTACTGAGGGTGCGCCGCACTGTCGGAGGGGCAGTACTGAGGGAGCACCGCACTGTCGGAGGGTCAGTATTGAGGGAGCACCGCACTGTCGGAGGGTCAGTACTGAGGGAGCGCCGCACTGTCAGAGGGTCAGTACTGAGGGAGCGCCGCACTGTCGGAGGGTCAGTGCTGAGGGAGCGCTGCACTGTCGGAGGGTCAGTAATGAGGGAGCGCCGCACTGTCGGAGGGTCTGTACTGAGGGAGCGCCGCACTGTCGGAGGGTCAGTACTGAGGGTGCGCCGCACTGTTGGAGGGTCAGTACTGAGGGAGCACCGCACTGTCAGAGAGTCAGTACTGAGGGAGCGCCGCACTGTCGGAGGGTCAGTACTGAGGGAGCGACGCACTGTTGGAGGGTCAGTACTGAGGGAGCACCGCACTGTCAGAGGGTCAGTACTGAGGGAGCGCCGCACTGTCGTAGGATCAGTACTGAGGGAGCGCCGCACTGTCGGAGGGTCAGTGCTGAGGGAGCGCCGCACTGTCGGAGGGTCAGTACTGAGGGAGCGCCGCACTGTCGGAGGGTCAGTACTGAGGGAGAACCACGCTGTTGGAGGGTCAGTACTGAGGGAGCGCCACGCTGTCTGAGGGTCAGTACTGAGGGAGCGCCACGCTGTCGGAGGGTCAGTACTGAGGGGGCGCCGCACTGTCGGAGGGTCAGTACTGAGGGTGCGCCGCACTGTCTGAGGGTCAGTACTGAGGGAGCGGCACGCTGTCGGAGGGTCAGTACTGAGGGAGCGCCGCACTGTCGGAGGGTCAGTACTGAGGGAGCGCCGCACTGTCGTAGGGTCAGTACTGAGGGAGCGCCGCACTGTCGGAGGGTCAGTACTGAGGGAGCGCCGCACTGTCGGAGGGTCAGTACTGAGGGAGCGCCACACTGTAGGAGGGTCAGTACTGAGGGAGCACCGCACTGTCGGAGGGTCAGTACTGAGGGAGCGCCGCACTGTCGGAGGGTCAGTACTGAGGGAGCGCCGCACTGTTGGAAGGTCAGTACTGAGGGAGCACCGCACTGTCGGAGGGTCAGTACTGAGGGAGCACCGCCCTGTCGGAGGGTCAGTACTGAGGGAGCGCCACGCTGTATGAGGGTCAGTACTGAGTGAGCGCCGCGCTGTCGGAGGGTCAGTACTGAGGGAGCACCGCCCTGTCGGAGGGTCAGTACTGAGGGTGCGCCGCAGTGTCTGAGGGTCAGTACTGAGGGAGCGCCGCACTTTCGGAGGGTCAGTACTGAAGGAGCGCCACGCTGTCGGAGGGTCAGTACTGAGGGGCGCCGCACTGTCGGAGGGACAGTACTGAGGGAGCGCCGCACTGTCGGAGGGTCAGTACTGAGGGAGCGCCGCACTGTCGGAGGGTCAGTACTGAGGAGGCGCTGCACTGTCGGAGAGTCAGTAATGAGGGAGCGCCACACTGTCGGAGGGTCAGTACTGAGGGAGGGCTGCACGGTCGGAGGGTCAGTACTGAGGGAGTGCCGCACTGTCGGAGGGTCAGTTCTGAGGGAGTGCCACACTGTCGGAGGGTCAGTACTGAGGGAGTGCCGCAGTGTTGCAGGGTCAGTAATGAGGGAGCTCCGCACTTTCGGAGGGTCAGTTCTGAGGGAGTCCCGCACTGTCGCAGGGTCAGTACTGAGGGGGTGCCCCACTGTCGGAGGGTCAGCACTGAGGGAGCGCCGCACTGTCGGAGGGTGAGTACTGAGGGAGCGCCGCACTGTCGGAGGGTCAGTACTGTGGGTGTGCCGCACTGTCAGAGGGTCAGTAATGAGGGAGCGCCGCACTGTCGGAGGGTCAGTACTGAGGGTGCGCCGCACTGTCGGAGGGTCAGTACTGAGGGAGCGCCGCAATGTCGGAGGGTCAGTACTGAGGGAGCACCGCACTGTCAGAGGGTCAGTACTGAGGGAGCGCCGCACTGTCGTAGGGTCAGTACTGAGGGAGCGCCGCACTGTCTGAGCGTCAGTACTGAGGGAGCGCCACGCTGTCGGATGGTCAGTACTGAGGGAGCGCCACGCTGTATGAGGGTCAGTACTGAGTGAGCGCCGCACTGTCGGAGGGTCAGTACTGAGAGAGAACCGCCCTGTCGGAGGGTCAGTACTGAGGGAGCGCAACACTGTCGGAGGGTCAGTACTGAGGGAGCGCCACGATGTTGGAGGGTCAGTACTGAGGGAGAGTCGCACTGTCAGAGGGTCAGTACTGAGGGTGCGCCGCACTGTCGGAGGGGCAGTACTGAGGGAGCACCGCACTGTCGGAGGGTCAGTATTGAGGGAGCACCGCACTGTCGGAGGGTCAGTACTGAGGGAGCGCCGCACTGTCAGAGGGTCAGTACTGAGGGAGCGCCGCACTGTCGGAGGGTCAGTGCTGAGGGAGCGCTGCACTGTCGGAGGGTCAGTAATGAGGGAGCGCCGCACTGTCGGAGGGTCTGTACTGAGGGAGCGCCGCACTGTCGGAGGGTCAGTACTGAGGGTGCGCCGCACTGTTGGAGGGTCAGTACTGAGGGAGCACCGCACTGTCAGAGAGTCAGTACTGAGGGAGCGCCGCACTGTCGGAGGGTCAGTACTGAGGGAGCGACGCACTGTTGGAGGGTCAGTACTGAGGGAGCACCGCACTGTCAGAGGGTCAGTACTGAGGGAGCGCCGCACTGTCGTAGGATCAGTACTGAGGGAGCGCCGCACTGTCGGAGGGTCAGTGCTGAGGGAGCGCCGCACTGTCGGAGGGTCAGTACTGAGGGAGCGCCGCACTGTCGGAGGGTCAGTACTGAGGGAGAACCACGCTGTTGGAGGGTCAGTACTGAGGGAGCGCCACGCTGTCTGAGGGTCAGTACTGAGGGAGCGCCACGCTGTCGGAGGGTCAGTACTGAGGGGGCGCCGCACTGTCGGAGGGTCAGTACTGAGGGTGCGCCGCACTGTCTGAGGGTCAGTACTGAGGGAGCGGCACGCTGTCGGAGGGTCAGTACTGAGGGAGCGCCGCACTGTCGGAGGGTCAGTACTGAGGGAGCGCCGCACTGTCGTAGGGTCAGTACTGAGGGAGCGCCGCACTGTCGGAGGGTCAGTACTGAGGGAGCGCCGCACTGTCGGAGGGTCAGTACTGAGGGAGCGCCACACTGTAGGAGGGTCAGTACTGAGGGAGCACCGCACTGTCGGAGGGTCAGTACTGAGGGAGCGCCGCACTGTCGGAGGGTCAGTACTGAGGGAGCGCCGCACTGTTGGAAGGTCAGTACTGAGGGAGCACCGCACTGTCGGAGGGTCAGTACTGAGGGAGCACCGCCCTGTCGGAGGGTCAGTACTGAGGGAGCGCCACGCTGTATGAGGGTCAGTACTGAGTGAGCGCCGCGCTGTCGGAGGGTCAGTACTGAGGGAGCACCGCCCTGTCGGAGGGTCAGTACTGAGGGTGCGCCGCAGTGTCTGAGGGTCAGTACTGAGGGAGCGCCGCACTTTCGGAGGGTCAGTACTGAAGGAGCGCCACGCTGTCGGAGGGTCAGTACTGAGGGGCGCCGCACTGTCGGAGGGACAGTGCTGAGGGAGCGCCGCACTGTCGGAGGGACAGTACTGAGGGAGCGCCGCACTGTCGGAGGGTCAGTACTGAGGGAGCGCCGCACTGTCGGAGGGTCAGTACTGAGGAGGCGCTGCACTGTCGGAGAGTCAGTAATGAGGGAGCGCCACACTGTCGGAGGGTCAGTACTGAGGGAGGGCTGCACGGTCGGAGGGTCAGTACTGAGGGAGTGCCGCACTGTCGGAGGGTCAGTTCTGAGGGAGTGCCACACTGTCGGAGGGTCAGTACTGAGGGAGTGCCGCAGTGTTGCAGGGTCAGTAATGAGGGAGCTCCGCACTTTCGGAGGGTCAGTTCTGAGGGAGTCCCGCACTGTCGCAGGGTCAGTACTGAGGGGGTGCCCCACTGTCGGAGGGTCAGCACTGAGGGAGCGCCGCACTGTCGGAGGGTGAGTACTGAGGGAGCGCCGCACTGTCGGAGGGTCAGTACTGTGGGTGTGCCGCACTGTCAGAGGGTCAGCACTGAGGGAGTGCCGCACTGTCGGAGGGTCTGTACTGAGGGAGAGCCGAACTGTCGGAGGGTCAGTACTGAGGGAGCGCCGCAATGTCGGAGGGTCAGTACTGAGGGAGCGCCGCACTGTCGCAGGGTCAGTACTGAGGGAGCGCCACTCTGTAGGAGGGTCAGTACTGAGGGAGCGCCACGCTGTAGGAGGGTCAGTACTCAGGGAGCGCCGCAATGTCGGAGGGTCAGTTCTGAGGGAGTGCTGCACTGTCGGAGGTCAGTTCTGAGGGAGTGCCGCACTGTCGGACTGTCAGTACTGAGGGAGCGCCGCACTGTCGGAGGGACAGTACTGAGGGATCGCCGCACTGTCAGAGGGTCAGTACTGAGGGATCGCCGCACTGTTGGAGGGTCAGTACTGAGGGAGCGCCGCACTGTCGCAGGGTCAGTACTGAGGGAGCGCCACTCTGTAGGAGGGTCAGTACTGAGGGAGCGCCACGCTGTAGGAGGGTCAGTACTGAGGGAGCGCCGCGCAGTCGGAGGGTCAGTATTGAGGGAGCACCGCACTGTCGGAGGGTCAGTACTGAGGGAGCGCCACACTGTCGGAGGGTCAGTACTGAGGGATCGCCGCACTGTTGGAGGGTCAGTACTGAGGGAGCGCCGCACTGTCGCAGGGTCAGTACTGAGGGAGCGCCACTCTGTAGGAGGGTCAGTACTGAGGGAGCGCCACGCTGTAGGAGGGTCAGTACTGAGGGAGCGCCGCAATGTCGGAGGGTCAGTTCTGAGGGAGTGCTGCACTGTCGGAGGTCAGTTCTGAGGGAGTGCCGCACTGTCGGACTGTCAGTACTGAGGGAGCGCCGCACTGTCGGAGGGACAGTACTGAGGGATCGCCGCACTGTCAGAGGGTCAGTACTGAGGGATCGCCGCACTGTTGGAGGGTCAGTACTGAGGGAGCGCCGCACTGTCGCAGGGTCAGTACTGAGGGAGCGCCACTCTGTAGGAGGGTCAGTACTGAGGGAGCGCCACGCTGTAGGAGGGTCAGTACTGAGGGAGCGCCGCGCAGTCGGAGGGTCAGTATTGAGGGAGCACCGCACTGTCGGAGGGTCAGTACTGAGGGAGCGCCACACTGTCGGAGGGTCAGTACTGAGGGAGCACCGCACTGTCGGAGGGTCAGTATTGAGGGAGCACCGCACTGTCGGAGGGATAGTACTGAGGGAGCGCCGCACTGTCGGAGGGTCAGTACTGAGGGTGCGCCGCAGTGTCTGAGGGTCAGTACTGAGGGAGCGCCACGCTGTCGGAGGGTCAGTACTGAGGGAGCACCGCCCTGTCGGAGGGTCAGTATTGAGGGAGCACCGCACTGTTGGAAGGTCAGTAAAGAGAGAATGCCGCACTGTCAGAGGGTCAGTACTGAGAGAGCACCGCAGTGTCGGAGGGTCAGTACTGAGGGAGTGCCGCACTGTCGGAGGGTGAGAACTGAGGGAGCGCCGCACTGTCGGAGGGTCAGTACTGAGGGAGCGCCGCAGTGTCGGAGGGTCAGCACTGAGGGAGGGCTGCACGGTCGGAGGGTCAGTACTGAGGGAGCGCCACTCTGTAGGAGGGTCAGTACTGAGGGAGCGCCACGCTGTTGGAGGGTCAGTACTGAGGGAGCGCCGCGCAGTCGGAGGGTCAGTATTGAGGGAGCACCGCACTGTCGGAAGGTCAGTACTGAGGGAGCACCCCACTGTTGGAGGGTCAGTATTGAGGGAGCACCACGCTGTCGGAGGGTCAGTACTGAGGGAGCGCCATGCTGTCTGAGGGTCAGTACTGAGGGAGCGCCACGCTGTCGGAGGGTCAGTACTGAGGGGCGCCGCACTGTCGGAGGGACAGTACTGAGGTAGCGCCGCACTGTCGGAGGGTCAGTACTGAGGGAGCGCCGCACTGTCGGAGGGACAGTGCTGAGGGAGCGCCGCACTGTCGGAGGGTCAGTACTGAGGGAGCGCCACGCTGTTGGAGGGTCAGTACTGAGGGAGCGCCGCGCAGTCGGAGGGTCAGTATTGAGGGAGCACCGCACTGTCGGAGGGTCAGTACTGAGGGAGCGCCACGCTGTCGGAAGGTCAGTACTGAGGGAGCACCCCACTGTTGGAGGGTCAGTATTGAGGGAGCACCACGCTGTCGGAGGGTCAGTACTGAGGGAGCGCCACGCTGTCTGAGGGTCAGTACTGAGGGAGCGCCACGCTGTCGGAGGGTCAGTACTGAGGGGCGCCGCACTGTCGGAGGGACAGTACTGAGGTAGCGCCGCACTGTCGGAGGGTCAGTACTGAGGGAGCGCCGCACTGTCGGAGGGACAGTGCTGAGGGAGCGCCGCACTGTCGGAGGGACAGTACTGAGGGAGCGCCGCACTGTCGGAGAGTCAGTAATGAGGGAGCGCCACACTGTCGGAGGGTCAGTACTGAGGGAGGGCTGCACGGTCGGAGGGTCAGTACTGAGGGAATGCCGCACTGTCGGAAGGTCAGTTCTGAGGGAGTGCCACACTGTCGGAGGGTCAGTACTGAGGGAGTGGCGCAGTGTTGCAGGGTCAGTAATGAGGGAGCTCCGCACTTTCGGAGAGTCAGTTCTGAGGGAGTCCCGCACTGTCGGAGGGTCAGTACTGAGGGGGTGCCGCACTGTCGGAGGGTCAGCACTGAGGGAGCGCCGCACTGTCGGAGGGTGAGTACTGAGGGAACGCCGCACTGTCGGAGGGTCAGTACTGTGGGAGTGCCGCACTGTCAGAGGGTCAGCACTGAGGGAGTGCCGCACTGTCGGAGGGTCTGTACTGAGGGAGAGCCGAACTGTCGGTCAGTACTGAGGGAGCGCCGCAATGTCGGAGGGTCAGTACTGAGTGAGCGCCGCACTGTCGGAGGGTCAGTACTGAGGGAGTGCCGCAATGTCGGAGGGTCAGTTCTGAGGGAGTGCCGCACTGTCGGACTGTCAGTACTGAGGGAGCGCCGCACTGTCGGAGGGACAGTACTGAGGGAGTGCCGCAATGTCGGAGGGTCAGTTCTGAGGGAGTGCCGCACTGTCAGTACTGAGGGAGCGCCGCACTGTCGGAGGGACAGTACTGAGGGATCGCCGCACTGTCGGAGGGTCAGTACTGAGGGATCGCCGCACTGTTGGAGGGTCAGTACTGAGGGAGCGCCGCACTGTCGGAGGGTCAGTACTGAGGGAGCGCCGCACTGTCGGAGGGACAGTACTGAGGGATCGCCGCACTGTCGGAGGGTCAGTACCGAGGGAGCGCCGCACTGTCGGAGGGTCAGTACTGAGGGAGCGCCACTCTGTAGGAGGGTCAGTACTGAGGGAGCGCCACGCTGTAGGAGGGTCAGTACTGAGGGAGCGCCGCGCAGTCGGAGGGTCAGTATTGAGGGAGCACCGCACTGTCGGAGGGTCAGTACTGAGGGAGCGCCACGCTGTCGGAGCGTCAGTACTGAGGGTGCGCCGCACTGTTGGAAGGTCAGTAAAGAGAGAATGCCGCACTGTCGGAGGGTCAGTACTGAGGGTGCGCCGCACTGTCGGAGGGTCAGTACTGAGGGAGTGCCGCACTGTCAGAGGGTCAGTACTGAGGGAGCGCCGCACTGTCGGAGGGTCAGTACTGAGGGAGCGCCTCACAGTCAGATGGTCAGTACTGAGGGAGCGCCACACTGTCAGAGGGTCAGTACTGAGGGAGCACCACACTGTCGGAGTGTCAGTAAAGAGAGAGCGCCGCACTGTCAGAGGGTCAGTACTGAGGGAGCGCCGCTCTGTCGGAGGGTCAGAAAAGAGAGAGCGCCGCTCTGTCAGAGGGTCAGTAAAGAGAGAGCGCCGCACTGTCAGAGGGTCAGTACTGAGGGAGTGCCGCACTGTCAGAGGGTCAGTACTGAGGGAGTGCCGCACTGTCGGAGGGTCAGTAAAGAGAGAGAGCCGCACTGTGAGAGGGTCAGTACTGAGGGAGCGCCGCTCTGTCGGAGGGTGAGCAGTGAGGAATCGCCGCTCTGTCGGAGGGTGAGTACTGAGGGAGCGCCGCAATGTCAGAGGGTCAGTTCTGAGGGAGTGCCGCACTGTCTGAGGGTCAGTACTGAGGGAGCGCCGCACTGTCGGAGGGTCAGTACTGAGGGAGCGCCGCACTGTCGGAGGGTGAGTACTGAGGGAGCGCCGCACTGTCGGGGGTTCAGTACTGAGGGAGCGCAGCACTGTCAGAGGGTCAGTACTGAGGGAGCGCCTCACAGTCAGAGGGTCAGTACTGAGGGAGTGCCGCACTGTCGTAGGGTCAGTACTGAGGGAGCGCCACACTGTCAGAGGGTCAGTACTGAGGCAGTGCCGCACTGTCAGAGGGTCAGTACTGAGGGAGCACCGCACTGTCGGAGGGTCAGTACTGAGGGAGTGCCGCACTGTCAGAGGGTCAGTACTGAGGGAGTGCCGCACTGTCGGAGGGTCAGTAAAGAGAGAGAGCCGCACTGTCAGAGGGTCAGTACTGAGGAAGCGCCGCTCTGTCGGAGGGTGAGTACTGAGGGAGCCTCGCTCTGTCGGAGGGTGAGTACAGACGGAGCGCCGCACTGTCGGAGGGACAGTACTGAGGGAGCGCCGCACTGTCGGAGGGTGAGTACTGAGGGAGCGCCGCACTGTCGGAGGGTCAGTACTGAGGGAGGGCTGCATGGTCGGAGGGTCAGTACTGAGTGAGTGCCGCACTGTCGGAGGGTCAGTTCTGAGGGAGTGCCGCACTGTCGCAGGGTCAGTAATGAGGGAGTGCCGCACTGTCGGAGGGTCAGTACTGAGGGAGCGCCGCACTGTCGGAGGGTCAGTACTGAGGGAGTGCCGCACTGTCGGAGGGTCAGTACTGAGGGAGCGCCGCACTGTCGGAGGGTCAGTACTGAGGGAGTGCCGCACTGTCGTAGGGTGAGTACTGAGGGAGCTCCGCACTGTTGGAGGGTCAGTACTGAGGGAGCGCCGCACTGTCGGAGGGTGAGAACTGAGGGAGCGCCGCACTGTCGGAGGGTCAGGACTGAGGGAGCGCCGCACTGTCGGAGGGTCAGTACTGAGGGAGTGCCGCACTGTCGGAGGGTCAGTACTGAGGGGGTGCCGCACTGTCGTAGGGTGAGTACTGAGGGAGCGCCGCACTGTTGGAGGGTCAGTACTGAGGGAGCGCCGCACTGTCGGAGGGTGAGAACTGAGGGAGCGCCGCACTGTCGGAGGGTCAGTACTGAGGGAGCGCCGCAGTGTCGGAGGGTCAGTACTGAGGGAGGGCTGCACGGTCGGAGGGTCAGTACTGAATGAGTGCCGCTCTGTCGGAGGGTCAGTAAAGAGAGAGCGCCGCACTGTCAGAGGGTCAGTACTGAGGGAGTGCCGCACTGTCAGAGGGTCAGTACTGAGGGAGTGCCGCACTGTCGGAGGGTCAGTAAAGAGAGAGAGCCGCACTGTGAGAGGGTCAGTACTGAGGGAGCGCCGCTCTGTCGGAGGGTGAGCAGTGAGGAATCGCTGCTCTGTCGGAGGGTGAGTACTGAGGGAGCGCCGCAATGTCGGAGGGTCAGTTCTGAGGGAGTGCCGCACTGTCGGAGGGTCAGTACTGAGAGAACGCCGCACTGTCGGAGGGTCAGTACTGAGGGAGCGCCGCACTGTTGGAGGGTGAGTACTGAGGGAGCGCCGCACTGTCGGGGGTTCAGTACTGAGGGAGCGCCGCACTGTCGGAGGGTCACTAAAGAGAGAGAGCCGCACTGTCAGAGGGTCAGTACTGAGGGAGCGCCTCACAGTCAGAGGGTCAGTACTGAGGGAGTGCCGCACTGTCGTAGGGTCAGTACTGAGGGAGCGCCACACTGTCAGAGGGTCAGTACTGAGGCAGTGCCGCACTGTCAGATGGTCAGTACTGAGGGAGCACCGCACTGTCGGAGGGTCAGTACTGAGGGAGCGCCTCACAGTCAGATGGTCAGTACTGAGGGAGCACCACACTGTCGGAGTGTCAGTAAAGAGAGAGCGCCGCACTGTCAGAGGGTCAGTACTGAGGGAGCGCCGCTCTGTCGGAGGGTCAGAAAAGAGAGAGCGCCGCTCTGTCAGAGGGTCAGTAAAGAGAGAGCGCCGCACTGTCAGAGGGTCAGTACTGAGGGAGTGCCGCACTGTCAGAGGGTCAGTACTGAGGGAGTGCCGCACTGTCGGAGGGTCAGTAAAGAGAGAGAGCCGCACTGTGAGAGGGTCAGTACTGAGGGAGCGCCGCTCTGTCGGAGGGTGAGCAGTGAGGAATCGCCGCTCTGTCGGAGGGTGAGTACTGAGGGAGCGCCGCAATGTCAGAGGGTCAGTTCTGAGGGAGTGCCGCACTGTCTGCGGGTCAGTACTGAGGGAGCGCCGCACTGTCGGAGGGTCAGTACTGAGGGAGCGCCGCACTGTCGGAGGGTGAGTACTGAGGGAGCGCCGCACTGTCGGGGGTTCAGTACTGAGGGAGCGCAGCACTGTCAGAGGGTCAGTACTGAGGGAGCGCCTCACAGTCAGAGGGTCAGTACTGAGGGAGTGCCGCACTGTCGTAGGGTCAGTACTGAGGGAGCGCCACACTGTCAGAGGGTCAGTACTGAGGCAGTGCCGCACTGTCAGAGGGTCAGTACTGAGGGAGCACCGCACTGTCGGAGGGTCAGTACTGAGGGAGTGCCGCACTGTCAGAGGGTCAGTACTGAGGGAGTGCCGCACTGTCGGAGGGTCAGTAAAGAGAGAGAGCCGCACTGTCAGAGGGTCAGTACTGAGGAAGCGCCGCTCTGTCGGAGGGTGAGTACTGAGGGAGCCTCGCTCTGTCGGAGGGTGAGTACAGACGGAGCGCCGCACTGTCGGAGGGACAGTACTGAGGGAGCGCCGCACTGTCGGAGGGTGAGTACTGAGGGAGCGCCGCACTGTCGGAGGGTCAGTACTGAGGGAGGGCTGCATGGTCGGAGGGTCAGTACTGAGTGAGTGCCGCACTGTCGGAGGGTCAGTTCTGAGGGAGTGCCGCACTGTCGCAGGGTCAGTAATGAGGGAGTGCCGCACTGTCGGAGGGTCAGTACTGAGGGAGCGCCGCACTGTCGGAGGGTCAGTACTGAGGGAGTGACGCACTGTCGGAGGGTCAGTACTGAGGGAGCGCCGCACTGTCGGAGGGTCAGTACTGAGGGAGTGCCGCACTGTCGTAGGGTGAGTACTGAGGGAGCTCCGCACTGTTGGAGGGTCAGTACTGAGGGAGCGCCGCACTGTCGGAGGGTGAGAACTGAGGGAGCGCCGCACTGTCGGAGGGTCAGGACTGAGGGAGCGCCGCACTGTCGGAGGGTCAGTACTGAGGGAGTGCCGCACTGTCGGAGGGTCAGTACTGAGGGGGTGCCGCACTGTCGTAGGGTGAGTACTGAGGGAGCGCCGCACTGTTGGAGGGTCAGTACTGAGGGAGCGCCGCACTGTCGGAGGGTGAGAACTGAGGGAGCGCCGCACTGTCGGAGGGTCAGTACTGAGGGAGCGCCGCAGTGTCGGAGGGTCAGTACTGAGGGAGGGCTGCACGGTCGGAGGGTCAGTACTGAATGAGTGCCGCTCTGTCGGAGGGTCAGTAAAGAGAGAGCGCCGCACTGTCAGAGGGTCAGTACTGAGGGAGTGCCGCACTGTCAGAGGGTCAGTACTGAGGGAGTGCCGCACTGTCGGAGGGTCAGTAAAGAGAGAGAGCCGCACTGTGAGAGGGTCAGTACTGAGGGAGCGCCGCTCTGTCGGAGGGTGAGCAGTGAGGAATCGCTGCTCTGTCGGAGGGTGAGTACTGAGGGAGCGCCGCAATGTCGGAGGGTCAGTTCTGAGGGAGTGCCGCACTGTCGGAGGGTCAGTACTGAGAGAACGCCGCACTGTCGGAGGGTCAGTACTGAGGGAGCGCCGCACTGTCGGAGGGTGAGTACTGAGGGAGCGCCGCACTGTCGGGGGTTCAGTACTGAGGGAGCGCCGCACTGTCGGAGGGTCACTAAAGAGAGAGAGCCGCACTGTCAGAGGGTCAGTACTGAGGGAGCGCCTCACAGTCAGAGGGTCAGTACTGAGGGAGTGCCGCACTGTCGTAGGGTCAGTACTGAGGGAGCGCCACACTGTCAGAGGGTCAGTACTGAGGCAGTGCCGCACTGTCAGATGGTCAGTACTGAGGGAGCACCGCACTGTCGGAGGGTCAGTACTGAGGGAGTGCCGCACTGTCAGAGGGTCAGTACTGAGGGAGTGCCGCACTGTCGGAGGGTCAGTAAAGAGAGAGAGCCGCACTGTCAGAGGGTCAGTACTGAGGAAGCGCCGCTCTGTCGGAGGGACAGTACTGAGGGATCGCCGCACTGTCGGAGGGTCAGTACTGAGGGATCGCCGCACTGTTGGAGGGTCAGTACTGAGGGAGCGCCGCACTGTCGGAGGGTCAGTACTGAGGGAGCGCCGCACTGTCGGAGGGACAGTACTGAGGGATCGCCGCACTGTCGGAGGGTCAGTACCGAGGGAGCGCCGCACTGTCGGAGGGTCAGTACTGAGGGAGCGCCACTCTGTAGGAGGGTCAGTACTGAGGGAGCGCCACGCTGTAGGAGGGTCAGTACTGAGGGAGCGCCGCGCAGTCGGAGGGTCAGTATTGAGGGAGCACCGCACTGTCGGAGGGTCAGTACTGAGGGAGCGCCACGCTGTCGGAGCGTCAGTACTGAGGGTGCGCCGCACTGTTGGAAGGTCAGTAAAGAGAGAATGCCGCACTGTCGGAGGGTCAGTACTGAGGGTGCGCCGCACTGTCGGAGGGTCAGTACTGAGGGAGTGCCGCACTGTCAGAGGGTCAGTACTGAGGGAGCGCCGCACTGTCGGAGGGTCAGTACTGAGGGAGCGCCTCACAGTCAGATGGTCAGTACTGAGGGAGCGCCACACTGTCAGAGGGTCAGTACTGAGGGAGCACCACACTGTCGGAGTGTCAGTAAAGAGAGAGCGCCGCACTGTCAGAGGGTCAGTACTGAGGGAGCGCCGCTCTGTCGGAGGGTCAGAAAAGAGAGAGCGCCGCTCTGTCAGAGGGTCAGTAAAGAGAGAGCGCCGCACTGTCAGAGGGTCAGTACTGAGGGAGTGCCGCACTGTCAGAGGGTCAGTACTGAGGGAGTGCCGCACTGTCGGAGGGTCAGTAAAGAGAGAGAGCCGCACTGTGAGAGGGTCAGTACTGAGGGAGCGCCGCTCTGTCGGAGGGTGAGCAGTGAGGAATCGCCGCTCTGTCGGAGGGTGAGTACTGAGGGAGCGCCGCAATGTCAGAGGGTCAGTTCTGAGGGAGTGCCGCACTGTCTGAGGGTCAGTACTGAGGGAGCGCCGCACTGTCGGAGGGTCAGTACTGAGGGAGCGCCGCACTGTCGGAGGGTGAGTACTGAGGGAGCGCCGCACTGTCGGGGGTTCAGTACTGAGGGAGCGCAGCACTGTCAGAGGGTCAGTACTGAGGGAGCGCCTCACAGTCAGAGGGTCAGTACTGAGGGAGTGCCGCACTGTCGTAGGGTCAGTACTGAGGGAGCGCCACACTGTCAGAGGGTCAGTACTGAGGCAGTGCCGCACTGTCAGAGGGTCAGTACTGAGGGAGCACCGCACTGTCGGAGGGTCAGTACTGAGGGAGTGCCGCACTGTCAGAGGGTCAGTACTGAGGGAGTGCCGCACTGTCGGAGGGTCAGTAAAGAGAGAGAGCCGCACTGTCAGAGGGTCAGTACTGAGGAAGCGCCGCTCTGTCGGAGGGTGAGTACTGAGGGAGCCTCGCTCTGTCGGAGGGTGAGTACAGACGGAGCGCCGCACTGTCGGAGGGACAGTACTGAGGGAGCGCCGCACTGTCGGAGGGTGAGTACTGAGGGAGCGCCGCACTGTCGGAGGGTCAGTACTGAGGGAGCGCCGCACTGTCGGAGGGTGAGTACTGAGGGAGCGCCGCACTGTCGGGGGTTCAGTACTGAGGGAGCGCAGCACTGTCAGAGGGTCAGTACTGAGGGAGCGCCTCACAGTCAGAGGGTCAGTACTGAGGGAGTGCCGCACTGTCGTAGGGTCAGTACTGAGGGAGCGCCACACTGTCAGAGGGTCAGTACTGAGGCAGTGCCGCACTGTCAGAGGGTCAGTACTGAGGGAGCACCGCACTGTCGGAGGGTCAGTACTGAGGGAGTGCCGCACTGTCAGAGGGTCAGTACTGAGGGAGTGCCGCACTGTCGGAGGGTCAGTAAAGAGAGAGAGCCGCACTGTCAGAGGGTCAGTACTGAGGAAGCGCCGCTCTGTCGGAGGGTGAGTACTGAGGGAGCCTCGCTCTGTCGGAGGGTGAGTACAGACGGAGCGCCGCACTGTCGGAGGGACAGTACTGAGGGAGCGCCGCACTGTCGGAGGGTGAGTACTGAGGGAGCGCCGCACTGTCGGAGGGTCAGTACTGAGGGAGGGCTGCATGGTCGGAGGGTCAGTACTGAGTGAGTGCCGCACTGTCGGAGGGTCAGTTCTGAGGGAGTGCCGCACTGTCGCAGGGTCAGTAATGAGGGAGTGCCGCACTGTCGGAGGGTCAGTACTGAGGGAGCGCCGCACTGTCGGAGGGTCAGTACTGAGGGAGTGCCGCACTGTCGGAGGGTCAGTACTGAGGGAGCGCCGCACTGTCGGAGGGTCAGTACTGAGGGAGTGCCGCACTGTCGTAGGGTGAGTACTGAGGGAGCTCCGCACTGTTGGAGGGTCAGTACTGAGGGAGCGCCGCACTGTCGGAGGGTGAGAACTGAGGGAGCGCCGCACTGTCGGAGGGTCAGGACTGAGGGAGCGCCGCACTGTCGGAGGGTCAGTACTGAGGGAGTGCCGCACTGTCGGAGGGTCAGTACTGAGGGGGTGCCGCACTGTCGTAGGGTGAGTACTGAGGGAGCGCCGCACTGTTGGAGGGTCAGTACTGAGGGAGCGCCGCACTGTCGGAGGGTGAGAACTGAGGGAGCGCCGCACTGTCGGAGGGTCAGTACTGAGGGAGCGCCGCAGTGTCGGAGGGTCAGTACTGAGGGAGGGCTGCACGGTCGGAGGGTCAGTACTGAATGAGTGCCGCTCTGTCGGAGGGTCAGTAAAGAGAGAGCGCCGCACTGTCAGAGGGTCAGTACTGAGGGAGTGCCGCACTGTCAGAGGGTCAGTACTGAGGGAGTGCCGCACTGTCGGAGGGTCAGTAAAGAGAGAGAGCCGCACTGTGAGAGGGTCAGTACTGAGGGAGCGCCGCTCTGTCGGAGGGTGAGCAGTGAGGAATCGCTGCTCTGTCGGAGGGTGAGTACTGAGGGAGCGCCGCAATGTCGGAGGGTCAGTTCTGAGGGAGTGCCGCACTGTCGGAGGGTCAGTACTGAGAGAACGCCGCACTGTCGGAGGGTCAGTACTGAGGGAGCGCCGCACTGTCGGAGGGTGAGTACTGAGGGAGCGCCGCACTGTCGGGGGTTCAGTACTGAGGGAGCGCCGCACTGTCGGAGGGTCACTAAAGAGAGAGAGCCGCACTGTCAGAGGGTCAGTACTGAGGGAGCGCCTCACAGTCAGAGGGTCAGTACTGAGGGAGTGCCGCACTGTCGTAGGGTCAGTACTGAGGGAGCGCCACACTGTCAGAGGGTCAGTACTGAGGCAGTGCCGCACTGTCAGATGGTCAGTACTGAGGGAGCACCGCACTGTCGGAGGGTCAGTACTGAGGGAGTGCCGCACTGTCAGAGGGTCAGTACTGAGGGAGTGCCGCACTGTCGGAGGGTCAGTAAAGAGAGAGAGCCGCACTGTCAGAGGGTCAGTACTGAGGAAGCGCCGCTCTGTCGGAGGGTGAGTACTGAGGGAGCCTCGCTCTGTCGGAGGGTGAGTACAGACGGAGCGCCGCACTGTCGGAGGGTCAGTACTGAGGGAGCGCCGCACTGTCGGAGGGTGAGTACTGAGGGAGCGCCGCACTGTCGGAGGGTCAATACTGAGGGAGGGCTGCATGGTCGGAGGGTCAGTACTGAGTGAGTGCCGCACTGTCGGAGGGTCAGTTCTGAGGGAGTGCCGCACTGTCGCAGGGTCAGTAATGAGGGAGTGCCGCACTGTCGGAGGGTCAGTACTGAGGGAGCGCCGCACTGTCGGAGGGTCAGTACTGAGGGAGTGCCGCACTGTCGGAGGGTCAGTACTGAGGGAGCGCCGCACTGTCGGAGGGTCAGTACTGAGGGAGTGCCGCACTGTCGTAGGGTGAGTACTGAGGGAGCTCCGCACTGTTGGAGGGTCAGTACTGAGGGAGTGCCGCACTGTCAGAGGGTCAGTACTGAGGGAGTGCCGCACTGTTGGAGGGTCAGTAAAGAGAGAGAGCCGCACTGTCAGAGGGTCAGTACTGAGGAAGCGCCGCTCTGTCGGAGGGTGAGTACTGAGGGAGCCTCGCTCTGTCGGAGGGTGAGTACAGACGGAGCGCCGCACTGTCGGAGGGTCAGTACTGAGGGAGCGCCGCACTGTCGGAGGGTGAGTACTGAGGGAGCGCCGCACTGTCGGAGGGTCAATACTGAGGGAGGGCTGCATGGTCGGAGGGTCAGTACTGAGTGAGTGCCGCACTGTCGGAGGGTCAGTTCTGAGGGAGTGCCGCACTGTCGCAGGGTCAGTAATGAGGGAGTGCCGCACTGTCGGAGGGTCAGTACTGAGGGAGCGCCGCACTGTCGGAGGGTCAGTACTGAGGGAGTGCCGCACTGTCGGAGGGTCAGTACTGAGGGAGCGCCGCACTGTCGGAGGGTCAGTACTGAGGGAGTGCCGCACTGTCGTAGGGTGAGTACTGAGGGAGCTCCGCACTGTTGGAGGGTCAGTACTGAGGGAGCGCCGCACTGTCGGAGGGTGAGAACTGAGGGAGCGCCGCACTGTCGGAGGGTCAGGACTGAGGGAGCGCCGCACTGTCGGAGGGTCAGTACTGAGGGAGTGCCGCACTGTCGGAGGGTCAGTACTGAGGGGGTGCCGCACTGTCGTAGGGTGAGTACTGAGGGAGCTCCGCACTGTTGGAGGGTCAGTACTGAGGGAGCGCCGCACTGTCGGAGGGTGAGAACTGAGGGAGCGCCGCACAGTCGGAGGGTCAATACTGAGGGAGCGCCGCAGTGTCGGAGGGTCAGTACTGAGGGAGGGCTGCACGGTCGGAGGGTCAGTACTGAATGAGTGCCGCACTGTCGGAGGGTCAATTCTGAGGGAGTGCCGCACTGTCGCAGGGTCAGTAATGAGGGAGCTCCGCGCTTTCGGAGGGTCAGTTCTGAGGGAGTGCCGCACTGTCGGAGGGTCAGTACTGAGGGAGCGCCGCACTGTCGGAGGGTCAGTACTGAGGGAGTGCCGCACTGTCGGAGGGTCAGTACTGAGGGAGCGCCGCACTGTTGGAGGGTCAGTACTGAGGGAGCGCCGCACTGTCGGAGGGTCAGTAAAGAGACAGAGCCGCACTGTGAGAGGGTCAGTACTGAGGGAGCGCCGCTCTGTCGGAGGGTGAGCAGTGAGGAATCGCCGCTCTGTCGGAGGGTGAGTACTGAGGGAGCGCCGCAATGTCGGAGGGTCAGTTCTGAGGGAGTTCCGCACTGTCGGAGGGTCAGTACTGAGAGAGCGCCGCACTGTCGGAGGGTCAGTACTGAGGGAGCGCCGCACTGTCGGAGGGTGAGTACTGAGGGAGCGCCGCACTGTCGGGGGTTCAGTACTGAGGGACCGCCGCACTGTCGGAGGGTCAGTAAAGAGAGAGAGCCGCACTGTCAGAGGGTCAGTACTGAGGGAGCGCCTCACAGTCAGAGGGTCAGTACTGAGGCAGTGCCGCACTGTCAGAGGGTCAGTACTGAGGGAGCGCCACACTGTCAGAGGGTCAGTACTGAGGCAGTGCCGCACTGTCAGAGGGTCAGTACTGAGGGAGCACCGCACTGTCGGAGGGTCAGTACTGAGGGAGTGCCGCACTGTCAGAGGGTCAGTACTGAGGGAGTGCCGCACTGTCGGAGGGTCAGTAAAGAGAGAGAGCCGCACTGTCAGAGGGTCAGTACTGAGGAAGCGCCGCTCTGTCGGAGGGTGAGTACTGAGGGAGCCTCGCTCTGTCGGAGGGTGAGTACAGACGGAGCGCCGCACTGTCGGAGGGTCAGTACTGAGGGAGCGCCGCACTGTCGGAGGGTGAGTACTGAGGGAGCGCCGCACTGTCGGAGGGTCAGTACTGAGGGAGGGCTGCATGGTCGGAGGGTCAGTACTGAGTGAGTGCCGCACTGTCGGAGGGTCAGTTCTGAGGGAGTGCCGCACTGTCGCAGGGTCAGTAATGAGGGAGTGCCGCACTGTCGGAGGGTCAGTACTGAGGGAGCGCCGCACTGTCGGAGGGTCAGTACTGAGGGAGTGCCGCACTGTCGGAGGGTCAGTACTGAGGGAGCGCCGCACTGTCGGAGGGTCAGTACTGAGGGAGTGCCGCACTGTCGTAGGGTGAGTACTGAGGGAGCTCCGCACTGTTGGAGGGTCAGTACTGAGGGAGCGCCGCACTGTCGGAGGGTGAGAACTGAGGGAGCGCCGCACTGTCGGAGGGTCAGGACTGAGGGAGCGCCGCACTGTCGGAGGGTCAGTACTGAGGGAGTGCCGCACTGTCGGAGGGTCAGTACTGAGGGGGTGCCGCACTGTCGTAGGGTGAGTACTGAGGGAGCGCCGCACTGTTGGAGGGTCAGTACTGAGGGAGCGCCGCACTGTCGGAGGGTGAGAACTGAGGGAGCGCCGCACTGTCGGAGGGTCAGTACTGAGGGAGCGCCGCAGTGTCGGAGGGTCAGTACTGAGGGAGGGCTGCACGGTCGGAGGGTCAGTACTGAATGAGTGCCGCACTGTCGGAGGGTCAATTCTGAGGGAGTGCCGCACTGTCGCAGGGTCAGTAATGAGGGAGCTCCGCGCTTTCGGAGGGTCAGTTCTGAGGGAGTGCCGCACTGACGGAGGGTCAGTACTGAGGGAGCGCCGCACTGTCGGAGGGTCAGTACTGAGGGAGTGCCGCACTGTCGGAGGGTCAGTACTGAGGGAGCGCCGCACTGTCGGAGGGTCAGTATTGAAGGAGCACCGCACTGTCGGAGGGACAGTACTGAGGGTGCGCCGCAGTGTCTGAGGGTCAGTACTGAGGGAGCACCGCACTGTCGGAGGGTCAGTCCTGAGGGAGCGCCGCACTGTTGGAAGGTCAGTCCTGAGGGAGCAACGCACTGTCGCAGGGTCAGTACTGAGGGTGCGCCGCACTGTTGGAGGGTCAGTACTGAGGGAGTGCCGCACTGTCAGAGGGTCAGTACTGAGGGAGCGCCGCACTATCGGAGGGTCAGTACTGAGGGAGCGCCTCACAGTCAGATGGTCAGTACTGAGGGAGTGCCGCACTGTCAGAGGGTCAGTACTGAGGGAGCACCACACTGTCGGAGGGTCAGTACTGAGGGAGCGCCGCACTGTCGGAGTGTCAGTAAAGAGAGAGCGCCGCACTGTCAGAGGGTCAGTACTGAGGGAGCGCCGCTCTGTCGGAGGGTCAGAAAAGAGAGAGCGCCGCTCTGTCGGAGGGTCAGTAAAGAGAGAGCGCCGCACTGTCAGAGGGTCAGGACTGAGGGAGTGCCGCACTGTCAGAGGGTCAGTACAGAGGGAGTGCCGCACTGTCGGAGGGTCAGTAAAGAGAGAGAGCCGCACTGTGAGAGGGTCAGTACTGAGGGAGCGCCGCTCTGTCGGAGGGTGAGCAGCGAGGAAGCGCCGCTCTGTCGGAGGGTGAGTACTGAGGGAGCGCCGAAATGTCGGAGGGTCAGTTCTGAGGGAGTGCCGCACTGTCGGAGGGTCAGTACTGAGGGAGCGCCGCACTGTCGGAGGGTCAGTACTGAGGGAGCGTCGCACTGTCGGAGGGTGAGTACTGAGGGAGCGCCGCACTGTCGGGGGTTCAGTACTGAGGGAGCGCAGCACTGTCAGAGGGTCAGTACTGAGGGAGTGCCGCACTGTCGGAGGGTAAGTAAAGAGAGAGAGCGGCACTCTCGGAGGGTCAGTACTGAGGGAGCGCCGCTCTGTCGGAGGGTGAGTACTGAGGGAGCCTCGCTCTGTCGGAGGGTTAGTACAGACGGAGCGCCGCACTGTCGGAGGGTCAGTACTGAGGGAGCGCCGCACTGTCGGAGGGTGAGTACTGAGGGAGCGCCGCACTGTCGGAGGGTCAGTACTGAGGGAGGGCTGCATGGTCGGAGGGTCAGTACTGAGTGAGTGCCGCACTGTCGGAGTGTCAGTTCTGAGGGAGTGCCGCACTGTCGCAGGGTCAGTAATGAGGGAGTGCCGCACTGTCGGAGGGTCAGTACTGAGGGAGCGCCGCACTGTCGGAGGGTCAGTACTGAGGGAGTGCCGCACTGTCGGAGGGTCAGTACTGAGGGAGCGCCGCACTGTCGAAGGGTCAGTACTGAGGGAGTGCCGCACTGTCGTAGGGTGAGTACTGAGGGAGCGCCGCACTGTTGGAGGGTCAGTACTGAGGGAGCGCCGCACTGTCGGAGGGTGAGAACTGAGGGAGCGCCGCACTGTCGGAGGGTCAGTACTGAGGGAGCGCCGCACTGTCGGAGGGTCAGTACTGAGGGAGTGCCGCACTGTCGGAGGGTCAGTACTGAGGGAGCGCCGCACTGTCGGAGGGTCAGTACTGAGGGAGTGCCGCACTGTCGTAGGGTGAGTACTGAGGGAGCGCCGCACTGTTGGAGGGTCAGTACTGAGGGAGCGCCGCACTGTCGGAGGGTGAGAACTGAGGGAGCGCCGCACTGTCGGAGGGTCAGTACTGAGGGAGCGCCGCACTGTCGGAGGGTCAGTACTGAGGGAGGGCTGCACGGTCGGAGGGTCAGTACTGAGTGAGTGCAGCACTGTCGGAGGGTCAATTCAGAGGGAGTGCCGCACTGTCGCAGGGTCAGGAATGAGGGAGCTCCGCGCTTTCGGAGGGTCAGTTCTGAGGGAGTGCCGCACTGACGGAGGGTCAGTACTGAGGGAGCGCCGCACTGTCGGAGGGTCAGTACTGAGGGAGTGCCGCACTGTCGGAGGGTCAGTACTGAGGGAGCGCCGCACTGTTGGAGGGTCAGTACTGAGGGAGCGCCGCACTGTCGGAGGGTGAGAACTGAGGGAGCGCCGCACTGTCGGAGGGTCAGTACTGAGGGAGCGCCGCACTGTCGGAGGGTCAGCACTGAGGGAGCGCCGCACTGTCGGAGGGTGAGAACTGAGGGAGCGCCGCACTGTCGGAGGGTCAGTACTGAGGGAGCGCCGCACTGTCGGAGGGTTAGCACTGAGGGAGGGCTGCACGGTCAGAGGGTCAGTACTGAGGGAGTGCCGCACTGTCGGAGGGTCAGTTCTGAGGGAGTGCCGCTCTGTCGGAGGGTCAGTTCTGAGGGAGTGCCGCACTGTCGCAGGGTCAGTTCTGAGGGAGTGCCGCACTGTCGCAGGGTCAGTAATGAGGGAGCTCCGCACTGTCGGAGTTTCAGTACTGAGGGAACGCCGCACTGTCGGAGGGTGAGTACTGAGGGAGCGCCGCACAGTCGGAGGGTCAGTACTGAGGGAGTGACGCACTGTCGGAGGGTCAGTTCTGAGGGAGTGCCGCACTGTCGGAGGGTCAGTGCTGAGGGTGCGCCACATTGTCGGAGGGTCAGTACTGAGGGAGTGCCGCAATGTCGGAGGGTCAGTTCTGAGGGAGTGCTGCACTGTCGGAGGTCACTTCTGAGGGAGTGCCGCACTGTCGGAGGGTCAGTTCTGAGGTCGTGCCGCAGTGTCGGAGGGTCAGTACTGAGGGAGTCACGCATTGTCGGAGGGTCAGTACTGAGGGAGCGTCGCACTGTCGGAGGGTGAGTACTGAGGGAGCGCCGCACTGTCGGGGGTTCAGTACTGAGGGAGCGCAGCACTGTCAGAGGGTCAGTACTGAGGGAGTGCCGCACTGTCGGAGGGTCAGTACTGAGGGAGCGCCGCACTGTCGGAGGGTCAGTACTGAGGCAGCGCCTCACTGTCGGAGGGTCCGTTCTGAGGGAGTGCCGCACTGTCGGAGTGTCAGTACTGAGGTAGTGCCGCACTGTCGTGGGTTCAGTACTGAGGGAGCGACGCACTGTCAGAGGGTCAGTACTGAGGGAGCGCCTCACAGTCAGAGGGTCAGTACAGAGGGAGTGCCGCACTGTCGGAGGGTCAGTACTGAGGGAGCACCGCACTGTCGGAGGGTCAGTGCAGAGGGAGTGCCGCACTGTCAGAGGGTCAGTACAGAGGGAGTGCCGCACTGTCGGAGGGTCAGTACTGAGGGAGCGCCACACTGTCAGAGGGTCAGTACTGAGGGAGCACCGCACTGTCGGAGGGTCAGTACAGAGGGAGTGCCGCACTGTCGGAGGGTCAGTACTGAGGTAGCGCCACACTGTCAGAGTGTCAGTACTGAGGGAGCACCGCTCTGTCGGAGGGTGAGTAATCAGGGAGCGCCGCACTGTCGGAGGGTCAGTACTGAGTGAGCGCCACACTGTCAGAGGGTCAGTACTGAGGGAGCACCGCTCTGTCGGAGGGTCAGTACTGAGGGAGCACCGCTCTGTCGGAGGGTCAGTACTGAGGGAGAGCCGCACTGTCAGAGGGTCAGTACTGAGGGAGAGCCGCACTGTCAGAGGGTCAGTACTGAGGGAGCACCGCACTGTCGGAGGGTCAGTAAAGAGAGAGAGCCGCACTGTCGGAGGGTCAGTACTGAAGGAGTGCAACTCTGTCGGAGGGTGAGTACTGAGGGAGAGCCGCACTGTCAGAGGGTCAGTACTGAGGGAGCACCGCACTGTCGGAGGGTCAGTAAAGAGAGACAGCCGCACTGTCGGAGGGTCAGTACTGAAGGAGTGCAACTCTGTCGAAGGGTGAGTACTGAGGGAGCCTCGCTCTATCGGAGGGTGAGTACAGACGGAGCGCCGCACTGTCGGAGGGTGAGTACTGAGGGAGCGCCGCACTGTCGGAGGGTGAGTACTGAGGGAGCGCCGCACTGTCGGACGGTCAGTACTGAGGGAGCGCCGCACTGTCGGACAGTGAGTACTGAGAGAATGCCGCACTGTCGGAGGTTCAGTTCAGAGGGAGTGCCGCACTGTCGGAGGGTCAGTTCTGAGGGAATGCCGCACTGTCGGAGGGTCAGTACTGAGGGAGTGCCGCTATGTCGGAGGGTCAGTTCTGAGGGAGTGCTGCACTGTCAGAAGTCAGTTTTGAGGGAGTGCCGCACTGTCGGAGGGTAAGTTCTGAGGGAACGCCTCACTATCGGAAGGTCAGTACTGAGAGAGCGTCGCACTGTCGGAGGGTCAGTAAAGAGAGAGAGCCGCACTGTCGGAGGGTCAGTACTGAAGGAGTGCAACTCTGTCGGAGGGTGAGTACTGAGGGAGCCTCGCTCTATCGGAGGGTCAGTACTGAGGGAGCGCCGCACTGTCGGAGGGTCAGTACTGAGGGAGCGCCGCACTGTCGTAGGGTCAGTTCTGAGGGAGCGCCGCACTGTGGGATGGTCAATACTGAGGGAGCGCCGCACTGTCGCAGGGTGAGTACTGAGGGAGCCTCGCTCTGTCGGAGGGTGAGTACAGACGGAGCGCCGCACTGTCGGAGGGTCAGTACTGAGGGAGCGCCGCATGTCGGAGGGTGAGTACTGAGGGAGCGCCGCCCTGTCGGAGGGTCAGTACTGAGGGAGGGCTGCACGGTCGGAGGGTCAGTACTGAGTGAGTGCCGCACTGTCGGAGGTTCAGTTCTGAGGGAGTGCCTCACTGTCGGAGGGACAGTTCTGAGGGAGTGCCGCACTGTCGCAGGGTCAGTAATGAGGGAGCTCCGCACTTTCGGAGGGTCAGTACTGAGGGAGCGCCGCACTGTCGGACGGTCAGTACTGAGGGAGCGCCGCACTGTCGGAGGGTGAGTACTGAGGGAGCGCCGCACTGTCGGAGGGTCAGTACTGAGGGAGTGCCGCACTGTCGGAGGGTCAGTTCTGAGGGAATGCCGCACTGTCGGAGGGTCAGTACTGAGGGTGCGCCGCTATGTCGGAGGGTCAGTACTGAGGATGTGCCGCAATGTCGGAGGGTCTGTTCTGAGGGAGTGCTGCACTGTCAGAAGTCAGTTTTGAGGGAGTGCCGCACTGTCGGAGATTCAGTTCTGAGGGAGTGCCGCAATGTCGGAGGGTCAGTTCTGAGGGAGTGCCGCACTGTCGCAGGGTCAGTAATGAGGGAGCCCCGCGCTTTCGGAGGGTGAGTACTGAGGGAGAGCTGCACGGTCGGAGGGTCAGTACTGAGTGAGTGCCGCACTGTCGGAGGTTCAGTTCTGAGGGAGTGCCGCAATGTCGGAGGGTCAGTGAAGAGAGAGAGCCGCCCTGTCGGAGGGTCAGTACTGAAGGAGTGCAACTCTGTCGGAGGGTGAGTACTGAGGGAGCCTCGCTCTATCGGAGGGTCAGTACTGAGGAAGCGCCCCGCTGCCGGAGGGTCAGTTCTGAGGGAGCGCCGCACTGTCGGAGGGTCAGTACTGAGGGAGCGCCGCACTGTCGTAGGGTCAGTTCTGAGGGAGCGCCGCACTGTGGGACGGTCAATACTGAGGGAGCGCCGCACTGTCGGAGGGTGAGTACTGAGGGAGGGCTGCACGGTCGGAGGGTCAGTACTGAGTGAGTGCCGCACTGTCGGAGGTTCAGTTCTGAGGGAGTGCCGCAATGTCGGAGGGTCAGTTCTGAGGGAGTGCCGCACTGTCGCAGGGTCAGTAATGAGGGAGCTACGCGCTTTCGGAGGGTCAGTTCTGAGGGAGTCCCGCACTGTCAGAGGGTCAGTACTGAGGAAGCGGCGCGCTGTTGGTGGGTCATTATGAGGGATCGCCGCACTGTCCGAGGGTCAGTATTGAGGGAGTGCCGCACTGTCGCAGGGTCAGTACTGAGGGATCGCCGCACTGTCCGAGGGTCAGTACTGAGGGAGTGCCGCACTGTCGGAGGTCAGTTCTGAGGGTGCGCCGCACTGTCGGAGGGTCAGTACTGAGGGAGCGCCGCTCTGTCGGAGGGTCAGTACTGAGGGAGTGCTGCACTGTCGGAGGTCAGTTCTGAGGGAGCGCCGCAGTGTCGGAGGTTCAGTGCTGAGAGAGCGCCGTACTGTCGGAGGGTCAGTACTGAGATAGCGCCGCACTGTCGGAGGGTCAGTACTGAGGGAGCGCCGCACTGTCGGAGGGTCAGTACTGAGGGAGCGCCGCACTGTCGGAGGGTCAGTACTGAGCGAGCGCCGCACTGTCGGAGGGTCAGTACTGAGCGAGCGCCGCACTGTCGGAGGGTCAGTACTGAGGGAGTGCCGCACTGTCGGACGGTCAGTACTGAGGGAGCGCCGTACTGTCGGAGGGTCAGTACTGAGGGAACGCCGCGCTGTCGGAGGGTCAGTACTGAGAGAGCGCCGCACTGTTGGAGGGTCAGTACTGAGGGAGCGCCGCACTGTCGGAGGGTCAGTACTGACGGAGTGCCGCACTGTCGGAGGGTCAGTACTGAGGGATCGCCGCACTGTCCGAGGGTCAGTACTGAGGGAGTGCCGCACTGTCGGAGGGTCAGTACTGAGGGAGCGCCGCACTGTCGGAGGGTCAGTACTGAGGGATCGCCGCACTGTCCGAGGGTCAGTACTGAGGGAGTGACGCACTGTCGGAGGGTCAGTACTGAGGGAGCGCCGCACTGTCTGAGGGTCAGCACTGAGGGATCGCCGCACTGTCCGAGGGTCAGTACTGAGGGAGCGACGCACTGTCAGAGGGTCAATACTGAGGGAGCACCGCACTGTCGGAGGGTCAGTACAGAGGGAGTGCCGCACTGTCAGAGGGTCAGTACAGAGGGAGTGCCGCACTTTCGGAGGGTCAGTACTGAGGGAGCGCCACACTGTCAGAGGGTCAGTACTGAGGGAGCACCGCACTGTCGGAGGGTCAGTACAGAGGGAGTGCCGCACTGTCGGAGGGTCAGTACTGAGGTAGCGCCACACTGTCAGAGTGTCAGTACTGAGGGAGCACCGCTCTGTCGGAGGGTCAGTACTGAGGGAGTGCCGCACTGTCGGAGGGTCAGTACTGAGGGAGAGCCGCACTGTCAGAGGGTCAGTACTGAGGGAGCACCGCACTGTCTGAGGGTCAGTAAAGAGAGAGAGCCGCACTGTCGGAGGGTCAGTACTGAAGGAGTGCAACTCTGTCGGAGGGTGAGTACTGAGGGAGCCTCGCTCTATTGGAGGGTGAGTACAGACGGAGCGCCGCACTGTCGGAGGGTCAGTACTGAGGGATCGCCGCACTGTCCGAGGGTCAGTACTGACGGAGTGCCGCACTGTCGGAGGGTCAGTACTGAGGGATCGCCGCACTGTCCGAGGGTCAGTACTGAGGGAGTGCCGCACTGTCCGAGGGACAGTACTGAGGAAGCACCGCGCTGTCGGAGGGTCAGTACTGAGGCAGCGCCGCACTGTCGGAGGGTCAGTACTGAGGGAGCGCCGCACTGTCGGAGGGTCAGTACTGAGGGAGCGCCGCACTGTCGGAGGGTCAGTACTGAGGCAGCGCCTCACTGTCGGAGGGTCCGTTCTGAGGGAGTGCCGCACTGTCGGAGTGTCAGTACTGAGGTAGTGCCGCACTGTCGTGGGTTCAGTACTGAGGGAGCGACGCACTGTCAGAGGGTCAGTACTGAGGGAGCGCCTCACAGTCAGAGGGTCAGTACAGAGGGAGTGCCGCACTGTCGGAGGGTCAGTACTGAGGGAGCACCGCACTGTCGGAGGGTCAGTGCAGAGGGAGTGCCGCACTGTCAGAGGGTCAGTACAGAGGGAGTGCCGCACTGTCGGAGGGTCAGTACTGAGGGAGCGCCACACTGTCAGAGGGTCAGTACTGAGGGAGCACCGCACTGTCGGAGGGTCAGTACAGAGGGAGTGCCGCACTGTCGGAGGGTCAGTACTGAGGTAGCGCCACACTGTCAGAGTGTCAGTACTGAGGGAGCACCGCTCTGTCGGAGGGTGAGTAATCAGGGAGCGCCGCACTGTCGGAGGGTCAGTACTGAGTGAGCGCCACACTGTCAGAGGGTCAGTACTGAGGGAGCACCGCTCTGTCGGAGGGTCAGTACTGAGGGAGCACCGCTCTGTCGGAGGGTCAGTACTGAGGGAGAGCCGCACTGTCAGAGGGTCAGTACTGAGGGAGAGCCGCACTGTCAGAGGGTCAGTACTGAGGGAGCACCGCACTGTCGGAGGGTCAGTAAAGAGAGAGAGCCGCACTGTCGGAGGGTCAGTACTGAAGGAGTGCAACTCTGTCGGAGGGTGAGTACTGAGGGAGAGCCGCACTGTCAGAGGGTCAGTACTGAGGGAGCACCGCACTGTCGGAGGGTCAGTAAAGAGAGACAGCCGCACTGTCGGAGGGTCAGTACTGAAGGAGTGCAACTCTGTCGAAGGGTGAGTACTGAGGGAGCCTCGCTCTATCGGAGGGTGAGTACAGACGGAGCGCCGCACTGTCGGAGGGTGAGTACTGAGGGAGCGCCGCACTGTCGGAGGGTGAGTACTGAGGGAGCGCCGCACTGTCGGACGGTCAGTACTGAGGGAGCGCCGCACTGTCGGACAGTGAGTACTGAGAGAATGCCGCACTGTCGGAGGTTCAGTTCAGAGGGAGTGCCGCACTGTCGGAGGGTCAGTTCTGAGGGAATGCCGCACTGTCGGAGGGTCAGTACTGAGGGAGTGCCGCTATGTCGGAGGGTCAGTTCTGAGGGAGTGCTGCACTGTCAGAAGTCAGTTTTGAGGGAGTGCCGCACTGTCGGAGGGTAAGTTCTGAGGGAACGCCTCACTATCGGAAGGTCAGTACTGAGAGAGCGTCGCACTGTCGGAGGGTCAGTAAAGAGAGAGAGCCGCACTGTCGGAGGGTCAGTACTGAAGGAGTGCAACTCTGTCGGAGGGTGAGTACTGAGGGAGCCTCGCTCTATCGGAGGGTCAGTACTGAGGGAGCGCCGCACTGTCGGAGGGTCAGTACTGAGGGAGCGCCGCACTGTCGTAGGGTCAGTTCTGAGGGAGCGCCGCACTGTGGGATGGTCAATACTGAGGGAGCGCCGCACTGTCGCAGGGTGAGTACTGAGGGAGCCTCGCTCTGTCGGAGGGTGAGTACAGACGGAGCGCCGCACTGTCGGAGGGTCAGTACTGAGGGAGCGCCGCATGTCGGAGGGTGAGTACTGAGGGAGCGCCGCCCTGTCGGAGGGTCAGTACTGAGGGAGGGCTGCACGGTCGGAGGGTCAGTACTGAGTGAGTGCCGCACTGTCGGAGGTTCAGTTCTGAGGGAGTGCCTCACTGTCGGAGGGACAGTTCTGAGGGAGTGCCGCACTGTCGCAGGGTCAGTAATGAGGGAGCTCCGCACTTTCGGAGGGTCAGTACTGAGGGAGCGCCGCACTGTCGGACGGTCAGTACTGAGGGAGCGCCGCACTGTCGGAGGGTGAGTACTGAGGGAGCGCCGCACTGTCGGAGGGTCAGTACTGAGGGAGTGCCGCACTGTCGGAGGGTCAGTTCTGAGGGAATGCCGCACTGTCGGAGGGTCAGTACTGAGGGTGCGCCGCTATGTCGGAGGGTCAGTACTGAGGATGTGCCGCAATGTCGGAGGGTCTGTTCTGAGGGAGTGCCGCAATGTCGGAGGGTCAGTTTTGAGGGAGTGCCGCACTGTCGGAGATTCAGTTCTGAGGGAGTGCCGCAATGTCGGAGGGTCAGTTCTGAGGGAGTGCCGCACTGTCGCAGGGTCAGTAATGAGGGAGCCCCGCGCTTTCGGAGGGTGAGTACTGAGGGAGAGCTGCACGGTCGGAGGGTCAGTACTGAGTGAGTGCCGCACTGTCGGAGGTTCAGTTCTGAGGGAGTGCCGCAATGTCGGAGGGTCAGTGAAGAGAGAGAGCCGCCCTGTCGGAGGGTCAGTACTGAAGGAGTGCAACTCTGTCGGAGGGTGAGTACTGAGGGAGCCTCGCTCTATCGGAGGGTCAGTACTGAGGAAGCGCCCCGCTGCCGGAGGGTCAGTTCTGAGGGAGCGCCGCACTGTCGGAGGGTCAGTACTGAGGGAGCGCCGCACTGTCGTAGGGTCAGTTCTGAGGGAGCGCCGCACTGTGGGACGGTCAATACTGAGGGAGCGCCGCACTGTCGGAGGGTGAGTACTGAGGGAGGGCTGCACGGTCGGAGGGTCAGTACTGAGTGAGTGCCGCACTGTCGGAGGTTCAGTTCTGAGGGAGTGCCGCAATGTCGGAGGGTCAGTTCTGAGGGAGTGCCGCACTGTCGCAGGGTCAGTAATGAGGGAGCTACGCGCTTTCGGAGGGTCAGTTCTGAGGGAGTCCCGCACTGTCAGAGGGTCAGTACTGAGGAAGCGGCGCGCTGTTGGTGGGTCATTATGAGGGATCGCCGCACTGTCCGAGGGTCAGTACTGAGGGAGTGCCGCACTGTCGCAGGGTCAGTACTGAGGGATCGCCGCACTGTCCGAGGGTCAGTACTGAGGGAGTGCCGCACTGTCGGAGGTCAGTTCTGAGGGTGCGCCGCACTGTCGGAGGGTCAGTACTGAGGGAGCGCCGCTCTGTCGGAGGGTCAGTACTGAGGGAGTGCTGCACTGTCGGAGGTCAGTTCTGAGGGAGCGCCGCAGTGTCGGAGGTTCAGTGCTGAGAGAGCGCCGTACTGTCGGAGGGTCAGTACTGAGATAGCGCCGCACTGTCGGAGGGTCAGTACTGAGGGAGCGCCGCACTGTCGGAGGGTCAGTACTGAGGGAGCGCCGCACTGTCGGAGGGTCAGTACTGAGCGAGCGCCGCACTGTCGGAGGGTCAGTACTGAGCGAGCGCCGCACTGTCGGAGGGTCAGTACTGAGGGAGTGCCGCACTGTCGGACGGTCAGTACTGAGGGAGCGCCGTACTGTCGGAGGGTCAGTACTGAGGGAACGCCGCGCTGTCGGAGGGTCAGTACTGAGAGAGCGCCGCACTGTTGGAGGGTCAGTACTGAGGGAGCGCCGCACTGTCGGAGGGTCAGTACTGACGGAGTGCCGCACTGTCGGAGGGTCAGTACTGAGGGATCGCCGCACTGTCCGAGGGTCAGTACTGAGGGAGTGCCGCACTGTCGGAGGGTCAGTACTGAGGGAGCGCCGCACTGTCGGAGGGTCAGTACTGAGGGAGTGCCGCACTGTCCGAGGGTCAGTACTGAGGGAGCGCCGCACTGTCGGAGGGTCAGCACTGAGGGAGTGCCGCACTGTCGGAGGTCAGTTCTGAGGTAGCGCCGCACTGTCGGAGGTTCAGTGCTCAGAGAGCGCCGTACTGTCGGAGGGTCAGTACTGAGGTAGCGCCGCGCTGTCGGAGGGTCAGAACTGAGGGAGCGCCGCGCTGTCGGAGGGTCAGTACTGAGGTAGCGCCGCACTGTCGGAGGGTCAGTACTGAGGGATCGCCGCACTGTCGGAGGGTTAGTACTGAGGAAGCGCCGCACTGTCGGAGGGTCAGAACTGAGGGAGCGCCGCACTGTCGGAGGGTCAGTAATGAGGGAGCTCCGCGCTTTCGGAGGGTGAGTTCTGAGGGAGTGCCGCACTGTCGGAGGGTCAGTACTGAGGGAGCGCCGCACTGTCGGAGGGTCAGTACTGAGGGAGCGCCGCACTGTCGGAGGGTCAGTACTGAGGGAGCGCCGCACTGTCGGAGGGTCAGTACTGAGGGAGCGCCGCACTGTCGGACGGTGAGTACTGAGGGAGCGCCGCACTGTCGTAGGGTCAGTTCTGAGGGAGTGCTGCACTGTCAGAAGTCAGTTTTGAGGGAGTGCCGCACTGTCGGAGGGTCAGTTCTGAGGGAGTGCTGCACTGTCAGAAGTCAGTTTTGAGGGAGTGCCGCACTGTCGGAGGGTCAGTTCTGAGGGAGTCCCACACTGTCACAGCGTCAGTTCTGAGGGAGCGCCGCACTGTCGGAGGTCAGTTCTGAGGGAGCGCCGCACTGTCGGAGGGTCAGTACTGAGGTAGCGCCGCACTGTCGGAGGGTCAGTACTGAGGGATCGCCGCACTGTCGGAGGGTCAGTACTGAGGGAGCGCCGCACTGTCGGAGGGTCAGTACTGAGGGAGCGCCGCACTGTCGGAGGGTCAGTAATGAGGGAGCTCCGCGCTTTCGGAGGGTGAGTTCTGAGGGAGTGCCGCACTGTCGGAGGGTCAGTACTGAGGGAGCGCCGCACTGTCGGAGGGTCAGTACTGAGGGAACGCCTCACTATCAGAGGGTCAATACTGAGAGAGCGCCGCACTGTCTAAGGGTGAGTACTGAGGAAGCGCCCCGCTGCCGGAGGGTCAGTTCTGAGGGAGCGCCGCACTGTCGGAGGGTCAGTACTGAGGGAGCGCCGCACTGTCGTAGGGTCAGTTCTGAGGGAGGGCCGCACTGTCGGAGGGTCAGTACTGAGGGAGTGACGCACAGTCGGAGGTCAGTTCTGAGGGAGCGCCGCACTGTCGGAGGGTCAGTACTGAGTGAGCGCCGCACTGTCGGAGGGTCAGTACTGAGGGAGTGCCGCACTGTCGGAGGTCAGTTCTGAGGGAGCGCCGCACTGTCGGAGGGTCAGTACTGAGGTAGCGCCGCGCTGTCGGAGGGTCAGTACTGAGGGAGCGCCGCACTGTCGGAGGGTCAGTACTGAGGGAGCACCGCACTGTCGGAGGGTCAGTACTGAGGGAGCTCCGCGCTTTCGGAGGGACAGTTCTGAGTGAGAGCCACACTGTCGTAGGGTCAGTACTAAGGTAGCGCCGCACTGTCGCAGGGTCAGTAATGAGGGAGCTCCGCGCTTTCGGAGGGACAGTGCTGAGGGAGTGCCGCAATGTCGGAGGGTCAGTTCTGAGGGAGTGCTGCACTGTCGGAGGTCAGTTCTGAGGGAGTGCCGCACTGTCGGAGGGTCAATTCTGAGGTAGTGCCACACCGTCGCAGGGTCAGTAATGAGGGAGCTCCGCGCTTTCGGAGGGACAGTGCTGAGGGAGTGCCGCAATGTCGGAGGGTCAGTTCTGAGGGAGTGCTGCACTGTCGGAGGTCAGTTCTGAGGGAGTGCTGCACTGTCGGAGGGTCAGTACTGAGGGAGCGCCGCACTGTCGGAGGTCAGTTCTGAGGCTGCGCCGCACTGTCGGAGGGTCAGTACTGAGGTAGCGCCGCACTGTCGGAGGGTCAGTACTGAGGGATCGCCGCACTGTCCGAGGGTCAGTACTGAGGGAGCGCCGCACTGTCGGAGGTCAGTTCTGAGGGAGCGCCGCACTGTCGGAGGGTCAGTACTGAGGTAGCGCCGCGCTGTCAGAGGGTCAGTACTGAGGGAGCACCGCACTGTCGGAGGGTCAGTACTGAGGGAGCGCCGCGCTGTCGGAGGTTCAGTACTGAGGGAGCGCCGCGCTGTCGGAGTGTCAGTACTGAGGAAGCGCTGCGCTGTTGGAGGGTCAGTACTGAGGGATCGCCGCACTGTCCGAGGGTCAGTACTGAGGGAGTGCCGCACTGTCGGAGGGTCAGTACTGAGGGAGCGCCGCACTGTCGGAGGGTCAGTACTGAGGGAGCGCCGCACTGTCGGAGGGTCAGTACTGAGGGAGCGCCGCACTGTCGGAGGGTCAGTACTGAGGGAGCGCCGCACTGTCGGAGGGTCAGTACTGATTGAGCGCCGCACTGTCGGAGGGTCAGTACTGAGGGACCGTCGCACTGTCCGAGGGTCAGTACTGAGGGAGTGCCGCACTGTCGGAGGTCAGTTCTGAGGGAGCGCCGCACTGTCGGAGGGTCAGTACTGAGGGAGTGCCGCACTGTCGGAGGGTCAGTACTGAGGGAGTGCCGCACTGTCGGAGGTAATTTCTGAGGGAGCGCCGCACTGTCGGAGGTTCAGTGCTGAGAGAGTGCGGCACTGTCGGAGGGTCAGTACAGAGGGAGCGCCTCACTTTCGGAGGGTCAGCACTGAGGGCACGCCTCACTGTCGGAGGGTCAGAGCTGAGGGAGCGCCGCACTGTCGGAGAGTCTGTGCTGAGGGAGCGCCGCACTGTCGGAGGGTCGGTACTGTGGGAGCACCGCACTGTCGGAGGGTGCGTAGTGCCGCACTGTCGGAGGGTCAGATCTGAGGGAGCGCCGCACTGTCGGAGGGTCAGTACTGAAGGAGTGCCGCACTGTCGGAGGGTCAGTACTGAGGGAGCGCCGCACTGTCGGAGGGTCAGTACAGAGGAAGCGCCGCACTGTCGGAGGGTCAGTACTGAGGGAGCGCCGCACTGTCGGAGGGTCAGTACTGAGGGAGCGCCGCACTGTCGGAGGGACAGTACTGAGGGAGTGCCGCACTGTCGGACGGTCAGTACTGAGGGAACGCCGCGCTGTCGGAGGGTCAGTACTGTGAGAGCACCGCGCTGTCGGAGGGTCAGTACTGAGGGAGTGCCGCACTGTCGGAGGGTCAGTGCTGAGGGATCGCCGCACTGTCCGAGGGTCAGTACTGAGGAAGTGCCGCACTGTCCGAGGGTCAGTACTGAGGGAGTGCCGCACTGTCGGAGGGTCAGTGCTGAGGGACCGCTGCACTGTCCGAGGGTCAGTACTGAGGGAGTGCCGCACTGTCGGAGGTCAGTTCTGAGGGAGCGCCGCACTGTCGGAGGGTCAGTACTGAGGGAGTGCCGCACTGTCGGAGGTCAGTTCTGAGGGAGCGCCGCACTGTCGGAGGGTCAGTACTGAGGGAGTGCCGCACTGTCGGAGGGTCAGTACTGAGGGAGTGCTGCACTGTCGGAGGTCAGTTCTGAGGGAGCGCCGCAGTGTCGGAGGTTCAGTGCTGAGAGAGCGCCGTACTGTCGGAGGGTCAGTACTGAGATAGCGCCGCACTGTCGGAGGGTCAGTACTGAGGGAGCGCCGCACTGTCGGAGGGTCAGTACTGAGGGAGCGCCGCACTGTCGGAGGGTCAGTACTGAGCGAGCGCCGCACTGTCGGAGGGTCAGTACTGAGCGAGCGCCGCACTGTCGGAGGGTCAGTACTGAGGGAGTGCCGCACTGTCGGACGGTCAGTACTGAGGGAGCGCCGTACTGTCGGAGGGTCAGTACTGAGGGAACGCCGCGCTGTCGGAGGGTCAGTACTGAGAGAGCGCCGCACTGTTGGAGGGTCAGTACTGAGGGAGCGCCGCACTGTCGGAGGGTCAGTACTGACGGAGTGCCGCACTGTCGGAGGGTCAGTACTGAGGGATCGCCGCACTGTCCGAGGGTCAGTACTGAGGGAGTGCCGCACTGTCGGAGGGTCAGTACTGAGGGAGCGCCGCACTGTCGGAGGGTCAGTACTGAGGGAGTGCCGCACTGTCCGAGGGTCAGTACTGAGGGAGCGCCGCACTGTCGGAGGGTCAGCACTGAGGGAGTGCCGCACTGTCGGAGGTCAGTTCTGAGGTAGCGCCGCACTGTCGGAGGTTCAGTGCTCAGAGAGCGCCGTACTGTCGGAGGGTCAGTACTGAGGTAGCGCCGCGCTGTCGGAGGGTCAGAACTGAGGGAGCGCCGCGCTGTCGGAGGGTCAGTACTGAGGTAGCGCCGCACTGTCGGAGGGTCAGTACTGAGGGATCGCCGCACTGTCGGAGGGTTAGTACTGAGGAAGCGCCGCACTGTCGGAGGGTCAGAACTGAGGGAGCGCCGCACTGTCGGAGGGTCAGTAATGAGGGAGCTCCGCGCTTTCGGAGGGTGAGTTCTGAGGGAGTGCCGCACTGTCGGAGGGTCAGTACTGAGGGAGCGCCGCACTGTCGGAGGGTCAGTACTGAGGGAGCGCCGCACTGTCGGAGGGTCAGTACTGAGGGAGCGCCGCACTGTCGGAGGGTCAGTACTGAGGGAGCGCCGCACTGTCGGACGGTGAGTACTGAGGGAGCGCCGCACTGTCGTAGGGTCAGTTCTGAGGGAGTGCTGCACTGTCAGAAGTCAGTTTTGAGGGAGTGCCGCACTGTCGGAGGGTCAGTTCTGAGGGAGTGCTGCACTGTCAGAAGTCAGTTTTGAGGGAGTGCCGCACTGTCGGAGGGTCAGTTCTGAGGGAGTCCCACACTGTCACAGCGTCAGTTCTGAGGGAGCGCCGCACTGTCGGAGGTCAGTTCTGAGGGAGCGCCGCACTGTCGGAGGGTCAGTACTGAGGTAGCGCCGCACTGTCGGAGGGTCAGTACTGAGGGATCGCCGCACTGTCGGAGGGTCAGTACTGAGGGAGCGCCGCACTGTCGGAGGGTCAGTACTGAGGGAGCGCCGCACTGTCGGAGGGTCAGTAATGAGGGAGCTCCGCGCTTTCGGAGGGTGAGTTCTGAGGGAGTGCCGCACTGTCGGAGGGTCAGTACTGAGGGAGCGCCGCACTGTCGGAGGGTCAGTACTGAGGGAACGCCTCACTATCAGAGGGTCAATACTGAGAGAGCGCCGCACTGTCTAAGGGTGAGTACTGAGGAAGCGCCCCGCTGCCGGAGGGTCAGTTCTGAGGGAGCGCCGCACTGTCGGAGGGTCAGTACTGAGGGAGCGCCGCACTGTCGTAGGGTCAGTTCTGAGGGAGGGCCGCACTGTCGGAGGGTCAGTACTGAGGGAGTGACGCACAGTCGGAGGTCAGTTCTGAGGGAGCGCCGCACTGTCGGAGGGTCAGTACTGAGTGAGCGCCGCACTGTCGGAGGGTCAGTACTGAGGGAGTGCCGCACTGTCGGAGGTCAGTTCTGAGGGAGCGCCGCACTGTCGGAGGGTCAGTACTGAGGTAGCGCCGCGCTGTCGGAGGGTCAGTACTGAGGGAGCGCCGCACTGTCGGAGGGTCAGTACTGAGGGAGCACCGCACTGTCGGAGGGTCAGTACTGAGGGAGCTCCGCGCTTTCGGAGGGACAGTTCTGAGTGAGAGCCACACTGTCGTAGGGTCAGTACTAAGGTAGCGCCGCACTGTCGCAGGGTCAGTAATGAGGGAGCTCCGCGCTTTCGGAGGGACAGTGCTGAGGGAGTGCCGCAATGTCGGAGGGTCAGTTCTGAGGGAGTGCTGCACTGTCGGAGGTCAGTTCTGAGGGAGTGCCGCACTGTCGGAGGGTCAATTCTGAGGTAGTGCCACACCGTCGCAGGGTCAGTAATGAGGGAGCTCCGCGCTTTCGGAGGGACAGTGCTGAGGGAGTGCCGCAATGTCGGAGGGTCAGTTCTGAGGGAGTGCTGCACTGTCGGAGGTCAGTTCTGAGGGAGTGCTGCACTGTCGGAGGGTCAGTACTGAGGGAGCGCCGCACTGTCGGAGGTCAGTTCTGAGGGAGCGCCGCACTGTCGGAGGGTCAGTACTGAGGTAGCGCCGCACTGTCGGAGGGTCAGTACTGAGGGATCGCCGCACTGTCCGAGGGTCAGTACTGAGGGAGCGCCGCACTGTCGGAGGTCAGTTCTGAGGGAGCGCCGCACTGTCGGAGGGTCAGTACTGAGGTAGCGCCGCGCTGTCAGAGGGTCAGTACTGAGGGAGCACCGCACTGTCGGAGGGTCAGTACTGAGGGAGCGCCGCGCTGTCGGAGGTTCAGTACTGAGGGAGCGCCGCGCTGTCGGAGTGTCAGTACTGAGGAAGCGCTGCGCTGTTGGAGGGTCAGTACTGAGGGATCGCCGCACTGTCCGAGGGTCAGTACTGAGGGAGTGCCGCACTGTCGGAGGGTCAGTACTGAGGGAGCGCCGCACTGTCGGAGGGTCAGTACTGAGGGAGCGCCGCACTGTCGGAGGGTCAGTACTGAGGGAGCGCCGCACTGTCGGAGGGTCAGTACTGAGGGAGCGCCGCACTGTCGGAGGGTCAGTACTGATTGAGCGCCGCACTGTCGGAGGGTCAGTACTGAGGGACCGTCGCACTGTCCGAGGGTCAGTACTGAGGGAGTGCCGCACTGTCGGAGGTCAGTTCTGAGGGAGCGCCGCACTGTCGGAGGGTCAGTACTGAGGGAGTGCCGCACTGTCGGAGGGTCAGTACTGAGGGAGTGCCGCACTGTCGGAGGTAATTTCTGAGGGAGCGCCGCACTGTCGGAGGTTCAGTGCTGAGAGAGTGCGGCACTGTCGGAGGGTCAGTACAGAGGGAGCGCCTCACTTTCGGAGGGTCAGCACTGAGGGCACGCCTCACTGTCGGAGGGTCAGAGCTGAGGGAGCGCCGCACTGTCGGAGAGTCTGTGCTGAGGGAGCGCCGCACTGTCGGAGGGTCGGTACTGTGGGAGCACCGCACTGTCGGAGGGTGCGTAGTGCCGCACTGTCGGAGGGTCAGATCTGAGGGAGCGCCGCACTGTCGGAGGGTCAGTACTGAAGGAGTGCCGCACTGTCGGAGGGTCAGTACTGAGGGAGCGCCGCACTGTCGGAGGGTCAGTACAGAGGAAGCGCCGCACTGTCGGAGGGTCAGTACTGAGGGAGCGCCGCACTGTCGGAGGGTCAGTACTGAGGGAGCGCCGCACTGTCGGAGGGACAGTACTGAGGGAGTGCCGCACTGTCGGACGGTCAGTACTGAGGGAACGCCGCGCTGTCGGAGGGTCAGTACTGAGAGAGCACCGCGCTGTCGGAGGGTCAGTACTGAGGGAGTGCCGCACTGTCGGAGGGTCAGTGCTGAGGGATCGCCGCACTGTCCGAGGGTCAGTACTGAGGAAGTGCCGCACTGTCCGAGGGTCAGTACTGAGGGAGTGCCGCACTGTCGGAGGGTCAGTGCTGAGGGACCGCTGCACTGTCCGAGGGTCAGTACTGAGGGAGTGCCGCACTGTCGGAGGTCAGTTCTGAGGGAGCGCCGCACTGTCGGAGGGTCAGTACTGAGGGAGTGCCGCACTGTCGGAGGTCAGTTCTGAGGGAGCGCCGCACTGTCGGAGGGTCAGTACTGAGGGAGTGCCGCACTGTCGGAGGGTCAGTACTGAGGGAGTGCCGCACTGTCGGAGGTCAGTTCTGAGGGAGCGCCGCACTGTCGGAGGGTCAGTACTGAGGGTGCGCCGCACTGTCGGAGGGTCAGTGCTGAGAGAGCGCGGCACTGTCGGAGGGTCAGAGCTGAGGGAGCGCCGCACTGTCGGAGGGTCTGTGCTGAGGGAGCGCCGCACTGTTGGAGGGTCGGTACTGTGGGAGCACCACACTGTCGGAGGGTGCGTAGTGCCGCACTGTCGGAGGGTCAGTTCTGAGGGAGTGCCGCACTGTCGGAGGGTCAGATCTGAGGGAGTGCCGCACTGTCGGAGGGTCAGTACTGAGGGAGCGCCGCACTATCGGAGGGTCAGTACAGAGGAAGCGCCGCGCTGTCGGAGGGTCAGTACTGAGGGAGCGCCACATTGTCGGAGGGTCAGTACTGAGGGAGTGCAGCACTGTTGGAGGGTCAGTTCTGAGGCAGTGCCGCACTGCCAGAGGTCAGTTCTGAAGGAGAGCCTCACTGTCGGAGGGTCAGTTCTGAGGGAGTGCCGCACTGTCGGAGGGTCAGGTCTGAGGGAGTCCCGCACTGTCAGAGGGTCAGTTCTGACGGAGTGCCGCAATGTCGGAGGGTCAGTTCTGAGGGAGCGCTGCGCTGTTGGAGGGTCAGTTCTGAGGGAGTGCCGCACTGTCGGAGGGTCAGAACTGAGGGAATGCCGCGCTGTCGGAGGGTCAGTTCTGAGGGAGTGCCGCAGTGTCGGAGGGTCAGTACTGAGGGAGCGCCGCACTGTCGGAGGTCAGTTCTGAGGGAGCGCCGCACTGTCGGAGGGTCAGTACTGAGGGAGCGCCGCACTGTCGGAGGGTCTGTACTGAGGGAGCGCCGCACTGTCGCAGGTCAGTTCTGAGGGAGCGCCGCACTGTCGGAGTGTCAGTACTGAGGGAGCGCCGCACTGTCGGAGGGTCAGTAATGAGGGAGCTCCGCGCTTTCGGATGGTGAGTTCTGAGGGAGCGCTGCACTGTCGGAGGGTCAGTACTGAGGGAGCGCCGCACTGTCGGAGGGTCAGTACTGAGGGAGCGCCGCACTGTCGGAGGGTGAGTACTGAGGGAGCGCCGCACTGTCGGAGGGTCAGTACTGAGGGAGCGCCGCACTGTCGGAGGGTCAGTACTGAGGGAGCGCCGCGCTGTCGGAGGGTCAGTACTGAGGGACCGCCGCACTGTCCGAGGGTCAGTACTGAGGGAGTGCCGCACTGTCGGAGGTCAGTTCTGAGGGAGCGCCGCACTGTCGGAGGGTCAGTACTGAGGGAGCGCCGCACTGTCGGAGGGTCAGTACTGAGGGAGCGCCTCACCTTCGGAGGGTCAGCACTGAGGGCGCGCCTCACTGTCGGAGGGTCAGAGCTGAGGGAGCGCCGCACTGTCGGAGAGTCTGTGCTGAGGGAGCACCGCACTGTCGGAGGGTCAGTACTGAGGGAGTGCGCACTGTCGGAGGGTCAGTACTGAGGGAGCGCCGCACTGTCGGAGGGTCAGTACAGAGGAAGCGCCGCACTGTCGGAGGGTCAGTACAGAGGCAGTGCCGCACTGTCGGAGGTCAGTTCTGAAGGAGTGCCGCACTGTCGGAGGGTCAGTTCTGAGGGAGTCCCGCACTGTCAGAGGGTCAGTTCTGACGGAGTGCCGCAATGTCGGTGGGTCAGTTCTGAGGGAGTGCCGCGCTGTCGGAGGGTCAGTTCTGAGGGAGTGCCGCACTGTCGGAGGGTCAGAACTGAGGGAATGCCACGCTGTCGGAGGGTCAGTTCTGAGGGAGTGCCGCAGTGTCGGAGGGTCAGCTCTGAGGGAGTGCCGCACTGTCGGAGGTCAGTTCTGAGGGAGCGCCGCACTGTCGGAGGGTCAGTACTGAGGTAGCGCCGCGCTGTCGGAGGGTCAGTACTGAGGGAGCGCCGCACTGTCTGAGGGTCAGTACTGAGGGAGCGCCGCACTGTCGGAGGGTTAGTACTGAGGGAGCGCCGCACTGTCGGAGGGTCCGTACTGAGGGAGCGCTGCACAGTCGGAGGGTCAGTAATGAGGGAGCTCCGCGCTTTCGGAGAGTGAGTTCTGAGGGAGTGCCGCACTGTTGGAGGGTCAGTACTGAGGGAGCGCCGCACTTTCGGAGGGTCAGTACTGAGGGAGCGCCGCACTGTCGGAGGGTGAGTACTGAGGGAGAGCCGCACTGTCGGAGGGTCAGTACTGAGGGAGCGCCGCACTGTCGTAGGGCAGTTCTGAGGGAGTGCCGCACTGTCGGAGGGTCAGTTCTGAGGGAGTGCTGCACTGTCAGAAGTCAGTTTTGAGGGAGTGCCGCACTGTCGGAGGGTCAGTTCTGAGGTAGTGCCGCACTGTCGGAGGGTCAGTTCTGAGGGAGTGCCGCACTGTCTGAGGTCAGTTCTGAGGGAGCGCCGCACTGTCGGAGGGTCAGTACTGAGGGAACGCCTCACGATCGGAGGGTCAGTACTGAGGGAGCGCCGCACTGTCGTAGGGTCAGTTCTGAGGGAGCGCCGCACTGTCGGAGGTTCAGTTCTGAGGGAGTGCCGCACTGTCAGAGGGTGAGTACTGAGGGAGCCTCGCTCTGTCGGAGGGTGAGTACAGACGGAGCGCCGCACTGTCGGAGGGTCAGTACTGAGGGAGCGCCGCATTGTCGGAGGGTGAGTACTGAGGGAGCGCCGCCCTGTCGGAGGGACAGTACTGAGGGAGGGCTGCACGGTCGGAGGGTCAGTACTGAGTGAGTGCCGCACTGTCGGAGGGTCAGTTCTGAGGGAATGCCGCACAGTCGCAGGGTCAGTAATGAGGGAGCTCCGCGCTTTCGGAGGGTGAGTTCTGAGGGAGTGCCGCACTGTCGGAGGGTCAGTACTGAGGGAGCGCCGCACTGTCGGAGGGTCAGTACTGTGGGAGCGCCGCACTGTCGGAGGGTCAGTACTGTAGGGAGCGCCGCACTGTCGGAGGGTCAGTTCTGAGGGAGTGCCGCACTGTCTGAGGGTCAGAACTGAGGGAATGCCACGCTGTCGGAGGGTCAGTTCTGAGGGAGTGCCGCAGTGTCGGAGGGTCAGCTCTGAGGGAGTGCCGCACTGTCGGAGGTCAGTTCTGAGGGAGCGCCGCACTGTCGGAGGGTCAGTACTGAGGTAGCGCCGCGCTGTCGGAGGGTCAGTACTGAGGGAGCGCCGCACTGTCGGAGGGTCAGTACTGAGGGAGCGCCGCACTGTCGGAGGGTTAGTACTGAGGGAGCGCCGCACTGTCGGAGGGTCAGTACTGAGGGAGCGCCGCACTGTCGGAGGGTCAGTAATGAGGGAGCTCCGCGCTTTCGGAGAGTGAGTTCTGAGGGAGTGCCGCACTGTCGGACGGTCTGTGCTGAGGGAGCGCCGCACTGTTGGAGGGACGGTACTGTGGGAGCACCGCACTGTCGGAGGGTCAGTTCTGAGGGAGTGCCGCACTGTCTGAGGGTCAGAACTGAGGGAATGCCACGCTGTCGGAGGGTCAGTTCTGAGGGAGTGCCGCAGTGTCGGAGGGTCAGCTCTGAGGGAGTGCCGCACTGTCGGAGGTCAGTTCTGAGGGAGCGCCGCACTGTCGGAGGGTCAGTTCTGAGGGAGTGCCGCACTGTCGGAGGGTCAGATCTGAGGGAGCGCCGCACTGTCGGAGGGTCAGTACTGAGAGAGTGCCGCACTGTCGGAGGGTCAGTACTGAGGGAGCGCCGCACTATCGGAGGGTCAGTACAGAGGAAGCGTCGCACTGTCGGAGGGTCAGTACTGAAGGAGCGCCGCGCTGTCGGAGGGTCAGTACTGAGGGAGCGCCGCATTGTCGGATGGTCAGTACTGAGGGAGCGCCACATTGTCGGAGGGTCAGTACTGAGGGAGTGCAGCACTGTCGGAGGGTCAGTTCTGAGGCAGTGCCGCACTGTCAGAGGTCAGTTCTGAAGGAGTGCCTCACTGTCGGAGGGTCAGTTCTGAGGGAGTGCCGCACTCTCGGAGGGTCAGTTCTGAGGGAGTCCCGCACTGTCAGAGTGTCAGTTCTGACGGAGTGCCGCAATGTCGGAGGGTCAGTTCTGAGGGAGCGCTGCGCTGTTGGAGGGTCAGTTCTGAGGGAGTGCCGCGCTGTCGGAGGGTCAGATCTGAGGGAATGCCGCGCTGTCGGAGGGTCAGTACTGAGGGAGCGCCGCACTGTCGGAGGTCAGTTCTGAGGGAGCGCCGCACTGTCGGAGGGTCAGTACTGAGGGAGCGCCGCACTGTCGGAGGGTCTGTACTGAGGGAGCGCCGCACTGTCGCAGGTCAGTTCTGAGGGAGCGCCGCACTGTCGGAGTGTCAGTACTGAGGGAGCGCCGCACTGTCGGAGGGTCAGTAATGAGGGAGCTCCGCGCTTTCGGAGGGTGAGTTCTGAGGGAGCGCCGCACTGTCAGAGGGTCAGTACTGAGGGAGCGCCGCACTGTCGGAGGGTCAGTACTGAGGGAGCGCCGCACTGTCGGAGGGTGAGTACTGAGGGAGCGCCGCACTGTCGGAGGGTCAGTACTGAGGGAATGCCGCGCTGTCGGAGGGTCAGTACTGAGGGAGCGCCGCGCTGTCGGAGGGTCAGTACTGAGAGAGCACCGCGCTGTCGGAAGGTCAGTACTGAGGGAGTGCCGCACTGTCGGAGGGTCTGTACTGAGGGATCGCCGCACTGTCCGAGGGTCAGTACTGAGAGAGCACCGCGCTGTCGGAAGGTCAGTACTGAGGGAGTGCCGCACTGTCGGAGGTCAGTTCTGAGGGAGCGCCGCACTGTCGGAGGGTCAGTACTGAGGGAGCGCCGCACTGTCGGAGGGTCAGTACTGAGGGAGTGCCGCACTGTCGGAGGTAAGTTCTGAGGGAGCGCCGCACTGTCGGAGGTTCAGTGCTGAGAGAGTGCGGCACTGTCGGAGGGTCAGTACTGAGGGAGCGCCTCACTTTCGGAGGGTCAGCACTGAGAGCGCGCCTCACTGTCGGAGGGTCAGAGCTGAGGGAGCGCCGCACTGTCGGAGAGTCTGTGCTGAGGGAGCGTCGCACTGTCGGAGGGTCGGTACTGTGGGAGCACCGCACTGTCGGAGGGTGCGTAGTGCCGCACTGTCGGAGGGTCAGATCTGAGGGAGCGCCGCACTGTCTGAGGGTCAGTACTGAGGGAGTGCCGCACTGTCGGATGGTCAGTACTGAGGGAGCGCCGCACTGTCGGAGGGTCAGTACAGAGGAAGCGCCGCACTGTCGGAGGGGCAGTACTGAAGGAGCGCCGCACTGTCGGAGGGTCAGTACTGAGGGAGCGCCACATTGTCGGAGGGTCAGTACTGAGGGAGTGCCGCACTGTCGGAGGGTCAGTTCTGAGGCAGTGCCGCACTGTCGGAGGGTCAGTTCTGAGGGAGTCCCGCACTGTCAGAGGGTCAGTTCTGACGGAGTGCCGCAATGTCGGAGGGTCAGTTCTGAGGGAGCGCCGCGCTGTCGTAGGGTCAGTTCTGAGGGAGTGCCGCACTGTCGGAGGGTCAGAACTGAGGGAATGCCACGCTGTCGGAGGGTCAGTTCTGAGGGAGTGCCGCAGTGTCGGAGGGTCAGCTCTGAGGGAGTGCCGCACTGTCGGAGGTCAGTTCTGAGGGAGCGCCGCACTGTCGGAGGGTCAGTACTGAGGTAGCGCTGCGCTGTCGGAGGGTCAGTACTGAGGGAGCGCCGCGCTGTCGGAGGGTCAGTACTGAGGGAGCGCCGCACTGTCGGAGGGTTCGTACTGAGGGAGCGCCGCACTGTCGGAGGGTCAGTAATGAGGGAGCTCCGCGCTTTCGGAGAGTCAGTTCTGAGGGAGTGCCGCACTGTCGGAGGGTCAGTTCTGAGGGAGTGCTGCACTGTCAGAAGTCAGTTTTGAGGGAGTGCCGCACTGTCGGAGGGTCAGTTCTGAGGTAGTGCCGCACTGTCGGAGGGTCAGTTCTGAGGGAGTCCCACACTGTCTGAGGTCAGTTCTGAGGGAGCGCCGCACTGTCGGAGGGTCAGTACTGAGGGAACGCCTCACGATCGGAGGGTCAGTACTGAGGAAGCGCCCCGCTGCCGGAGGGTCAGTTCTGATGGAGCGCCACACTGTCGGAGGGTCAGTACTGAGGGAGCGCCGCACTGTCGTAGGGTCAGTTCTGAGGGAGCGCCGCACTGTCGGAGGTTCAGTTCTGAGGGAGTGCCGCACTGTCAGAGGGTGAGTACTGAGGGAGCCTCGCTCTGTCGGAGGGTGAGTACAGACGGAGCGCCGCACTGTCGGAGGGTCAGTACTGAGGGAGCGCCGCATTGTCGGAGGGTGAGTACTGAGGGAGCGCCGCCCTGTCGGAGGGACAGTACTGAGGGAGGGCTGCACGGTCGGAAGGTCAGTACTGAGTGAGTGCCGCACTGTCGGAGGTTCAGTTCTGAGGGAGTGCCGCACTATCGGAGGGTCAGTTCTGAGGGAATGCCGCACTGTCGCAGGGTCAGTAATGAGGGAGCTCCGCGCTTTCGGAGGGTGAGTTCTGAGGGAGTGCCGCACTGTCGGAGGGTCAGTACTGAGGGAGCGCCGCACTGTCGGAGGGTCAGTACTGAGGGAGCGCCGCACTGTCGGAGGGTGAGTACTGAGGGTGCGCCGCACTGTCGGAGGGTCAGTTCTGAGGGAGTGCCGCACTGTCGGAGGGTCAGTTCTGAGGGAATGCCGCACTGTCGGAGGGTCAGTACTGAGGAAGCGCCGCGCTGTTGGAGGGTCAGTACTGAGGGATCGTCGCACTGTCCGAGGGTCAGTACTGAGGGAGTGCCGCACTGTCGGAGGGTCAGTACTGTGGGAGCACCGCACTGTCGGAGGGTGCGTAGTGCCGCACTGTCGGAGGGTCAGATCTGAGGGAGCGCCGCACTGTCGGAGGGTCAGTACTGAGGGAGTGCCGCACTGTCGGAGGGTCAGTACTGAGGGAGCGCCGCACTGTCGGAGGGTCAGTACAGAGGAAGCGCCGCACTGTCGGAGGGGCAGTACTGAAGGAGCGCCGCACTGTCGGAGGGTCAGTACTGAGGGAGCGCCACATTGTCGGAGGGTCAGTACTGAGGGAGTGCCGCACTGTCGGAGGTCAGTTCTGAAGGAGTGCCTCACTGTCGGAGGGTCAGTTCTGAGGGAGTGCCTCACTGTCGGAGGGTCAGTTCTGAGGGAGTGCCGCACTGTCGGAGGTCAGTTCTGAAGGAGTGCCTCACTGTCGGAGGGTCAGTACTGAGGGAGCGCCACATTGTCGGAGGGTCAGTTCTGAGGCAGTGTCGCAATGTCGGAGGTCAGTTCTGAAGGAGTGCCTCACTGTCGGAGGGTCAGTTCTGAGGGAGTGCCGCACTGTCGGAGGGTCAGTTCTGAGGGAGTGCCGCAATGTCGGAGGGTCAGTATTGAGGGAGCTCCGCGCTTTCGGAGAGTGAGTTCTGAGGGAGTGCCGCACTGTCGGAGGGTCAGTAATGAGGGAGCTCCGCGCTTTCGGAGAGTGAGTTCTGAGGGAGTGCCGCACTGTCGGAGGGTCAGTAATGAGGGAGCTCCGCGCTTTCGGAGAGTGAGTTCTGAGGGAGTGCCGCACTGTTGGAGGGTCAATACTGAGGGAGCGCCGCACTTTCGGAGGGTCAGTACTGAGGGAGCGCCGCACTGTCGGAGGGTGAGTACTGAGGGAGAGCCGCACTGTCGGAGGGTCAGCACAGATGGAGCGCCGCACTGTCGGAGGGTCAGTTCTGAGGGAGTGCCGCACTGTCGGAGGGTCAGTTCTGAGGGAGTGCTGCACTGTCAGAAGTCAGTTTTGAGGGAGTGCCGCACTGTCGGAGGGTCAGTTCTGAGGTAGTGCCGCACTGTCGGAGGGTCAGTACTGAGGGAGCGCCGCGCTGTCTGAGGTCAGTTCTGAGGGAGCGCCGCACGGTCGGAGGGTCAGTACTGAGGGAACACCTCACGATCGGAGGGTCAGTACTGAGGGAACGCCTCACGATCGGAGGGTCAGTACTGAGGAAGCGCCCCGCTGCCGGAGGGTCAGTTCTGATGGAGCGCCGCACTGTCGGAGGGTCAGTACTGAGGGAGCGCCGCACTGTCGTAGGGTCAGTTCTGAGGGAGCGCCGCACTGTCGGAGGTTCAGTTCTGAGGGAGTGCCGCACTGTCAGAGGGTGAGTACTGAGGGAGCCTCGCTCTGTCGGAGGGTGAGTACAGACGGAGCGCCGCACTGTCGGAGGGTCAGTACTGAGGGAGCGCCGCATTGTCGGAGGGAGAGTACTGAGGGAGCGCCGCCCTGTCGGAGGGACAGTACTGAGGGAGGGCTGCACGGTCGGAGGGTCAGTACTGAGTGAGTGCCGCACTGTCGGAGGTTCAGTTCTGAGGGAGTGCCGCACTGTCGGAGGGTCAGTTCTGAGGGAATGCCGCACTGTCGCAGGGTCAGTAATGAGGGAGCTCCGCGCTTTCGGAGGGTGAGTTCTGAGGGAGTGCCGCACTGTCGGAGGGTCAGTACTGAGGGAGCGCCGCACTGTCGGAGGGTGAGTACTGAGGGTGCGCCGCACTGTCGGAGGGTCAGTTCTGAGGGAGTGCCGCACTGTCGGAGGGTCAGTTCTGAGGGAATGCCGCACTGTTGGAGGGTCAGTACTGAGGAAGCGCCGCGCTGTTGGAGGGTCAGTACTGAGGGATCGCCGCACTGTCCGAGGGTCAGTACTGAGGGAGTGCCGCACTGTCGGAGGGTCAGTACTGTGGGAGCACCGCACTGTCGGAGGGTGCGTAGTGCCGCACTGTCGGAGGGTCAGATCTGAGGGAGCGCCGCACTGTCGGAGGGTCAGTACTGAGGGAGTGCCGCACTGTCGGAGGGTCAGTACTGAGGGAGCGCCGCACTGTCGGAGGGTCAGTACAGAGGAAGCGCCGCACTGTCGGAGGGGCAGTACTGAAGGAGCGCCGCACTGTCGGAGGGTCAGTACTGAGGGAGCGCCACATTGTCGGAGGGTCAGTACTGAGGGAGTGCCGCACTGTCGGAGGGTCAGTTCTGAGGCAGTGCCGCACTGTCGGAGGTCAGTTCTGAAGGAGTGCCTCACTGTCGGAGGGTCAGTTCTGAGGGAGTGCCGCACTGTCGGAGGGTCAGTTCTGAGGGAGTGCCGCCATGTCGGAGGGTCAGTTCTGAGGGAGTGCCGCACTGTCGGAGGGTCAGAACTGAGGGAATGCCACGCTGTCGGAGGGTCAGTTCTGAGGGAGTGCCGCAGTGTCGGAGGGTCAGCTCTGAGGGAGTGCCGCACTGTCGGAGGTCAGTTCTGAGGGAGCGCCGCACTGTCGGAGGGTCAGTACTGAGGTAGCGCCGCGCTGTCGGAGGGTCAGTACTGAGGGAGCGCCGCGCTGTCGGAGGGTCAGTACTGAGGGAGCGCCGCACTGTCGGAGGGTTCGTACTGAGGGAGCGCCGCACTGTCGGAGGGTCAGTAATGAGGGAGCTCCGCGCTTTCGGAGAGTGAGTTCTGAGGGAGTGCCGCACTGTTGGAGGGTCAATACTGAGGGAGCGCCGCACTTTCGGAGGGTCAGTACTGAGGGAGCGCCGCACTGTCGGAGGGTGAGTACTGAGGGAGAGCCGCACTGTCGGAGGGTCAGCACAGATGGAGCGCCGCACTGTCGGAGGGTCAGTTCTGAGGGAGTGCCGCACTGTCGGAGGGTCAGTTCTGAGGGAGTGCTGCACTGTCAGAAGTCAGTTTTGAGGGAGTGCCGCACTGTCGGAGGGTCAGTTCTGAGGTAGTGCCGCACTGTCGGAGGGTCAGTTCTGAGGGAGTCCCACACTGTCAGAGCGTCAGTTCTGAGGGAGTGCCGCACTGTCGGAGGGTCAGAACTGAGGGAATGCCACGCTGTCGGAGGGTCAGTTCTGAGGGAGTGCCGCAGTGACGGAGGGTCAGCTCTGAGGGAGTGCCGCACTGTCGGAGGTCAGTTCTGAGGGAGCGCCGCACTGTCGGAGGGTCAGTACTGAGGTAGCGCCGCGCTGTCTGAGGGTCAGTACTGAGGGAGCGCCGCGCTGTCGGAGGGTCAGTACTGAGGGAGCGCCGCACTGTCGGAGGGTTCGTACTGAGGGAGCGCCGCACTGTCGAAGGGTCAGTACTGAGGGAGGGCCGCACTGTTGGAGGGTCAATACTGAGGGAGCGCCGCACTTTCGGAGGGTCAGTACTGAGGGAGCGCCGCACTGTCGGAGGGTGAGTACTGAGGGAGAGCCGCACTGTCGGAGGGTCAGCACAGATGGAGCGCCGCACTGTCGGAGGGTCAGTTCTGAGGGAGTGCCGCACTGTCGGAGGGTCAGTTCTGAGGGAGTGCTGCACTGTCAGAAGTCAGTTTTGAGGGAGTGCCGCACTGTCGGAGGGTCAGTTCTGAGGTAGTGCCGCACTGTCAGAGGGTCAGTTCTGAGGGAGTCCCACACTGTCAGAGCGTCAGTTCTGAGGGAGTGCCGCACTGTCAGAGCGTCAGTTCTGAGGGAGCGCCGCACTGTCGGAGGGTCAGTACTGAGGGAACGCCTCACGATCGGAGGGTCAGTACTGAGGAAGCGCCCCGCTGCCGGAGGGTCAGTTCTGATGGAGCGCCGCACTGTCGGAGGGTCAGTACTGAGGGAGCGCCGCACTGTCGTAGGGTCAGTTCTGAGGGAGCGCCGCACTGTCGGAGGTTCAGTTCTGAGGGAGTGCCGCACTGTCAGAGGGTGAGTACTGAGGGAGCCTCGCTCTGTCGGAAGGTGAGTACTGAGGGAGCGCCGCCCTGTCGGAGGGTCAGTACTGAGGGAGCGCCGCATTGTCGGAGGGTGAGTACTGAGGGAGCGCCGCCCTGTCGGAGGGACAGTACTGAGGGAGGGCTGCACGGTCGGAGGGTCAGTACTGAGTGAGTGCCGCACTGTCGGAGGTTCAGTTCTGAGGGACTGCCGCACTGTCGGAGGGTCAGTTCTGAGGGAATGCCGCACTGTCGCAGGGTCAGTAATGAGGGAGCTCCGCGCTTTCGGAGGGTGAGTTCTGAGGGAGTGCCGCACTGTAGGAGGGTCAGTACTGAGGGAGCGCCGCACTGTCGGAGGGTCAGTACTGAGGGAGCGCCGCACTGTCGGAGGGTGAGTACTGAGGGTGCGCCGCACTGTCGGAGGGTCAGTTCTGAGGGAGTGCCGCACTGTCGGAGGGTCAGTTCTGAGGGAATGCCGCACTGTCGGAGGGTCAGTACTGAGGAAGCGCCGCGCTTTTGGAGGGTCAGTACTGAGGGATCGCCGCACTGTCCGAGGGTCAGTACTGAGGGAGTGCCGCACTGTCGGAGGGTCAGTACTGTGGGATCACCGCACTGTCGGAGGGTGCGTAGTGCCGCACTGTCGGAGGGTCAGATCTGAGGGAGCGCCGCACTGTCGGAGGGTCAGTACTGAGGGAGTGCCGCACTGTCGGAGGGTCAGTACTGAGGGAGCGCCGCACAGTCGGAGGGTCAGTACAGAGGAAGCGCCGCACTGTCGGAGGGGCAGTACTGAAGGAGCGCCGCACTGTCGGAGGGTCAGTACTGAGGGAGCGCCACATTGTCGGAGGGTCAGTACTGAGGGAGTGCCGCACTGTCGGAGAGTCAGTTCTGAGGCAGTGCCGCACTGTCGGAGGTCAGTTCTGAGGGAGTGCCGCAATGTCGGAGGGTCAGTTCTGAGGGAGCGCCGCGCTGTCGGAGGGTCAGTTCTGAGGGAGTGCCGCACTGTCGGAGGGTCAGAACTGAGGGAATGCCACGCTGTCGGAGGGTCAGTTCTGAGGGAGTGCCGCAGTGTCGGAGGGTCAGCTCTGAGGGAGTGCCGCACTGTCGGAGGTCAGTTCTGAGGGAGCGCCGCACTGTCGGAGGGTCAGTACTGAGGGTGCGCCGCACTGTCGGAGGGTCAGTTCTGAGGGAGTGCCGCACTGTCGGAGGGTCAGTTCTGAGGGAATGCCGCACTGTCGGAGGGTCAGAACTGAGGAAGCGCCGCGCTGTTGGAGGGTCAGTACTGAGGGATCGCCGCACTGTCGGAGGGTCAGTTCTGAGGGAGTGCCGCACTGTCGGAGGGTCAGTTCTGAGGGAATGCCGCACTGTCGGAGGGTCAGTACTGAGGAAGCGCCGCGCTGTTGGAGGGTCAGTACTGAGGGGTTCGCCGCACTGTCCGTGGGTCAGTACTGAGGGAGTGCCGCACTGTCGGAGGGTGAGTACTGAGGGTGCGCCGCACTGTCGGAGGGTCAGTTCTGAGGGAGTGCCGCACTGTCGGAGGGTCAGTTCTGAGGGAATGCCGCACTGTCGGAGGGTCAGTACTGAGGAAGCGCCGCGCTGTTGGAGGGTCAGTACTGAGGGATCGCCGCACTGTCCGAGGGTCAGTACTGAGGGAGTGCCGCACTGTCGGAGGTGAATTCTGAGGGAGCGGCGCACTGTCGGAGGGTCAGTACTGTGGGAGCGCCGCACTGTCGGAGGGTCAGTACTGAGGTAGCGCCGCGCTGTCAGAGGGTCAGTACTGAGGGAGCGCCGCGCTGTCGGAGGGTCAGTACTGAGGGAGCGCCGCACTGTCGGAGGGTCAGTACTGAGGGAGCGCCGCACTGTCGGAGGGTCAGTACTGAGGGAGCGCCGCACTGTCGGAGGGACAGTACTGAGGGAGTGCCGCACTGTCGGACGGTCAGTACTGAGGGAACGCCGCGCTGTCGGAGGGTCAGTACTGAGAGAGCACCGCGCTGTCGGAGGGTCAGTACTGAGGGAGTGCCGCACTGTCGGAGGGTCAGTACTGAGGGATCGCCGCACTGTCCGAGGGTCAGTACTGAGGGAGTGCCGCACTGTCGGAGGGTCAGTACTGAGGGACCGCCGCACTGTCCGAGGGTCAGTACTGAGGGAGTGCCGCACAGTCGGAGGTCAGTTCTGAGGGAGCGCCGCACTGTCGGAGGGTCAGTACTGAGGGAGCGCCGCACTGTCGGAGGGTCAGTACTGAGGGAGTGCCGCACTGTCGGAGGTAAGTTCTGAGGGAGCGCCGCACTGTCGGAGGTTCAGTGCTGAGAGAGCGCGGCACTGTCGGAGGGTCAGAACTGAGGGAGCGCCTCACTGTCGGAGGGTCAGAGCTGAGGGAGCGCCGCACTGTCGGAGGGTCTGTGCTGAGGGAGCGCCGCACTGTCGGAGTGTGCGTAGTGCCGCACTGTCGGAGGGTCAGATCTGAGGGAGCGCCGCACTGTCGGAGGGTCAGTACTGAGGGAGTGCCGCACTGTCGGAGGGTCAGTACTGAGGGAGTGCCGCACTGTTGGAGGGTCGGTACTGTGGGAGCACCGCACTGTCGGAGTGTGCGTAGTGCCGCACTGTCGGAGGGTCAGATCTGAGGGAGCGCCGCACTGTCGGAGGGTCAGTACTGAGGGAGTGCCGCACTGTCGGAGGGTCAGTACTGAGGGAGCGCCGCACTGTCGGAGGGTCAGTACAGAGGAAGCGCCGCACTGTCGGAGGGTCAGTACAGAGGAAGCGCCGCGCTGTCGGAGGGTCAGTACTGAGGGAGCGCCGCATTGTCGGAGGGTCAGTACTGAGGGAGCGCCACATTGTCGGAGGGTCAGTACTGAGGGAGTGCAGCACTGTCGGAGGGTCAGTTCTGAGGCAGTGCCGCACTGTCAGAGGTCAGTTCTGATGGAGCGCCGCACTGTCGGAGGGTCAGTACTGAGGGAGCGCCGCACTGTCGTAGGGTCAGTTCTGAGGGAGCGCCGCACTGCCGGAGGTTCAGTTCTGAGGGAGTGCCGCACTGTCAGAGGGTGAGTACTGAGGGAGCCTCGCTCTGTCGGAGGGTGAGTACAGACGGAGCGCCGCACTGTCGGAGGGTCAGTACTGAGGGAGCGCCGCATTGTCGGAGGGAGAGTACTGAGGGAGCGCCGCCCTGTCGGAGGGACAGTACTGAGGGAGGGCTGCACGGTCGGAGGGTCAGTACTGAGTGAGTGCCGCACTGTCGGAGGTTCAGTTCTGAGGGAGTGCCGCACTGTCGGAGGGTCAGTTCTGAGGGAATGCCGCACTGTCGCAGGGTCAGTAATGAGGGAGCTCCGCGCTTTCGGAGGGTGAGTTCTGAGGGAGTGCCGCACTGTCGGAGGGTCAGTACTGAGGGAGCGCCGCACTGTCGGAGGGTGAGTACTGAGGGTGCGCCGCACTGTCGGAGGGTCAGTTCTGAGGGAGTGCCGCACTGTCGGAGGGTCAGTTCTGAGGGAATGCCGCACTGTTGGAGGGTCAGTACTGAGGAAGCGCCGCGCTGTTGGAGGGTCAGTACTGAGGGATCGCCGCACTGTCCGAGGGTCAGTACTGAGGGAGTGCCGCACTGTCGGAGGGTCAGTACTGTGGGAGCACCGCACTGTCGGAGGGTGCGTAGTGCCGCACTGTCGGAGGGTCAGATCTGAGGGAGCGCCGCACTGTCGGAGGGTCAGTACTGAGGGAGTGCCGCACTGTCGGAGGGTCAGTACTGAGGGAGCGCCGCACTGTCGGAGGGTCAGTACAGAGGAAGCGCCGCACTGTCGGAGGGGCAGTACTGAAGGAGCGCCGCACTGTCGGAGGGTCAGTACTGAGGGAGCGCCACATTGTCGGAGGGTCAGTACTGAGGGAGTGCCGCACTGTCGGAGGGTCAGTTCTGAGGCAGTGCCGCACTGTCGGAGGTCAGTTCTGAAGGAGTGCCTCACTGTCGGAGGGTCAGTTCTGAGGGAGTGCCGCACTGTCGGAGGGTCAGTTCTGAGGGAGTGCCGCCATGTCGGAGGGTCAGTTCTGAGGGAGTGCCGCACTGTCGGAGGGTCAGAACTGAGGGAATGCCACGCTGTCGGAGGGTCAGTTCTGAGGGAGTGCCGCAGTGTCGGAGGGTCAGCTCTGAGGGAGTGCCGCACTGTCGGAGGTCAGTTCTGAGGGAGCGCCGCACTGTCGGAGGGTCAGTACTGAGGTAGCGCCGCGCTGTCGGAGGGTCAGTACTGAGGGAGCGCCGCGCTGTCGGAGGGTCAGTACTGAGGGAGCGCCGCACTGTCGGAGGGTTCGTACTGAGGGAGCGCCGCACTGTCGGAGGGTCAGTAATGAGGGAGCTCCGCGCTTTCGGAGAGTGAGTTCTGAGGGAGTGCCGCACTGTTGGAGGGTCAATACTGAGGGAGCGCCGCACTTTCGGAGGGTCAGTACTGAGGGAGCGCCGCACTGTCGGAGGGTGAGTACTGAGGGAGAGCCGCACTGTCGGAGGGTCAGCACAGATGGAGCGCCGCACTGTCGGAGGGTCAGTTCTGAGGGAGTGCCGCACTGTCGGAGGGTCAGTTCTGAGGGAGTGCTGCACTGTCAGAAGTCAGTTTTGAGGGAGTGCCGCACTGTCGGAGGGTCAGTTCTGAGGTAGTGCCGCACTGTCGGAGGGTCAGTTCTGAGGGAGTCCCACACTGTCAGAGCGTCAGTTCTGAGGGAGTGCCGCACTGTCGGAGGGTCAGAACTGAGGGAATGCCACGCTGTCGGAGGGTCAGTTCTGAGGGAGTGCCGCAGTGTCGGAGGGTCAGCTCTGAGGGAGTGCCGCACTGTCGGAGGTCAGTTCTGAGGGAGAGCCGCACTGTCGGAGGGTCAGTACTGAGGTAGCGCCGCGCTGTCTGAGGGTCAGTACTGAGGGAGCGCCGCGCTGTCGGAGGGTCAGTACTGAGGGAGCGCCGCACTGTCGGAGGGTTCGTACTGAGGGAGCGCCGCACTGTCGAAGGGTCAGTACTGAGGGAGTGCCGCACTGTCGGAGGGTCAGTACTGAGGGAGGGCCGCACTGTTGGAGGGTCAATACTGAGGGAGCGCCGCACTTTCGGAGGGTCAGTACTGAGGGAGCGCCGCACTGTCGGAGGGTGAGTACTGAGGGAGAGCCGCACTGTCGGAGGGTCAGCACAGATGGAGCGCCGCACTGTCGGAGGGTCAGTTCTGAGGGAGTGCCGCACTGTCGGAGGGTCAGTTCTGAGGGAGTGCTGCACTGTCAGAAGTCAGTTTTGAGGGAGTGCCGCACTGTCGGAGGGTCAGTTCTGAGGTAGTGCCGCACTGTCAGAGGGTCAGTTCTGAGGGAGTCCCACACTGTCAGAGCGTCAGTTCTGAGGGAGTGCCGCACTGTCAGAGCGTCAGTTCTGAGGGAGCGCCGCACTGTCGGAGGGTCAGTACTGAGGGAACGCCTCACGATCGGAGGGTCAGTACTGAGGAAGCGCCCCGCTGCCGGAGGGTCAGTTCTGATGGAGCGCCGCACTGTCGGAGGGTCAGTACTGAGGGAGCGCCGCACTGTCGTAGGGTCAGTTCTGAGGGAGCGCCGCACTGTCGGAGGTTCAGTTCTGAGGGAGTGCCGCACTGTCAGAGGGTGAGTACTGAGGGAGCCTCGCTCTGTCGGAAGGTGAGTACTGAGGGAGCGCCGCCCTGTCGGAGGGTCAGTACTGAGGGAGCGCCGCATTGTCGGAGGGTGAGTACTGAGGGAGCGCCGCCCTGTCGGAGGGACAGTACTGAGGGAGGGCTGCACGGTCGGAGGGTCAGTACTGAGTGAGTGCCGCACTGTCGGAGGTTCAGTTCTGAGGGAGTGCCGCACTGTCGGAGGGTCAGTTCTGAGGGAATGCCGCACTGTCGCAGGGTCAGTAATGAGGGAGCTCCGCGCTTTCGGAGGGTGAGTTCTGAGGGAGTGCCGCACTGAAGGAGGGTCAGTACTGAGGGAGCGCCGCACTGTCGGAGGGTCAGTACTGAGGGAGCGCCGCACTGTCGGAGGGTGAGTACTGAGGGTGCGCCGCACTGTCGGAGGGTCAGTTCTGAGGGAGTGCCGCACTGTCGGAGGGTCAGTTCTGAGGGAATGCCGCACTGTCGGAGGGTCAGTACTGAGGAAGCGCCGCGCTTTTGGAGGGTCAGTACTGAGGGATCGCCGCACTGTCCGAGGGTCAGTACTGAGGGAGTGCCGCACTGTCGGAGGGTCAGTACTGTGGGATCACCGCACTGTCGGAGGGTGCGTAGTGCCGCACTGTCGGAGGGTCAGATCTGAGGGAGCGCCGCACTGTCGGAGGGTCAGTACTGAGGGAGTGCCGCACTGTCGGAGGGTCAGTACTGAGGGAGCGCCGCACAGTCGGAGGGTCAGTACAGAGGAAGCGCCGCACTGTCGGAGGGGCAGTACTGAAGGAGCGCCGCACTGTCGGAGGGTCAGTACTGAGGGAGCGCCACATTGTCGGAGGGTCAGTACTGAGGGAGTGCCGCACTGTCGGAGAGTCAGTTCTGAGGCAGTGCCGTACTGTCGGAGGTCAGTTCTGAGGGAGTGCCGCAATGTCGGAGGGTCAGTTCTGAGGGAGCGCCGCGCTGTCGGAGGGTCAGTTCTGAGGGAGTGCCGCACTGTCGGAGGGTCAGAACTGAGGGAATGCCACGCTGTCGGAGGGTCAGTTCTGAGGGAGTGCCGCAGTGTCGGAGGGTCAGCTCTGAGGGAGTGCCGCACTGTCGGAGGTCAGTTCTGAGGGAGCGCCGCACTGTCGGAGGGTCAGTACTGAGGGTGCGCCGCACTGTCGGAGGGTCAGTACTGAGGAAGCGCCGCGCTGTTGGAGGGTCAGTACTGAGGGATCGCCGCACTGTCGGAGGGTCAGTTCTGAGGGAGTGCCGCACTGTCGGAGGGTCAGTTCTGAGGGAATGCCGCACTGTCGGAGGGTCAGTACTGAGGAAGCGCCGCGCTGTTGGAGGGTCAGTACTGAGGGGTTCGCCGCACTGTCCGAGGGTCAGTACTGAGGGAGTGCCGCACTGTCGGAGGGTGAGTACTGAGGGTGCGCCGCACTGTCGGAGGGTCAGTTCTGAGGGAGTGCCGCACTGTCGGAGGGTCAGTTCTGAGGGAATGCCGCACTGTCGGAGGGTCAGTACTGAGGAAGCGCCGCGCTGTTGGAGGGTCAGTACTGAGGGATCGCCGCACTGTCCGAGGGTCAGTACTGAGGGAGTGCCGCACTGTCGGAGGTGAATTCTGAGGGAGCGGCGCACTGTCGGAGGGTCAGTACTGTGGGAGCGCCGCACTGTCGGAGGGTCAGTACTGAGGTAGCGCCGCGCTGTCAGAGGGTCAGTACTGAGGGAGCGCCGCGCTGTCGGAGGGTCAGTACTGAGAGAGCGCCGCACTGTCGGAGGGTCAGTACTGAGGGAGCGCCGCACTGTCGGAGGGTCAGTACTGAGGGAGCGCCGCACTGTCGGAGGGACAGTACTGAGGGAGTGCCGCACTGTCGGACGGTCAGTACTGAGGGAACGCCGCGCTGTCGGAGGGTCAGTACTGAGAGAGCACCGCGCTGTCGGAGGGTCAGTACTGAGGGAGTGCCGCACTGTCGGAGGGTCAGTACTGAGGGATCGCCGCACTGTCCGAGGGTCAGTACTGAGGAAGTGCCGCACTGTCCGAGGGTCAGTACTGAGGGAGTGCCGCACTGTCGGAGGGTCAGTACTGAGGGACCGCCGCACTGTCCGAGGGTCAGTACTGAGGGAGTGCCGCACAGTCGGAGGTCAGTTCTGAGGGAGCGCCGCACTGTCGGAGGGTCAGTACTGAGGGAGCGCCGCACTGTCGGAGGGTCAGTACTGAGGGAGTGCCGCACTGTCGGAGGTAAGTTCTGAGGGAGCGCCGCACTGTCGGAGGTTCAGTGCTGAGAGAGCGCGGCACTGTCGGAGGGTCAGAACTGAGGGAGCGCCTCACTGTCGGAGGGTCAGAGCTGAGGGAGCGCCGCACTGTCGGAGGGTCTGTGCTGAGGGAGCGCCGCACTGTCGGAGTGTGCGTAGTGCCGCACTGTCGGAGGGTCAGATCTGAGGGAGCGCCGCACTGTCGGAGGGTCAGTACTGAGGGAGTGCCGCACTGTCGGAGGGTCAGTACTGAGGGAGTGCCGCACTGTTGGAGGGTCGGTACTGTGGGAGCACCGCACTGTCGGAGTGTGCGTAGTGCCGCACTGTCGGAGGGTCAGATCTGAGGGAGCGCCGCACTGTCGGAGGGTCAGTACTGAGGGAGTGCCGCACTGTCGGAGGGTCAGTACTGAGGGAGCGCCGCACTGTCGGAGGGTCAGTACAGAGGAAGCGCCGCACTGTCGGAGGGTCAGTACAGAGGAAGCGCCGCGCTGTCGGAGGGTCAGTACTGAGGGAGCGCCGCATTGTCGGAGGGTCAGTACTGAGGGAGCGCCACATTGTCGGAGGGTCAGTACTGAGGGAGTGCAGCACTGTCGGAGGGTCAGTTCTGAGGCAGTGCCGCACTGTCAGAGGTCAGTTCTGAAGGAGTGCCTCACTGTCGGAGGGTCAGTTCTGAGGGAGTCCCGCAATGTCGGAGGGTCAGTTCTGAGGGAGCGCTGCGCTGTTGGAGGGTCAGTTCTGAGGGAGTGCCGCACTGTCGGAGGGTCAGAACTGAGGGAATGCCGCGCTGTCGGAGGGTCAGTTCTGAGGGAGTGCCGCAGTGTCCGAGGGTCAGTACTGAGGGAGCGCCGCACTGTCGGAAGTCAGTTCTGAGGGAGCGCCGCACTGTCGGAGGGTCAGTACTGAGGGAGCGCCGCACTGTCGGAGGGTCTGTACTGAGGGAGCGCCGCACTGTCGGAGAGTCAGTACTGAGGGAGCGCCGCACTGTCGGAAGGTCAGTTCTGAGGGAATGCCGCACTGTCGGAGGGTCAGTACTGAGGGAGCGCCGCACTGTCGGAGGGTCAGTACAGAGGGAGCGCCGCACTGTCGGAGGGTCAGTTCTGAGGGAGTGCCGCACTGTCGGAGGGTCAGTACTGAGGGAGCGCCGCACTGTCGGAGGGTCAGTAATGAGGGAGCTCCGCGCTTTCGGAGGGTCAGTACTGAGGGAGCGCCGCACTGTCGGAGGGTCAGTTCTGAGGGAGTGACGCACTGTCGGAAGGTCAGTTCTGAGGGAATGCCGCACTGTCGGAGGGTCAGTACTGAGGGAGCGCCGCACTGTCGGAGGGTCAGTACAGAGGGAGCGCCGCACTGTCGGAGGGTCAGTTCTGAGGGAGTGCCGCACTGTCGGAGGGTCAGTACTGAGGGAGCGCCGCACTGTCGGAGGGTGAGTACTCAGGGAGCGCCGCACTGTCGGAGGGTCAGTTCTGAGGGAGTGCCGCACTGTCGGAGGGTCAGTACAGAGGGAGCGCCGCACTGTCGGAGGGTCAGAACTGAGTGAGTGCCGCACTGTCGGAGGTTCAGTTCTGAGGGAGTGCCGCACTGTCGGAGGGTCACTTCTGAGGGAATGCCGCACTGTCGCAGGGTCAGTAATGAGGGAGTTCCGCGCTTTCGGAGGGTGAGTTCTGAGGGAGTGCCGCACTGTCGGAGGGTCAGTACTGAGGGAGCGCCGCACTGTCGGAGGGTCAGTTCTGAGGGAGTGACGCACTGTCGGAAGGTCGGTTCTGAGGGAATGCCGCACTGTCGGAGGGACAGTACTGAGGGTGCGCCGCTATGTCGGAGGGTGAGTGCTGAGGCAGTGCCGCACTGTCGGAGGGTCAGTACTGAGGGAATGCCTCACTGTCGGAGGGTCAGTACTGAGGGAGTGCCGCACTGTCGGAGGGTCAGTTCTGAGGGAATGCCGCACTGTCGGAGGTTCAGTTCTGAGGGAGTGCCGCACTGTCGGAGGGTCAGTTCTGAGGGAATGCCGCACTGTCTGAGGGTCAGTACTGAGGGAGTGCCGCACTGTCGGAGGGTCGGTTCTGAGGGAATGCCGCACTGTCGGAGGGTCAGTGCTGAGGGTGCGCCGCTATGTCGGAGGGTCAGTACTGAGGGAGTGCCGCAATGTCGGAGGGTCTGTTCTGAGGGAGTGCTGCACTGTCAGAAGTCAGTTTTGAGGTGGTGCCGCACTGTCGGAGGGTCAGTTCTGAGGGAGTGCCGCACTGTCTGAGGGTCAGTACTGAGGGAGCGCCGCACTGTCGGAGGGTCAGTATTGAGGGATCGCCGCACTGTCGGAGGGTCAGTACTGAGGGAGCGCCGCACTGTCGGACGGTGAGTACTGAGGGAGCGCCGCACTGTGGGAGGGTTAGTTCTGAGGGAATGCCGCACTGTCGGAGGGTCAGTACTGAGGGAGTGCCGCACTGTCGGAGGGTCAGTTCTGAGGGAAGGCCGCACTGTCGGAGGGTCAGTACTGAGGGTGCGCCGCTATATCGGAGGGTCAGTACTGAGGGAATGCCGCACTGTCTGAGGGTCAGTACTGAGGGAGTGCTGCACTGTCAGAAGTCAGCTTTGAGGGAGTGCCGCACTGTCGGAGGGTCAGTTCTGAGGTAGTGCCGCACTGTCGGAGGGTCAGTTCTGAGGGAGCGCCGCACTGTCTGAGGGTCAGTACTGAGGGAGCGCCGCACTGTCGTAGGGTCAGTTCTGAGGGAGCGCCGCACTGTGGGATGGTCAATACTGAGGGAGCGCCGCACTGTCGGAGGGTGAGTACTGAGGAAGCGCCGCCCTGTCGGAGGGTCAGTACTGAGGGAGGGCTGCACTGTCGGAGTGTCAGTACTGAGTGAGTGCTGCACTGTCGGAGGGTGAGTACTGAGGGAGCGCCGCCCTGTCGGAGGGTCAGTACTGAGGGTGTGCCGCACAGTCGCAGGGTCAGTAATGAGGGAGCTCCGCGCTTTCGGAGGGTCAGATCTGAGGGAGTGCCGCACTGTCGGAGGGTCAGTTCTGAGGGAATGCCGCACTGTCGGAGGGTCAGTACTGAGGGTGCGCCGCTATGTCGGAGGGTCAGTACTGAGGGAGTGCCGCAATGTCGGAGGGTCAGTACTGAGGGCGTGCCGCACTGTCGGAGGGTCAGTACTGAGGGAACGCCGCACTGTCGGAGGGTGAGTTCTGAGGCAGTGCCGCACTGTCGGAGGGTCAGTACTGAGGGAATGCCTCACTGTCGGAGGGTCAGTACTGAGGGAGTGCCGCACTGTCGGAGGGTCAGTTCTGAGGGAATGCCGCACTGTCGGAGGGTCAGTACTGAGGGAGTGCCGCACTGTCGGAGGGTCAGTTCTGAGGGAATGCCGCACTGTCGGAGGGTCAGTACTGAGGGAGTGCCGCACTGTCGGAGGGTCAGTTCTGAGGGAATGCCGCACTGTCGGAGGGTCAGTACTGAGGGTGCGCCGCTATGTCGGAGGGTCAGTACTGAGGGAGTGCTGCACTGTCGGAGGGTCAGTTCTGAGGGAATGCCGCACTGTCGGAGGGTCAGTACTGAGGGAGTGCCGCACTGTCGGAGGGTCAGTTCTGAGGGAATGCCGCACTGTCGGAGGGTCAGTACTGAGGGTGCGCCGCTATGTCGGAGGGTCAGTACTGAGGGAGTGCTGCACTGTCGGAGGGTCAGTTCTGAGGGAATGCCGCACTGTCGGAGGGTCAGTACTGAGGGAGTGCCGCACTGTCGGAGGGTCAGTTCTGAGGGAGTGCCGCACTGTCTGAGGGTCAGTACTGAGGGTGCGCCGCTATGTCGGAGGGTCAGTACTGAGGGAGTGCCGCAATGTCGGAGGGTCAGTACTGAGGGAGTGCCGCACTGTCGGAGGGTCAGTACTGAGGGAGCGCCGCACTGTCGGAGGGTGAGTTCTGAGGCAGTGCCGCACTGTCGGAGGGTCAGTACTGAGGGTATGCCTCACTGTCGGAGGGTCAGTACTGAGGGAGTGCCGCACTGTCGGAGGGTCAGTTCTGAGGGAATGCCGCACTGTCGGAGGGTCAGTACTGAGGGAGTGCCGCACTGTCGGAGGGTCAGTTCTGAGGGAATGCCGCACTGTCGGAGGGTCAGTACTGAGGGAGTGCCGCACTGTCGGAGGGTCAGTTCTGAGGGAATGCCGCACTGTCGGAGGGTCAGTACTGAGGGTGCGCCGCTATGTCGGAGGGTCAGTACTGAGGGAGTGCCGCAATGTCGGAGGGTCTGTTCTGAGGGAGTGCTGCACTGTCAGAAGTCAGTTTTGAGGTAGTGCCGCACTGTCGGAGGGTCAGTTCTGAGGGAGTGCCGCACTGTCTGAGGGTCAGTACTGAGGGAGTGCCGCACTGTCGGAGGGTCAGTACTGAGGGAGCTCCGCACTGTCGGAGGGTCAGTACTGAGGGAGCGCCGCACTGTCGGACGGTGAGTACTGAGGGAGCGCCGAACTGTCGGAGGGTCAGTTCTGAGGGAATGCCGCACTGTCGGAGGGTCAGTACTGAGGGAGTGCCGCACTGTCGGAGGGTCAGTTCTGAGGGAATGCCGCACTGTCGGAGGGTCAGTACTGAGGGTGCGCCGCTATGTCGGAGGGTCAGTACTGAGGGAGTGCCGCAATGTCGGAGGGTCTGTTCTGAGGGAGTGCTGCACTGTCAGAAGTCAGCTTTGAGGGAGTGCCGCACTGTCGGAGGGTCAGTTCTGAGGTAGTGCCGCACTGTCGGAGGGTCAGTTCTGAGGGAGCGCCGCACTGTCGGAGGGTCAGTACTGAGGGAGCGCCGCACTGTCGTAGGGTCAGTTCTGAGGGAGCGCCGCACTGTGGGATGGTCAATACTGAGGGAGCGCCGCACTGTCGGAGGGTGAGTACTGAGGGAGCCTCGCACTGTCGGACGGTGAGTACTGAGGGAGCGCCGCACTGTCGGAGGGTCAGTACTGAGGGAATGCCTCACTGTCGGAGGGTCAGTACTGAGGGAGTGCCGCACTGTCGGAGGGTCAGTTCTGAGGGAATGCCGCCCTGCGGAGGGTCAGTACAGAGGGAGCGCCGCACTGTCGGAGGGTCAGTACAGAGGGAGCGCCGCACTGTCGGAGGGTCAGTTCTGAGGGAGTGCCGCACTGTCGGAGGGTCAGTACTGAGGGAGCGCCGCACTGTCGGAGGGTGAGTAATGAGGAAGCGCCGCCCTGTCGGAGGGTCAGTACTGAGGGAGGGCTGCACGGTCGGAGGGTCAGAACTGAGTGAGTGCCGCACTGTCGGAGGTTCAGTTCTGAGGGAGTGCCGCACTGTGGGAGGGTAAGTTCTGAGGGAATGCCGCACTGTCGCAGGGTCAGTAATGAGGGAGCTCCGCGCTTTCGGAGGGTGAGTTCTGACGGAGTGCCGCACTGTCGGAGGGTCAGTACTGAGGGAGCGCCGCACTGTCGGAGGGTCAGTACTGAGGGAGCGCCGCACTGTCGGAGGGTGAGTACTGAGGGTGCGCCGCACTGTCGGAGGGTCAGTTCTGTGGGAGTGACGCACTGTCGCAAGGTCGGTTCTGAGGGAATGCCGCACTGTCGGAGGGACAGTACTGAGGGTGCGCCGCTATGTCGGAGGGTGAGTGCTGAGGCAGTGCCGCACTGTCGGAGGGTCAGTACTGAGGGAATGCCTCACTGTCTGAGGGTCAGTACTGAGGGAGTGCCGCACTGTCGGAAGGTCAGTTCTGAGGGAATGCCGCACTGTCGGAGGGTCAGTACTGAGGGAGTGCCGCACTGTCGGAGGGTCAGTTCTGAGGGAATGCCGCACTGTCGGAGGGTCAGTACTGAGGGAGTGCCGCATTGTCGGAGGGTCAGTTCTGAGGGAATGCCGCACTGTCGGAGGGTCAGTACTGAGGGTGCGCCGCTATGTCGGAGGGTCAGTACTGAGGGAGTGCCGCAATGTCGGAGGGTCTGTTCTGAGGGAGTGCTGCACTGTCAGAAGTCAGTTTTGAGGTAGTGCCGCAATGTCGGAGGGTCAGTACTGAGGGAGCGCCGCACTGTCGGAGGGTCAGTACTGAGGGATCGCCGCACTGTCGGAGGGTCAGTACTGAGGGAGCGCCGCACAGTCGGACGGTGAGTACTGAGGGAGCGCCGCACTGTGGGAGGGTCAGTTCTGAGGGAATGCCGCACTGTCGGAGGGTCAGTACTGAGGGAGTGCCGCACTGTCGGAGGGTCAGTTCTGAGGGAAGGCCGCACTGTCGGAGGGTCAGTACTGAGGGTGCGCCGCTATGTCGGAGGGTCAGTACTGAGGGAGTGCCGCAATGTCGGAGGGTCTGTTCTGAGGGAGTGCTGCACTGTCAGAAGTCAGCTTTGAGGGAGTGCCGCACTGTCGGAGGGTCAGTTCTGAGGTAGTGCCGCACTGTCGGAGGGTCAGTACTGAGGGAGCGCCGCACTGTCGTAGGGTCAGTTCTGAGGGAGCGCCGCACTGTGGGATGGTCAAAACTGAGGGAGCGCCGCACTGTCGGAGGGTGAGTACTGAGGGAGCCTCGCTCTGTCGGAGGGTGAGTACAGACGGAGCGCCGCCCTGTCGGAGGGTCAGTACTGAGGGAGGGCTGCACTGTCGGAGGGTCAGTACTGAGGGAGTGCTGCACTGTCGGAGGGTGAGTACTGAGGGAGCGCTGCCCTGTCGGAGGGTCAGTACTGAGGGTGTGCCGCACTGTCGCAGGGTCAGTAATGAGGGAGCTCCGCGCTTTCGGAGGGTCAGTTCTGAGGGAGTGCCACACTGTCGTAGGGTCAGTTCTGAGGGAGTGCCGCACTGTCGGAGGGTCAGTTCTGAGGGAATGCCGCACTGTCGGAGGGTCAGTACTGAGGGTGCGCCGCTATGTCGGAGGGTCAGTACTGAGGGAGTGCCGCAATGTCGGAGGGTCAGTACTGAGGGAGTGCCGCACTGTCGGAGGGTCAGTACTGAGGGAGCGCCGCACTGTCGGAGGGTGAGTTCTGAGGCAGTGCCGCACTGTCGGAGGGTCAGTACTGAGGGAATGCCTCACTGTCGGAGGGTCAGTACTGAGGGAGTGCCGCACTGTCGGAGGGTCAGTTCTGAGGGAATGCCGCACTGTCGGAGGGTCAGTACTGAGGGAGTGCCGCACTGTCGGAGGGTCAGTTCTGAGGGAATGCCGCACTGTCGGAGGGTCAGTACTGAGGGAGTGCTGCACTTTCGGAGGGTCAGTTCTGAGGGAGTGCCGCACTGTCGGAGGGTCAGTACTGAGGGTGCGCCGCTATATCGGAGGGTCAGTACTGAGGGAGTGCCGCAATGTCGGAGGGTCAGTACTGAGGGAGTGCTGCACTGTCGGAGGGTCAGTTCTGAGGGAATGCCGCACTGTCGGAGGGTCAGTACTGAGGGAGTGCCGCACTGTCGGAGGGTCAGTTCTGAGGGAGTGCCGCACTGTCTGAGGGTCAGTACTGAGGGTGCGCCGCTATGTCGGAGGGTCAGTACTGATGGAGTGCCGCAATGTCGGAGGGTCAGTACTGAGGGAGTGCCGCACTGTCGGAGGGTCAGTACTGAGGGAGCGCCGCACTGTCGGAGGGTGAGTTCTGAGGCAGTGCCGCACTGTCGGAGGGTCAGTACTGAGGGAATGCCTCACTGTCGGAGGGTCAGTACTGAGGGAGTGCCGCACTGTCGGAGGGTCAGTTCTGAGGGAATGCCGCACTGTCGGAGGGTCAGTACTGAGGGAGTGCCGCACTGTCGGAGGGTCAGTTCTGAGGGAATGCCGCACTGTCGGAGGGTCAGTACTGAGGGAGTGCCGCACTGTCGGAGGGTCAGTTCTGAGGGAATGCCGCACTGTCGGAGGGTCAGTACTGAGGGTGCGCCGCTATGTCGGAGGGTCAGTACTGAGGGAGTGCCGCAATGTCGGAGGGTCTGTTCTGAGGGAGTGCTGCACTGTCAGAAGTCAGTTTTGAGGTAGTGCCGCACTGTCGGAGGGTCAGTTCTGAGGGAGTGCCGCACTGTCTGAAGGTCAGTACTGAGGGAGTGCCGCACTGTCGGAGGGTCAGTACTGAGGGAGTGCCGCACTGTCGGAGGGTCAGTTCTGAGGGAGTGCCGCACTGTCTGAGGGTCAGTACTGAGGGTGCGCCGCTATGTCGGAGGGTCAGTACTGAGGGAGTGCCGCAATGTCGGAGGGTCAGTACTGAGGGAGTGCCGCACTGTCGGAGGGTCAGTACTGAGGGAGCGCCGCACTGTCGGAGGGTGAGTTCTGAGGCAGTGCCGCACTGTCGGAGGGTCAGTACTGAGGGAATGCCTCACTGTCGGAGGGTCAGTACTGAGGGAGTGCCGCACTGTCGGAGGGTCAGTTCTGAGGGAATGCCGCACTGTCGGAGGGTCAGTACTGAGGGAGTGCCGCACTATCGGAGGGTCAGTTCTGAGGGAATGCCGCACTGTCGGAGGGTCAGTACTGAGGGTGCGCCGCTATGTCGGAGGGTCAGTACTGAGGGAGTGCCGCAATGTCGGAGGGTCTGTTCTGAGGGAGTGCTGCACTGTCAGAAGTCAGTTTTGAGGTAGTGCCGCACTGTCGGAGGGTCAGTTCTGAGGGAGTGCCGCACTGTCTGAGGGTCAGTACTGAGGGAGTGCCGCACTGTCGGAGGGTCAGTACTGAGGGAGCGCCGCACTGTCGGAGGGTCAGTACTGAGGGATCGCCGCACTGTCGGAGGGTCAGTACTGAGGGAGCGCCGCACTGTCGGACGGTGAGTACTGAGGGAGCGCCGCACTGTCGGAGGGTCAGTTCTGAGGGAATGCCGCACTGTCGGAGGGTCAGTACTGAGGGAGTGCCGCACTGTCGGAGGGTCAGTTCTGAGGGAATGCCGCACTGTCGGAGGGTCAGTACTGAGGGTGCGCCGCTATGTCGGAGGGTCAGTACTGAGGGAGTGCCGCAATGTCGGAGGGTCTGTTCTGAGGGAGTGCTGCACTGTCAGAAGTCAGCTTTGAGGGAGTGCCGCACTGTCGGAGGGTCAGTTCTGAGGTAGTGCCGCACTGTCGGAGGGTCAGTTCTGAGGGAGCGCCGCACTGTCGGAGGGTCAGTACTGAGGGAGCGCCGCACTGTCGTAGGGTCAGTTCTGAGGGAGCGCCGCACTGTGGGATGGTCAATACTGAGGGAGCGCCGCACTGTCGGAGGGTGAGTACTGAGGGAGCCTCGCACTGTCGGAGGGTCAATACTGAGGGAGGGCTGCACTGTCGGAGGGTCAGTACTGAGGGAGTGCCGCACTGTCGGAGTGTGAGTACTGAGGGAGCGCCGCCCTGTCGGAGGGTGAGTACTGAGGGAGTGCCGCACTGTCGCAGGGTCATTAATGAGGGAGCTCCGCGCTTTCGGAGGGTCAGTTCTGAGGGAGTGCCACACTGTCGTAGGGTCAGTTCTGAGGGAGTGCCGCAATGTCGGAGGGTCAGTTCTGAGGGAATGCCGCACTGTCGGAGGGTCAGTACTGAGGGTGCGCCGCTATGTCGGAGGGTCAGTACTGAGGGAGTGCCGCAATGTCGGAGGGTCAGTACTGAGGGAGCGCCGCACTGTCGGAGGGTGAGTTCTGAGGCAGTGCCGCACTGTCGGACGGTCAGTACTGAGGGAATGCCTCACTGTCGGAGGGTCAGTACTGAGGGAGTGCCGCACTGTCGGAGGGTCAGTTCTGAGGGAATGCCGCACTGTCGGAGGGTCAGTACTGAGGGAGTGCCGCACTGTCGGAGGGTCAGTTCTGAGGGAATGCCGCACTGTCGGAGGGTCAGTACTGAGGGAGTGCCGCACTGTCGGAGGGTCAGTTCTGAGGGAATGCCGCACTGTTGGAGGGACAGTTCTGAGGGAGTGCCGCACTGTCGGAGGGTCAGTACTGAGGGAGCGCCGCACTGTCGGAGGGTCAGTACTGAGGGATCGCCGCACTGTCGGAGGGTCAGTACTGAGGGAGCGCCGCACTGTCGGACGGTGAGTACTGAGGGAGCGCCGCACTGTCGGAGGGTCAGTACTGAGGGAATGCCTCACTGTCGGAGGGTCAGTACTGAGGGAGTGCCGCACTGTCGGAGGGTCAGTTCTGAGGGAATGCCGCCCTGCGGAGGGTCAGTACTGAGGGAGCGCCGCACTGTCGGAGGGTCAGTACAGAGGGAGCGCCGCACTGTCGGAGGGTCAGTTCTGAGGGAGTGCCGCACTGTCGGAGGGTCAGTACTGAGGGAGCGCCGCACTGTCGGAGGGTGAGTACTGAGGGAGCGCCGCCCTGTCGGAGGGTCAGTACTGAGGGAGGGCTGCACGGTCGGAGGGTCAGAACTGAGTGAGTGCCGCACTGTCGGAGGTTCAGTTCTGAGGGAGTGCCGCACTGTCGGAGGGTCAGTTCTGAGGGAATGCCGCACTGTCGCAGGGTCAGTAATGAGGGAGCTCCGCGCTTTCGGAGGGTGAGTTCTGACGGAGTGCCGCACTGTCGGAGGGTCAGTACTGAGGGAGCGCCGCACTGTCGGAGGGTCAGTACTGAGGGAGCGCCGCACTGTCGGAGGGTGAGTACTGAGGGTGCGCCGCACTGTCGGAGGGTCAGTTCTGAGGGAGTGACGCACTGTCGGAAGGTCGGTTCTGAGGGAATGCCGCACTGTCGGAGGGACAGTACTGAGGGTGCGCCGCTATGTCGGAGGGTGAGTGCTGAGGCAGTGCCGCACTGTCGGAGGGTCAGTACTGAGGGAATGCCTCACTGTCGGAGGGTCAGTACTGAGGGAGTGCCGCACTGTCGGAAGGTCAGTTCTGAGGGAATGCCGCACTGTCGGAGGGTCAGTACTGAGGGAGTGCCGCACTGTCGGAGGGTCAGTTCTGAGGGAATGCCGCACTGTCGGAGGGTCAGTACTGAGGGAGTGCCGCACTGTCGGAGGGTCAGTTCTGAGGGAATGCCGCACTGTCGGAGGGTCAGTACTGAGGGTGCGCCGCTATGTCGGAGGGTCAGTACTGAGGGAGTGCCGCAATGTCGGAGGGTCTGTTCTGAGGGAGTGCTGCACTGTCAGAAGTCAGTTTTGAGGTAGTGCCGCACAGTCGGAGGGTCAGTTCTGAGGGAGTGCCGCACTGTCTGAGGGTCAGTACTGAGGGAGTGCCGCAATGTCGGAGGGTCAGTACTGAGGGAGCGCCGCACTGTCGGAGGGTCAGTACTGAGGGATCGCCGCACTGTCGGAGGGTCAGTACTGAGGGAGCGCCGCACTGTCGGACGGTGAGTACTGAGGGAGCGCCGCACTGTGGGAGGGTCAGTTCTGAGGGAATGCCGCACTGTCGGAGGGTCAGTACTGAGGGAGTGCCGCACTGTCGGAGGGTCAGTTCTGAGGGAAGACCGCACTGTCGGAGGGTCAGTACTGAGGGTGCGCCGCTATGTCGGAGGGTCAGTACTGAGGGAGTGCCGCAATGTCGGAGGGTCTGTTCTGAGGGAGTGCTGCACTGTCAGAAGTCAGCTTTGAGGGAGTGCCGCACTGTCGGAGGGTCAGTTCTGAGGTAGTGCCGCACTGTCGGAGGGTCAGTACTGAGGGAGCGCCGCACTGTCGTAGGGTCAGTTCTGAGGGAGCGCCGCACTGTGGGATGGTCAATACTGAGGGAGTGCCGCACTGTCGGAGGGTCAGTACTGAGGGAGTGCCGCACTGTCGGAGGGTCAGTTCTGAGGGAATGCCGCACTGTCGGAGGGTCAGTACTGAGGGAGTGCCGCACTGTCGGAGGGTCAGTTCTGAGGGAATGCCGCACTGTCGGAGGGTCAGTACTGAGGGAGTGCCGCACTGTCGGAGGGTCAGTTCTGAGGGAATGCCGCACTGTCGGAGGGTCAGTACTGAGGGTGCGCCGCTATGTCGGAGGGTCAGTACTGAGGGAGTGCCGCAATGTCGGAGGGTCAGTACTGAGGGAGTGCTGCACTGTCGGAGGGTCAGTTCTGAGGGAATGCCGCACTGTCGGAGGGTCAGTACTGAGGGAGTGCCGCACTGTCGGAGGGTCAGTTCTGAGGGAGTGCCGCACTGTCTGAGGGTCAGTACTGAGGGTGCGCCGCTATGTCGGAGGGTCAGTACTGAGGGAGTGCCGCAATGTCGGAGGGTCAGTACTGAGGGAGTGCCGCACTGTCGGAGGGTCAGTACTGAGGGAGCGCCGCACTGTCGGAGGGTGAGTTCTGAGGCAGTGCCGCACTGTCGGAGGGTCAGTACTGAGGGAATGCCTCACTGTCGGAGGGTCAGTACTGAGGGAGTGCCGCACTGTCGGAGGGTCAGTTCTGAGGGAATGCCGCACTGTCGGAGGGTCAGTACTGAGGGAGTGCCGCACTGTCGGAGGGTCAGTTCTGAGGGAATGCCGCACTGTCGGAGGGTCAGTACTGAGGGAGTGCCGCACTGTCGGAGGGTCAGTTCTGAGGGAATGCCGCACTGTCGGAGGGTCAGTACTGAGGGTGCGCCGCTATGTCGGAGGGTCAGTACTGAGGGAGTGCCGCAATGTCGGAGGGTCTGTTCTGAGGGAGTGCTGCACTGTCAGAAGTCAGTTTTGAGGTAGTGCCGCACTGTCGGAGGGTCAGTTCTGAGGGAGTGCCGCACTGTCTGAGGGTCAGTACTGAGGGAGTGCCGCACTGTCGGAGGGTCAGTACTGAGGGAGCGCCGCACTGTCGGAGGGTCAGTACTGAGGGATCGCCGCACTGTCGGAGGGTCAGTACTGAGGCAGCGCCGCACTGTCGGACGGTGAGTACTGAGGGAGCGCCGCACTGTCGGAGGGTCAGTTCTGAGGGAATGCCGCACTGTCGGAGGGTCAGTACTGAGGGAGTGCCACACTGTCGAAGGGTCAGTTCTGAGGGAATGCCGCACTGTCGGAGGGTCAGTACTGAGGGTGCGCCGCTATGTCGGAGGGTCAGTACTGAGGGAGTGCCGCAATGTCGGAGGGTCTGTTCTGAGGGAGTGCTGCACTGTCAGAAGTCAGCTTTGAGGGAGTGCCGCACTGTCGGAGGGTCAGTTCTGAGGTAGTGCCGCACTGTCGGAGGGTCAGTTCTGAGGGAGCGCCGCACTGTCGGAGGGTCAGTACTGAGGGAGCGCCGCACTGTCGTAGGGTCAGTTCTGAGGGAGCGCCGCACTGTGGGATGGTCAATACTGAGGGAGCGCCGCACTGTCGGAGGGTGAGTACTGAGGGAGCCTCGCTCTGTCGGAGGGTGAGTACTGAGGGAGTGCCGCACTGTCGCAGGGTCAGTAATGAGGGAGCTCCGCGCTTTCGGAGGGTCAGTTCTGAGGGAGTGCCACACTGTCGTAGGGTCAGTTCTGAGGGAGTGCCGCACTGTCGGAGGGTCAGTTCTGAGGGAATGCCGCACTGTCGGAGGGTCAGTACTGAGGGTGCGCCGCTATGTCGGAGGGTCAGTACTGAGGGAGTGCCGCAATGTCGGAGGGTCAGTACTGAGGGAGTGCTGCACTGTCGGAGGGTCAGTTCTGAGGGAATGCCGCACTGTCGGAGGGTCAGTACTGAGGGAGTGCCGCACTGTCGGAGGGTCAGTTCTGAGGGAATGCCGCACTGTCGGAGGGTCAGTACTGAGGGAGTGCCACACTGTCGAAGGGTCAGTTCTGAGGGAATGCCGCACTGTCGGAGGGTCAGTACTGAGGGTGCGCCGCTATGTCGGAGGGTCAGTACTGAGGGAGTGCCGCAATGTCGGAGGGTCTGTTCTGAGGGAGTGCTGCACTGTCAGAAGTCAGCTTTGAGGGAGTGCCGCACTGTCGGAGGGTCAGTTCTGAGGTAGTGCCGCACTGTCGGAGGGTCAGTTCTGAGGGAGCGCCGCACTGTCGGAGGGTCAGTACTGAGGGAGCGCCGCACTGTCGTAGGGTCAGTTCTGAGGGAGCGCCGCACTGTGGGATGGTCAATACTGAGGGAGCGCCGCACTGTCGGAGGGTGAGTACTGAGGGAGCCTCGCTCTGTCGGAGGGTGAGTACTGAGGGAGTGCCGCACTGTCGCAGGGTCAGTAATGAGGGAGCTCCGCGCTTTCGGAGGGTCAGTTCTGAGGGAGTGCCACACTGTCGTAGGGTCAGTTCTGAGGGAGTGCCGCACTGTCGGAGGGTCAGTTCTGAGGGAATGCCGCACTGTCGGAGGGTCAGTACTGAGGGTGCGCCGCTATGTCGGAGGGTCAGTACTGAGGGAGTGCCGCAATGTCGGAGGGTCAGTACTGAGGGAGTGCTGCACTGTCGGAGGGTCAGTTCTGAGGGAATGCCGCACTGTCGGAGGGTCAGTACTGAGGGAGTGCCGCACTGTCGGAGGGTCAGTTCTGAGGGAGTGCCGCACTGTCGGAGGGTCAGTACTGAGGGAGCGCCGCCCTGTCGGAGGGTCAGTACTGAGGGAGGGCTGCACTGTCGGAGGGTCAGTACTGAGGGAGTGCCGCACTGTCGGAGGGTCAGTACTGAGGGAGTGCCGCACTGTCGCAGGGTCAGTAATGAGGGAGCTCCGCGCTTTCGGAGGGTCAGTTCTGAGGGAGTGCCACACTGTCGGAGGGTCAGTACTGAGGGAGCGCCGCTCTGTCGGAGGGTCAGTACTGAGGGAGCGCCGCACAGTCGGAGGGTAAGTTCTGAGGGAGTGCCGCACTGTCGGAGGGTCAGTACTGAGGGTGCGCCGCTATGTCGGAGGGTCAGTACTGAGGGAGTGCCGCAATGTCGGAGGGTCTGTTCTGAGGAAGTGCTGCACTGTCAGAAGTCAGTTTTGAAGTAGTGCCGCACTGTCGGAGGGTCAGTTCTGAGGGAGTGCCGCACTGTCGGAGGGTCAGTACTGAGGGAGCGCCGCACTGTCGGAGGGTCAGTACTGAGGGATCGCCGCACTGTCGGAGGGTCAGTACTGAGGGAGCGCCGCACTGTCGGACGGTGAGTACTGAGGGAGCGCCGCACTGTCGGAGGGTCAGTTCTGAGGGAATGCCGCACAGTCGGAGGGTCAGTACTGAGGGAGTGCCGCACTGTCGGAGGGTCAGTTCTGAGGGAATGCCGCACTGTCGGAGGGTCAGTACTGAGGGTGCGCCGCTATGTCGGAGGGTCAGTACTGAGGGAGTGCCGCAATGTCGGAGGGTCTGTTCTGAGGGAGTGCTGCACTGTCAGAAGTCAGCTTTGAGGGAGTGCCGCACTGTCGGAGGGTCAGTTCTGAGGTAGTGCCGCACTGTCGTAGGGTCAGTTCTGAGGTAGTGCCGCACTGTCGGAGGGTGAGTACTGAGGGAGCCTCGATCTGTCGGAGGGTGAGTACAGACGGAGCGCCGCCCTGTCGGAGGGTCAGTACTGAGGGAGGGCAGCACTGTCGGAGGGTCAGTACTGAGGGAGTGCCGCACTGTCGGAGGGTCAATTCTGAGGGAGCGCCGCCCTGTCGGAGGGTCAGTACTGAGGGAGGGCTGCATTGTCAGAGGGTCAGTACTGAGGGAGTGCCGCACTGTCGGAGGGTCAGTACTGAGGGAGTGCCGCACTGTCGCAGGGTCAGTAATGAGGGAGCTCCGCGCTTTCGGAGGGTCAGTTCTGAGGGAGTGCCACACTGTCGGAGGGTCAGTACTGAGGGAGCGCAGCTCTGTCGGAGGGTCAGTACTGAGGGAGCGCCGCACAGTCGGAGGATAAGTTCTGAGGGAGTGCCGCACTGTCGGAGGGTCAGTACTGAGGGTGCGCAGCATTGTCGGAGGTCAGTTCTGAGGGAGTGCCGCACTGTCGGAGGTCAGTTCTGAGGTCGTGCCGCACTGTCGGAGGGTCAGTTCTGAGGGAGTCACGCACCGTCGGAGGGTCAGTACTGAGGGAGTGCCGCACTGTCGGAGGTCAGTTCTGAGGGAGCGCCGTACTGTCGGAGGGTCACTACTGAGGTAGCGCCGCGCTGTCGGAGGGTCAGTACTGAGGGAGCGCCGCACTGTCGGAGGGTCAGTACTGAGGGAGCGCCGCACTGTCGGAGGGTAAGTTCTGAGGGAGCACCGCACTGTCGGAGGGTCAGTACAGATGGTGCGCAGCATTGTCGGAAGGTCAGTACTGAGGGAGTGCCGCGAAGTCGGAGGGTCAGTTCTGAGGGAGTGCTGCACTGTCGGAGGTCAGTTCTGAGGAAGTGCCGCACTGTCGGAGGGTCAATTCTGAGGTAGTGCCGCACTGTCGGAGGGTCAGTTCTGAGGGAGTGCCGCACTGTTGGAGGGTCAGTAGTGAGGGAGTGCCGCTCGGTCGGTGGGTCAGTACTGAGGGAGTGCCGCACAGTCGGAGGTCAGTTCTGAGGGAGCGCCGCACTGTCGGAGGTTCAGTACTGAGGGAGCGCCGCACTGTCGGAGGGTCAGAACTGAGAGAGCGACGTACTGTCGGAGGGTCAGTACTGAGGGGGTGCCGCACTGTCGGAGGGTCAGTACTGAGGGATCGCCGCACTGTCCGAGGGTCAGTACTGAGGGAGTGCCGCACTGTCGGAGGTCAGTTCTGAGGGAGCGCCGCACTGTCGGAGGGGCAGTACTGAGGGAGCGCCGCACTGTCGGATGGTCAGTACTGAGGGAGTGCCGCACTGTCGGAGGTCAGTTCTGAGGGAGCGGCGCCCTGTCGGAGGTTCAGTGCTGAGAGAGCGCCGTACTGTCGGAGGGTCAGTACTGAGGTAGCGCCGCGCTGTTGGAGGGTCAGTACTGAGGGAGCGCCGCACTGTCGGAGGGTCAGTACTGAGGGAGCACCGCACTGTCGGAGGTCAGTTCTGAGGGAGCGGCGCCCTGTCGGAGGTTCAGTGCTGAGAGAGCGCCGTACTGTCGGAGGGTCAGTACTGAGGTAGCGCCGCGCTGTTGGAGGGTCAGTACTGAGGGAGCGCCGCACTGTCGGAGGGTCAGTACTGAGAGAGCGCGGCACTGTCGGAGGGACAGTACTGAGGGAGTGCCGCACTGTCGGACGGTCAGTACTGAGGGAACGCCGCGCTGTCGGACGGTCAGTACAGAGGGAGCGCCACACAGTCGGAGGGTCAGTACTGAGGGAGCGTCGCACTGTCGGAGGGTCAGTACTGAGGGAGCGCCGCACTCTCGGAGGGTCAGTACTGAGGGAGCGCCGCGCTGTCGGAGGGTCAGTACTGAGGGAACGCCACGCTGTCGGAGGGTCAGTACTGAGAGAGCACCGCGCTGTCGGAGGGTCAGTACTGAGGGAGTGCCGCACTGTCGGAGGGTCAGTACTGAGGGATCGCCGCACTGTCCGAGGGTCAGTACTGAGGGAGTGCCGCACTGTCCGAGGGTCAGTACTGAGGGAGTGCCGCACTGTCGGAGGGTCAGTACAGAGGGACCGCCGCACTGTCCGAGGGTCAGAACTGAGGGAGTGCCGCACTGTCGGAGGTCAGTTCTGAGGGAACGCCGCGCTGTCGGAGGGATAGTACTGAGGGAGCACCGCTCTGTCGGAGGGTCAGTACTGAGGGAGCGCCGCCCTGTCGGAGGGTCAGTACTGAGGGAGGGCTGCACGGTCGGAGGGTCAGAACTGAGTGAGTGCCGCACTGTCGGAGGTTCAGTTCTGAGGGAGTGCCGCACTGTCGGAGGGTCAGTTCTGAGGGAATGCCGCACTGTCGCAGGGTCAGTAATGAGGGAGCTCCGCGCTTTCGGAGGGTGAGTTCTGACGGAGTGCCGCACTGTCGGAGGGTCAGTACTGAGGGAGCGCCGCACTGTCGGAGGGTCAGTACTGAGGGAGCGCCGCACTGTCGGAGGGTGAGTACTGAGGGTGCGCCGCACTGTCGGAGGGTCAGTTCTGAGGGAGTGACGCACTGTCGGAAGGTCGGTTCTGAGGGAATGCCGCACTGTCGGAGGGACAGTACTGAGGGTGCGCCGCTATGTCGGAGGGTGAGTGCTGAGGCAGTGCCGCACTGTCGGAGGGTCAGTACTGAGGGAATGCCTCACTGTCGGAGGGTCAGTACTGAGGGAGTGCCGCACTGTCGGAAGGTCAGTTCTGAGGGAATGCCGCACTGTCGGAGGGTCAGTACTGAGGGAGTGCCGCACTGTCGGAGGGTCAGTTCTGAGGGAATGCCGCACTGTCGGAGGGTCAGTACTGAGGGAGTGCCGCACTGTCGGAGGGTCAGTTCTGAGGGAATGCCGCACTGTCGGAGGGTCAGTACTGAGGGTGCGCCGCTATGTCGGAGGGTCAGTACTGAGGGAGTGCCGCAATGTCGGAGGGTCTGTTCTGAGGGAGTGCTGCACTGTCAGAAGTCAGTTTTGAGGTAGTGCCGCACAGTCGGAGGGTCAGTTCTGAGGGAGTGCCGCACTGTCTGAGGGTCAGTACTGAGGGAGTGCCGCAATGTCGGAGGGTCAGTACTGAGGGAGCGCCGCACTGTCGGAGGGTCAGTACTGAGGGATCGCCGCACTGTCGGAGGGTCAGTACTGAGGGAGCGCCGCACTGTCGGACGGTGAGTACTGAGGGAGCGCCGCACTGTGGGAGGGTCAGTTCTGAGGGAATGCCGCACTGTCGGAGGGTCAGTACTGAGGGAGTGCCGCACTGTCGGAGGGTCAGTTCTGAGGGAAGACCGCACTGTCGGAGGGTCAGTACTGAGGGTGCGCCGCTATGTCGGAGGGTCAGTACTGAGGGAGTGCCGCAATGTCGGAGGGTCTGTTCTGAGGGAGTGCTGCACTGTCAGAAGTCAGCTTTGAGGGAGTGCCGCACTGTCGGAGGGTCAGTTCTGAGGTAGTGCCGCACTGTCGGAGGGTCAGTACTGAGGGAGCGCCGCACTGTCGTAGGGTCAGTTCTGAGGGAGCGCCGCACTGTGGGATGGTCAATACTGAGGGAGTGCCGCACTGTCGGAGGGTCAGTACTGAGGGAGTGCCGCACTGTCGGAGGGTCAGTTCTGAGGGAATGCCGCACTGTCGGAGGGTCAGTACTGAGGGAGTGCCGCACTGTCGGAGGGTCAGTTCTGAGGGAATGCCGCACTGTCGGAGGGTCAGTACTGAGGGAGTGCCGCACTGTCGGAGGGTCAGTTCTGAGGGAATGCCGCACTGTCGGAGGGTCAGTACTGAGGGTGCGCCGCTATGTCGGAGGGTCAGTACTGAGGGAGTGCCGCAATGTCGGAGGGTCAGTACTGAGGGAGTGCTGCACTGTCGGAGGGTCAGTTCTGAGGGAATGCCGCACTGTCGGAGGGTCAGTACTGAGGGAGTGCCGCACTGTCGGAGGGTCAGTTCTGAGGGAGTGCCGCACTGTCTGAGGGTCAGTACTGAGGGTGCGCCGCTATGTCGGAGGGTCAGTACTGAGGGAGTGCCGCAATGTCGGAGGGTCAGTACTGAGGGAGTGCCGCACTGTCGGAGGGTCAGTACTGAGGGAGCGCCGCACTGTCGGAGGGTGAGTTCTGAGGCAGTGCCGCACTGTCGGAGGGTCAGTACTGAGGGAATGCCTCACTGTCGGAGGGTCAGTACTGAGGGAGTGCCGCACTGTCGGAGGGTCAGTTCTGAGGGAATGCCGCACTGTCGGAGGGTCAGTACTGAGGGAGTGCCGCACTGTCGGAGGGTCAGTTCTGAGGGAATGCCGCACTGTCGGAGGGTCAGTACTGAGGGAGTGCCGCACTGTCGGAGGGTCAGTTCTGAGGGAATGCCGCACTGTCGGAGGGTCAGTACTGAGGGTGCGCCGCTATGTCGGAGGGTCAGTACTGAGGGAGTGCCGCAATGTCGGAGGGTCTGTTCTGAGGGAGTGCTGCACTGTCAGAAGTCAGTTTTGAGGTAGTGCCGCACTGTCGGAGGGTCAGTTCTGAGGGAGTGCCGCACTGTCTGAGGGTCAGTACTGAGGGAGTGCCGCACTGTCGGAGGGTCAGTACTGAGGGAGCGCCGCACTGTCGGAGGGTCAGTACTGAGGGATCGCCGCACTGTCGGAGGGTCAGTACTGAGGCAGCGCCGCACTGTCGGACGGTGAGTACTGAGGGAGCGCCGCACTGTCGGAGGGTCAGTTCTGAGGGAATGCCGCACTGTCGGAGGGTCAGTACTGAGGGAGTGCCACACTGTCGAAGGGTCAGTTCTGAGGGAATGCCGCACTGTCGGAGGGTCAGTACTGAGGGTGCGCCGCTATGTCGGAGGGTCAGTACTGAGGGAGTGCCGCAATGTCGGAGGGTCTGTTCTGAGGGAGTGCTGCACTGTCAGAAGTCAGCTTTGAGGGAGTGCCGCACTGTCGGAGGGTCAGTTCTGAGGTAGTGCCGCACTGTCGGAGGGTCAGTTCTGAGGGAGCGCCGCACTGTCGGAGGGTCAGTACTGAGGGAGCGCCGCACTGTCGTAGGGTCAGTTCTGAGGGAGCGCCGCACTGTGGGATGGTCAATACTGAGGGAGCGCCGCACTGTCGGAGGGTGAGTACTGAGGGAGCCTCGCTCTGTCGGAGGGTGAGTACTGAGGGAGTGCCGCACTGTCGCAGGGTCAGTAATGAGGGAGCTCCGCGCTTTCGGAGGGTCAGTTCTGAGGGAGTGCCACACTGTCGTAGGGTCAGTTCTGAGGGAGTGCCGCACTGTCGGAGGGTCAGTTCTGAGGGAATGCCGCACTGTCGGAGGGTCAGTACTGAGGGTGCGCCGCTATGTCGGAGGGTCAGTACTGAGGGAGTGCCGCAATGTCGGAGGGTCAGTACTGAGGGAGTGCTGCACTGTCGGAGGGTCAGTTCTGAGGGAATGCCGCACTGTCGGAGGGTCAGTACTGAGGGAGTGCCGCACTGTCGGAGGGTCAGTTCTGAGGGAATGCCGCACTGTCGGAGGGTCAGTACTGAGGGAGTGCCACACTGTCGAAGGGTCAGTTCTGAGGGAATGCCGCACTGTCGGAGGGTCAGTACTGAGGGTGCGCCGCTATGTCGGAGGGTCAGTACTGAGGGAGTGCCGCAATGTCGGAGGGTCTGTTCTGAGGGAGTGCTGCACTGTCAGAAGTCAGCTTTGAGGGAGTGCCGCACTGTCGGAGGGTCAGTTCTGAGGTAGTGCCGCACTGTCGGAGGGTCAGTTCTGAGGGAGCGCCGCACTGTCGGAGGGTCAGTACTGAGGGAGCGCCGCACTGTCGTAGGGTCAGTTCTGAGGGAGCGCCGCACTGTGGGATGGTCAATACTGAGGGAGCGCCGCACTGTCGGAGGGTGAGTACTGAGGGAGCCTCGCTCTGTCGGAGGGTGAGTACTGAGGGAGTGCCGCACTGTCGCAGGGTCAGTAATGAGGGAGCTCCGCGCTTTCGGAGGGTCAGTTCTGAGGGAGTGCCACACTGTCGTAGGGTCAGTTCTGAGGGAGTGCCGCACTGTCGGAGGGTCAGTTCTGAGGGAATGCCGCACTGTCGGAGGGTCAGTACTGAGGGTGCGCCGCTATGTCGGAGGGTCAGTACTGAGGGAGTGCCGCAATGTCGGAGGGTCAGTACTGAGGGAGTGCTGCACTGTCGGAGGGTCAGTTCTGAGGGAATGCCGCACTGTCGGAGGGTCAGTACTGAGGGAGTGCCGCACTGTCGGAGGGTCAGTTCTGAGGGAGTGCCGCACTGTCGGAGGGTCAGTACTGAGGGAGCGCCGCCCTGTCGGAGGGTCAGTACTGAGGGAGGGCTGCACTGTCGGAGGGTCAGTACTGAGGGAGTGCCGCACTGTCGGAGGGTCAGTACTGAGGGAGTGCCGCACTGTCGCAGGGTCAGTAATGAGGGAGCTCCGCGCTTTCGGAGGGTCAGTTCTGAGGGAGTGCCACACTGTCGGAGGGTCAGTACTGAGGGAGCGCCGCTCTGTCGGAGGGTCAGTACTGAGGGAGCGCCGCACAGTCGGAGGGTAAGTTCTGAGGGAGTGCCGCACTGTCGGAGGGTCAGTACTGAGGGTGCGCCGCTATGTCGGAGGGTCAGTACTGAGGGAGTGCCGCAATGTCGGAGGGTCTGTTCTGAGGAAGTGCTGCACTGTCAGAAGTCAGTTTTGAAGTAGTGCCGCACTGTCGGAGGGTCAGTTCTGAGGGAGTGCCGCACTGTCGGAGGGTCAGTACTGAGGGAGCGCCGCACTGTCGGAGGGTCAGTACTGAGGGATCGCCGCACTGTCGGAGGGTCAGTACTGAGGGAGCGCCGCACTGTCGGACGGTGAGTACTGAGGGAGCGCCGCACTGTCGGAGGGTCAGTTCTGAGGGAATGCCGCACAGTCGGAGGGTCAGTACTGAGGGAGTGCCGCACTGTCGGAGGGTCAGTTCTGAGGGAATGCCGCACTGTCGGAGGGTCAGTACTGAGGGTGCGCCGCTATGTCGGAGGGTCAGTACTGAGGGAGTGCCGCAATGTCGGAGGGTCTGTTCTGAGGGAGTGCTGCACTGTCAGAAGTCAGCTTTGAGGGAGTGCCGCACTGTCGGAGGGTCAGTTCTGAGGTAGTGCCGCACTGTCGTAGGGTCAGTTCTGAGGTAGTGCCGCACTGTCGGAGGGTGAGTACTGAGGGAGCCTCGATCTGTCGGAGGGTGAGTACAGACGGAGCGCCGCCCTGTCGGAGGGTCAGTACTGAGGGAGGGCAGCACTGTCGGAGGGTCAGTACTGAGGGAGTGCCGCACTGTCGGAGGGTCAATTCTGAGGGAGCGCCGCCCTGTCGGAGGGTCAGTACTGAGGGAGGGCTGCATTGTCAGAGGGTCAGTACTGAGGGAGTGCCGCACTGTCGGAGGGTCAGTACTGAGGGAGTGCCGCACTGTCGCAGGGTCAGTAATGAGGGAGCTCCGCGCTTTCGGAGGGTCAGTTCTGAGGGAGTGCCACACTGTCGGAGGGTCAGTACTGAGGGAGCGCAGCTCTGTCGGAGGGTCAGTACTGAGGGAGCGCCGCACAGTCGGAGGATAAGTTCTGAGGGAGTGCCGCACTGTCGGAGGGTCAGTACTGAGGGTGCGCAGCATTGTCGGAGGTCAGTTCTGAGGGAGTGCCGCACTGTCGGAGGTCAGTTCTGAGGTCGTGCCGCACTGTCGGAGGGTCAGTTCTGAGGGAGTCACGCACCGTCGGAGGGTCAGTACTGAGGGAGTGCCGCACTGTCGGAGGTCAGTTCTGAGGGAGCGCCGTACTGTCGGAGGGTCACTACTGAGGTAGCGCCGCGCTGTCGGAGGGTCAGTACTGAGGGAGCGCCGCACTGTCGGAGGGTCAGTACTGAGGGAGCGCCGCACTGTCGGAGGGTAAGTTCTGAGGGAGCACCGCACTGTCGGAGGGTCAGTACAGATGGTGCGCAGCATTGTCGGAAGGTCAGTACTGAGGGAGTGCCGCGAAGTCGGAGGGTCAGTTCTGAGGGAGTGCTGCACTGTCGGAGGTCAGTTCTGAGGAAGTGCCGCACTGTCGGAGGGTCAATTCTGAGGTAGTGCCGCACTGTCGGAGGGTCAGTTCTGAGGGAGTGCCGCACTGTTGGAGGGTCAGTAGTGAGGGAGTGCCGCTCGGTCGGTGGGTCAGTACTGAGGGAGTGCCGCACAGTCGGAGGTCAGTTCTGAGGGAGCGCCGCACTGTCGGAGGTTCAGTACTGAGGGAGCGCCGCACTGTCGGAGGGTCAGAACTGAGAGAGCGACGTACTGTCGGAGGGTCAGTACTGAGGGGGTGCCGCACTGTCGGAGGGTCAGTACTGAGGGATCGCCGCACTGTCCGAGGGTCAGTACTGAGGGAGTGCCGCACTGTCGGAGGTCAGTTCTGAGGGAGCGCCGCACTGTCGGAGGGGCAGTACTGAGGGAGCGCCGCACTGTCGGATGGTCAGTACTGAGGGAGTGCCGCACTGTCGGAGGTCAGTTCTGAGGGAGCGGCGCCCTGTCGGAGGTTCAGTGCTGAGAGAGCGCCGTACTGTCGGAGGGTCAGTACTGAGGTAGCGCCGCGCTGTTGGAGGGTCAGTACTGAGGGAGCGCCGCACTGTCGGAGGGTCAGTACTGAGGGAGCACCGCACTGTCGGAGGTCAGTTCTGAGGGAGCGGCGCCCTGTCGGAGGTTCAGTGCTGAGAGAGCGCCGTACTGTCGGAGGGTCAGTACTGAGGTAGCGCCGCGCTGTTGGAGGGTCAGTACTGAGGGAGCGCCGCACTGTCGGAGGGTCAGTACTGAGAGAGCGCGGCACTGTCGGAGGGACAGTACTGAGGGAGTGCCGCACTGTCGGACGGTCAGTACTGAGGGAACGCCGCGCTGTCGGACGGTCAGTACAGAGGGAGCGCCACACAGTCGGAGGGTCAGTACTGAGGGAGCGTCGCACTGTCGGAGGGTCAGTACTGAGGGAGCGCCGCACTCTCGGAGGGTCAGTACTGAGGGAGCGCCGCGCTGTCGGAGGGTCAGTACTGAGGGAACGCCACGCTGTCGGAGGGTCAGTACTGAGAGAGCACCGCGCTGTCGGAGGGTCAGTACTGAGGGAGTGCCGCACTGTCGGAGGGTCAGTACTGAGGGATCGCCGCACTGTCCGAGGGTCAGTACTGAGGGAGTGCCGCACTGTCCGAGGGTCAGTACTGAGGGAGTGCCGCACTGTCGGAGGGTCAGTACAGAGGGACCGCCGCACTGTCCGAGGGTCAGAACTGAGGGAGTGCCGCACTGTCGGAGGTCAGTTCTGAGGGAACGCCGCGCTGTCGGAGGGATAGTACTGAGGGAGCACCGCTCTGTCGGAGGGTCAGTACTGAGGGAGCGCCGCACTGTCAGAGGGTCAGTACTGAGGGAGCGCCGCACTGTCGGAATGTCAGTACTGAGGGAGTGCCGCACTGTCGGAGGTCAGTTCTGAGGGAACGCTGCACTGTCGGAGGTTCAGTGCTGAGAGAGCGCCTCACTTTCGGAGGGTCAGCACTGAGGGCGCGCCTCACTGTCGGAGGGTCAGATCTGAGGGAGTGCCGCACTGTCCGAGGGTCAGATCTGAGGGAGCGCCGTACTGTCGGAGGGTCAGTACTGAGGGAGTGCCGCTATGTCGGAGGGTCAGTACTGAGGGAGCGCCGCATTGTCGGAGGGTCAGCACTGAGGGAGCGCCGCACTGTCGGAGGGTCAGTTCTGAGGCTGTGCCGCACTGTCGGAGGTCAGTTCTGAAGGAGTGCCTCACTGTCGGAGGGTCAGTTCTGAGGGACTGCCGCACTGTCGGAGGGTCAGTTCTGAGGGAGTCCCGCACTGTCAGAGGGTCAGTTCTGACGGAATGCCGCACTGTCAGAGGGTCAGTTCTGACGGAATGCCGCAATGTCGGAGGGTCAGTTCTGAGGGAGCGCCGCGCTGTCGGAGGGTCAGTTCTGAGGGAGTGCCGCACTGTCGGAGGGTCAGAACTGAGGGAATGCCGCGCTGTCGGAGGGTCAGTTCTGAGGGAGTGCCGCAGTGTCGGAGGGTCAGCTCTGAGGGAGTGCCACAGTGTCGGAGGTCAGTTCTGAGGGAGCGCCGCACTGTCGGAGGGTCAGTACTGAGGGAGCGCCGCACTGTCGGAGGTCAGTTCTGAGGGAGCGCCGCACTGTCGGAGGGTCAGTACTGAGGGAGCGCCGCACTGTCGGAGGGTCTGTACTGAGGGAGCGCCGCACTGTCGGAGGTCAGTTCTGAGGGAGCGCCGCACTGTCGGTGGGTCAGTACTGAGGTAGCGCCGCGCTGTCGGAGGGTCAGTACTGAGGGAGCGCCGCACTGTCGGACGGTCAGTACTGAGGGAGCGCCGCACTGTCGGAGGGTTAGTACTGAGGGAGCGCCGCACTGTCGGAGGGTCAGTACTGAGGGAGCGCCGCACTGTCGGAGGGTCAGTAATGAGGGAGCTCCGCGCTTTCGGAGGGTGAGTTCTGAGGGAGTGCCGCACTGTCGGAGGGTCAGTACTGAGGGAGCGCCGCACTGTCGGAGGGTCAGTACTGAGGGAGCGCCGCACTGTCGGATTGTGAGTACTGAGGGAGCGCCGCACTGTCGGAGGGTCAGTACTGAGGGAGCGCCGCACTGTCGGAGGGTCAGTTCTGAGGGAGTGCCGCACTGTCGGAGGGTCAGTTCTGAGGGAATGCCGCACTGTCGGAGGGTCTGTTCTGAGGGAGTGCTGCACTGTCAGAAGTCAGTTTTGAGGGAGTGCCGCACTGTCGGATGTCAGTTCTGAGGGAGCGCCGCACTGTCGGAGGGTCAGTACTGAGGGAACGCCTCACTATCGGAAGGTCAGTACTGAGGAAGCGCCCCGCTGCCGGAGGGTCAGTTCTGATGGAGCGCCGCACTGTCGGAGGGTCAGTACTGAGGGAGCGCCGCACTGTCGTAGGGTCAGTTCTGAGGGAGCGCCGCACTGTCGGAGGTTCAGTTCTGAGGGAGTGCCGCACTGTCAGAGGGTGAGTACTGAGGGAGCCTCGCTCTGTCGGAGGGTGAGTACAGACGGAGCGCCGCACTGTCGGAGGGTCAGTACTGAGGGAGCGCCGCACTGTCGGAGGGTGAGTACTGAGGGAGCGCCGCCCTGTCGGAGGGTCAGTACTGAGGGAGGGCTGCACGGTAGGAGGGTCAGTACTGAGTGAGTGCCGCACAGTCGGAGGTTCAGTTCTGAGGGAGTGCCGCACTGTCGGAGGGTCAGTTCTGAGGGAATGCCGCACTGTCGCAGGGTCAGTAATGAGGGAGCTACGCGCTTTCGGAGGGTGAGTTCTGAGGGAGTGCCGCACTGTCTGAGGGTCAGTACTGAGGGAGCGCAGCACTGTCGGAGGGTCAGTACTGAGGGATCGCCGCACTGTCGGAGGGTGAGTACTGAGGGTGCGCCGCACTGTCGGAGGGACAGTTCCGAGGGAGTGCCGCACTGTCGGAGGGTCAGTTCTGAGGGAATGCCGCACTGTCGGAGGGTCAGTACTGAGGGTGCACCGCTATGTCGGAGGGTCAGTACTGAGGGAGTGCCGCAATGTCGGAGGGTCAGTACTGAGGGAGTGCCGCACGTTCGGAGGGTCAGTACTGAGGGAGCGCCGCACTGTCGGAGGGTGAGTTCTGAGGCAGTGCCGCACTGTCGGAGGGTCAGTACTGAGAGAATGCCTCACTGTCGGAGGGTCAGTACTGAGGGAGTGCCGCAATGTCGGAGGGTCAGTTCTGAGGGAATGCCGTACTGTCGGAGGGTCAGTACTGAGGGAGTGCCGCACTGTCGGAGGGTCAGTTCTGAAGGAATGCCGCACTGTCGGAGGGTCAGTACTGAGGGTGCGCCGCTATGTCGGAGGGTCAGTACTGAGGGAGTACCGCAATGTCGGAGGGTCTGTTCTGAGAGAGTGCTGCACTGTCAGAAGTCAGTTTTGAGGTAGTGCCGCACGGTCGGAGGGTCAGTTCTGAGGGAGTGCCGCACTGTCGGAGGGTCAGTACTGAGGGAGTGCCGCACTGTCGGAGGTCAGTTCTGAGGGAGCGCCGCACTGTCGGAGGTTCAGTGCTGAGAGAGCGCCGTACTGTCGGAGGGTCAGTACTGAGGTAGAGCCGCGCTGTCGGAGGGTCAGTACTGAGGGAGTGCAACACTGTCGGAGGGTCAGTACTGAGGGAGCGCCGCACTGTCGGAGGGTCAGTACTGTGGGAGCGCCGCACTGTCGGAGGGACAGTACTGAGGGAGTGCCGCACTGTCGGACGGTCAGTACTGAGGGAACGCCGCGCTGTCGGAGGGTCAGTACTGAGGGAGCGCCACACAGTCGGAGGGTCAGTACTGAGGGAGCGTCGCACTGTCGGAGGGTCAGTACTGAGGGAGCGCCGCACTCTCGGAGGGTCAGTACTGAGGGAGCGCCGCGCTGTCGGAGGGTCAGCACTGAGGGAACGCCGCGCTGTCGGAGGGTCAGTACTGAGAGAGCACCGCGCTGTCGGAGGGTCAGTACTGAGGGAGTGCCACACTGTCGGAGGGTCAGTACTGAGGGATCGCCGCACTGTCCGAGGGTCAGTACTGAGGGAGTGCCGCACTGTCCGAGGGTCAGTACAGAGGGAGTGCCGCACTGTCCGAGGGTCAGTACTGAGGGACCGCCGCACTGTCCGAGGGTCAGTACTGAGGGAGTGCCGCACTGTCAGAGGTCAGTTCTGAGGGAACGCCGCGCTGTCAGAGGTCAGTTCTGAGGGAACGCCGCGCTGTCTGAGGGTCTGTACTGAGGGAGCACCGCTCTGTCGGAGGGTCAGTACTGAGGGAGCGCCGCACTGTCAGAGGGTCAGTACTGAGGGAGCGCCGCACTGTCGGAATGTCAGTACTGAGGGAGTGCCGCACTGTCGGAGGGTCAGTTCTGAGGGAATGCTGCACTGTCGGAGGGTCAGTAATGAGGGAGTGCCGCACTGTCGGAGGGTCAGTTCTGAGGGAATACCGCACTGTCGGAGGGTCAGTACTGAGGGTGCGCCGCTATGTCGGAGGGTGAGTACTGAGGGAGTGCCGCAATGTCGGAGGGTCTGTTCTGAGGGAGTGCTGCACTGTCAGAAGTCAGTTTTGAGGTAGTGCCGCACTGTCGGAGGGTCAGTTCTGAGGGAGTTCCACACTGTCGGAGGTTCAGTACTGAGGGAGTGCCGCACTGTCGGAGGGTCAGTACTGAGGGAGCGCCGCACTGTCGGAGGGTCAGTACTGAGGGAGCGCCGCACTGTCGGAGGGTCAGTACTGAGGGAGCGCCGCACTGTCGGACGGTGAGTACTGAGGGAGCGCCGCACTGTCGGATTGTGAGTACTGAGGGAGCGCCGCACTGTCGGAGGGTCAGTACTGAGGGAGCGCCGCACTGTCGGAGGGTCAGTTCTGAGGGAGTGCCGCACTGTCGGAGGGTCAGTTCTGAGGGAATGCCGCACTGTCGGAGGGTCTGTTCTGAGGGAGTGCTGCACTGTCAGAAGTCAGTTTTGAGGGAGTGCCGCACTGTCGGAGGGTCAGTTCTGAGGTAGTGCCGCACTGTCGGAGGGTCAGTTCTGAGGGAGTCCCACACTGTCAGAGCGTCAGTTCTGAGGGAGTGCCGCACTGTCGGAGGTCAGTTCTGATGGAGCGCCGCACTGTCGGAGGGTCAGTACTGAGGGAGCGCCGCACTGTCGTAGGGTCAGTTCTGAGGGAGCGCCGCACTGTCGGAGGTTCAGTTCTGAGGGAGTGCCGCACTGTCAGAGGGTGAGTACTGAGGGAGCCTCGCTCTGTCGGAGGGTGAGTACAGACGGAGCGCCGCACTGTCGGAGGGTCAGTACTGAGGGAGCGCCGCACTGTCGGAGGGTGAGTACTGAGGGAGCGCCGCCCTGTCGGAGGGTCAGTACTGAGGGAGGGCTGCACGGTAGGAGGGTCAGTACTGAGTGAGTGCCGCACTGTCGGAGGTTCAGTTCTGAGGGAGTGCCGTACTGTCGGAGGGTCAGTTCTGAGGGAATGCCGCACTGTCGCAGGGTCAGTAATGAGGGAGCTACGCGCTTTCGGAGAGTGAGTTCTGAGGGAGTGCCGCACTGTCTGAGGGTCAGTACTGAGGGAGCGCAGCACTGTCGGAGGGTCAGTACTGAGGGATCGCCGCACTGTCGGAGGGTGAGTACTGAGGGTGCGCCGCACTGTCGGAGGGACAGTTCCGAGGGAGTGCCGTACTGTCGGAGGGTCAGTTCTGAGGGAATGCCGCACTGTCGGAGGGTCAGTACTGAGGGTGCGCCGCTATGTCGGAGGGTCAGTACTGAGGGAGTGCCGCAATGTCGGAGGGTCTGTACTGAGGGAGTGCCGCACGTTCGGAGGGTCAGTACTGAGGGAGCGCCGCACTGTCGGAGGGTGAGTTCTGAGGCAGTGCCGCACTGTCGGAGGGTCAGTACTGAGAGAATGCCTCACTGTCGGAGGGTCAGTACTGAGGGAGTGCCGCAATGTCGGAGGGTCAGTTCTGAGGGAATGCCGCACTGTCGGAGGGTCAGTACTGAGGGAGTGCCGCACTGTCGGAGGGTCAGTTCTGAAGGAATGCCGCACTGTCGGAGGGTCAGTACTGAGGGTGCGCCGCTATGTCGGAGGGTCAGTACTGAGGGAGTACCGCAATGCCGGAGGGTCTGTTCTGAGGGAGTGCTGCACTGTCAGAAGTCAGTTTTGAGGTAGTGCCGCACTGTCGGAGGGTCAGTTCTGAGGGAGTGCCGCACTGTCGGAGGGTCAGTACTGAGGGAGTGCCGCACTGTCGGAGGTCAGTTCTGAGGGAGCGCCGCACTGTCGGAGGTTCAGTGCTGAGAGAGCGCCGTACTGTCGGAGGGTCAGTACTGAGGTAGAGCCGCGCTGTCGGAGGGTCAGTACTGAGGGAGTGCAACACTGTCGGAGGGTCAGTACTGAGGGAGCGCCGCACTGTCGGAGGGTCAGTACTGAGGGAGCGCCGCACTGTCGGAGGGTCAGTACTGAGGGAGCGCCGCACTGTCGGAGGGACAGTACTGAGGGAGTGCCGCACTGTCGGACGGTCAGTACTGAGGGAACGCCGCGCTGTCGGAGGGTCAGTACTGAGGGAGCGCCACACAGTCGGAGGGTCAGTACTGAGGGAGCGTCGCACTGTCGGAGGGTCAGTACTGAGGGAGCGCCGCACTCTCGGAGAGTCAGTACTGAGGGAGCGCCGCGCTGTCGGAGGGTCTGCACTGAGGGAACGCCGCGCTGTCGGAGGGTCAGTACTGAGAGAGCACCGCGCTGTCGGAGGGTCAGTACTGAGGGAGTGCCACACTGTCGGAGGGTCAGTACTGAGGGATCGCCGCACTGTCCGAGGGTCAGTACTGAGGGAGTGCCGCACTGTCCGAGGGTCAGTACTGAGGGAGTGCCGCACTGTCCGAGGGTCAGTACTGAGGGAGTGCCGCACTGTCAGAGGTCAGTTCTGAGGGAACGCCGCGCTGTCGGAGGGTCTGTACTGCGGGAGCACCGCTCTGTCGGAAGGTCAGTACTGAGGGAGCGCCGCACTGTCAGAGGGTCAGTACTGAGGGAGCGCCGCACTGTCGGAATGTCAGTACTGAGGGAGTGCCGCACTGTCGGAGGGTCAGTTCTGAGGGAATGCTGCACTGTCGGAGGGTCAGTAATGAGGGAGTGCCGCACTGTCGGAGGGTCAGTTCTGAGGGAATACCGCACTGTCGGAGGGTCAGTACTGAGGGTGCGCCGCTATGTCGGAGGGTCAGTACTGAGGGAGTGCCGCAATGTCGGAGGGTCTGTTCTGAGGGAGTGCTGCACTGTCAGAAGTCAGTTTTGAGGTAGTGCCGCACTGTCGGAGAGTCAGTTCTGAGGGAGTGCCACACTGTCGGAGGTTCAGTACTGAGGGAGTGCCGCACTGTCTGAGGGTCAGTACTGAGGGAGCGCCGCACTGTCGGAGGGTCAGTACTGAGGGAGCGCCGCACTGTCGGAGGGTCAGTACTGAGGGAGCGCCGCACTGTCGGACGGTGAGTACTGAGGGAGCGCCGCACTGTCGGAGGGTCAGTTCTGAGAGAATGCCGCACTGTCGGAGGGTCAGTACTGAGGGAGTGCCGCACTGTCGGAGGGTCAGTACTGAGGGTGCGCCGCTATGTCGGAGGGTCAGTACTGAGGGAGTGCCGCAATGTCGGAGGGTCAGTTCTGAGGTAGTGCCGCACTGTCGGAGGGTCAGTTCTGAGGGAGCGCCGCACTGTCGGAGGGTCAGTACTGAGGGAGCGCCGCACTGTCGTAGGGTCAGTTCTGAGGTAGTGCCGCACTGTCGGAGGGTCAGTTCTGAGGGAGCGCCGCACTGTCGGAGGGTCAGTACTGAGGGAGCGCCGCACTGTCGGAGGGTCAGTTCAGAGGGAGTACCGCACTGTCGGAGGGTCAGAACTGAGGGAGTGCCGCGCTGTCTGAGGGTCAGTTCTGAGGGAGTGCCGCAGTGTCGGAGGGTCAGCTCTGAGGGAGTGCCGCACTGTCGGAGGTCAGTTCTGAGGGAGCGCTGCACTGTCGGAGGGTCAGTACTGAGGGAGCGCCGCACTGTCGGAGGTCAGTTCTGAGGGAGCGCCGCTATGTCGGAGGGTCAGTACTGAGGGAGTGCCGCAATGTCGGAGGGTCTGTTCTGAGGGAGTGCTGCACTGTCAGAAGTCAGTTTTGAGGTAGTGCCGCACTGTCGGAGAGTCAGTTCTGAGGGAGTGCCGCACTGTCGGAGGTTCAGTACTGAGGGAGTGCCGCACTGTCGGAGGGTCAGTACTGAGGGAGCGCCGCACTGTCGGAGGGTCAGTACTGAGGGAGCGCCGCACTGTCGGAGGGTCAGTACTGAGGGAGCGCCGCACTGTCGGACGGTGAGTACTGAGGGAGCGCCGCACTGTCGGAGGGTCAGTTCTGAGAGAATGCCGCACTGTCGGAGGGTCAGTACTGAGGGAGTGCCGCACTGTCGGAGGGTCAGTTCTGAGGGAATGCCGCACTGTCGGAGGGTCAGTACTGAGGGTGCGCCGCTATGTCGGAGGGTCAGTACTGAGGGAGTGCCGCAATGTCGGAGGGTCAGTTCTGAGGTAGTGCCGCACTGTCGGAGGGTCAGTTCTGAGGGAGCGCCGCACTGTCGGAAGGTCAGTACTGAGGGAGCGCCGCACTGTCGTAGGGTCAGTTCAGAGGGAGTACCGCACTGTCGGAGGGTCAGAACTGAGGGAATGCCGCGCTGTCTGAGGGTCAGTTCTGAGGGAGTGCCGCAGTGTCGGAGGGTCAGCTCTGAGGGAGTGCCGCACTGTCGGAGGTCAGTTCTGAGGGAGCGCCGCACTGTCGGAGGGTCAGTACTGAGGGAGCGCCGCACTGTCGGAGGTCAGTTCTGAGGGAGCGCCGCTATGTCGGAGGGTCAGTACTGAGGGAGTGCCGCAATGTCGGAGGGTCTGTTCTGAGGGAGTGCTGCACTGTCAGAAGTCAGTTTTGAGGTAGTGCCGCACTGTCGGAGAGTCAGTTCTGAGGGAGTGCCGCACTGTCGGAGGTTCAGTACTGAGGGAGTGCAGCACTGTCGGAGGGTCAGTACTGAGGGAGCGCCGCACTGTCGGAGGGTCAGTACTGAGGGAGCGCCGCACTGTCGGAGGGTCAGTACTGAGGTAGCGCCGCACTGTCGGACGGTGAGTACTGAGGGAGCGCCGCACTGTCGGAGGGTCAGTTCTGAGAGAATGCCGCACTGTCGGAGGGTCAGTACTGAGGGAGTGCCGCACTGTCGGAGGGTCAGTTCTGAGGGAATGCCGCACTGTCGGAGGGTCAGTACTGAGGGTGCGCCGCTATGTCGGAGGGTCAGTACTGAGGGAGTGCCGCAATGTCGGAGGGTCAGTTCTGAGGTAGTGCCGCACTGTCGGAGGGTCAGTTCTGAGGGAGCGCCACACTGTCGGAGGGTCAGTACTGAGGGAGCGCCGCACTGTCGTAGGGTCAGTTCAGAGGGAGTACCGCACTGTCGGAGGGTCAGAACTGAGGGAATGCCGCGCTGTCGGAGGGTCAGTTCTGAGGGAGTGCCGCAGTGTCGGAGGGTCAGCTCTGAGGGAGTGCCGCACTGTCGGAGGTCAGTTCTGAGGGAGCGCCGCACTGTCGGAGGGTCAGGACTGAGGGAGCGCCGCACTGTCGGAGGGTCAGTTCTGAGGGAATGCCGCACTGTCGGAGGGTCAGTACTGAGGGAGTGCCGCACTGTCGGAGGGTCAGTTCTGAAGGAATGCCGCACTGTCGGAGGGTCAGTACTGAGGGTGCGCCGCTATGTCGGAGGGTCAGTACTGAGGGAGTGCTGCACTGTCGGAGGGTGAGTACTGAGGGAGCGCCGCCCTGTCGGAGGGTCAGTACTGAGGGAGGGCTGCACGGTAGGAGGTTCAGTACTGAGTGAGTGCCGCACTGTCGGAGGTTCAGTTCTGAGGGAGTGCCGCACTGTCGGAGGGTCAGTTCTGAGGGAATGCCGCACTGTCGCAGGGTCAGTAATGAGGGAGCTACGCGCTTTCGGAGGGTGAGTTCTGAGGGAGTGCCGCACTGTCTGAGGGTCAGTACTGAGGGAGCGCAGCACTGTCGGAGGGTCAGTACTGAGGGAGCGCCGCACTGTCGGAGGGTGAGTACTGAGGGTGCGCCGCACTGTCGGAGGGACAGTTCCGAGGGAGTGCCGCACTGTCGGAGGGTCAGTTCTGAGGGAATGCCGCACTGTCGGAGGGTCAGTACTGAGGGTGCGCCGCTATGTCGGAGGGTCAGTACTGAGGGAGTGCCGCAATGTCGGAGGGTCAGTACTGAGGGAGTGCCGCACTTTCGGAGGGTCAGTACTGAGGGAGCGCCGCACTGTCGGAGGGTGAGTTCTGAGGCAGTGCCGCACTGTCGGAGGGTCAGTACTGAGAGAATGCCTCACTGTCGGAGGGTCAGTACTGAGGGAGTGCCGCAATGTCGGAGGGTCAGTTCTGAGGGAATGCCGCACTGTCGGAGGGTCAGTACTGAGGGAGTGCCGCACTGTCGGAGGGTCAGTACTGAGGGTGCGCCGCTATGTCGGAGGGTGAGTACTGAGGGAGTGCCGCAATGTCGGAGGGTCTGTTCTGAGGGAGTGCTGCACTGTCAGAAGTCAGTTTTGAGGTAGTGCCGCACTGTCGGATGGTCAGTTCTGAGGGAGTGCCGCACTGTCGGAGGGTCAGTACTGAGGGAGTGCCGCACTGTCGGAGGTCAGTTCTGAGGGAGCGCCGCACTGTCGGAGGTTCAGTGCTGAGAGAGCGCCGTACTGTCGGAGGGTCAGTACTGAGGTAGAGCCGCGCTGTCGGAGGGTCAGTACTGAGGGAGTGCAACACTGTCGGAGGGTCAGTACTGAGGGAGCGCCGCACTGTCGGAGGGTCAGTACTGAGGGAGCGCCGCACAGTCGGAGGGTCAGTACTGAGGGAGCGCCGCACTGTCGGAGGGACAGTACTGAGGGAGTGCCGCACTGTCGGACGGTCAGTACTGAGGGAACGCCGCGCTGTCGGAGGGTCAGTACTGAGGGAGCGCCACACAGTCGGAGGGTCAGTACTGAGGGAGCGTCGCACTGTCGGAGGGTCAGTACTGAGGGAGCGCCGCACTCTCGGAGGGTCAGTACTGAGGGAGCGCCGCGCTGTCGGAGGGTCAGCACTGAGGGAACGCCGCGCTGTCGGAGGGTCAGTACTGAGAGAGCACCGCGCTGTCGGAGGGTCAGTACTGAGGGAGTGCCGCACTGTCGGAGGGTCAGTACTGAGGGATCGCCGCACTGCCCGAGGGTCAGTACTGAGGGAGTGCCGCACTGTCCGAGGGTCAGTACTGAGGGACCGCCGCACTGTCCGAGGGTCAGTACTGAGGGAGTGCCGCACTGTCGGAGGTCAGTTCTGAGGGAACGCCGCGCTGTCGGAGGGTCTGTACTGAGGGAGCACCGCTCTGTCGGAGGGTCAGTACTGAGGGAGCGCCGCACTGTCAGAGGGTCAGTACTGAGGGAGCGCCGCACTGTCGGAATGTCAGTACTGAGGGAGTGCCGCACTGTCGGAGGGTCAGTTCTGAGGGAATGCTGCACTGTCGGAGGGTCAGTAATGAGGGAGTGCCGCACTGTCGGAGGGTCAGTTCTGAGGGAATACCGCACTGTCGGAGGGTCAGTACTGAGGGTGCGCCGCTATGTCGGAGGGTCAGTACTGAGGGAGTGCCGCAATGTCGGAGGGTCTGTTCTGAGGGAGTGCTGCACTGTCAGAAGTCGGTTTTGAGGTAGTGCCGCACTGTCGGAGGTTCAGTACTGAGGGAGTGCCGCACTGTCGGAGGGTCAGTACTGAGGGAGTGCCGCACTGTCGGAGGTTCAGTACTGAGGGAGTGCCGCACTGTCGGAGGTTCAGTACTGAGGGAGTGCCGCACTGTCGGAGGTTCAGTACTGAGGGAGTGCCGCACTGTCGGAGGGTCAGTACTGAGGGAGCGCCGCACTGTCGGAGGGTCAGTACTGAGGGAGCGTCGCGCTGTCGGAGGGTCAGTACTGAGGGAGCGCCGCACTGTCGGACGGTGAGTACTCAGGGAGCGCCGCACTGTCGGAGGGTCAGTTCTGAGAGAATGCCGCACTGTCGGAGGGTCAGTACTGAGGGTGCGCCGCTATGTCGGAGGGTCAGTACTGAGGGAGTGCCGCAATGTCGGAGGGTCAGTTCTGAGGTAGTGCCGCACTGTCGGAGGGTCAGTTCTGAGGGAATGCCGCACTGTCGGAGGGTCAGTACTGAGGGTGCGCCGCTATGTCGGAGGGTCAGTACTGAGGGAGTGCCGCAATGTCGGAGGGTCAGTTCTGAGGTAGTGCCGCACTGTCGGAGGGTCAGTTCTGAGGGAGCGCCGCACTGTCGGAGGGTCAGTACTGAGGGAGCGCCGCACTGTCGTAGGGTCAGTTCAGAGGGAGTACCGCACTGTCGGAGGGTCAGAACTGAGGGAATGCCGCGCTGTCTGAGGGTCAGTTCTGAGGGAGTGCCGCAGTGTCGGAGGGTCAGCTCTGAGGGAGTGCCGCACTGTCGGAGGTCAGTTCTGAGGGAGCGCCGCACTGTCGGAGGGTCAGTACTGAGGGAGCGCCGCACTGTCGGAGGTCAGTTCTGAGGGAGCGCCGCTATGTCGGAGGGTCAGTACTGAGGGAGTGCCGCAATGTCGGAGGGTCTGTTCTGAGGGAGTGCTGCACTGTCAGAAGTCAGTTTTGAGGTAGTGCCGCACTGTCGGAGGGTCAGTACTGAGGGAGCGCCGCACTGTCGGAGGGTCAGTTCTGAGGGAACGCCGCACTGTCGGAGGGTCAGTACTGAGGGAGTGCCGCACTGTCGGAGGGTCAGTTCTGAAGGAATGCCGCACTGTCGGAGGGTCAGTACTGAGGGTGCGCCGCTATGTCGGAGGGTCAGTACTGAGGGAGTGCCGCAATCTCGGAGGGTCTGTTCTGAGGGAGTGCTGCACTGTCAGAAGTCAGTTTTGAGGTAGTGCCGCACTGTCGGAGGGTCAGTTCTGAGGGAGTGCCGCACTGTCGGAGGGTCAGTACTAAGGGAGTGCCGCACTGTCGGAGGTCAGTTCTGAGGGAGCGCCGCACTGTCGGAGGTTCAGTGCTGAGAGAGCGCCGTACTGTCGGAGGGTCAGTACTGAGGTAGAGCCGCGCTGTCGGAGGGTCAGTACTGAGGGAGTGCAACACTGTCGGAGGGTCAGTACTGAGGGAGTGCCGCACTGTCCGAGGGTCAGTACTGAGGGACCGCCGCACTGTCCGAGGGTCAGTACTGAGGGAGTGCCGCACTGTCGGAGGTCAGTTCTGAGGGAACGCCGCGCTGTCGGAGGGTCTGTACTGAGGGAGCACCTCTCTGTCGGAGGGTCAGTACTGAGGGAGCGCCGCACTGTCAGAGGGTCAGTACTGAGGGAGCGCCGCACTGTCGGAATGTCAGTACTGTGGGAGTGCCGCACTGTCGGAGGGTCAGTTCTGAGGGAATGCTGCACTGTCGGAGGGTCAGTAATGAGGGAGTGCCGCACTGTCGGAGGGTCAGTTCTGAGGGAATACCGCACTGTCGGAGGGTCAGTACTGAGGGTGCGCCGCTATGTCGGAGGGTCAGTACTGAGGGAGTGCCGCAATGTCGGAGGGTCTGTTCTGAGGGAGTGCTGCACTGTCAGAAGTCAGTTTTGAGGTAGTGCCGCACTGTCGGAGAGTCAGTTCTGAGGGAGTGCCGCACTGTCGGAGGTTCAGTACTGAGGGAGTGCCGCACTGTCGGAGGGTCAGTACTGAGGGAGCGCCGCACTGTCGGAGGGTCAGTACTGAGGGAGCGCCGCACTGTCGGAGGGTCAGTACTGAGGGAGCGCCGCACTGTCGGAGGGTCAGTACTGAGGGAGCGCCGCACTGTCGGACGGTGAGTACTGAGGGAGCGCCGCACTGTCGGAGGGTCAGTTCTGAGAGAATGCCGCACTGTCGGAGGGTCAGTACTGAGGGAGTGCCGCACTGTCGGAGGGTCAGTTCTGAGGGAATGCCGCACTGTCGGAGGGTCAGTACTGAGGGTGCGCCGCTATGTCGGAGGGTCAGTACTGAGGGAGTGCCGCAATGTCGGAGGGTCAGTTCTGAGGTAGTGCCGCACTGTCGGAGGGTCAGTTCTGAGGGAGCGCCGCACTGTCGGAGGGTCAGTACTGAGGGAGCGCCGCACTGTCGTAGGGTCAGTTCAGAGGGAGTACCGCACTGTCGGAGGGTCAGAACTGAGGGAATGCCGCACTGTCGGAGGTCAGTACTGAGGGAGTGCCGCACTGTCGGAGGGTCAGTTCTGAGGGAATGCCGCACTGTCGGAGGGTCAGTACTGAGGGTGCGCCGCTATGTCGGAGGGTCAGTACTGAGGGAGTGCCGCAATGTCGGAGGGTCAGTTCTGAGGGAGCGCCACACTGTCGGAGGGTCAGTACTGAGGGAGCACCGCATTGTCGTAGGGTCAGTTCAGAGGGAGTACCGCACTGTCGGAGGGTCAGAACTGAGGGAATGCCGCGCTGTCGGAGGGTCAGTTCTGAGGTAGTGCGCACTGTCGGAGGGTCAGTTCTGAGGTAGTGCCGCACTGTCGGAGGGACAGTTCTGAGGGAGCGCCACACTGTCGGAGGGTCAGTACTGAGGGAGCGCCGCATTGTCGTAGGGTCAGTTCAGAGGGAGTACCGCACTGTCGGAGGGTCAGAACTGAGGGAATGCCGCGCTGTCGGAGGGTCAGTTCTGAGGGAGTGCCGCAGTGTCGGAGGGTCAGCTCTGAGGGAGTGCCGCACTGTCGGAGGTCAGTTCTGAGGGAGCGCCGCACTGTCGGAGGGTCAGTACTGAGGGAGCGCCGCACTGTCGGAGGTCAGTTCTGAGGGAGCGCCGCTCTGTCGGAGGGTCAGTACTGAGGGAGCGCCGCACTGTCGGAGGGTCTGTATTGAGGGAGCGCCGCACTGTCGGAGGTCAGTTCTGAGGGAGCGCCGCACTGTCGGTGGGTCAGTACTGAGGTAGCGCCGCGCTGTCGGAGGGTCAGTACTGAGGGAGCGCCGCACTGTCGGAGGGTCAGTACTGAGGGAGCGCCGCACTGTCGGAGGGTTAGTACTGAGGGAGCGCCGCACTGTCGGAGGGTCAGTACTGAGGGAGCGCCGCACTGTCGGAGGGTCAGTAATGAGGGAGCTCCGCGCTTTCGGAGGGTGAGTTCTGAGGGAGTGCCGCACTGTCGGAGGGTCAGTACTGAGGGAGCGCCGCACTGTCGGAGGGTCAGTACTGAGGGAGCGCCGCACTGTCGGAGGGTGAGTACTGAGGGAGCGCCGCACTGTCGGAGGGTCAGTACTGAGGGAGCGTCGCACTGTCGGAGGGTCAGTTCTGAGGGAGTGCCGCACTGTCGGAGGGTCAGTTCTGAGGGAATGCCGCACTGTCGGAGGGTCTGTTCTGAGGGAGTGCTGCACTGTCAGAAGTCAGTTTTGAGGGAGTGCCGCACTGTCGGAGGGTCAGTTCTGAGGTAGTGCCACACTGTCGGAGGGTCAGTTCTGAGGGAGTCCCACACTGTCAGAGCGTCAGTTCTGATGGAGCGCCGCACTGTCGGAGGGTCAGTACTGAGGGAGCGCCGCACTGTCGTAGGGTTAGTTCTGAGGGAGCGCCGCACTGTCGGAGGTTCAGTTCTGAGGGAGTGCCGCACTGTCAGAGGCTGAGTACTGAGGGAGCCTCGCTCTGTCGGAGGGTGAGTACAGACGGAGCGCCGCACTGTCGGAGGGTCAGTACTGAGGGAGCGCCGCACTGTCGGAGGGTGAGTACTGAGGGAGCGCCGCCCTGTCGGAGGGTCAGTACTGAGGGAGGGCTGCACGGTAGGAGGGTCAGTACTGAGTGAGTGCCGCACTGTCGGAGGGTCAGTTCAGAGGGAATGCCGCACTGTCACAGGGTCAGTAATGAGGGAGCTCCGCGCTTTCGGAGGTTCAGTTCTGAGGGAGTGCCGCACTGTCGGAGGGTCAGTTCTGAGGGAATGCCGCACTGTCACAGGGTCAGTAATGAGGGAGCTCCGCGCTTTCGGAGGGTGAGTTCTGAGGGAGCGCCGCACTGTCGGAGGGTCAGTACTGAGGGAGCGCAGCACTGTCGGAGGGTCAGTACTGAGGGAGCGCCGCACTGTCGGAGGGTGAGTACTGAGGGTGCGCCGCACTGTCGGAGGGTCAGTTCCGAGGGAGTGCCGCACTGTCGGAGGGTCAGTTCTGAGGGAATGCCGCACTGTCGGAGGGTCAGTACTGAGGGTGCGCCGCTATGTCGGAGGGTCAGTACTGAGGGAGCGCCGCACTGTCGGAGGGTGAGTACTGAGGGTGCGCCGCACTGTCGGAGGGTCAGTTCCGAGGGAGTGCCGCACTGTCGGAGGGTCAGTAATGAGGGAGCTCCGCGCTTTCGGAGGGTGAGTTCTGAGGGAGTGCCGCACTGTCGGAGGGTCAGTACTGAGGGAGTGCCGCACTGTCGGAGGGTCAGTACTGAGGGAGCGCCGCACTGTCGGAGGGTGAGTACTGAGGGTGCGCCGCACTGTCGGAGGGTCAGTTCCGAGGGAGTGCTGCACTGTCGGAGGGTCAGTTCTGAGGGAATGCCGCACTGTCGGAGGGTCAGTACTGAGAGAATGCCTCACTGTCGGAGGGTCAGTACTGAGGGAGTGCCGCACTGTCGGAGGGTCAGTTCTGAGGGAATGCCGCACTGTCGGAGGGTCAGTACTGAGGGAGTGCCGCACTGTCGGAGGGTCAGTTCTGAGGGAATGCCGCACTGTCGGAGGGTCAGTACTGAGGGTGCGCCGCTATGTCGGAGGGTCAGTACTGAGGGAGTGCCGCAATGTCGGAGGGTCAGTACTGAGGGAGTGCTGCACTGTCAGAAGTCAGTTTTGAGGTAGTGCCGCACTGTCGGAGGGTCAGTTCTGAGGGAGTGCCGCACTGTCGGAGGGTCAGTACTGAGGGAGTGCCGCACTGTCGGAGGTCAGTTCTGAGGGAGCGCCGCTCTGTCGGAGATTCAGTGCTGAGAGAGCGCCGTACTGTCGGAGGGTCAGTACTGAGGTGGAGCCGCGCTGTCGGAGGGTCAGTACTGAGGGAGTGCGGCACTGTCGGAGGGTCAGTACTGAGGGAGCGCCGCACTGTCGGAGGGTCAGTACTGAGGGAGCGCCGCACTGTCGGAGGGACAGTACTGAGGGAGTGCCGCACTGTCGGAGGGACAGTACTGAGGGAGTGCCGCACTCTCGGAGGGTCAGTACTGAGGGAGCGCCGCGCTGTCGGAGGGTCAGTAGTGAGGGAACGCCGCGCTGTCGGAGGGTCAGTACTGAGAGAGCACCGCGCTGTCGGAGGGTCAGTACTGAGGGAGTGCCGCACTGTCGGAGGGTCAGTACTGAGGGATCGCCGCACTGTCCGAGGGTCAGTACTGAGGGAGCGCAGCACTGTCGGAGGGTCAGTAATGAGGGAGCGCCGCTCTGTCGGAGGGTCAGTACTGAGGGAGCGCCGCACAGTCGGAGGGTAAGTTCTGAGGGAGCGCCGCACTGTTGGAGGGTCAGTAGTGAGGGAGTCACGCACCGTCGGAGGGTCAGTACTGAGGGAGCGGCGCACAGTCGGAGGTCAGTTCTGAGGGAGCGCCGCACTGTCGGAGGGTCAGTACTGAGGGAGTGCCGCAATGTCGGAGGGTCTGTTCTGAGGGAGTGCTGCACTGTCAGAAGTCTGTTTTGAGGTAGTGCCGCACTGTCGGAGGGTCAGTTCTGAGGGAGTGCCGCAGTGTCGGAGGGTCAGTACTGAGGGAGTGCCGCACTGACGGAGGTCAGTTCTGAGGGAGCGCCGCACTGTCGGAGGGTCAGTACTGAGGTAGCGCCGCGCTGTCGGAGGGTCAGTACTGAGGGAGTGCTGCACTGTCAGAAGTCAGTTTTGAGGTAGTGCCGCACTGTCGGAGGGTCAGTTCTGAGGGAGTGCCGCAGTGTCGGAGGGTCAGTACTGAGGGAGTGCCGCACTGTCGGAGGTCAGTGCTGAGAGAGCGCCGCACTGTCAGAGGGTCAGTACTGAGGGAACGCCGCACTGTCGGAGGGTCAGTACTGAGGGAGTGCGGCACTGTCGGAGGGTCAGTACTGAGGTAGCGCCGCACTGTCGGAGGGTCAGTACTGAGGGAACGCCGCACTGTCGGAGGGTCAGTACTGAGGGAGTGCGGCACTGTCGGAGGGTCAGTACTGAGGTAGCGCCGCGCTGTCGGAGGGTCAGTACTGAGGGAGTGCGGCACTGTCGGAGGGTCAGTACTGAGGTAGCGCCGCGCTGTCGGAGGGTCAGTACTGAGGGAGTGCGGCACTGTCGGAGGGTCAGTACTGAGGGAGCGCCGCACTGTCGGAGGGTCAGTACTGAGGGAACGCCGCACTGTCGGAGGGTCAGTGCTGAGGGAGTGCGGCACTGTCGGAGGGTCAGTACTGAGGGAGTGCGGCACTGTCGGAGGGTCAGTACTGAGGGAGCGCCGCACTGTCGGAGGGTCAGTACTGAGGGAGCGCCGCACTGTCGGAGGGTCAGTACTGAGGGAGCGCCGCATTGTCGGAGGGACAGTACTGAGGGAGTGCCGCACTGTCGGAGGTCAGTTCTGAGGCAGCGCCTCACTATCGGAGGGTCAGTAATGAGGCAGTGCCGCACTTTCGGAGGGTCAGTACTGAGGGAGCGCCACACTGTTGGATGGTCAGTACTGAGGGAGCGCCGCACTGTCGGAGGTTCAGTATTGAGGGAGCGCCACACTGTCGGCGATTCAGTACTGAGGGAGTGCCGCACTGTCGGAGGGTCAGTACTGAGGGAACGCCTCACTGTCGGAGGGTCAGAATTGAGGGAGCGCCGCACTGTCGGAGGTTCAGTATTGAGGGAGCGCCACACTGTCGGCGATTCAGTACTGAGGGAGTGCCGCACTGTCGGAGGGTCAGTACTGAGGGAACGCCTCACTGTCGGAGGTTCAGTATTGAGGGAGCGCCACACTGTCGGCGATTCAGTACTGAGGGAGTGCCGCACTGTCGGAGGGTCAGTACTGAGGGAACGCCTCACTGTCGGAGGGTCAGTACTGATGGAGCGCCGCACTGTCGGAGCGTCAGTAATGAGGGAGTGCCGCACTGTCGGAGGGTCAGTTCTGAGGGAGTGCCGCACAGTAGGAGGGTCAGTTCTGAGGGAGGGCCGCACTGACGGAGGGTCAGTTCTGAGGGAGTGCCGCACTGACGGAGGGTCAGTACTGAGGGAGCGCCGCATTGTCGGAAGGTCAGTACTGAGGGAGCGCCGCACTGTCGGAGGGTCAGTTCTGAGGGAGTGCTGCACTGTCGGAGTTCAGTTCTGAGGGAGCGCCGCACTGTCGGAGGGTCAGTTCTGAGGGAGTGCCGCACTGTTGGAGGGTCAGTACTGAGGGAGTGCCGCACTGTCGGAGGGTCAGTTCTGAGGGAGTGCTGCACTGTCGGAGGTCAGTTCAGAGGGAGTGCCGCACTGTCGGATGGTCAGTTCTGAGGGAGTGCCGCACTGTCGGAGGCTCAGTACTGAGGGAGTGCCGCACTGTCGGAGGGTCAGTACTGAGGGATCGCCGCACTGTCCGAGGGTCAGTACTGAGGGAGTGCCGCACTGTCCGAGTGTCAGTACTGAGGGAGTGCCGCACTGTCGGAGGGTCAGTACTGAGGGAGTGCCGCACTGTCGGAGGTCAGTTCTGAGGGAACGCCGCGCTGTCGGAGGGTCAGTACTGAGGGAGCACCGCTCTGTCGGAGGGTCAGTTCTGAGGGAGCGCCGCACTGTCAGAGGGTCAGTACTGAGGGAGCGCCGCACTGTCGGAATGTCAGTACTGAGGGAGTGCCGCACTGTCGGAGGGTCAGTTCTGAGGGAATGCCGCACTGTCGGAGGGTCAGTAATGAGGGAGTGCCGCACTGTCGGAGGGTCAGTTCTGAGGGAATGCCGCACTGTCGGAGGGTCAGTACTGAGGGAGCGCCGCACTGTCGTAGGGTTAGTTCTGAGGGAGCGCCGCACTGTCGGAGGTTCAGTTCTGAGGGAGTGCCGCACTGTCAGAGGCTGAGTACTGAGGGAGCCTCGCTCTGTCGGAGGGTGAGTACAGACGGAGCGCCGCACTGTCGGAGGGTCAGTACTGAGGGAGCGCCGCACTGTCGGAGGGTGAGTACTGAGGGAGCGCCGCCCTGTCGGAGGGTCAGTACTGAGGGAGGGCTGCACGGTAGGAGGGTCAGTACTGAGTGAGTGCCGCACTGTCGGAGGGTCAGTTCAGAGGGAATGCCGCACTGTCACAGGGTCAGTAATGAGGGAGCTCCGCGCTTTCGGAGGTTCAGTTCTGAGGGAGTGCCGCACTGTCGGAGGGTCAGTTCTGAGGGAATGCCGCACTGTCACAGGGTCAGTAATGAGGGAGCTCCGCGCTTTCGGAGGGTGAGTTCTGAGGGAGTGCCGCACTGTCGGAGGGTCAGTACTGAGGGAGCGCAGCACTGTCGGAGGGTCAGTACTGAGGGAGCGCCGCGCTGTCGGAGGGTGAGTACTGAGGGTGCGCCGCACTGTCGGAGGGTCAGTTCCGAGGGAGTGCCGCACTGTCGGAGGGTCTTCTGAGGGAATGTCGCACTGTCGGAGGGTCAGTACTGAGGGTGCGCCGCTATGTCGGAGGGTCAGTACTGAGGGAGTGCCGCAATGTCGGAGGGTCAGTAATGAGGGAGTGCCGCACTGTCGGAGGGTCAGTACTGAGGGAGCGCCGCACTGTCGGAGGGTGAGTTCTGAGGCAGTGCCGCACTGTCGGAGGGTCAGTACTGAGAGAATGCCTCACTGTCGGAGGGTCAGTACTGAGGGAGTGCCGCACTGTCGGAGGGTCAGTTCTGAGGGAATGCCGCACTGTTGGAGGGTCAGTACTGAGGGAGTGCCGCACTGTCGGAGGGTCAGTTCTGAGGGAATGCCGCACTGTCGGAGGGTCAGTACTGAGGGTGCGCCGCTATGTTGGAGGGTCAGTACTGAGGGAGTGCCGCAATGTCGGAGGGTCTGTTCTGAGGGAGTGCTGCACTGTAAGAAGTCAGTTTTGAGGTAGTGCCGCACTGTCGGAGGGTCAGTTCTGAGGGAGTGCCGCACTGTCGGAGGGTCAGTACTGAGGGAGTGCCGCACTGTCGGAGGTCAGTTCTGAGGGAGCGCCGCTCTGTCGGAGGTTCAGTGCTGAGAGAGCGCCGTACTGTCGGAGGGTCAGTACTGAGGTGGAGCCGCGCTGTCGGAGGGTCAGTACTGAGGGAGTGCGGCACTGTCGGAGGGTCAGTACTGAGGGAGCGCCGCACTGTCGGAGGGTCAGTACTGAGGGAGCGCCGCACTGTCGGAGGGTCAGTACTGAGGGAGCGCCGCACTGTCGGAGGGTCAGTACTGAGGGAGCGCCACACAGTCGGAGGGTCAGTACTGAGGGAGCGTCGCACTGTCGGAGGGTCAGTACTGAGGGAGCGCCGCACTCTCGGAGGGTCAGTACTGAGGGAGCGCCGCGCTGTCGGAGGGTCAGTACTGAGGGAACGCCGCGCTGTCGGAGGGTCAGTACTGAGAGAGCACCGCGCTGTCGGAGGGTCAGTACTGAGGGAGCGCCGCACTGTCGGAGGGTCAGTACTGAGGGATCGCCGCACTGTCCGAGGGTCAGTACTGAGGGAGTACCGCACTGTCCGAGGGTCAGTACTGAGGGAGTGCCGCACTGTCGGAGGGTCAGTACTGAGGGAGTGCCGCACTGTCGGAGGGTCAGTACTGAGGGAGTGCCGCACTGTCGGAGGTCAGTTCTGAGGGAACGCCGCGCTGTCGGAGGGTCAGTACTGAGGGAGCACCGCTCTGTCGGAGGGTCAGTACTGAGGGAGCGCCGCACTGTCAGAGGGTCAGTACTGAGGGAGTGCCGCACTGTCGGAGGGTCAGTTCTGAGGGAATGCCGCACTGTCGGAGGGTCAGTAATGAGGGAGTGCCGCACTGTCGGAGGGTCAGTTCTGAGGGAATGCCGCACTGTCGGTGGGTCAGTACTGAGGGTGCGCCGCTATGTCGGAGGGTCAGTACTGAGGGAGTGCCGCAATGTCGGAGGGTCTGTTCTGAGGGAGTGCTGCACTGTCAGAAGTCAGTTTTGAGGTAGTGCCGCACTGTCGGAGAGTCAGTTCTGAGGGAGTGCCGCACTGTCGGAGGGTCAGTACTGAGGGAGTGCCGCACTGTCGGAGGGTCAGTACTGAGGGAGCGCCGCACTGTCGGAGGGTCAGTTCTCAGAGAATGCCGCACTGTCGGAGGGTCAGTACTGAGGGAGTGCCGCACTGTCGGAGGGTCAGTTCTGAGGGAATGCCGCACTGTCGGAGGGTCAGTACTGAGGGTGCGCCGCTATGTCGGAGGGTCAGTACTGAGGGAGTGCCGCAATGTCGGAGGGTCAGTTCTGAGGTAGTGCCGCACTGTCGGAGGGTCAGTTCTGAGGGAGCGCCGCACTGTCGTAGGGTCAGTTCTGAGGGAGCGCCGCACTGTAGGATGGTCAATACAGAGGGAGCGCCGCACTGTCGGAGGGTGAGTACTGAGGGAGCCTCGCTCTGTCGGAGGGTGAGTACAGACGGAGCACCGCCCTGTCGGAGGGTCAGTACTGAGGGAGGGCTGCACTGTCGGAGGGTCAGTACTGAGGAAGTGCCGCACTGTCGGAGGGTGAGTACTGAGGGAGCGCCGCCCTGTCGGAGGGTCAGTACTGAGGGAGGGCTGCACGGTCGGAGGGTCAGTACTGAGTGAGTGCCGCACTGTCGGAGGTTCAGTTCTGAGGGAGTGCCGCACTGTCGGAGGGTCAGTTATGAGGGAGTGCCGCACTGTCGCAGGGTCAGTAATGAGGGAGCTCCGCGCTTTCGGAGGGTCAGTTCTGAGGGAGTGCCACACTGTCGTAGGGTCAGTACTGAGGGAGCGCCGCACTGTCGGAGGGTCAGTAATGAGGGAGCGCCGCTCTGTCGGAGGGTCAGTACTGAGGGAGCGCCGCACAGTCGGAGGGTAAGTTCTGAGGGAGCGCCGCACTGTTGGAGGGTCAGTAGTGAGGGAGTCACGCACCGTCGGAGGGTCAGTACTGAGGGAGCGGCGCACAGTCGGAGGTCAGTTCTGAGGGAGCGCCGCACTGTCGGAGGGTCAGTACTGAGGGAGTGCCGCAATGTCGGAGGGTCTGTTCTGAGGGAGTGCTGCACTGTCAGAAGTCAGTTTTGAGGTAGTGCCGCACTGTCGGAGGGTCAGTTCTGAGGGAGTGCCGCAGTGTCGGAGGGTCAGTACTGAGGGAGTGCCGCACTGTCGGAGGTCAGTTCTGAGGGAGCGCCGCACTGTCGGAGGTTCAGTGCTGAGAGAGCGCCGTACTGTCGGAGGGTCAGTACTGAGGGAGCGCCGCGCTGTCGGAGGGTCAGTACTGAGGGAGCGCCGCACTGTCGGAGGTTCAGTATTGAGGGAGCGCCACACTGTCGGCGATTCAGTACTGAGGGAGTGCCGCACTGTCGGAGGGTCAGTACTGAGGGAACGCCTCACTGTCGGAGCGTCAGTAATGAGGGAGTGCCGCACTGTCGGAGGGTCAGTTCTGAGGGAGTGCCGCACAGTAGGAGGGTCAGTTCTGAGGGAGGGCCGCACTGACGGAGGGTCAGTTCTGAGGGAGTGCCGCACTGACGGAGGGTCAGTACTGAGGGAGCGCCGCATTGTCGGAAGGGATGTACTGAGGGAGTGCCGCACTGTCGGAGGGTCAGTTCTGAGGGAGTGCTGCACTGTCGGAGTTCAGTTCTGAGGGAGCGCCGCACTGTCGGAGGGTCAGTTCTGAGGGAGTGCCGCACTGTTGGAGGGTCAGTACTGAGGGAGTGCCGCACTGTCGGAGGGTCAGTTCTGAGGGAGTGCCGCACTGTCGGAGGGTCAGTTCTGAGGGAGTGCCGCACTGTCGGAGGCTCAGTACTGAGGGAGTGCCGCACTGTTGGAGGGTCAGTACTGAGGGAGTCCCGCACTGTCAGAGGGTCAGTTCTGAGGGAGTGCCGCACTGTTGGAGGTCAGTTCTGAGGGAGCGCCTCACTATCGGAGGGTCAGTACTGAGGGAGTGCCGCACTGTCGGAGGGTCAGTACTGAGGGATCGCCGCACAGTCCGAGGGTCAGTACTGAGGGAGTGCCGCACTGTCCGAGGGTCAGTACTGAGGGAGTGCCGCACTGTCGGAGGGTCAGTACTGAGGGAGTGCCGCACTGTCGGAGGTCAGTTCTGAGGGAACGCCGCGCTGTCGGAGGGTCAGTACTGAGGGAGCACCGCTCTGTCGGAGGGTCAGTACTGAGGGAGCGCCGCACTGTCAGAGGGTCAGTACTGAGGGAGCGCCGCACTGTCGGAATGTCAGTACTGAGGGAGTGCCGCACTGTCGGAGGGTCAGTTCTGAGGGAATGCCGCACTGTCGGAGGGTCAGTAATGAGGGAGTGCCGCACTGTCGGAGGGTCAGTTCTGAGGGAATGCCGCACTGTCGGAGGGTCAGTACTGAGGGTGCGCCGCTATGTCGGAGGGTCAGTACTGAGGGAGTGCCGCAATGTCGGAGGGTCTGTTCTGAGGGAGTGCTGCACTGTCAGAAGTCAGTTTTGAGGTAGTGCCGCACTGTCGGAGAGTCAGTTCTGAGGGAGTGCCGCACTGTCGGAGGGTCAGTACTGAGGGAGTGCCGCACTGTCGGAGGGTCAGTACTGAGGGAGCGCCGCACTGTCGGAGGGTCAGTTCTGAGAGAATGCCGCACTGTCGGAGGGTCAGTACTGAGGGAGTGCCGCACTGTCGGAGGGTCAGTTCTGAGGGAATGCCGCACTGTCGGAGGGTCAGTACTGAGGGTGCGCCGCTATGTCGGAGGGTCAGTACTGAGGGAGTGCCGCAATGTCGGAGGGTCAGTTCTGAGGTAGTGCCGCACTGTCGGAGGGTCAGTTCTGAGGGAGCGCCGCACTGTCGTAGGGTCAGTTCTGAGGGAGCGCCGCACTGTGGGATGGTCAATACAGAGGGAGCGCCGCACTGTCGGAGGGTGAGTACTGAGGGAGCCTCGCTCTGTCGGAGGGTGAGTACAGACGGAGCACCGCCCTGTCGGAGGGTCAGTACTGAGGGAGGGCTGCACTGTCGGAGGGTCAGTACTGAGGGAGTGCCGCACTGTCGGAGGGTGAGTACTGAGGGAGCGCCGCCCTGTCGGAGGGTCAGTACTGAGGGAGCGCCACACTGTCGGCGATTCAGTACTGAGGGAGTGCCGCACTGTCGGAGGGTCAGTACTGAGGGAACGCCTCACTGTCGGAGCGTCAGTAATGAGGGAGTGCCGCACTGTCGGAGGGTCAGTTCTGAGGGAGTGCCGCACAGTAGGAGGGTCAGTTCTGAGGGAGGGCCGCACTGACGGAGGGTCAGTTCTGAGGGAGTGCCGCACTGACGGAGGGTCAGTACTGAGGGAGCGCCGCATTGTCGGAAGGGATGCACTGAGGGAGTGCCGCACTGTCGGAGGGTCAGTTCTGAGGGAGTGCTGCACTGTCGGAGTTCAGTTCTGAGGGAGCGCCGCACTGTCGGAGGGTCAGTTCTGAGGGAGTGCCGCACTGTTGGAGGGTCAGTACTGAGGGAGTGCCGCACTGTCGGAGGGTCAGTTCTGAGGGAGTGCCGCACTGTCGGAGGCTCAGTTCTGAGGGAGTGCCGCACTGTCGGAGGCTCAGTACTGAGGGAGTGCCGCACTGTTGGAGGGTCAGTACTGAGGGAGTCCCGCACTGTCAGAGGGTCAGTTCTGAGGGAGTGCCGCACTGTTGGAGGTCAGTTCTGAGGGAGCGCCTCACTATCGGAGGGTCAGTACTGAGGGAGTGCCGCACTGTCGGAGGGTCAGTACTGAGGGATCGCCGCACTGTCCGAGGGTCAGTACTGAGGGAGTGCCGCACTGTCCGAGGGTCAGTACTGAGGGAGTGCCGCACTGTCGGAGGGTCAGTACTGAGGGAGTGCCGCACTGTCGGAGGGTCAGTACTGAGGGAGTGCCGCACTGTCGGAGGTCAGTTCTGAGGGAACGCCGCGCTGTCGGAGGGTCAGTACTGAGGGAGCACCGCTCTGTCGGAGGGTCAGTACTGAGGGAGCGCCGCACTGTCAGAGGGTCAGTACTGAGGGAGCGCCGCACTGTCGGAATGTCAGTACTGAGGGAGTGCCGCACTGTCGGAGGGTCAGTTCTGAGGGAATGCCGCACTGTCGGAGGGTCAGTAATGAGGGAGTGCCGCACTGTCGGAGGGTCAGTTCTGAGGGAATGCCGCACTGTCGGAGGGTCAGTACTGAGGGTGCGCCGCTATGTCGGAGGGTCAGTACTGAGGGAGTGCCGCAATGTCGGAGGGTCTGTTCTGAGGGAGTGCTGCACTGTCAGAAGTCAGTTTTGAGGTAGTGCCGCACTGTCGGAGAGTCAGTTCTGAGGGAGTGCCGCACTGTCGGAGGGTCAGTACTGAGGGAGTGCCGCACTGTCGGAGGGTCAGTACTGAGGGAGCGCCGCACTGTCGGAGGGTCAGTTCTGAGAGAATGCCGCACTGTAGGAGGGTCAGTACTGAGGGAGTGCCGCACTGTCGGAGGGTCAGTTCTGAGGGAATGCCGCACTGTCGGAGGGTCAGTACTGAGGGTGCGCCGCTATGTCGGAGGGTCAGTACTGAGGGAGTGCCGCAATGTCGGAGGGTCAGTTCTGAGGTAGTGCCGCACTGTCGGAGGGTCAGTTCTGAGGGAGCGCCGCACTGTCGTAGGGTCAGTTCTGAGGGAGCGCCGCACTGTGGGATGGTCAATACAGAGGGAGCGCCGCACTGTCGGAGGGTGAGTACTGAGGGAGCCTCGCTCTGTCGGAGGGTGAGTACAGACGGAGCACCGCCCTGTCGGAGGGTCAGTACTGAGGGAGGGCTGCACTGTCGGAGGGTCAGTACTGAGGGAGTGCCGCACTGTCGGAGGGTGAGTACTGAGGGAGCGCCGCCCTGTCGGAGGGTCAGTACTGAGGGAGGGCTGCACGGTCGGAGGGTCAGTACTGAGTGAGTGCCGCACTGTCGGAGGTTCAGTTCTGAGGGAGTGCCGCACTGTCGGAGGGTCAGTTATGAGGGAGTGCCGCACTGTCGCAGGGTCAGTAATGAGGGAGCTCCGCGCTTTCGGAGGGTCAGTTCTGAGGGAGTGCCACACTGTCGTAGGGTCAGTACTGAGGGAGCGCTGCACTGTCGGAGGGTCAGTAATGAGGGAGCGCCGCTCTGTCGGAGGGTCAGTACTGAGGGAGCGCCGCACAGTCGGAGGGTAAGTTCTGAGGGAGCGCCGCACTGTTGGAGGGTCAGTAGTGAGGGAGTCACGCACCGTGGAGGGTCAGTACTGAGGGAGCGGCGCACAGTCGGAGGTCAGTTCTGAGGGAGCGCCGCACTGTCGGAGGGTCAGTACTGAGGGAGTGCCGCAATGTCGGAGGGTCTGTTCTGAGGGAGTGCTGCACTGTCAGAAGTCAGTTTTGAGGTAGTGCCGCACTGTCGGAGGGTCAGTTCTGAGGGAGTGCCGCAGTGTCAGAGGGTCAGTACTGAGGGAGTGCCGCACTGTCGGAGGTCAGTTCTGAGGGAGCGCCGCACTGTCGGAGGTTCAGTGCTGAGAGAGCGCCGTACTGTCGGAGGGTCAGTACTGAGGTAGCGCCGCGCTGTCGGAGGGTCAGTACTGAGGGAGTGCGGCACTGTCGGAGGGTCAGTACTGAGGGAGCGCCGCACTGTCGGAGGGTCAGTACTGAGGGAGCGCCGCACTGTCGGAGGGTCAGTACTGAGGGAGTGCGGCACTGTCGGAGGGTCAGTACTGAGGGAGTGCGGCACTGTCGGAGGGTCAGTACTGAGGGAGCGCCGCACTGTCGGAGGGTCAGTACTGAGGGAGCGCCGCACTGTCGGAGGGTCAGTACTGAGGGAGCGCCGCACTGTCGGAGGGACAGTACTGAGGGAGTGCCGCACTGTCGGAGGGACAGTACTGAGGGAGTGCCGCACTGTCGGAGGTCAGTTCTGAGGGAGCGCCTCACTATCGGAGGGTCAGTAATGAGGCAGTGCCGCACCTTTGGAGGGTCAGTACTGAGGGAGCGCCACACTGTTGGATGGTCAGTACTGAGGGAGTGCCGCACTGTCGGAGGTTCAGTTCTGAGGGAGTGCCGCACTGTCGGAGGGTCAGTACTGAGGGAGTGCCGCACTGTCGGAGGGTGAGTACTGAGGGAGCGCCGCCCTGTCGGAGGGTCAGTACTGAGGGAGGGCTGCACGGTCGGAGGGTCAGTACTGAGTGAGTGCCGCACTGTCGGAGGTTCAGTTCTGAGGGAGTGCCGCACTGTCGGAGGGTCAGTTATGAGGGAGTGCCGCACTGTCGCAGGGTCAGTAATGAGGGAGCTCCGCGCTTTCGGAGGGTCAGTTCTGAGGGAGTGCCACACTGTCGTAGGGTCAGTACTGAGGGAGCGCCGCACTGTCGGAGGGTCAGTAATGAGGGAGCGCCGCTCTGTCGGAGGGTCAGTACTGAGGGAGCGCCGCACAGTCGGAGGGTAAGTTCTGAGGGAGCGCCGCACTGTTGGAGGGTCAGTAGTGAGGGAGTCACGCACCGTCGGAGGGTCAGTACTGAGGGAGCGGCGCACAGTCGGAGGTCAGTTCTGAGGGAGCGCCGCACTGTCGGAGGGTCAGTACTGAGGGAGTGCCGCAATGTCGGAGGGTCTGTTCTGAGGGAGTGCTGCACTGTCAGAAGTCAGTTTTGAGGTAGTGCCGCACTGTCGGAGGGTCAGTTCTGAGGGAGTGCCGCAGTGTCAGAGGGTCAGTACTGAGCGAGTGCCGCACTGTCGGAGGTCAGTTCTGAGGGAGCGCCGCACTGTCGGAGGTTCAGTGCTGAGAGAGCGCCGTACTGTCGGAGGGTCAGTACTGAGGTAGCGCCGCGCTGTCGGAGGGTCAGTACTGAGGGAGTGCGGCACTGTCGGAGGGTCAGTACTGAGGGAGCGCCGCACTGTCGGAGGGTCAGTACTGAGGGAGCGCCGCACTGTCGGAGGGTCAGTGCTGAGGGAGTGCGGCACTGTCGGAGGGTCAGTACTGAGGGAGTGCGGCACTGTCGGAGGGTCAGTACTGAGGGAGTGCGGCACTGTCGGAGGGTCAGTACTGAGGGAGTGCGGCACTGTCGGAGGGTCAGTACTGAGGGAGCGCCGCACTGTCGGAGGGTCAGTACTGAGGGAGCGCCGCACTGTCGGAGGGTCAGTACTGAGGGAGCGCCGCACTGTCGGAGGGACAGTACTGAGGGAGTGCCGCACTGTCGGAGGTCAGTTCTGAGGGAGCGCCTCACTATCGGAGGGTCAGTAATGAGGCAGTGCCGCACCTTCGGAGGGTCAGTACTGAGGGAGCGCCACACTGTTGGATGGTCAGTACTGAGGGAGTGCCGCACTGTTGGAGGGTCAGTTCTGAGGGAACGCCGCACTGTCGTAGGGTCAGTACTGAGGGAGTGCCGCACTGTCGGAGGGTCAGTACTGAGGGAACGCCTCACTGTCGGAGGGTCAGAATTGAGGGAGCGCCGCACTGTCAGAGGGTCAGTACTGAGGGAGCGCCGCACTGTCGGAGCGTCAGTAATGAGGGAGTGCCGCACTGTCGGAGGGTCAGTTCTGAGGGAGTGCCGCACAGTAGGAGGGTCAGTTCTGAGGGAGGGCCGCACTGACGGAGGGTCAGTTCTGAGGGAGTGCCGCACTGTCGGAGGGTCAGTACTGAGGGAGCGCCGCATTGTCGGAAGGTCAGTACTGAGGGCGTGCCGCACTGTCGGAGGGTCAGTTCTGAGGGAGTGCTGCACTGTCGGAGTTCAGTTCTGAGGGAGCGCCGCACTGTCGGAGGGTCAGTTCTGAGGGAGTGCCGCACTGTCGGAGGGTCAGTACTGAGGGAGTGCCGCACTGTCGGAGGGTCAGTTCTGAGGGAGTGCTGCACTGTCGGAGGTCAGCTCAGAGGGAGTGCCGCACTGTCGGAGGGTCAGTTCTGAGGGAGTGCCGCACTGTCGGAGGCTCAGTACTGAGGGAGTGCCGCACTGTCGGAGGGTCAGTTCTGAGGGAATGCCGCACTGTCGGAGGGTCAGTACTGAGGGTGCGCCGCTATGTCGGAGGGTCAGTACTGAGGGAGTGCCGCAATGTCGGAGGGTCTGTTCTGAGGGAGTGCTGCACTGTCAGAAGTCAGTTTTGAGGTAGTGCCGCACTGTCGGAGAGTCAGTTCTGAGGGAGTGCCGCACTGTCGGAGGGTCAGTACTGAGGGAGTGCCGCACTGTCGGAGGGTCAGTACTGAGGGAGCGCCGCACTGTCGGAGGGTCAGTTCTGAGAGAATGCCGCACTGTCGGAGGGTCAGTACTGAGGGAGTGCCGCACTGTCGGAGGGTCAGTTCTGAGGGAATGCCGCACTGTCGGAGGGTCAGTACTGAGGGTGCGCCGCTATGTCGGAGGGTCAGTACTGAGGGAGTGCCGCAATGTCGGAGGGTCAGTTCTGAGGTAGTGCCGCACTGTCGGAGGGTCAGTTCTGAGGGAGCGCCGCACTGTCGTGGGGTCAGTTCTGAGGGAGCGCCGCACTGTGGGATGGTCAATACAGAGGGAGCGCCGCACTGTCGGAGGGTGAGTACTGAGGGAGCCTCGCTCTGTCGGAGGGTGAGTACAGACGGAGCACCGCCCTGTCGGAGGGTCAGTACTGAGGGAGGGCTGCACTGTCGGAGGGTCAGTACTGAGGGAGTGCCGCACTGTCGGAGGGTGAGTACTGAGGGAGCGCCGCCCTGTCGGAGGGTCAGTACTGAGGGAGGGCTGCACGGTCAGAGGGTCAGTACTGAGTGAGTGCCGCACTGTCGGAGGTTCAGTTCTGAGGGAGTGCCGCACTGTCGGAGGGTCAGTTATGAGGGAGTGCCGCACTGTCGCAGGGTCAGTAATGAGGGAGCTCCGCGCTTTCGGAGGGTCAGTTCTGAGGGAGTGCCACACTGTCGTAGGGTCAGTACTGAGGGAGCGCCGCACTGTCGGAGGGTCAGTAATGAGGGAGCGCCGCTCTGTCGGAGGGTCAGTACTGAGGGAGCGCCGCACAGTCGGAGGGTAAGTTCTGAGGGAGCGCCGCACTGTTGGAGGGTCAGTAGTGAGGGAGTCACGCACCGTCGGAGGGTCAGTACTGAGGGAGCGGCGCACAGTCGGAGGTCAGTTCTGAGGGAGCGCCGCACTGTCGGAGGGTCAGTACTGAGGGAGTGCCGCAATGTCGGAGGGTCTGTTCTGAGGGAGTGCTGCACTGTCAGAAGTCAGTTTTGAGGTAGTGCCGCACTGTCGGAGGGTCAGTTCTGAGGGAGTGCCGCAGTGTCAGAGGGTCAGTACTGAGGGAGTGCCGCACTGTCGGAGGTCAGTTCTGAGGGAGCGCCGCACTGTCGGAGGTTCAGTGCTGAGAGAGCGCCGTACTGTCGGAGGGTCAGTACTGAGGTAGCGCCGCGCTGTCGGAGGGTCAGTACTGAGGGAGTGCGGCACTGTCGGAGGGTCAGTACTGAGGGAGCGCCGCACTGTCGGAGGGTCAGTACTGAGGGAGCGCCGCACTGTCGGAGGGTCAGTGCTGAGGGAGTGCCGCACTGTCGGAGGGTCAGTACTGAGGGAGTGCGGCACTGTCGGAGGGTCAGTACTGAGGGAGCGCCGCACTGTCGGAGGGTCAGTACTGAGGGAGCGCCGCACTGTCGGAGGGTCAGTACTGAGGGAGCGCCGCACTGTCGGAGGGACAGTACTGAGGGAGTGCCGCACTGTCGGAGGTCAGTTCTGAGGGAGCGCCTCACTATCGGAGGGTCAGTAATGAGGCAGTGCCGCACCTTCGGAGGGTCAGTACTGAGGGAGCGCCACACTGTTGGAGGGTCAGTACTGAGGGAGTGCCGCACTGTCGGAGGTTCAGTTCTGAGGGAGTGCCGCACTGTCGGAGGGTCAGTACTGAGGGAGTGCCGCACTGTCGGAGGGTGAGTACTGAGGGAGCGCCGCCCTGTCGGAGGGTCAGTACTGAGGGAGGGCTGCACGGTCGGAGGGTCAGTACTGAGTGAGTGCCGCACTGTCGGAGGTTCAGTTCTGAGGGAGTGCCGCACTGTCGGAGGGTCAGTTATGAGGGAGTGCCGCACTGTCGCAGGGTCAGTAATGAGGGAGCTCCGCGCTTTCGGAGGGTCAGTTCTGAGGGAGTGCCACACTGTCGTAGGGTCAGTACTGAGGGAGCGCCGCACTGTCGGAGGGTCAGTAATGAGGGAGCGCCGCTCTGTCGGAGGGTCAGTACTGAGGGAGCGCCGCACAGTCGGAGGGTAAGTTCTGAGGGAGTGCCGCACTGTTGGAGGGTCAGTAGTGAGGGAGTCACGCACCGTCGGACGGTCAGTACTGAGGGAGCGGCGCACAGTCGGAGGTCAGTTCTGAGGGAGCGCCGCACTGTCGGAGGGTCAGTACTGAGGGAGTGCCGCAATGTCGGAGGGTCTGTTCTGAGGGAGTGCTGCACTGTCAGAAGTCAGTTTTGAGGTAGTGCCGCACTGTCGGAGGGTCAGTTCTGAGGGAGTGCCGCAGTGTCAGAGGGTCAGTACTGAGGGAGTGCCGCACTGTCGGAGGTCAGTTCTGAGGGAGCGCCGCACTGTCGGAGGTTCAGTGCTGAGAGAGCGCCGTACTGTCGGAGGGTCAGTACTGAGGGAGCGCCGCACTGTCGGAGGGTCAGTGCTGAGGGAGTGCGGCACTGTCGGAGGGTCAGTACTGAGGGAGTGCGGCACTGTCGGAGGGTCAGTACTGAGGGAGCGCCGCACTGTCGGAGGGTCAGTACTGAGGGAGCGCCGCACTGTCGGAGGGTCAGTACTGAGGGAGCGCCGCACTGTCGGAGGGACAGTACTGAGGGAGTGCCGCACTGTCGGAGGTCAGTTCTGAGGGAGCGCCTCACTATCGGAGGGTCAGTAATGAGGCAGTGCCGCACCTTCGGAGGGTCAGTAATGAGGGAGCTCCGCGCTTTCGGAGGGTCAGTTCTGAGGGAGTGCCACACTGTCGTAGGGTCAGTACTGAGGGAGCGCCGCACTGTCGGAGGGTCAGTAATGAGGGAGCGCCGCTCTGTCGGAGGGTCAGTACTGAGGGAGCGCCGCACAGTCGGAGGGTAAGTTCTGAGGGAGCGCCGCACTGTTGGAGGGTCAGTAGTGAGGGAGTCACGCACCGTCGGAGGGTCAGTACTGAGGGAGCGGCGCACAGTCGGAGGTCAGTTCTGAGGGAGCGCCGCACTGTCGGAGGGTCAGTACTGAGGGAGTGCCGCAATGTCGGAGGGTCTGTTCTGAGGGAGTGCTGCACTGTCAGAAGTCAGTTTTGAGGTAGTGCCGCACTGTCGGAGGGTCAGTTCTGAGGGAGTGCCGCAGTGTCAGAGGGTCAGTACTGAGGGAGTGCCGCACTGTCGGAGGTCAGTTCTGAGGGAGCGCCGCACTGTCGGAGGTTCAGTGCTGAGAGAGCGCCGTACTGTCGGAGGGTCAGTACTGAGGTAGCGCCGCGCTGTCGGAGGGTCAGTACTGAGGGAGTGCGGCACTGTCGGAGGGTCAGTACTGAGGGAGCGCCGCACTGTCGGAGGGTCAGTACTGAGGGAGCGCCGCACTGTCGGAGGGTCAGTGCTGAGGGAGTGCGGCACTGTCGGAGGGTCAGTACTGAGGGAGTGCGGCACTGTCGGAGGGTCAGTACTGAGGGAGCGCCGCACTGTCGGAGGGTCAGTACTGAGGGAGCGCCGCACTGTCGGAGGGTCAGTACTGAGGGAGCGCCGCACTGTCGGAGGGACAGTACTGAGGGAGTGCCGCACTGTCGGAGGTCAGTTCTGAGGGAGCGCCTCACTATCGGAGGGTCAGTAATGAGGCAGTGCCGCACCTTCGGAGGGTCAGTACTGAGGGAGCGCCACACTGTTGGAGGGTCAGTACTGAGGGAGTGCCGCACTGTCGGAGGTTCAGTTCTGAGGGAGTGCCGCACTGTCGGAGGGTCAGTACTGAGGGAGTGCCGCACTGTCGGAGGGTGAGTACTGAGGGAGCGCCGCCCTGTCGGAGGGTCAGTACTGAGGGAGGGCTGCACGGTCGGAGGGTCAGTACTGAGTGAGTGCCGCACTGTCGGAGGTTCAGTTCTGAGGGAGTGCCGCACTGTCGGAGGGTCAGTTATGAGGGAGTGCCGCACTGTCGCAGGGTCAGTAATGAGGGAGCTCCGCGCTTTCGGAGGGTCAGTTCTGAGGGAGTGCCACACTGTCGTAGGGTCAGTACTGAGGGAGCGCCGCACTGTCGGAGGGTCAGTAATGAGGGAGCGCCGCTCTGTCGGAGGGTCAGTACTGAGGGAGCGCCGCACAGTCGGAGGGTAAGTTCTGAGGGAGCGCCGCACTGTTGGAGGGTCAGTAGTGAGGGAGTCACGCACCGTCGGACGGTCAGTACTGAGGGAGCGGCGCACAGTCGGAGGTCAGTTCTGAGGGAGCGCCGCACTGTCGGAGGGTCAGTACTGAGGGAGTGCCGCAATGTCGGAGGGTCTGTTCTGAGGGAGTGCTGCACTGTCAGAAGTCAGTTTTGAGGTAGTGCCGCACTGTCGGAGGGTCAGTTCTGAGGGAGTGCCGCAGTGTCAGAGGGTCAGTACTGAGGGAGTGCCGCACTGTCGGAGGTCAGTTCTGAGGGAGCGCCGCACTGTCGGAGGTTCAGTGCTGAGAGAGCGCCGTACTGTCGGAGGGTCAGTACTGAGGGAGCGCCGCACTGTCGGAGGGTCAGTGCTGAGGGAGTGCGGCACTGTCGGAGGGTCAGTACTGAGGGAGTGCGGCACTGTCGGAGGGTCAGTACTGAGGGAGCGCCGCACTGTCGGAGGGTCAGTACTGAGGGAGCGCCGCACTGTCGGAGGGTCAGTACTGAGGGAGCGCCGCACTGTCGGAGGGACAGTACTGAGGGAGTGCCGCACTGTCGGAGGTCAGTTCTGAGGGAGCGCCTCACTATCGGAGGGTCAGTAATGAGGCAGTGCCGCACCTTCGGAGGGTCAGTACTGAGGGAGTGCCGCACTGTTGGAGGGTCAGTTCTGAGGGAACGCCGCACTGTCGTAGGGTCAGTACTGAGGGAGTGCCGCACTGTTGGAGGGTCAGTACTGAGGGAACGCCTCACTGTCGGAGGGTCAGAATTGAGGGAGCGCCGCACAGTAGGAGGGTCAGTTCTGAGGGAGGGCCGCACTGACGGAGGGTCAGTTCTGAGGGAGCGCCGCACTGTCGGAGGGTCAGTACTGAGGGAACGCCTCACTGTCGGAGGGTCAGAATTGAGGGAGCGCCGCACAGTAGGAGGGTCAGTTCTGAGGGAGGGCCGCACTGACGGAGGGTCAGTTCTGAGGGAGGGCCGCACTGACGGAGGGTCAGTTCTGAGGGAGCGCCGCACTGTCGGAGCGTCAGTTCTGAGGGAGTGCCGCACAGTAGGAGGGTCAGTTCTGAGGGAGGGCCGCACTGACGGAGGGTCAGTTCTGAGGGAGTGCCGCACTGTCGGAGGGTCAGTACTGAGGGAGCGCCGCATTGTCGGAAGGTCAGTACTGAGGGAGTGCCGCACTGTCGGAGGGTCAGTTCTGAGGGAGTGCTGCACTGTCGGAGGGTCAGTTCTGAGGGAGTGCCGCACTGTCGGAGGCTCAGTACTGAGGGAGTGCCGCACTGTCGGAGGTCAGTTCTGAGGGAGCGCCTCAATGTCGGAGGGTCAGTACTGAGGGAGCGCCGCACTGTCGGAGGGTCAGTACTGAGGGAGCGCCGCACTGTCGGAGGGTCAGTACTGAGGGAGCGCCGCACTGTCAGAGGGTCAGTTCTGAGGGAACGCCGCACTGTCGGAGGTTCAGTATTGAGGGAGCGCCACACTGTCGGCGTGTCAGTACTGAGGGAGCGCCGCACTGTCGGAGGGTCAGTACTGAGGGAACGCCTCACTGTCAGAGGGTTAGTACTGAGGGAGCGCCGCGCTGTCGGAGCGTCAGTTCTGAGGGAGTGCCGCACAGTAGGAGGGTCAGTTCTGAGGGAGGGCCGCACTGTCGGAGGGTCAGTTCTGAGGGAGTGCCGCACAGTAGGAGGGTCAGTTCTGAGGGAGGGCCGCACTGACGGAGGGTCAGTTCTGAGGGAGTGCCGCACTGACGGAGGGTCAGTACTGAGGGAGCGCCGCATTGTCGGAAGGTCAGTACTGAGGGAGTGCCGCACTGTCGGAGGGTCAGTTCTGAGGGAGTGCTGCACTGTCGGAGGGTCAGTTCTGAGGGAGTGCCGCACAGTAGGAGGGTCAGTTCTGAGGGAGGGCCGCACTGACGGAGGGTCAGTTCTGAGGGAGTGCCGCACTGACGGAGGGTCAGTACTGAGGGAGCGCCGCATTGTCGGAAGGTCAGTACTGAGGGAGTGCCGCACTGTCGGAGGGTCAGTTCTGAGGGAGTGCCGCACTGTCGGAGTTCAGTTCTGAGGGAGCGCCGCACTGTCGGAGGGTCAGTTCTGAGGGAGTGCCGCACTGTCGGAGGGTCAGTACTGAGGGAGTGCCGCACTGTCGGAGGGTCAGTTCTGAGGGAGTGCTGCACTGTCGGAGGTCAGTTCAGAGGGAGTGCCGCACTGTCGGAGGGTCAGTTCTGAGGGAGTGCCGCACTGTCGGAGGCTCAGTACTGAGGGAGTGCCGCACTGTTGGAGGGTCAGTACTGAGGGAGTCCCGCACTGTCAGAGGGTCAGTTCTGAGGGAGTGCCGCACTGTTGGAGGTCAGTTCTGAGGGAGCGCCTCACTATTGGAGGGTCAGTAATGAGGCAGTGCCGCACTGTCGGAGGGTCAGTTCTGAGGAAATGCCGCACTGTCGGAGGGTCAGTACTGAGGGTGCGCCGCTATGTCGGAGGGTCAGTACTGAGGGAGTGCCGCAATGTCGGAGGGTCAGTTCTGAGGTAGTGCCGCACTGTCGGAGGGTCAGTTCTGAGGGAGCGCCGCACTGTCGGAGGGTCAGTACTGAGGGAGCGCCGCACTGTCGGAGGGTCAGTACTGAGGGAGCGCCGCACTGTCGTAGGGTCAGTACTGAGGGAGTGCCGCACTGTCGGAGGGTGAGTACAGACGGAGCGCCGCCCTGTCGGAGGGTCAGTACTGAGGGAGGGCTGCACTGTCGGAGGGTCAGTACTGAGGGAGTGCCGCACTGTCGGAGGGTGAGTACTGAGGGAGCGCCGCCCTGTCGGAGGGTGAGTACTGAGGGAGGGCTGCACGGTCGGAGGGTCAGTACTGAGTGACTGCCGCACTGTCGGAGGTTCAGTTCTGAGGGAGTGCCGCACTGTCGGAGGGTCAGTTATGAGGGAGTGCCGCACTGTCGCAGGGTCAGTAATGAGGGAGCTCCGCGCTTTCGGAGGGTCAGTTCTGAGGGAGTGCCACACTGTCGTAGGGTCAGTACTGAGGTAGCGCCGCACTGTCGGAGGGTCAGTAATGAGGGAGCGCCGCTCTGTCGGAGGGTCAGTACTGAGGGAGCGCCGCACAGTCGGAGGGGAAGTTCTGAGGGAGCGCCGCACTGTTGGAGGGTCAGTAGTGAGGGAGTCACGCACCGTCGGAGGGTCAGTACTGAGGGAGCGGCGCACAGTCGGAGGTCAGTTCTGAGGGAGCGCTGCACTGTCGGAGGGTCAGTACTGAGGGAGTGCCGCAATGTCGGAGGGTCTGTTCTGAGGGAGTGCTGCACTGTCAGAAGTCAGTTTTGAGGTAGTGCCGCACTGTCGGAGGGTCAGTTCTGAGGGAGTGCCGCAGTGTCGGAGGGTCAGTACTGAGGGAGTGCCGCACTGTCGGAGGGTCAGTACTGAGGGAGTGCGGCACTGTCGGAGGGTCAGTACTGAGGGAGCGCCGCACTGTCGGAGGGTCAGTACTGAGGGAGCGCCGCACTGTCGGAGGGTCAGTGCTGAGGGAGTGCGGCACTGTTGGAGGGTCAGTACTGAGGGAGTGCGGCACTGTCGGAGGGTCAGTACTGAGGGAGCGCCGCACTGTCGGAGGGTCAGTACTGAGGGAGCGCCGCACTGTCGGAGGGTCAGTACTGAGGGAGTGCCGCACTGTCGGAGGGACAGTACTGAGGGAGTGCCGCACTGTCGGAGGTCAGTTCTGAGGGAGCGCCTCACTATCGGAGGGTCAGTAATGAGGCAGTGCCGCACTTTCGGAGGGTCAGTACTGAGGGAGCGCCACACTGTTGGATGGTCAGTACTGAGGGAGTGCTGCACTGTTGGAGGGTCAGTTCTGAGGGAACGCCACACTGTCGTAGGTTCAGTACTGAGGGAGCGCCACACTGTCGGCGTGTCAGTACTGATGGAGCGCCGCGCTGTCGGAGCGTCAGTAATGAGGGAGTGCCGCACTGTCGGAGGGTCAGTTCTGAGGGAGTGCCGCACAGTAGGAGGGTCAGTTCTGAGGGAGGGCCGCACTGACGGAGGGTCAGTTCTGAGGGAGTGCCGCACTGACGGAGGGTCAGTACTGAGGGAGCGCCGCATTGTCGGAAGGTCAGTACTGAGGGAGTGCCGCACTGTCGGAGGGTCAGTTCTGAGGGAGTGCTGCACTGTCGGAGTTCAGTTCTGAGGGAGCGCCGCACTGTCGGAGGGTCAGTTCTGAGGGAGTGCCGCACTGTCGGAGGGTCAGTACTGAGGGAGTGCCGCACTGTCGGAGGGTCAGTTCTGAGGGAGTGCTGCACTGTCGGAGGTCAGTTCAGAGGGAGTGCCGCACTGTCGGAGGGTCAGTTCTGAGGGAGTGCCGCACTGTCGGAGGCTCAGTACTGAGGGAGTGCCGCACTGTCGGAGGTCAGTTCTGAGGGAGCGCCTCACTGTCGGAGGGTCAGTACTGAGGGAGCGCCACACTGTCGGAGGGTCAGTACTGAGGGAGCGCCGCACTGTCGGAGGGTCAGTACTGAGGGAGCGCCGCACTGTCGGAGGGTCAGTACTGAGGGAGCGCCGCACTGTCGGAGGGTCAGTTCTGAGGGAACGCCGCACTGTCGGAGGTTCAGTATTGAGGGAGCGCCACACTGTCGGCGTGTCAGTACTGAGGGAGCGCCGCACTGTCGAAGGGTCAGTACTGAGGGAACGCCTCACTGTCGGAGGGTCAGAATTGAGGGAGCGCCGCACTGTCAGAGGGTTAGTACTGATGGAGCGCCGCGCTGTCGGAGCGTCAGTAATGAGGGAGTGCCGCACTGTCGGAGGGTCAGTTCTGAGGGAGTGCCGCACAGTAGGAGGGTCAGTTCTGAGGGAGGGCCGCACTGACGGAGGGTCAGTTCTGAGGGAGTGCCGCACTGACGGAGGGTCAGTACTGAGGGAGCGCCGCATTGTCGGAAGGTCAGTACTGAGGGAGTGCCGCACTGTCGGAGGGTCAGTTCTGAGGGAGTGCTGCACTGTCGGAGTTCAGTTCTGAGGGAGCGCCGCACTGTCGGAGGGTCAGTTCTGAGGGAGTGCCGCACTGTCGGAGGGTCAGTACTGAGGGAGTGCCGCACTGTCGGAGGGTCAGTTCTGAGGGAGTGCTGCACTGTCGGAGGTCAGTTCAGAGGGAGTGCCGCACTGTCGGAGGGTCAGTTCTGAGGGAGTGCCGCACTGTCGGAGGCTCAGTACTGAGGGAGTGCCGCACTGTTGGAGGGTCAGTACTGAGGGAGTCCCGCACTGTCAGAGGGTCAGTTCTGAGGGAGTGCCGCACTGTTGGAGGTCAGTTCTGAGGGAGCGCCTCACTATCGGAGGGTCAGTAATGAGGCAGTGCCGCACTGTCGGAGGGTCAGTTCTGAGGAAATGCCGCACTGTCGGAGGGTCAGTACTGAGGGTGCGCCGCTATGTCGGAGGGTCAGTACTGAGGGAGTGCCGCAATGTCGGAGGGTCAGTACTGAGGTAGTGCCGCACTGTCGGAGGGTCAGTTCTGAGGGAGCGCCGCACTGTCGGAGGGTCAGTACTGAGGGAGCGCCGCACTGTCGTAGGGTCAGTTCTGAGGGAGCGCCGCACTGTGGGATGGTCAATACAGAGGGAGCGCCGCACTGTCGGAGGGTGAGTACAGACGGAGCGCCGCCCTGTCGGAGGGTCAGTACTGAGGGAGGGCTGCACTGTCGGAGGGTCAGTACTGAGGGAGTGCCGCACTGTCGGAGGGTGAGTACTGAGGGAGCGCCGTCCTGTCGGAGGGTCAGTACTGAGGGAGGGCTGCACGGTCGGAGGGTCAGTACTGAGTGACTGCCGCACTGTCGGAGGTTCAGTTCTGAGGGAGTGCCGCACTGTCGGAGGGTCAGTTATGAGGGAGTGCCGCACTGTCGCAGGGTCAGTAATGAGGGAGCTCCGCGCTTTCGGAGGGTCAGTTCTGAGGGAGTGCCACACTGTCGTAGGGTCAGTACTGAGGGAGCGCCGCACTGTCGGAGGGTCAGTAATGAGGGAGCGCCGCTCTGTCGGAGGGTCAGTACTGAGGGAGCGCCGCACAGTCGGAGGGGAAGTTCTGAGGGAGCGCCGCAATGTTGGAGGGTCAGTAGTGAGGGAGTCACGCACCGTCGGAGGGTCAGTACTGAGGGAGCGGCGCACAGTCGGAGGTCAGTTCTGAGGGAGCGCTGCACTGTCGGAGGGTCAGTACTGAGGGAGTGCCGCAATGTCGGAGGGTCTGTTCTGAGGGAGTGCTGCACTGTCAGAAGTCAGTTTTGAGGTAGTGCCGCACTGTCGGAGGGTCAGTTCTGAGGGAGTGCCGCAGTGTCGGAGGGTCAGTACTGAGGGAGTGCCGCACTGTCGGAGGTCAGTTCTGAGGGAGCGCCGCACTGTCGGAGGTTCAGTGCTGAGAGAGCGCCGTACTGTCGGAGGGTCAGTACTGAGGTAGCGCCGCGCTGTCGGAGGGTCAGTACTGAGGGAGTGCGGCACTGTCGGAGGGTCAGTACTGAGGGAGCGCCGCACTGTCGGAGGGTCAGTACTGAGGGAGCGCCGCACTGTCGGAGGGTCAGTGCTGAGGGAGTGCGGCACTGTCGGAGGGTCAGTACTGAGGGAGTGCGGCACTGTCGGAGGGTCAGTACTGAGGGAGCGCCGCACTGTCGGAGGGTCAGTACTGAGGGAGCGCCGCACTGTCGGAGGGTCAGTACTGAGGGAGTGCCGCACTGTCGGAGGGACAGTACTGAGGGAGTGCCGCACTGTCGGAGGTCAGTTCTGAGGGAGCGCCTCACTATCGGAGGGTCAGTAATGAGGCAGTGCCGCACTTTCGGAGGGTCAGTACTGAGGGAGCGCCACACTGTTGGATGGTCAGTACTGAGGGAGTGCTGCACTGTTGGAGGGTCAGTTCTGAGGGAACGCCGCACTGTCGTAGGTTCAGTATTGAGGGAGCGCCACACTGTCGGCGTGTCAGTACTGAGGGAGCGCCGCACTGTCGGAGGGTCAGTACTGAGGGAGCGCCGCACTGTCAGAGGGTTAGTACTGATGGAGCGCCGCGCTGTCGGAGCGTCAGTAATGAGGGAGTGCCGCACTGTCGGAGGGTCAGTTCTGAGGGAGTGCCGCACAGTAGGAGGGTCAGTTCTGAGGGAGGGCCGCACTGACGGAGGGTCAGTTCTGAGGGAGTGCCGCACTGACGGAGGGTCAGTACTGAGGGAGCGCCGCATTGTCGGAAGGTCAGTACTGAGGGAGTGCCGCACTGTCGGAGGGTCAGTTCTGAGGGAATGCCGCACTGTCGGAGGGTCAGTTCTGAGGGAATGCTGCACTGTCGGAGTTCAGTTCTGAGGGAGCGCTGCACTGTTGGAGGGTCAGTACTGAGGGAGTCCTGCACTGTCAGAGGGTCAGTTCTGAGGGAGTGCCGCACTGTTGGAGGTCAGTTCTGAGGGAGCGCCTCACTATCGGAGGGTCAGTAATGAGGCAGTGCCGCACTTTCGGAGGGTCAGTACTGAGGGAGCGCCACGCTGTCGGAGGGTCAGTTCTGAGGGAGCGTCGCACTGTTGGATGGTCAGTACTGAGGGAGTGCCGCACTGTGGGAGGGTCAGTTCTGAGGGAACGCCGCACTGTCGGAGGTTCAGTATTGAGGGAGCGCCACACTGTCGGCGTGTCAGTACTGAGGGAGTGCCACACTGTCCGAGGGTCAGTACTGAGGGAGCGCCACACTGTCGGAGGGTCAGTACTGAGGGAGCGTCGCGCTGTCGGAGGGTCAGTACTGAGGGAGCGTCGCACTGTCATAGGGTCAGTACTGAGGGAACGCCGCGCTGTCGGAGGGTCAGTTCTGAGGGAGTGCCGCACTGTCGGAGGTTCAGTTCTGAGGGAGTGCCGCACTGTCGGAGGGTCAGTACTGAGGGAGGGCTGCACTGTCGGACGGTCAGTACTGAGGGAGTGCCGCACTATCGGACGGTCAGTACTGAGGCAGTCCCGCACTGTCAGAGGGTCACTTCTGAGGGAGTGCCGCACTGTCGGAGGTTCAGTTCTGAGGGAGTGCCGCACTGTCGGAGGGTCAGTACTGAGGGAGTGCCGCACTGTCGGAGGTTCAGTTCTGAGGGAGTGCCGCACTGTCGGAGGGTCAGTACTGAGGCAGTCCCGCACTGTCAGAGGGTCACTTCTGAGGGAGCGCCGCCCTGTCGGAGGGTCAGTACTGAGGGAACGCCTCACTATCGGAGGGTCAGTTCTGAGGCAGTGCCGCACTGTCGGAGGGTTAGTGCTGAGGGAGCGCCGCACTGTCGGAGGGTCAGTACTGAGGGAGCGCCGCACTGTCGGAGGGTCAGTACTGAGGGAGTGCCGCACTGTCGGAGGGTCAGTACTGAGGGAGTGCCGCACTGTCGGAGGGTCAGTACTGAGGGAGTGCCGCACTGTCGGAGGGTCAGTACTGAGGGAGCACCGCACTGTCGGAGGGTCAGTACTGAGGGAGTGCCGCACTGTCGGAGGGTCAGTACTGAGGGAGTGCCGCACTGTCGGAGGGTCAGTACTGAGGGAGTGCCGCACTGTCGGACGGTCAGTACTGAGGGAGTGCCGCACTGTCGGAGGGTCAGTACTGAGGGAGGGCTGCACTGTCGGACGGTCAGTACTGAGGGAGTGCCGCACTATCGGACGGTCAGTACTGAGGGAGTGCCGCACTGTCGGAGGGTCAGTACTGAGGGAGTGCCGCACTGTCGGAGGGTCAGTACTGAGGGAGCGCCGCACTGTCGGACGGTCAGTACTGAGGGAGCGCCGCACTGTCGGAGGGTGAGTACTGAGGGAGCGCCGCACTGTCGGAGGGTCAGTACTGAGGGAGTGCCGCACTGTCGGATGATCAGCACTGAGGGAGTGTCGCACTGTCATAGGGTCAGTACTGAGGGAACGCCGCGCTGTCGGAGGGTCAGTTCTGAGGGAGTGCCGCACTGTCGGAGGTTCAGTTCTGAGGGAGTGCCGCACTGTCGGAGGGTCAGTACTGAGGGAGCGCCGCAGTGTCGGAGGGTCTGTACAGAGGGAGTGCCGGACTGTCGGAGGGTCAGTTCTGAGGGAGTGCCGCACTGTCGGAGGTTCAGTTCTGAGGGAGTGCCGCACTGTCGGAGGGTCAGTACTGAGGCAGTCCCGCACTGTCAGAGGGTCACTTCTGAGGGAGCGCCGCACTGTCGGAGGGTCAGTACTGAGGGAACGCCTCACTATCGGAGGGTCAGTTCTGAGGCAGTGCCGCACTGTCGGAGGGTTAGTGCTGAGGGAGCGCCGCACTGTCGGAGGGTCAGTACTGAGGGAGTGCCGCACTGTCGGAGGGTCAGTACTGAGGGAGTGCCGCACTGTCGGAGGGTCAGTACTGAGGGAGTGCCGCACTGTCGGAGGGTCAGTACTGAGGGAGCACCGCACTGTCGGAGGGTCAGTACTGAGGGAGTGCCGCACTGTCGGAGGGTCAGTACTGAGGGAGTGCCGCACTGTCGGAGGGTCAGTACTGAGGGAGTGCTGCACTTTCGGACGGTCAGTACTGAGGGAGTGCCACACTGTCGGACGGTCAGTACTGAGGGAGTGCCGCACTGTCGGAGGGTCAGTACTGAGGCAGTCCCGCACTGTCAGAGGGTCACTTCTGAGGGAGCGCCGCACTGTCGGAGGGTCAGTACTGAGGGAACGCCTCACTATCGGAGGGTCAGTTCTGAGGCAGTGCCGCACTGTCGGAGGGTTAGTGCTGAGGGAGCGCCGCACTGTCGGAGGGTCAGTACTGAGGGAGTGCCGCACTGTCGGAGGGTCAGTACTGAGGGAGTGCCGCACTGTCGGAGGGTCAGTACTGAGGGAGTGCCGCACTGTCGGAGGGTCAGTACTGAGGGAGCACCGCACTGTCGGAGGGTCAGTACTGAGGGAGTGCCGCACTGTCGGAGGGTCAGTACTGAGGGAGTGCCGCACTGTCGGAGGGTCAGTACTGAGGGAGTGCTGCACTTTCGGACGGTCAGTACTGAGGGAGTGCCACACTGTCGGACGGTCAGTACTGAGGGAGTGCCGCACTGTCGGAGGGTCAGTACTGAGGGAGTGCCGCACTGCCTGCCAATATTCCTCCCTGTCGGACTGTCGCCTAACTCCCCCACACATTGCTCTTTATGGTATTGACAGGCCCTGCACTGCAAGAAAGAATCAATTTTCAATGCGCTCACAGCCTCCACGGACGTGATGAATTCTGGTCAACATACAAAACCATTGCTTTAAAACGCGTGTTTCGTTCATCGATTCCTGACCGCCTCCTGTGAATTTCCAACATTACTGTTTTAAATACTGGCTGGAAGACTTTTTTTTTCAGTGATACAGCCATGAAACAGGCCCTTCGGCCCACCGATTCTGTGCCGAACATCAACCACCCATTTATACTAATCCCATATTCCTACCTAACATCCCCACCTGTTCCTATATTTCCCTACCACCTACCGATACTAGGGGCAATTTAGAATGGCCAATTTACCTATCAACCTGCAAGTCTTTTGGCTTGTGGGAGGAAACCGGAGCACGCGGAGAAAACCCACGCAGACACAGGGAGAACTTGCAAACTCCACACAGGCAGTACCCGGAATCGAACCCGGGACCCTGGAGCTGTGAGGCTGCGGTGCTAACCACTGCGCCACTGTGCCGCCCTCTTACAGACTACAGTAAAATTCAGGCAGTGAGGACGCCAGCACTCATGACACCTCAATATATTCTGCGTGTAACTACATCCAGCGCCCTGTGTTACTGACTGTATCTCTACTGATGTTAATCCAGCTCCCTCACACTGTCACTCAGTAACCCCTCTCCCCCCAGTGCCCTGTGTTACTGACTGTATCTCTCCTGATGTTAATCCAGCTCCCTCACACTGTCACTCAGTAACCCCTCTACTCCCAGCGTCCTGTGTTACTGACTGTATCTCTCCTGATGTTAATCCAGCTCCCTCACACTGTCACTCAGTAACCCCTCTCCCCACAGCGCCCTGTGTTACTGACTGTATCTCTACTGATGTTAATCAAGCTCCCTCACACTGTCACTCAGTGACCCCTCTCCCTCCAGCGCCCTGTGTTACTGACTGTATCTCTACTGATGTTAATCCAGCTCCCTCACACTGTCACTCAGTAACCCCTCTCCCCCCAGCACCCTGTGTTACTGACTGTATCTCTGCTGATGTTAATCCAGCTCCTTCACACTGTCACTCAGTAACCCCTCTCCCTCCAGCGCCCTGTGTTACTGACTGTATCTCTACTGATGTTAATCCAGCTCCCTCACACTGTCACTCAGTAACCCCTCTCCCTCCAGCGCCCTGTGTTACTGACTGTATCTCTACTGATGTTAATCCAGCTCCCTCACACTGTCACTCAGTAACCCCTCTTCCCCAGCACCCTGTGTTACTGACTGTATCTCTACATATGTTAATCCAGCTCCCTCACACTGTCACTCAGTAACCCCTCTCCCTCCAGCGCCCTGTGTTACTGACTGTATCTCTACATATGTTAATCCAGCTCCTTCACACTGTCACTCAGTAACCCCTCTCCCTCCAGCGCCCTGTGTTACTGACTGTATCTCTACATATGTTAATCCAGCTCCTTCACACTGTCACTCAGTAACCCCTCTCCCTCCAGCGCCCTGTGTTACTGACTGTATCTCTACTGATGTTAATCCAGCTCCCTCACACTGTCTCTCAATCACCCATCTCCTCCCAGCGCCCTGTGTTACTGACTGTATCTCTACTGATGTTAATTCACCTCCCTCACACTGTCACTCAGTAACCCCTCTCCTCCCAGCACCCTGTGTTACTGACTGTATCTCTACATATGTTAATCCAGCTCCCTCACACTGTCACTCAGTAACCCCTCTCCCTCCAGAGCCCTGTGTTACTGACTGTATCTCTACATATGTTAATCCAGCTCCCTCACACTGTCACTCAGTAACCCCGCTCCCTCCAGAGCCCTGTGTTACTGACTGTATCTCTCCTGATGTTAATCCAGCTCCCTCACACTGTCACTCAGTAACCCCTCTCCTCCCAGCACCCTGTGTTACTGACTGTATCTCTACTGATGTTAATCTAGCTCCCTCACACTGTCACTCAGTAACCCCTCTCCTCCCAGTGCCCTGTGTTACTGACTGTATCTCTACTGATGTTAATCCACCTCCCTCACACTGTCACTCAGTAACCCCTCTCCTCCCAGCGCCCTGTGTTACTAACTGTATCTCTACTGATGTTAATCCACCTCCCTCACACTGTCACTCAGTAACCCCTCTCACCCAGCGCCCTGTGTTACTGACTGTATCTCAACTGATGTTAATCCAGCTCCCTCACACTGTCACTCAGTAACCCCTCTCCCTCCAGCGCCCTGTGTTACTGACTGTATCTCTCCTGATGCTAATCCAGCTCCCTCATACTGTCACTCAGTAACCCCTCTTCCCCCAGCGCCCTGTGTTACTGACTGTATCTCTACTGATGTTAATCCAGCTCCCTCACACTGTCACTCAGTAACCCCTCCCCACCCAGCGCAATGTGTTACTGACTGTATCTCTACTGATGTTAATCCACCTCCCTCACACTGTCACTCAGTAACCCCTCTCCTCCCAGCGCCCTGTGTTACTAACTGTATCTCTACTGATGTTAATCCACCTCCCTCACACTGTCACTCAGTAACCCCTCTCACCCAGCGCAATGTGTTACTGACTGTATCTCTCCTGATGTTAATCCAGCTCCCTCACACTGTCACTCAGTAACCCCTCTCCCCCAAGCGCCCTGTGTTACTGACTGTATCTCTCCTGATGTTAATCCAGCTCCCTCACACTGTCACTCAGTAACCCCTCTCTTCTCAGCGTCCTGTGTTACTGACTGTATCTCTACTGATGTTAATCCACCCCCCTCACACTGTCACTCAGTAACCCCTCTCCTCCCAGCGCCCTGTGTTACTAACTGTATTTCTACTGATGTTAATCCAGCTCCCTCACACTGTCACTCAGTCACCCATCTCCTCCCAGCGCCCTGTGTTACTGACTGTATCTCTACTGATGTTAATCCAGCTCCCTCACACTGTCACTCAGTAACCCCTCTCCTCCCAGCGTCCTGTGTTACTGACTGTATCTCTACTGATGTTAATCCAGCTCCCTCACACTGTCACTCAGTAACCCCTCTCCTCCCAGCACCCTGTGTTACTGACTGTATCTCTACATATGTTAATCCAGCTCCCTCACACAGTCACTCAGTAACCCCTCTCCCTCCAGAGCCCAGTGTTACTGACTGTATCTCTACTGATGTTAATCCAGCTCCCTCACACTGTCACTCAGTAACCCCTCTCCTCCCAGCACCCTGTGTTACTGACTGTATCTCTACATATGTTAATCCAGCTCCCTCACACAGTCACTCAGTAACCCCTCTCCCTCCAGAGCCCAGTGTTACTGACTGTATCTCTACTGATGTTAATCCAGCTCCCTCACACTGTCACTCAGTAACCCATCTCCCCGCAGCGCCCTGTGTTACTGACTGTATCTCTACATATGTTAATCCAGCTCCCTCACACTGTCACTCAGTAACCCCTCTCCCTCCAGAGCCCTGTGTTACTGACTGTATCTCTATTGATGTTAATGCAGCTCCCTCACACTGTCACTCAGTAACCCCGCTCCCTCCAGAGCCCTGTGTTACTGACTGTATCTCTCCTGATGTTAATCCAGCTCCCTCACACTGTCACTCAGTAACCCCTCTCCTCCCAGCACCCTGTGTTACTGACTGTATCTCTACTGATGTTAATCTAGCTCCCTCACACTGTCACTCAGTAACCCCTCTCCTCCCAGTGCCCTGTGTTACTGACTGTATCTCAACTGATGTTAATCCAGCTCCCTCACACTGTCACTCAGTAACCCCTCTCCCTCCAGCGCCCTGTGTTACTGACTGTATCTCTCCTGATGTTAATCCAGCTTCCTCATACTGTCACTCAGTAACCCCTCTCCCCCCAGCGCCCTGTGTTACTGACTGTATCTCTCCTGATGTTAATCCAGCTCCCTCACACTGTCACTCAGTAACCCCTCTTCCCCCAGCGCCCTGTGTTACTGACTGTATCTCTACTGATGTTAATCCAGCTCCCTCACACTGTCACTCAGTAACCCCTCCCCACCCAGCGCAATGTGTTACTGACTGTATCTCTCCTGATGTTAATCCAGCTCCCTCACACTGTCACTCAGTAACCCCTCTCCCCCAAGCGCCCTGTGTTACTGACTGTATCTCTCCTGATGTTAATCCAGCTCCCTCACACTGTCACTCAGTAACCCCTCTCCCTCCAGCGCCCTGTGTTACTGACTGTATCTCTACTGATGCTAATCCAGCTCCCTCACACTGTCACTCAGTAACCCCTCTCCCCCCAGCGCCATATGTTACTGACTGTATCTCTGCTGATGTTAATCCAGCTCCCTCACACTGTCACTCAGTAACCCCTCTCCCCCCAGCGCCCTGTGTTACTGACTGTATCTCTACATATGTTAATCCAGCTCCCTCACACTGTCACTCAGTAACCCTCTCCCTCCAGAGCCCTGTGTTACTGACTGTATCTCTCCTGATGTTAATCCAGCTCCCTCACACTGTCACTCAGTAACCCCTCTCCCTCCAGCGCCCTGTGTTACTGACTGTATCTCTCCTGATGTTAATCCAGCTCCCTCACACTGTCACTCAGTAACCCCTCACCTCCCAGCACCCTGTGTTACTGACTGTATCTCTACTGATGTTAATCTAGCTCCCTCACACTGTCACTCAGTAACCCCTCTTCTCCCAGTGCCCTGTGTTACTGACTGTATCTCTCCTAATGTTAATCCAGCTCCCTCACACTGTCACTCAGTAACCCCTCTCCCCCCAGAGCCCTGTGTTACTGACTGTATCTCTACTGATGTTAATCCAGCTCCCTCACACTGTCACTCTGTAACCCCTCACCTCCCAGCACCCTGTGTTACTGACTGTATCTCTACTGATGTTAATCCAGCTCCCTCACACTGTCACTCAGTAACCCCTCTCCTCCCAGTGCCCTGTGTTACTGACTGTATCTCTACTGATGTTAATCCAGCTCCCTCACACTGTCACTCAGTAACCCCTCTCCCCCCAGAGCCCTGTGTTACTGACTGTATCTCTACTGATGTTAATCCAGCTCCCTCACACTGTCACTCAGTAACCCCTCTCCCCCCAGTGCCCTGTGTTATTGACTGTATCTCTACTGATGTTAATCCAGCTCCCTCACACTGTCACTCAGTAACCCCTCTCCCCCCAGCGCCCTGTGTTACTGACTGTATCTCTACTGATGTTAATCCAGTTCTCTCTGAGGTGTGTCAGGGCAGTGTTTTGGAGAGATGGTGACATAATTTGCGGAACAGTTTAGGATTCTGGCAAAGCAGAAGAATTTCGATGGAAGACACAGAGGCACAGTTTCACAGATGAAAGAGTGATGGCAGGTTTGGCGGAGAGAGCTGTGACTGTCTGGACAGGCCCCAGGCTTTAGTCAACTTGTATCCGCTTGCATTTGGAAGATTGAGTGTCAAACCGATCGAGATGTTAAAAAGATTTGATTGGGTCGAAGCCGACAAAGTACTTGCTCTGTTTGGTGGTGAGAGTGGGGGGGGACTCAAGACGATGGTGGGGTGTGGGGAGGGGGTACAATCGTAAAAGCTGAGCCAAGCTGTTCAGGGATGATGTCACGAAGCATCTGTTCACACAAAGGGGAGTGGAAATCTGGAATTCTTTCCCCTTAAAAAAAGCTGTCGAGGCTGGAGTTGTGTGTGTGCGTGTTCATGTTTGTGTCATCAGGAAACTTGCTGAAATCCCAGGATCGCGTTGAACCAACCACAACAGCAGCCCGTCAAATGGAGATCTAACGTGAGATTCCAAAGCCGCTTTGCCTCCAACACCCATTGCCCCCAACCTCCCCCCTCCCGCTGAGGCTGACCGCCTCTTTTTGAACCACCCTCACTCCCCCCCCCCCCCCCCACCGGCCGCCACAAAAATAACAATCTTTTCTGCGCCATCTGCTTATTTTCCCCATCCCATTTAATGCTACCACCTCCTAATACCCCTTTTACAGAGACACCTCACCCATCAAAGCCCAGGAGAGTGGCCGCCTCCAGCAGGCGGAACTGCAGCGGGAACTCCTTCGAGACTGGACAGTCACCCTCAGGGACCCCTTTCATTGAGACAGTCAACATTGCAGACCCCTTTGGCCGAGGGTCAAATCTTCAAGGATCCCTTTTAAATCGGGACACTCGCCCTCGGGGGGCCTTTGTAAAGATAACGTCGGCATTGTAAGTGCCCTTGGCCAGTTATCCGCCACTGCTGCCGATTTCTTTTTAAACTCAGGCGTCAGGGCCTGAAAGGTGGCATGACCGACAGTGCAGCAGTCCCTCAGTACTGGTGTTGGGGTTTCAGCCTGGATTTTTGTGCTCAAATCTTTGGAATGGGGGCTTTGGAGCGACAACTTTCTGACTCAGAGGTGAGCCACAGCCCTGTCACCCAAGCATCTTTTTGAGCTGTATTGCTGATTTAACCCGCGTTCGGTGCGCGCCATCTTGGTAAAGGAACTGAAGCCACTGCCAGGATGCTTTGTGAAGGACATCGCCAACTCTGCACGATTTTTCCGGGACATTTGCCCCTGATCAGAATGAGTTCTGTGCTACTCCGCCTCGTTGGGCCAGCTTACGGGAATCCCTCGGAGAAACAGGAGCGCTTGGTCATTGGCAGCTTGCCAGGCGGTGCCCTCTTGGCGGGCAGGAGGAATGGGAGGAGGGCGCGAGGCCGTCTGGCAGCTGCGGGAGAGAGGGGGGGGCCGCGATCCCCCTCCACCCCACACCCCCGCGGGTACGGGCCAACCCTCCTCCACCGGACTTCTCGCGCTCACGGCCTAAGAACCTGGGTGCCCTCTCCCTCGGACGCCGGGCATTCCTGAAACCTGCTGCCGTGCGCCTGCCAGCACGCTGCATGGGAAGTTGGCGCGTGGAGTCTACATGTACCCGCCCGCACAAAAACGGTGTTGAATCAGTTATCTCTGTTGTTAGCGCCTCGAGGCTGGTTCACGGTAATCAGCAATTCGGATCAATATGGCGGGGCGCAAACCGGACTTTCAAACAGGTACATCTTATTCAGAGGGGATCCATTCACAGAAGGAACTCAACGAAACGTTGTTTGTTCGCAGCCTGACGTCGGGTTTCGTGGCTGTGGGGGAGCGGGGGAGGTGGGGGTGGGGCGGCGAATCGGAGGGGCACCGCCAGCGCAGATCCCGACACCGGGATTGCGAGGCCAAGTCTTCCCGGCCGCCTCGAGGCTCCGCGGCAGCACCACCGCCGCTCTGTGACGGCACACGACTTTCAAATACCTCTCGGCATCAATTCAAAATTTAATTTGCCACGATCTTACCTTCAGTTCCCAATCTTGAGCACGTCGTGCGGAACTAATGCCCCTTCACTCTCCCGTCCGGGAGAAGCTGCCGCAACTAAGGTGGTGGGGGGGGGGGGGGGGGGGGGGCGGGGGAAAGAGTCATCTCTGCATCATTTGTATGGGAAAGTGGGGAACGGATCAACTCTGCATGGTTCGGATGGGGAAGGGGTCAACTCTGCATGATTTGTATGGGAAGGGGTCAGCTCTGCATGATTTGTATGGGGAAGGGGAGAAGGGGTTAGCTCTGAATCATTTGTATGGGGAAGGGGGGAAAGGGGTTAAGTCTGCATGATTTCTATGGGGAAGGGGTCAACTCTGCATGATTTGTATGGGGAAAGGGGGAAGCGGTTAACTCTGCATGATTTGTATGGGGAAAGGGGGAAGGGGATAACTCTGCATGATTTCTATGGGGAAGGGGTCAACTCTGCATGATTTCTATGGGGAAGACGGGAAGGGGTCAACTCTGAATGATTTGTATGGTGAAGGAGAGGAAGAGGTCAAATCTGCATGATTTGTATCGGGAAATGGGAAAGGGGTTAACTCTGCATGATTTGAATGGGGAAGAGGTCAAATCTGCATGATTTGTATGAGGAAATGGGGAAGGGGTTAACTGCATGATTTGAATGGGGAAATGGGGAAGGGGTTAACTCTGCATGATTTGAATGGTGAAGAAGTCAACTCTGCATGGTTTGTAGGGGGAAGAGGAGAAGGGGTTAACTCTGCATGATTTGCAAAGGGAAGAGGGGAAGGGGTCAACTCTGCATGATTTCTGAGGGGAAAGGGGGAAGGGGTCAACTCTGCATGATTTCTGTGGGGAAGGGGTAAACTCTGCATGATTTGAATGGGGAAGAGGGGAAGGGGTCAACTCTGCATTATTCGTACGGGGAAGGGGCGGAAGGGGTCAACTCTGAATGATTTCTATGGGGAAGGGGTCAACTCTGCATGATTTTAATGGGGAAGAGGGGAAGGGGTCAACTCTGAACGATTTGTATGGGGAAAAGAGGAAGGGGTCAACTCGGCATGATTCTTATGGGGAAGCGGAGGAAGGGGTTAACTCTGCATGATTTGTATGGGGAAGAGGGGAAGGGGTCAACTCTGAATGATTTGTATGGGGAAGGGGCGGAAGGGGTCAACTCTGCATGATTTCTATGGGGAAGGGGTCAACTCTGCATGATTTGAATGGGGAAGGGGTCAGCTCTGTATGATTTGTAGGGGGAAGAGGAGGAAGGGGTCAACTCTGCATGATTCCTTTGGGGAAGGGGAGCAAGGGGTTAACTCTGCATGATTTGAATGGCGAAGGGGTCAACTCTGCATGATTTGTTTAGGGAAAAGGAGGAAGGGGTCAACTCTGCATGATTTCTATGGGGAAGGGGAGGAAGGGGTTAACTCTGCATGATTTGAATGGCGAAGGGGTCAACTCTGCATGATTTGTTTAGGGAAAAGGAGGAAGGGGTCAACTCTGCATGATTTGCATGGGGAATGGGGGAAGTGGTTAACTCTACATGATTTGAATGGGAAAAAGGAGGAAGGGGTCAACTCTGCATTATTTGAATGGGGAAGAGGGGAAGGGGTCAACTCTGCATGATTTGTATGGGGAATGGAGGAAGGGGTTAACTCTGCATGATTTGTATGGGGAATGGGGGAAGGGGTTAACTCTGCATGATTTGAATGGGGAAGAGGCGAATGGGTCAACTCCAGATGATTTGGATGGGGAAAAGGAGAAGGGGTGAGCTCTGCATGATTTCTATGGGGAAAGGGGTTTGGGGTCAACTCTGCATGATTTCTATGGGGAAGGGGTCAACTCTGCATGATTTCTATGGGGAAAGGGGGAGGGGGTCAACTCTGCATGATTTCCATGGGGAAGGGGGCAACTCTGCATGATTTGTAGGGGGAAGAGGGGAAGGGGCTAACTCTGCATGATTTGAATGGGAAAAAGGAGGAAGGGGTCAACTCTGCATGATTTGAATGGGGAAGAGGCGAATGGGTCAACTCCAGATGATTTGGATGGGGAAAAGGGGAAGGGGTGAGCTCTGCATGATTTCTATGGGGAAAGGGGTTTGGGGTCAACTCTGCATGATTTCTATGGGGAAGGGGTCAACTCTGCATGATTTCTATGGGGAAAGGGGGATGGGGTCAACTCTGCATGATTTCCATGGGGAAGGGGGCAACTCTGCATGATTTGAATGGGTAAGAGGGGATGGGGTCAACTCTGCAAGATTTCTATGGGGAAAGGGGGAAGCGGTCAACTCTGCATGATTTGTAAGGGGAAGAGGAGAAGGGGTCAACTCTGCATGATTTGTAAAGGGAAGAGGAGAATGGGTTAACTCTGCATGATTTGTTTGGGGAAAAGGAGGAAGGGGTCAACTCTGCATGATTTCTATGGGGAAGGGGTCAACTCTGCATGATGTGTATGGGGAAAAGGGGAAGGGGTCAACTTGGCATGATTTCTATGGGGAAGGTGTCAACTCTGCATGATATGTACGGGGAAAGGGTGAAAGGGTTAGCTCTGCTTGATTTGAATGGGGAAGAGAGGAAGGGGTTAACTCTGCATGATTTGTAGGGGAAAGAGGAGAAGGGGTGAACTCTGCATGATGCGTTTGGGGAAGGGGAGGAAGGGATTAACTCTGCATGATATGTATGGGGAGGGGGTCAACTGTGCATGATTTGTAGGGGGAAATGGAGAAGGGTTGAACTCTGCATGATTCGTTTGGGGAAGGGGTCAACTCTGAATGATTTGTATGGGGAAGAGAGGAAGGGGTCAACACTGCATGATTCGTTGGGTGAAGGGGAGGAAGGGGTCAACTCTGCATGATTTGAATGGGGAAGAGGGGAAGGGGTTAACTGCATGATTTGAATGGGGAAATGGGGAAGGGGTTAACTCTGCATGATTTGTAGGGGGAAGAGGAGAAGGGGTTAACTCTGCATGATTTGTATGGGAAAAAGGAGGAAGGGGTCAACTCTAGATGATTTGGATGGGGAAAAGGGGAAGGGGTGAGCTCTGCATGATTTCTATGGGGAAAGGGGTTTGGGGTCAACTCTGCATGATTTCTATGGGGAAGGGGTCAACTCTGCATGATTTCTATGGGGAAAGGGGGATGGGGTCAACTCTGCATGATTTCCATGGGGAAGGGGGCAACTCTGCATGATTTGAATGGGTAAGAGGGGATGGGGTCAACTCTGCAAGATTTCTATGGGGAAGGGGTCAACTCTGCATGATTTTAATGGGGAAGAGGGGAAGGGGTCAACTCTGAATGATTTGTATGGGGAAAAGAGGAAGGGGTCAACTCGGCATGATTCTTATGGGGAAGCGGAGGAAGGGGTTAACTCTGCATGATTTGTATGGGGAAGAGGGGAAGGGGTCAACTCTGAATGATTTGTATGGGGAAGGGGCGGAAGGGGTCAACTCTGCATGATTTCTATGGGGAAGGGGTCAACTCTGCATGATTTGAATGGGGAAGGGGTCAGCTCTGCATGATTTGTAGGGGGAAGAGGAGGAAGGGGTCAACTCTGCATGATTCCTTTGGGGAAGGGGAGGAAGGGGTTAACTCTGCATGATTTAAATGGCGAAGGGGTCAACTCTGCATGATTTGTTTAGGCAAAAGGAGGAAGGGGTCAACTCTGCATGATTTCTATGGGGAAGGGGAGGAAGGGGTTAACTCTGCATGATTTGAATGGCGAAGGGGTCAACTCTGCATGATTTGTTCAGGGAAAAGGAGGGAGGGGTCAACTCTGCATGATTTCTATGGGGAAGGGGTCAACTCTGCATGATTTGCATGGGAAATGGGGGAAGTGGTTAACTCTACATGATTTGAATGGAAAAAAGGAGGAAGGGGTCAACTCTGCATTATTTGAATGGGGAAGAGGGGAAGGGGTCAACTCTGCATGATTTGAATGGGGAAATGGGGAAGGGGTTAACTCTGCATGATTTGAATGGTGAAGGAGTCAACTCTGCATGGTTTGTAGGGGGAAGAGGAGAAGGGGTTAACTCTGCATGATTTGCAAAGGGAAGAGGGAAAGGGGTCAACTCTGCATGATTTCTGAGGGGAAAGGGGGAAGGGGTCAACTCTGCATGATTTCTGTGGGGAAGGGGTAAACTCTGCATGATTTGAATGGGGAAGAGGGGAAGGGGTCAACTCTGCATTATTCGTACGGGGAAGGGGCGGAAGGGGTCAACTCTGAATGATTTCTATGGGGAAGGGGTCAACTCTGCATGATTTTAATGGGGAAGAGGGGAAGGGGTCAACTCTGAATGATTTGTATGGGGAAAAGAGGAAGGGGTCAACTCGGCATGATTCTTATGGGGAAGCGGAGGAAGGGGTTAACTCTGCATGATTTGTATGGGGAAGAGGGGAAGGGGTCAACTCTGAATGATTTGTATGGGGAAGGGGCGGAAGGGGTCAACTCTGCATGATTTCTATGGGGAAGGGGTCAACTCTGCATGATTTGAATGGGGAAGGGGTCAGCTCTGTATGATTTGTAGGGGGAAGAGGAGGAAGGGGTCAACTCTGCATGATTCCTTTGGGGAAGGGGAGGAAGGGGTTAACTCTGCATGATTTGAATGGCGAAGGGGTCAACTCTGCATGATTTGTTTAGGGAAAAGGAGGAAGGGGTCAACTCTGCATGATTTCTATGGGGAAGGGGAGGAAGGGGTTAACTCTGCATGATTTGAATGGCGAAGGGGTCAACTCTGCATGATTTGTTTAGGGAAAAGGAGGAAGGGGTCAACTCTGCATGATTTGCATGGGGAATGGGGGAAGTGGTTAACTCTACATGATTTGAATGGGAAAAAGGAGGAAGGGGTCAACTCTGCATTATTTGAATGGGGAAGAGGGGAAGGGGTCAACTCTGCATGATTTGTATGGGGAATGGAGGAAGGGGTTAACTCTGCATGATTTGTATGGGGAATGGGGGAAGGGGTTAACTCTGCATGATTTGAATGGGGAAGAGGCGAATGGGTCAACTCCAGATGATTTGGATGGGGAAAAGGAGAAGGGGTGAGCTCTGCATGATTTCAATGGGGAAAGGGGTTTGGGGTCAACTCTGCATGATTTCTATGACGAAGGGGTCAACTCTGCATGATTTCTATGGGGAAAGGGGGAGGGGGTCAACTCTGCATGATTTCCATGGGGAAGGGGGCAACTCTGCATGATTTGTAAAGGGAAGAGGGGATGGGGCTAACTCTGCATGATTTGAATGGGAAAAAGGAGGAAGGGGTCAACTCTGCATGATTTGAATGGGGAAGAGGCGAATGGGTCAACTCCAGATGATTTGGATGGGGAAAAGGGGAAGGGGTGAGCTCTGCATGATTTCTATGGGGAAAGGGGTTTGGGGTCAACTCTGCATGATTTCTATGGGGAAGGGGTCAACTCTGCATGATTTCTATGGGGAAAGGGGGATGGGGTCAACTCTGCATGATTTCCATGGGGAAGGGGGCAACTCTGCATGATTTGAATGGGTAAGAGGGGATGGGGTCAACTCTGCAAGATTTCTATGGGGAAAGGGGGAAGCGGTCAACTCTGCATGAATTGTAAGGGGAAGAGGAGAAGGGGTCAACTCTGCATGATTTGTAAAGGGAAGAGGAGAATGGGTTAACTCTGCATGATTTGTTTGGGGAAAAGGAGGAAGGGGTCAACTCTGCATGATTTCTATGGGGAAGGGGTCAACTCTGCATGATGTGTATGGGGAAAAGGGGAAGGGGTCAACTCGGCATGATTTCTATGGGGAAGGGGTCAACTCTGCATGATGCGTATGGGGAAAAGGGGAAGGGGTCATCTCGGCATGATTTCACCGGGGAAGGTGTCAACTCTGCATGATATGTACGGGGAAAGGGTGAAAGGGTTAGCTCTGCTTGATTTGAATGGGGAAGAGAGGAAGGGGTTAACTCTGCATGATTTGTAGGGGAAAGAGGAGAAGGGGTTAACTCTGCATGATTCGTTTGGGGAAGGGGAGGAAGGGATTAACTCTGCATGATATGTATGGGGAGGGGGTCAACTGTGCATGATTTGTAGGGGGAAATGGAGAAGGGTTGAACTCTGCATGATTCGTTTGGGGAAGGGGTCAACTCTGAATGATTTGTATGGGGAAGAGAGGAAGGGGTCAACACTGCATGATTCGTTGGGTGAAGGGGAGGAAGGGGTCAACTCTGCATGATTTGAATGGGGAAGAGGGGAAGGGGTTAACTGCATGATTTGAATGGGGAAATGGGGAAGGGGTTAACTCTGCATGATTTGTATGGGGAAGAGGAGAAGGGGTTAACTCTGCATGATTTGTATGGGAAAAAGGAGGAAGGGGTCAACTCTGCATGATTTGAATGGGGAAGAGGGGAAGGGGTCAACTCTAGATGATTTGGATGGGGAAAAGGGGAAGGGGTGAGCTCTGCATGATTTCTATGGGGAAAGGGGTTTGGGGTCAACTCTGCATGATTTCTATGGGGAAGGGGTCAACTCTGCATGATTTCTATGGGGAAAGGGGGATGGGGTCAACTCTGCATGATTTCCATGGGGAAGGGGGCAACTCTGCATGATTTGAATGGGTAAGAGGGGATGGGGTCAACTCTGCAAGATTTCTATGGGGAAGGGGTCAACTCTGCATGATTTTAATGGGGAAGAGGGGAAGGGGTCAACTCTGAATGATTTGTATGGGGAAAAGAGGAAGGGGTCAACTCGGCATGATTCTGATGGGGAAGCGGAGGAAGGGGTTAACTCTGCATGATTTGTATGGGGAAGAGGGGAAGGGGTCAACTCTGAATGATTTGTATGGGGAAGGGGCGGAAGGGGTCAACTCTGCATGATTTCTATGGGGAAGGGGTCAACTCTGCATGATTTGAATGGGGAAGGGGTCAGCTCTGCATGATTTGTAGGGGGAAGAGGAGGAAGGGGTCAACTCTGCATGATTCCTTTGGGGAAGGGGAGGAAGGGGTTAACTCTGCATGATTTAAATGGCGAAGGGGTCAACTCTGCATGATTTGTTCAGGCAAAAGGAGGAAGGGGTCAACTCTGCATGATTTCTATGGGGAAGGGGAGGAAGGGGTTAACTCTGCATGATTTGAATGGCGAAGGGGTCAACTCTGCATGATTTGTTCAGGGAAAAGGAGGGAGGGGTCAACTCTGCATGATTTCTATGGGGAAGGGGTCAACTCTGCATGATTTGCATGGGAAATGGGGGAAGTGGTTAACTCTACATGATTTGAATGGAAAAAAGGAGGAAGGGGTCAACTCTGCATTATTTGAATGGGGAAGAGGGGAAGGGGTCAACTCTGCATGATTTGAATGGGGAAATGGGGAAGGGGTTAACTCATGCATGATTTGAATGGTGAAGGAGTCAACTCTGCATGGTTTGTAGGGGGAAGAGGAGAAGGGGTTAACGCTGCATGAATTGCAAAGGGAAGAGGGAAAGGGGTCAACTCTGCATGATTTCTGAGGGGAAAGGGGGAAGGGGTCAACTCTGCATGATTTCTGTGGGGAAGGGGTAAACTCTGCATGATTTGAATGGGGAAGAGGGGAAGGGGTCAACTCTGCATTATTCGTACGGGGAAGGGGCGGAAGGGGTCAACTCTGAATGATTTCTATGGGGAAGGGGTCAACTCTGCATGATTTTAATGGGGAAGAGGGGAAGGGGTCAACTCTGAATGATTTGTATGGGGAAAAGAGGAAGGGGTCAACTCGGCATGATTCTTATGGGGAAGCGGAGGAAGGGGTTAACTCTGCATGATTTGTATGGGGAAGAGGGGAAGGGGTCAACTCTGAATGATTTGTATGGGGAAGGGGCGGAAGGGGTCAACTCTGCATGATTTCTATGGGGAAAGGGGTTTGGGGTCAACTCTGCATGATTTCTATGGGGAAGGGGTCAACTCTGCATGATTTCTATGGGGAAAGGGGGATGGGGTCAACTCTGCATGATTTCCATGGGGAAGGGGGCAACTCTGCATGATTTGAATGGGTAAGAGGGGATGGGGTCAACTCTGCAAGATTTCTATGGGGAAGGGGTCAACTCTGCATGATTTTAATGGGGAAGAGGGGAAGGGGTCAACTCTGAATGATTTGTATGGGGAAAAGAGGAAGGGGTCAACTCGGCATGATTCTTATGGGGAAGCGGAGGAAGGGGTTAACTCTGCATGATTTGTATGGGGAAGAGGGGAAGGGGTCAACTCTGAATGATTTGTATGGGGAAGGGGCGGAAGGGGTCAACTCTGCATGATTTCTATGGGGAAGGGGTCATCTCTGCATGATTTGAATGGGGAAGGGGTCAGCTCTGCATGATTTGTAGGGGGAAGAGGAGGAAGGGGTCAACTCTGCATGATTCCTTTGGGGAAGGGGAGGAAGGGGTTAACTCTGCATGATTTAAATGGCGAAGGGGTCAACTCTGCATGATTTGTTTCGGCAAAAGGAGGAAGGGGTCAACTCTGCATGATTTCTATGGGGAAGGGGAGGAAGGGGTTAACTCTGCATGATTTGAATGGCGAAGGGGTCAACTCTGCATGATTTGTTCAGGGAAAAGGAGGAAGGGGTCAACTCTGCATGATTTCTATGGGGAAGGGGTCAACTCTGCATGATTTGCATGGGAAATGGGGGAAGTGGTTAACTCTACATGATTTGAATGGAAAAAAGGAGGAAGGGGTCAACTCTGCATTATTTGAATGGGGAAGAGGGGAAGGGGTCAACTCTGCATGATTTGAATGGGAAAAAGGAGGAAGGGGTCAACTCTGCATGATTTGGATATGGAAAAGGGGAAGGGGTGAGCTCTGCATGATTTCTATGGGGAAAGGGGTTTGGGGTCAACTCTGCATGATTTCTATGGGGAAGGGGTCAACTCTGCATGATTTCTTTGGGGAAAGGGGGATGGGGTCAACTCTGCATGGTTTCCATGGGGAAGGGGGCAACTCTGCATGATTTGTAAGGGGAAGAGGAGAAGGGGTCAACTCTGCATGATTTGTAAAGGGAAGAGGAGAATGGGTTAACTCTGCATGATTTGTATGTGGAAAAGGAGGAAGGGGTCAACTCTGCATGATTTCTATGGGGAAGGGGTCAACTCTGCATGATGTGTATGGGGAAAAGGGGAAGGGGTCAACTCTGCATGATTTCTATGGGGAAGGGGTCAACTCTGCATGATGTGTATGGGGAATAGGGGAAGGGGTCATCTCGGCATGATTTCTCCGGGGAAGGTGTCAACTCTGCATGATATGTACGGGGAAAGGGTGAAAGGGTTAGCTCTGCTTGATTTGAATGGGGAAAAGAGGAAGGGGTTAACTCTGCATGATTTGTAGGGGAAAGAGGAGAAGGGGTGAACTCTGCATGATTCGTTTGGGGAAGGGGAGGAAGGGATTAACTCTGCATGATATGTATGGGGAGGGGGTCAACTGTGCATGATTTGTAGGGGGAAATGGAGAAGGGTTGAACTCTGCATGATTCGTTTGGGGAAGGGGTCAACTCTGAATGATTTGTGTGGGGAAGAGTGGAAGGGGTCAACACTGCATGATTCGTTGGGTGAAGGGGAGGAAGGGGTCAACTCTGCATGATTTGAATGGGGAAGAGGGGAAGGGGTTAACTGCATGATTTGAATGGGGAAATGGGGAAGGGGTTAACTCTGCATGATTTGTAGACGGAAGAGGAGAAGGGGTTAACTCTGCATGATTTGAAAGGGGAAGAGGAGAAGGGGTTAACTCTGCATGATTTGAATGGGGAAGAGGAGAAGGGGTTAACTCTGCATGATTTGAATGGGGAAGGGGTCAACTCTGCATGATTTGTAAAGGGAAGAAGCGAATGGGTTAACTCTGCATGATTTGTAGGGGGAAGAGGGGAAGGGGTTAACTCTGCATGATTTGAATGGGAAAAAGGAGGAAGGGGTCAACTCTGCATAATTTGAATGGGGAAGAGGCGAATGGGTCAACTCCAGATGATTTGGATGGGGAAAAGGGGAAGGGGTGAGCTCTGCATGATTTCTATGGGGAAAGGGGTTTGGGGTCAACTCTGCATGATTTCTATGGGGAAGGGGTCAACTCTGCATGATTTCTATGGGGAAAGGGGGATGGGGTCAACTCTGCGTGATTTCCATGGGGAAAGGGGGAAGCGGTCAACTCTGCATGATTTGTCAGGGGAAGAGGAGAAGGGGTCAACTCTGCATGATTTGTAAAGGGAAGAGGAGAATGGGTTAACTCTGCATGATTTGTATGGGGAAAAGGAGGAAGGGGTCAACTCTGCATGATTTCTATGGGGAAGGGGTCAACTCTGCATGATGTGTATGGGGAAAAGGGGAAGGGGTCAACTCTGCATGATTTCTATGGGGAAGGGGTCAACTCTGCATGATGTGTATGGGGAAAAGGGGAAGGGGTCAACTCGGCATGATTTCTCCGGGGAAGGTGTCAACTCTGCATGATATGTACGGGGAAAGGGTGAAAGGGTTAGCTCTGCTTGATTTGAATGGGGAAGAGAGGAAGGGGTTAACTCTGCATGATTTGTAGGGGAAAGAGGAGAAGGGGTGATCTCTGCATGATGCGTTTGGGGAAGGGGAGGAAGGGATTAACTCTGCATGATATGTATGGGGAGGGGGTCAACTGTGCATGATTTGTAGGGGGAAATGGAGAAGGGTTGAACTCTGCATGATTCGTTTGGGGAAGGGGTCAACTCTGAATGATTTGTATGGGGAAGAGAGGAAGGGGTCAACACTGCATGATTCGTTGGGTGAAGGGGAGGAAGGGGTCAACTCTGCATGATTTGAATGGGGAAGAGGGGAAGGGGTTAACTGCATGATTTGAATGGGGAAATGGGGAAGGGGTTAACTCTGCATGATTTGTAGGGGGAAGAGGAGAAGGGGTTAACTCTGCATGATTTGAAAGGGGAAGAGGAGAAGGGGTTAACTCTGCATGATTTGAATGGGGAAGGGGTCAACTCTGCATGATTTGAATGGGAAAAAGGAGGAAGGGGTCAACTCTGCATGATTTGAATGGGGAAGAGGCGAATGGGTCAACTCCAGATGATTTGGATGGGGAAAAGGGGAAGGGGTGAGCTCTGCATTATTTCTATGGGGAAAGGGGTTTGGGGTCAACTCTGCATGATTTCTATGGGGAAGGGGTCAACTCTGCATGATTTCTATGGGGAAAGGGGGATGGGGTCAACTCTGCATGATTTCCATGGGGAAGGGGGCAACTCTGCATGATTTGAATGGGTTAGAGGGGATGGGGTCAACTCTGCAAGATTTCTATGGGGAAAGGGGGAAGCGGTCAACTCTGCATGATTTGTAAGGGGAAGAGGAGAAGGGGTCAACTCTGCATGATTTGTAAAGGGAAGAGGAGAATGGGTTAACTCTGCATGATTTGTATGGGGAAAAGGAGGAAGGGGTCAACTCTGCATGATTTCTATGGGGAAGGGGTCAACTCTGCATGATGTGTATGGGGAAAAGGGGAAGGGGTCAACTCTGCATGATTTCTATGGGGAAGGGGTCAACTCTGCATGATGTGTATGGGGAAAAGGGGAAGGGGTCAACTCGGCATGATTTCTCCGGGGAAGGTGTCAACTCTGCATGATATGTACGGGGAAAGGGTGAAAGGGTTAGCTCTGCTTGATTTGAATGGGGAAAAGAGGAAGGGGTTAACTCTGCATGATTTGTAGGGGAAAGAGGAGAAGGGGTGAACTCTGCATGATTCGTTTGGGGAAGGGGAGGAAGGGATTAACTCTGCATGATATGTATGGGGAGGGGGTCAACTGTGCATGATTTGTAGGGGGAAATGGAGAAGGGTTGAACTCTGCATGATTCGTTTGGGGAAGGGGTCAACTCTGAATGATTTGTGTGGGGAAGAGTGGAAGGGGTCAACACTGCATGATTCGTTGGGTGAAGGGGAGGAAGGGGTCAACTCTGCATGATTTGAATGGGGAAGAGGGGAAGGGGTTAACTGCATGATTTGAATGGGGAAATGGGGAAGGGGTTAACTCTGCATGATTTGTAGGGGGAAGAGGAGAAGGGGTTAACTCTGCATGATTTGAATGGGGAAGGGGTCAACTCTGCATGATTTGTAAAGGGAAGAAGCGAATGGGTTAACTCTGCATGATTTGCAGGGGGAAGAGGGGAAGGGGTCAACTCTGCATGATTCCTTTGGGGAAGGGGAGGAAGGGGTTAACTCTGCATGATTTGAATGGCGAAGGGGTCAACTCTGCATGATTTCTATGGGGAAGGGGTGAACTCTGCATGATTTGAATGGGGAATGGGGGAAGTGGTTAACTCTGCATGATTTGAATGGGAAAAAGGAGGAAGGGGTCAACTCTGCATGATTTGTATGGGGAATGGGGGAAGGGGTTAACTCTGCATGATTTGTATGGGGAATGCGGGAAGGGGTTAACTCTGCATGATTTGAATGGGAAAAAGGAGGAAGGGGTCAACTCTGCATGATTTGAATGGGGAAGAGGGGAAGGGGTCAACTCTAGATGATTTGGATGGGGAAAAGGGGAAGGGGTGAGCTCTGCATGATTTCTATGGGGAAAGGGGTTTGGGGTCAACTCTGCATGATTTCCATGGGGAAGGGGTCAACTCTGCAAGATTTCTATGGGGAAAGGGGGATGGGGTCAACTCTGCATGATTTCTATGGGGAAGGGGGCAACTCTGCATGATTTGAATGGGTAAGAGGGGATGGGGTCAACTCTGCAAGATTTCTATGGGGAAATGGGGAAGCGGTAAACTCTGCATGATTTCTGTGGGGAAAGGGGGAAGGGGTCAACTCTGCATGATTCCTTTGGGGAAGGGGAGGAAGGGGTTAACTCTGCATGATTTGAATGGCGAAGGGGTCAACTCTGCATGATTTCTATGGGGAAGGGGTGAACTCTGCATGATTTGAATGGGGAATGGGGGAAGTGGTTAACTCTGCATGATTTGAATGGGAAAAAGGAGGAAGGGGTCAACTCTGCATGATTTGTATGGGGAATGGGGGAAGGGGTTAACTCTGCATGATTTGTATGGGGAATGCGGGAAGGGGTTAACTCTGCATGATTTGAATGGGAAAAAGGAGGAAGGGGTCAACTCTGCATGATTTGAATGGGGAAGAGGGGAAGGGGTCAACTCTAGATGATTTGGATGGGGAAAAGGGGAAGGGGTGAGCTCTGCATGATTTCTATGGGGAAAGGGGTTTGGGGTCAACTCTGCATGATTTCCATGGGGAAGGGGTCAACTCTGCAAGATTTCTATGGGGAAAGGGGGATGGGGTCAACTCTGCATGATTTCTATGGGGAAGGGGGCAACTCTGCATGATTTGAATGGGTTAGAGGGGATGGGGTCAACTCTGCAAGATTTCTATGGGGAAATGGGGAAGCGGTAAACTCTGCATGATTTGTAAGGGGAAGAGGAGAAGGGGTCAACTCTGCATGATTTGTAAAGGGAAGAGGAGAATGGGTTAACTCTGCATGATTTGTATGGGGAAAATGAGGAAGGGGTCAACTCTGCATGATTTCTATGGGGAAGGGGGCAACTCTGCATGATTTGTATGGGGAAAGGGGGAAAGGGTTAACTCGGCATGATTTCTATGGGGAAGGGGTCAACTCTGCATGATGTGTATGCGGAAAAGGGGAAGGGGTCATCTCGGCATGATTTCACCGGGGAAGGTGTCAACTCTGCATGATATGTACGGGGAAAGGGTGAAAGGGTTAGCTCTGCTTGATTTGAATGGGGAAGAGAGGAAGGGGTTAACTCTGCATGATTTGTAGGGGAAAGAGGAGAAGGGGTGAACACTGCATGACTCGTTTGGGGAAGGGGAGGAAGGGATTAACTCTGCATGACATGTATGGGGAGGGGGTCAACTGTGCATGATTTGTAGGGGGAAATGGAGAAGGGTTGAACTCTGCATGATTCATTTGGGGAAAGGGAGGAACGGGTTAACTCTGCATGATTTGTAAGGGGAAGAGCAGAAGGGGTTAACTCTGCATGATTTGTTTGGGGAAAAGGAGGAAGGGGTCAACTCTGCATGATTTGAATGGGGAAGGGGTCAACTCTGAATGATTTGTATGGGGAAGAGAGGAAGGGGTCAACACTGCATGATTCGTTGGGTGAAGGGGAGGAAGGGGTCAACTCTGCATGATTTGAATGGGGAAGAGGGGAAGGGGTTAACTGCATGATTTGAATGGGGAAATGGGGAAGGGGTTAACTCTGCATGATTTGTAGGGGGAAGAGGAGAAGGGGTTAACTCTGCATGAATTGAAAGGGGAAGAGGAGAAGGGGTTAACTCTGCATGATTCATATGGGGAAGGGGAGGAAGGAGTTAACTCTGCATGATTCATATGGGGAAGGGGAGGAAGGAGTTAACTCTGCATTATTCATATGGGGAAGGGGAGGAAGGGGTTAACTGCATGATTTGCATAGGGAAGAGGGGAAGGGGTCAACTCTGCATGATTTCTGTGGGGAAAGGGGGAAGGGGTCAACTCTGCATGATTTGAATGGGGAAGAGGGGAAGGGGTCAACTTTGCATTATTCGTACGGGGAAGGGGAGGAAGGGGTCAACTCTGAATGATTTCTATGGGGAAGGGGTCAACTCTGCATGATTTGAATGGGGAAGAGGGGAAGGGGTCAACTCTGCATTATTCGTACGGGGAAGGGGAGGAAGGGGTCAACTCTGAATGATTTCTAAGGTGAAGGGGTCAACTCTGCATGATTTTAATGGGGAGGAGGGGAAAGGGTCAACTCTGAATGATTTGTATGGGGAAGGGGTCAACTCTGCATGATTTGTATGGGGAAGAGGGGAAGGGGTCAACTCTGAATGATTTGTATGGGGAAGAGAGGAAGGGGTCAACTCTGCATGATTTCTATGGTGAAAGGGTCAACTCTGCATGATTTGAATGGGGAAGAGGGGAAGGGGTCAACTCTGCATGATTTGAATGGGGAAGGGGTCAGCTCTGCATGATTTGTAGGGGGAAGAGGAGAAGTGGTTAACTCTGAATGATTTGTATGGGGAAGAGAGGAAGGGGACAACTCTGCATGATTCCTTTGGGGAAGAAGAGGAAGGGGTCAACTCTGCATGATTTGAATGGCGAAAGGGTCAACTCTGCATGATTTGTAGGGGAAAGAGGAGAAGGGGTGAACTCTGCATGATGCGTTTGGGGAAGGGGAGGAAGGGATTAACTCTGCATGATATGTATGGGGAGGGGGTCAACTGTGCATGATTTGTAGGGGGAAATGGAGAAGGGTTGAACTCTGCATGATTCGTTTGGGGAAGGGGTCAACTCTGAATGATTTGTATGGGGAAGAGAGGAAGGGGTCAACACTGCATGATTTGTTGGGTGAAGGGGAGGAAGGGGTCAACTCTGCATGATTTGAATGGGGAAGAGGGGAAGGGGTTAACTGCATGATTTGAATGGGGAAATGGGGAAGGGGTTAACTCTGCATGATTTGTAGGGGGAAGAGGAGAAGGGGTTAACTCTGCATGATTTGAAAGGGGAAGAGGAGAAGGGGTTAACTCTGCATGATTTGAATGGGGAAGAGGAGAAGGGGTTAACTCTGCATGATTTGAATGGGGAAGGGGTCAACTCTGCATGATTTGTAAAGGGAAGAAGCGAATGGGTTAACTCTGCATGATTTGTAGGGGGAAGAGGGGAAGGGGTTAACTCTGCATGATTTGAATGGGAAAAAGGAGGAAGGGGTCAACTCTGCATAATTTGAATGGGGAAGAGGCGAATGGGTCAACTCCAGATGATTTGGATGGGGAAAAGGGGAAGGGGTGAGCTCTGCATGATTTCTATGGGGAAAGGGGTTTGGTGTCAACTCTGCATGATTTCTATGGGGAAGGGGTCAACTCTGCATGATTTCTATGGGGAAAGGGGGATGGGGTCAACTCTGCATGATTTCCATGGGGAAAGGGGGAAGCGGTCAACTCTGCATGATTTGTAAGGGGAAGAGGAGAAGGGGTCAACTCTGCATGATTTGTAAAGGGAAGAGGAGAATGGGTTAACTCTGCATGATTTGTATGGGGAAAAGGAGGAAGGGGTCAACTCTGCATGATTTCTATGGGGAAGGGGTCAACTCTGCATGATGTGTATGGGGAAAAGGGGAAGGGGTCAACTCGGCATGATTTCTATGGGGAAGGGGTCAACTCTGCATGATGTGTATGGGGAAAAGGGGAAGGGGTCAACTCGGCATGATTTCTCCGGGGAAGGTGTCAACTCTGCATGATATGTACGGGGAAAGAGGAGAAGGGGTTAACTCTGCATGATTTGAAAGGGGAAGAGGAGAAGGGGTTAACTCTGCATGATTTGAATGGGGAAGGTGTCAACTCTGCATGATTTGAATGGGAAAAAGGAGGAAGGGGTCAACTCTGCATGATTTGAATGGGGAAGAGGCGAATGGGTCAACTCCAGATGATTTGGATGGGGAAAAGGGGAAGGGGTGAGCTCTGCATGATTTCTATGGGGAAAGGGGTTTGGGGTCAACTCTGCATGATTTCTATGGGGAAGGTGTCAACTCTGCATGATTTCTATGGGGAAAGGGGGATGGGGTCAACTCTGCATGATTTCCATGGGGAAGGGGGCAACTCTGCATGATTTGAATGGGTAAGAGGGGATGGGGTCAACTCTGCAAGATTTCTATGGGGAAAGGGGGAAGCGGTCAACTCTGCATGATTTGTAAGGGGAAGAGGAGAAGGGGTCAACTCTGCATGATTTGTATGGGGAAAAGGAGGAAGGGGTCAACTCTGCATGATTTCTATGGGGAAGGGGTCAACTCTGCATGATGTGTATGGGGAAAAGGGGAAGGGGTCAACTCTGCATGATTTCTATGGGGAAGGGGTCAACTCTGCATGATGTGTATGGGGAAAAGGGGAAGGGGTCAACTCTGCATTATTCGTACGGGGAAGGGGAGGAAGGGGTCAACTCTGAATGATTTCGAAGGTGAAGGGGTCAACTCTGCATGATTTTAATGGGGAGGAGGGGAAAGGGTCAACTCTGAATGATTTGTATGGGGAAGGGGTCAACTCTGCATGATTTGTATGGGGAAGAGGGGAAGGGGTCAACTCTGAATGATTTGTATGGGGAAGAGAGGAAGGGGTCAACTCTGCATGATTTCTATGGTGAAAGGGTCAACTCTGCATGATTTGAATGGGGAAGAGGGGAAGGGGTCAACTCTGCATGATTTGAATGGGGAAGGGGTCAGCTCTGCATGATTTGTAGGGGGAAGAGGAGAAGTGGTTAACTCTGAATGATTTGTATGGGGAAGAGAGGAAGGGGACAACTCTGCATGATTCCTTTGGGGAAGAAGAGGAAGGGGTCAACTCTGCATGATTTGAATGGCGAAAGGGTCAACTCTGCATGATTTGTAGGGGAAAGAGGAGAAGGGGTGAACTCTGCATGATGCGTTTGGGGAAGGGGAGGAAGGGATTAACTCTGCATGATATGTATGGGGAGGGGGTCAACTGTGCATGATTTGTAGGGGGAAATGGAGAAGGGTTGAACTCTGCATGATTCGTTTGGGGAAGGGGTCAACTCTGAATGATTTGTATGGGGAAGAGAGGAAGGGGTCAACACTGCATGATTTGTTGGGTGAAGGGGAGGAAGGGGTCAACTCTGCATGATTTGAATGGGGAAGAGGGGAAGGGGTTAACTGCATGATTTGAATGGGGAAATGGGGAAGGGGTTAACTCTGCATGATTTGTAGGGGGAAGAGGAGAAGGGGTTAACTCTGCATGATTTGAAAGGGGAAGAGGAGAAGGGGTTAACTCTGCATGATTTGAATGGGGAAGAGGAGAAGGGGTTAACTCTGCATGATTTGAATGGGGAAGGGGTCAACTCTGCATGATTTGTAAAGGGAAGAAGCGAATGGGTTAACTCTGCATGATTTGTAGGGGGAAGAGGGGAAGGGGTTAACTCTGCATGATTTGAATGGGAAAAAGGAGGAAGGGGTCAACTCTGCATAATTTGAATGGGGAAGAGGCGAATGGGTCAACTCCAGATGATTTGGATGGGGAAAAGGGGAAGGGGTGAGCTCTGCATGATTTCTATGGGGAAAGGGGTTTGGGGTCAACTCTGCATGATTTCTATGGGGAAGGGGTCAACTCTGCATGATTTCTATGGGGAAAGGGGGATGGGGTCAACTCTGCATGATTTCCATGGGGAAAGGGGGAAGCGGTCAACTCTGCATGATTTGTAAGGGGAAGAGGAGAAGGGGTCAACTCTGCATGATTTGTAAAGGGAAGAGGAGAATGGGTTAACTCTGCATGATTTGTATGGGGAAAAGGAGGAAGGGGTCAACTCGGCATGATTTCTATGGGGAAGGGGTCAACTCTGCATGATGTGTATGGGGAAAAGGGGAAGGGGTCAACTCGGCATGATTTCTCCGGGGAAGGTGTCAACTCTGCATGATATGTACGGGGAAAGGGTGAAAGGGTTAGCTCTGCTTGATTTGAATGGGGAAGAGAGGAAGGGGTTAACTCTGCATGATTTGTAGGGGAAAGAGGAGAAGGGGTGAACTCTGCATGATGCGTTTGGGGAAGGAAAGGAAGGGATTAACTCTGCATGATATGTATGTGGAGGGGGTCAACTGTGCATGATTTGTAGGGGGAAATGGAGAAGGGTTGAACTCTGCATGATTCGTTTGGGGAAGGGGTCAACTCTGCATGATTTGAAAGGGGAAGAGGAGAAGGGGTTAACTCTGCATGATTTGAATGGGGAAGGGGTCAACTCTGCATGATTTGAATGGGAAAAAGGAGGAAGGGGTCAACTCTGCATGATTTGAATGGGGAAGAGGCGAATGGGTCAACTCCAGATGATTTGGATGGGGAAAAGGGGAAGGGGTGAGCTCTGCATGATTTCTATGGGGAAAGGGGTTTGGGGTCAACTCTGCATGATTTCTATGGGGAAGGTGTCAACTCTGCATGATTTCTATGGGGAAAGGGGGATGGGGTCAACTCTGCATGATTTCCATGGGGAAGGGGGCAACTCTGCATGATTTGAATGGGTAAGAGGGGATGGGGTCAACTCTGCAAGATTTCTATGGGGAAAGGGGGAAGCGGTCAACTCTGCATGATTTGTAAGGGGAAGAGGAGAAGGGGTCAACTCTGCATGATTTGTATGGGGAAAAGGAGGAAGGGGTCAACTCTGCATGATTTCTATGGGGAAGGGGTCAACTCTGCATGATGTGTATGGGGAAAAGGGGAAGGGGTCAACTCTGCATGATTTCTATGGGGAAGGGGTCAACTCTGCATGATGTGTATGGGGAAAAGGGGAAGGGGTCATCTCGGCATGATTTCTCCGGGGATGGTGTCAACTCTGCATGATATGTACGGGGAAAGGGTGAAAGGGTTAGCTCTGTTTGATTTGAATGGGGAAAAGAGGAAGGGGTTAACTCTGCATGATTTGTAGGGGAAAGAGGAGAAGGGGTGAACTCTGCATGATTCGTTTGGGGAAGGGGAGGAAGGGATTAACTCTGCATGATATGTATGGGGAGGGGGTCAACTGTGCATGATTTGTCGGGGGAAATGGAGAAGGGTTGAACTCTGCATGATTCATTTGGGGAAGGGGTCAACTCTAAATGATTTGTGTGGGGAAGAGTGGAAGGGGTCAACACTGCATGATTCGTTGGGTGAAGGGGAGGAAGGGGTCAACTCTGCATGATTTGAATGGGGAAGAGGGGAAGGGGTTAACTGCATGATTTGAATGGGGAAATGGGGAAGGGGTTAACTCTGCATGATTTGTAGGGGGAAGAGGAGAAGGGGTTAACTCTGCATGATTTGAAAGGGGAAGAGGAGAAGGGGTTAACTCTGCATGATTTGAATGGGGAAGGGGTCAACTCTGCATGATTTCTATGGGGAAAGGGGGATGGGGTCAACTCTGCATGATTTCCATGGGGAAAGGGGGAAGCGGTCAACTCTGCATGATTTGTAAGGGGAAGAGGAGAAGGGGTCAACTCTGCATGATTTGTAAAGGGAAGAGGAGAATGGGTTAACTCTGCATGATTTGTATGGGGAAAAGGAGGAAGGGGTCAACTCTGCATGATTTCTATGGGGAAGGGGTCAACTCTGCATGATGTGTATGGGGAAAAGGGGAAGGGGTCAACTCGGCATGATTTCTATGGGGAAGGGGTCAACTCTGCATGATGTGTATGGGGAAAAGGGGAAGGGGTCAACTCGGCATGATTTCTCCGGGGAAGGTGTCAACTCTGCATGATATGTACGGGGAAAGGGTGAAAGGGTTAGCTCTGCTTGATTTGAATGGGGAAGAGAGGAAGGGGTTAACTCTGCATGATTTGTAGGGGAAAGAGGAGAAGGGGTGAACTCTGCATGATGCGTTTGGGGAAGGGGAGGAAGGGATTAACTCTGCATGATATGTATGGGGAGGGGGTCAACTGTGCATGATTTGTAGGGGGAAATGGAGAAGGGTTGAACTCTGCATGATTCGTTTGGGGAAGGGGTCAACTCTGAATGATTTGTATGGGGAAGAGAGGAAGGGGTCAACACTGCATGATTCGTTGGGTGAAGGGGAGGAAGGGGTCAACTCTGCATGATTTGAATGGGGAAGAGGGGAAGAGGTTAACTGCATGATTTGAATGGGGAAATGGGGAAGGGGTTAACTCTGCATGATTTGTAGGGGGAAGAGAAGGGGTTAACTCTGCATGATTTGAAAGGGGAAGAGGAGAAGGGGTTAACTCTGCATGATTTGAATGGGGAAGGGGTCAACTCTGCATGATTTGAATGGGAAAAAGGAGGAAGGGGTCAACTCTGCATGATTTGAATGGGGAAGAGGCGAATGGGTCAACTCCAGATGATTTGGATGGGGAAAAGGGGAAGGGGTAAGCTCTGCATGATTTCTATGGGAAAAGGGGTTTGGGGTCAACTCTGCATGATTTCTATGGGGAAGGGGTCAACTCTGCATGATTTCTATGGGGAAAGGGGGATGGGGTCAACTCTGCATGATTTCCATGGGGAAGGGGGCAACTCTGCATGATTTGAATGGGTAAGAGGGGATGGGGTCAACTCTGCAAGATTTCTATGGGGAAAAGGGGGAAGCGGTCAACTCTGCATGATTTGTTAGGGGAAGAGGAGAAGGGGTCAACTCTGCATGATTTGTAAAGGGAAGAGGAGAATGGGTTAACTCTGCATGATTTGTATGGGGAAAAGGAGGAAGGGGTCAACTCTGCATGATTTCTATGGGGAAGGGGTCAACTCTGCATGATGTGTATGGGGAAAAGGGGAAGGGGTCAACTCTGCATGATTTCTATGGGGAAGGGGTCAACTCTGCATGATGTGTATGGGGAAAAGGGGAAGGGGTCATCTTGGCATGATTTCTCCGGGGATGGTGTCAACTCTGCATGATATGTACGGGGAAAGGGTGAAAGGGTTAGCTCTGCTTGATTTGAATGGGGAAAAGAGGAAGGGGTTAACTCTGCATGATTTGTAGGGGAAAGAGGAGAAGGGGTGAACTCTGCATGATTCGTTTGGGGAAGGGGAGGAAGGGATTAACTCTGCATGATATGTATGGGGAGGGGGTCAACTGTGCATGATTTGTAGGGGGAAATGGAGAAGGGTTGAACTCTGCATGATTCGTTTGGGGAAGGGGTCAACTCTGCATGATTTGTAAGGGGAAGAGGAGAAGGGGTCAACTCTGCATGATTTGTAAAGGGAAGAGGAGAATGGGTTAACTCTGCATGATTTGTATGGGGAAAAGGAGGAAGGTGTCAACTCTGCATGATTTCTATGGGGAAGAGGTCAACTCTACATGATTAGAATGGGGAAAGGGGGAAGGGGTTAACTCTGCATGATTTCTGTGGGGAAGGGGTCAACTCTGCATGAATTGTATGGAGAAGGGGAGGAAGGGGTTAACTCTGCATGATTTGCACAGGGAAGAGGGGAAGGGGTCAACTCTGCATGATTTTTCTCGGGAAGAGAGGAAGGGGTCAACTCTGCATGATTCGTATAGTGAAGGGGAGGAAGGGGTTAACTCTGCATGATTTTTCTCGGGAAGAGAGGAAGGGGTCAACTCCGCATGATTTGTATAGTGAAGGGGAGGAAGGGGTCAA